>NC_134015.1:45297463-45983463 GCF_040712315.1 Castanea sativa | reverse complement strand
TAAAAGTATATAATAACATTTGTGTTATTCTTTATAGAACTATTACACCGATTCATTTTCCTATGTAAAACATATAAAAACAATGAATGGGATACAAATCAATATCTATGAATAATAAATGAGACTCACATTTTGTAGGGTGCTCATCTTGAAAACAGTTGAGTATTGTATTGAGATTAAAGCAATGACATTATTGTGGTTCACCAAAATTTTAAAAGTTCAATTGGACACTTAGCTCTTGTTTGGGAGGAGGGAATAGAATGAAATAGAAATGAATGAAAAAAAATATTTTTAGAATATTTTTCCCTTCTCTTATTTGGGAGTTTTAATGGGGGGAATAGAAAGTTTATTCTCTTATTTGGGAGTTGAAGTGGGAAGAAATGGAATGGATATGAGGATACACTCACTTCTCTTTGTTCCCTTTAAATTTCAAATTTTCATTCTCTTCGAAATTGGGAGGAATAAGAGGAAATGAAATTAGATGTAATGAATTTTTTACTAAAACTCCAAAAATACTCATATATATTCAACCATTTATTTTAAAATAGGGGTCTAATAGTAATATTGTCATAAAACGATTTCATTCTATTCCCTCTATATTTCTTCCAAATCAGATTACTTACATTCCATTCATTTTCATTTTTTTTATTTTAAAACATCAAATTAAGGTTACTTAATTTCATTCTATTTCATTCTTTTCCTTTGCTTAAATACATTCTATTCCATTCCATTCTATTCATTTTCATTCTCTTATGATCATTCCATTTCATTTCATACCGTTATGAACTCTCAAACGAAGCTTTAGCAGTTAGCACAAAATTAAACTCTAATTAAAATCCAGTTAGATCTTTTCTAAGCTTTGACTTTAAATCGTTAGTCATAAATTTATAATCACAAGCTTGCATTGAATTAGATTTCATAACAAGTTATTAGTACACACAACTGATTAAGGTCAGGTTAGCTATACAAGAATACATCTTGTTTCTAATTAAGCATGTGTGACATTCTAATTCCAGGTATGTCCCTGGTGTTGACGAGGGCAAGCACATGTACTTCTTCTTTGTCAAGAAAGAAATATCCGCTCCTTGTGGTTTACCAGTTCGGACTGCTAGCTCCAGGCTCTTACAGAGCAAACACTTCAAGCGCCAAGCACGAGACCCTTCCAATGACAACAACACAAGCCCATACCAGGCCATTTTGTGCAGTGATATCAGTCAAAGCCTATATTGCCAAATTCTAGCCGGTCTAATCCACCGCCACCAAGTCCAAAGGCTAGGAGCTGCGTTTGCCTCAATTCTCCTCCAAGTCATCTCTGTCCTTGAACGCAATTGGGTTCGTTTCTGCAATGATATCCGCACTGGCCAACTAGACCTCATGATCACAGACCTTGAGTGCCGTTCATGTATGTCTACCTTGCTTTCATCTCCTGACCCATGTCTTGCTAATGAGATTGAGAACATTTGTAGCCGTGCGTCATGGAAGGGAATTTTGTGCCAACTTTGGCCTAGAGCTAAGTTCATTGAGGCTGTGATCACTGGCTCGATGGCACAATATATACCGGCCCTAGAGTTTTATAGTGATGAGAAATTGCCATTGGTGTCAAACATATATGCCTCATCAGAATGTTTCTTTGGGGTTAACTTGAAGCCCTTATGTGACCCTTCTGATGTAGCATATACCCTCTTGCCCAATATGGGGTATTTTGAATTTATACCCTTGGGAGAGGATGGGACAATGTTGATGAACGTAGGTGAAGAAGATGATGTACCCAATGACAAGCTTGTCGACCTTGTACAGGTTAGGCTTGGCTGTTATTATGAATTGGTGGTCACTACCTTCGCTGGTGAGTCTTTACTTGCAAATGCATTTTTGTTTTTTTCAAATGAAAATCTTATTTCTTACTTTATGCTCCCTAAACCATTAATCGAATATCTGGTTTTATTTTATTTTCCTACCCATTTTATAAGAAAAAAAAGGGACACGACTAATTGGAGGATTACATGCAATCAAAACATTAAAAGTGGGACAAATGTTTTTATTATTAGTTTCTTACTATAGTTTTAGGTTTAAAATATTGTTCTTTTCAGACTGAGTGAAAAAAAGGAACTCGCAGATAAATTCACTTCCCTTAATCCGCTTATGCTTTACTCATAAATAGTGTGAAACTATCATCTCAACATGAAAGGCCTTTTCATTCAAAAAAATATATATATAATTTAAAGCTTTCTTTAATACCAATTTTTTTTATTTATGTACTAATATATAGTTATATACACTGGTGTATACCATTGGTGTCGTTCTTTCATTAACACTAACCTTTTTAATTTCAACATTTCTTATCAGGACTATATCGTTATCGTGTTGGTGACGTGCTACAAGTGATCGGATTCCACAATCGCGCCCCACAATTTCGATACATTTGTAGGAGAAACGTCATTCTCAGCCTAGACACCGAAAAAACCAACGAAGAGGATTTGCAAAAGAGCATCAATGTGGCCAAGAAATTGCTAGAGCCTTACAATGTTCTACTCGTGGACTACACTAGCTATGCGGATGCATCAACTATGCCAGGGCATTATGTATTGTATTGGGAAATTTTATTTCATGGATCATCGAAGGCAGATGATCAGTTGGCTAATATTGCAGCACTTGATGAAAAAATGCTACAAGAATGTTGCATCGCTGTGGAAGAAGAGCTCGATTTCAAATACCGAATATGCCGTACACATAATAAGTCTGTAGGGCCCCTTGAGATTCGAGTGGTGGAGCCAGGCACGTTTGAGGAATTGATGGACTTTTTCATCGATCAAGGGGCCTCGATCAACCAATATAAAACACCAAGGTGCATCAAGTCTGAAGGAGCTCTTAAGTTACTTAATTCTCACGTGAAAGCATCTTTTTTTAGTCCTAGAGATCCAAAGGCAGCGACACCGACGATTGTAGACTCAACAAATGTGTAGAATGTAATTATGTAAGATTTACATTGCTAGTACAATGTAAACCTATAATTACTCCCTTAATTAGTTATAATGTTTCTTAAAAGAATCAAAACTTTGTTGGCTAATAAGTTTCCCTTTCTTTGTAGTCCTCCTTATGTTTTGAAGTTTAAAGGGTATGCATTAAGTAATTGTCGGTGTCACTGCCTTTGCATGTGGACCGATTTAAAATGCGTTCTTTTTAAATAGTGAATCATATATGCTTTTTTGGAGAACTTGTATTAATTTATCATTTCAAATTTAATGGGAGGACAAGAATAGCACTGCGTATCCTTAGTGTAATAGTCATTTTACAAAATTCTTGTGAGGTGGAGGGGGGCAAAGGGCTGGTGTTCAAATCTCTAAGAGAGAACTTTACACATGTACACTTAGATTAGACTAGAATTGAATTTTATATTGTATAAAAAAAATGGGGGAACAAGAATGTTTGGATATGGCATGATATTGTATAACAAGCAATCAGATAAATCTGGTTAGGAAAAGAGATCAACCATATTCACATGATGAATAAAAATGATATTTTGGCGTGGCTAGAGTATATCTAGTATGACAAACTAAGCTACCAATTTTATCACAATTATTTTATGTGATAAATTGTGATTGGAAACATGCTGAATAACCCGCTGCTTCATTACTCAACATGTCTCATAGTCTGACATGACAAAGCAAAAGCTTTAGCAAGAAAAAAGACAAAGCTAAAGTAGGTCCCAGTCTCATGAGGGCTGGGGGAGTTTCCATAGGCTCACTAATTCGATCCCTAGGGTGGATTTCGGGTGATTTTACTTTAGATATTCAAATTTCTAAAGTAGCTCCAAAAAATTTAAAAAAAAAATAACAAGAAAAAAAAAAAAAAGACAAAGCAAACAGCTCCTATTGCTATGGTTGACCCAACTCCTACGCCCAAGGCCCCCATTACAAAAGTCTTTACCATTTTATAAAAAGGGTCCATCATAATTATAAAAATACTCAAATTTTAAAATAATTATTTTTTAATTGATTGTGCATTACGTTCCTCATGAATGATACTAGAAACTTTATCCAAAATTAAAATTGATAAAATCTTATTTAAGATGGACTATATCACATGAACAATGAAGTGAATTAATGATATTACCAATTGAAAAGAAAACTTTAATAGAACTTGAACAAAAAAAAATAATTAACAGAAATACATATATATATATTGTGGGGGGGTAAAAAGATCCTGATGGGAATGTGGGCCTTTTGGGCCGTGTTAAGGAAGGCCGACCTGCTCCTGGGTTTAGAATTTGTTAGTACTATGGGTCGGCCCATACGCCGAGGGTCCGAGGATGATTTTTCCCTTCGGACTGACACCGAAGAACCCGGGACTTCATGGTAAAGGTTAGGGAAGGACACGGACAAAACCAATGGTTAAAGGGGGTGAACCCTTGAATGTCCTAGAAGCACCGATGTTGGAAAAATGTCAAAGATAAAGGCTGCTACCTCCGCATTAAAGACCCTGCACCTACCACCCTGGCCGCATTAATGGGGAAGTGACACTTAAACAGTGGAAGGGAAACTTCTGGTTACTATTCAAAGGCAATAAGAAAAGAAATATCTAGGCTAAGGGGGAGTTGGGGCAACACGTGTACAAAGTATTAAAAAGATGAGTATTTAAGGAGGAACCTGAAAGAGAAAAGGAGGACGGACTTTTTGTAACCTAAAAGGAAAAAGAAACAAAGAGAAAGATATAATATAAGAACAATTCTTGGCTTACGTCCGAGGAGGTTGATTTACAATATTCCCCGTTGTTTTTGAGTGTTTACAATCTTTGGCTTGTCATTTAATCCTCACACACTTCTAACCTGGATTTCAAGCCCACACTCTACAATTCATATTGTTTAAGGCTCATTGGGCCTGAGCCCATAACTGTTCTTGGGGCCAGGTGCAATTGTGCACTTACATACATATATATATATATATATATATACATATATATATATATATATATATATATATATATATATATATATATATATAGTGTGATGCACGGAAATAGTTGCTAGATGCGTCAATACCTCAGATAGTGTGGCAAACAGGAGACCAATCAAGCAGATTCATTCTAATTTCTACCCCACAACAACTACATAGTAATGTCACTATGAAATGAAAGAGACATTATAATGAGAAATTCAAACAGATATACCTAAAAAAAATATGCAAAATTAAGAAATATATATGCAATATATGTAAATTAAATTGAAAGAAAAAAAAAAGTATAAAGGTAGCTTTAAATGAAAAACAAACCATGGAAAACTAATAAAAACTTGAGTTGTTAATTTGAATTGTTCTGGCATCGCCAAAGGCCTTAAGAACTGGGTTGGACTATGATATTAAAGGTCAAGGTGGATATAAACCTTGATTTTAACTTAATTCTTCCGATAATATGTCAAGCATATGCTCATATAGGGAAATTTTAAATCTAATTGCGCGTCGTTCTACTCCAAATTACCCACCTAAGTGTGCAAGATATCTCATAAGCATCTTTGTTGTCCTATTTACCAGCATCACCATCTCCACTAACCAAAATTGAATTGCCTTTTCCTTCATCAACCATTGCTCTATTTTCTTAAACAACACGTCAAATAAGAAACTACCCCATAAGTAAACAAAAAAGTAGTCACATCCAGGAAGTAATCTGAATTGCATACATGTGAAATGTCATTGACTTAGATATTTAGGAAAGATAAATGCCATTAACAGGAGTACGAGGTCTAAGAATGGCAACATGTAATTAGACTTTTTTTTTTCACTTTTCTGAAATTAAATTATAAAACATGCCTATCTAGATGATCTCAATCAAATTTAAAAGTATAGTTGTTTAGTTATATACATATGTTAATAAAGAAGGTGTAGTTCATAATACATTCCAATTTAAGAATAATGTTGCAACTTGGGTTTTGATGATGGAAATTTCAAGTGGACAATGTACTAAATTCCCACTTATGTTGATGACATTGTATGCCTAAATGCACATTAGAAAAAACGCAATGACCAACGACAACAAAAACCTAGAGGCACAAACTATGTAGTGGACATAAACTAATGTAAGAGTAAGTAAAAAATTTTGTCAAACACATGGTGTGCACAAAATTTCAACATCAGAATGTACCATAAAACCAATAATGAACAATCCAAAGTGTGGGATGAGCACATCAAATGGTCCATACAATCAAAGCCAAGCTAGAAATCCACACCTCATGTAACAATATCTAAGATATTAACAATTGTTATTTAAATAAAAGGAATTAAGACAAAAATACACAACTTATTGACACATTGAACAGTTCCTGTAACACAACAACAATAGCACGACCAATAGGTTGAACAAACAAACTGAAGAGTATCAAATACACGGAACTACATAAGTAATTAACTTATTCCATGAACAGTGTAAAGCCAAAAACCCAACTCTTCCTTGGGTTGTATAATTTATATCATAAGAAAACACATTATTACTTGCTGCAATTCTGAACCAAACAAAGTAGGCTGTAAGTGTCTGTAACACAATAGTATTTATAATATAAATGTCACTTTTTTTTTCCAAGTACTTAAATGCTACATTCCATTTCAATCACCCATATTATACTAAACACATAACGAAACATTAATATTTGTGTCTTGTGACTTCTTTTGCTATTTTTTATGATAAAATTGATAGGTCAAGAATGTATTGTCTCCTTGTGATGGATTAATTGAATAATTACCCAAGTTTATTAATTAATAAAATTAATATGCAATGTACGTGGCAGCACAAACAAATCACCAACTAAAAATAAAATGCAGCGAAAAATAAATTTGACACGATAATTAGTTTACGAATGGGGAAAAACTCCGAGACAAAAACCCTACCGGGTGATTTTAAGGTTACCACTCCCGAGAATTCACTTTTATCACAACAAGCAGTTACAAGTAAAGGAATCTCAGTACCTTATACCAACCTACAGTTGAACCATTACCCCAATACCCAATTGGACTTGTTCTGTAGTAACAATCTCTCTTTTTAATGCATGGCTCCCAGTACGTGACTAACTAATAAATGCGCGGATCTTAGTACGCGACTTAATCACCAACTTGAGAAAAATGTGGGCTGTAAAGTTCTTCAATTCATCACATGATGAAGATCACGAAGTTGCTTGGTCACAAAACCCTACAGTGTACAAACACAGTAGCTCCTTGAGTAGAAAGATGAACTAAGGCATATGTCTCCAGCTTACAATATGCTTGTGAAAAACTTTTGCATTCCGTTTCATCAGCTGTGACAGCTCTTAAAACAATCCTTATATATGTTTAGGGTTGTGAGAAAACAAAACTCAAACATACATTTACAGATTGGAATGAAATCAGATTTGAAAAACTGATTTTCATAAATCTCGACAGATACCCTATCTATCGAGCAACTGTCGAGCCTACTAGCTGTCGAGCTAGCTGTTGAGCTTTAATGAACAACACTTCTTCACTTGTTTCTTGAACAGACTTGCATGGCATTAACACTTGAACTTGAATCTCGTTCCTTGAAGTATTAAACACATCCTAGGTCTACACAATTACAAGTAAAGTGCGTTTTGTCAAAGGATTAGCCAATTAAATATAATATTGACATATGTTCCTAACATGAATCACATATGTCCTAACAAAAATGATAAACTTACCTTAATTGAGTCTTGAAGAACACCATGAACTTCTTTTGGTACATGCTTATGCAAATTTGCAATAATACCCAAACTTTAAAATTAGTGTTCAATTTTTTTTATTTAATTGATCTAATGCTCTACATCATATCATCATGAATATATCCTATTTACTTTTTTTTTTTTAAATCAGATTTCTTTTTTTGGTAATAATTTTGGTTGGTCGTGAAAATACTTTAGAAGCTTTTTATCAAACAGATGGTGCATCTATGGAAAGTGAAACTATTTTTGCCTTATGGAAAGTTATCTAAATAACTTGGGTGGGGTTGGAGGAGAAAAATGAAGAAGAAAAATAGAGTATGATGCAGTAGGAATTACAGATGGGAGAATATGTGTTTTCAAAAAATTGCTCTAATTTGCAATAAGGCTCAGACAACAATTTTATCAAAAGCAAAAATGTATAAACCTAGGCTGACCAAATTATGAAGAAGAAGATAGTTAAATACCAAAATATGTTTTTGGTGTTGCTCTTGCTAGGGGTTGCATTCAATCTAACCTTGGTTGTTCAAGCTTTCAATCCCAATGCAATTTAAGCCATTTCAAGTTTGGGTTGCATTATTTACTGCTAGAGTAGTGTTTTGGAAACATTTGAAGTGCAAATTGTAAGTGCACAATTGCACCTGGTCCCAAGAACAGTTATGGGCTCAGGCCCAATGAGCCTTAAACAATATGAATTTGTAGAGTGTGGGCTTGAAACCCAGGTTAGAAGTGTGTGAGGATTAAGTGACAAGTCAAAGATTGTTAACACTTGAAAACAACAAGGAATATTGTAAATCAACCTCCTCGGACGTAAGCCGAGATCTGTTCTTATATTATATCTTTCTCTTAGTCTTTTTTCTTTTTAGGTTACAAAAAGTCCGTCCCCTTTTCCTGTCTTAGATTGCTCTTTAAATACTACTCTTTTGAATGCTTTGTACACGTGTTGCCTCACCTCCCCCTTAGCCTAGATATTTCTTTTCTCAGTGCCTTTGAATAGTAACCAGAAGTTTCTCTTCCACTGTTCAGGTGTCACTTCCCCATAAATGCGGCCAGGGTGGTAGGTGCAGGGTCTTTAATGTGGAGGCAGCAGCCTTTATCTTTGACATTTCTTCAACACCGGTGCTTCTGGGGCGTTCTAGGGCTCACCCCTCTTAACCATTGGCTTTAACCGTGTCATCCTCTAATCTTTACTATGAAATCCCGAGTTCTTTGGTGTTCATCCGAGGGTAAGGTCACCCTCGGCTGGATCCTCGGATCCTCGGCGTATGGGCCGACCCATAGTACTAACAAATTCTAAACCCAGGATCAGGTCGGCCTTCTTTAACACGACCCAAAAGGCCCACGTTCCCATCAGGATCTTTTTGCCCCACACAATAGCCCCTCAAAACTCTAATTTTCAACGTCCGAGGAGAAAAATAGGGTTTTGATCCGACGAGAACCTACTCTACTCACTTTGCGAGTAATGGCACGTGTGGAAATCGTTTCGCGTCCCAGAAAATGCCATTTGGAGGTTTTATTTTGAACAACGCGCGTATTTATTACTGCCAGTTACACTTTGACCCTCACGTTCAACGGTGAGATGGACATCCAACGGCCCTCATTACTCCACGAAATTTTAGGCGGGACAAATATAATTTCGAAGCCGCCTTTTCGCACGTCATGACGCTTCGGGAACCTACGCCTTCATTTAATTCCTCAGGGGGTAATCCCATCAAGACATCAGCCATCATACCTTACTTGCAGAAAACCGTGGAGATTTGCACACCTTTAACCTTGTAAGTTCTTGCTCCTATTCTTAACCTTTTCTCCTCGATATTTGTCCTCGGCTATCACTACAAACACTCTCCCTTTTAGAGTTTAGTCTATCGTTCCTCTGTAATGGGAAAATTCAAGTGTCTAGTTGATACCGCCGCTGGGATGGAAGGCTTTAGGGCCAAATACCGTATTCCCAGCGACGTAGGGTTAGAATATTGCCCGGCAGAAGCCGTGGCCGGTTCTAGGAAGGAGGGAGAGGTTATCATTCCTATGATAGCCTTTATAGAGGGTGGGATGACCCTTCCAATGAAACCTGTAACTAGGGAGTACCTTCGCAACCACCGGGTGTGTCCCGATCAATGCCTCCCAAACATTTTTAGAGTTTTGGTAGTGTAGATGCTCTAAACGAGCGAGATGGGTTTAAACCTCACATGGCACGATGTCGTGTTCCTATATGAGTCCCATAAACTTTCTAATGTAGGTTATTATATTAAGTCTCGGTCCAAGACCGTTAGGCTAATCTCTGTCCGCCCAAATCAAACAAAGGCATGAAGGACGACTACTTGATCGTGTCCCGGAACCGGCACGACGGCTTCCAATCGCCCCGCGGCTGGGGGATCCAGGTGCGATGCCGTAGGATTTATCTCCCCACAACACCACTTCTTCTAACACACACAGAAATGCGTATTCGTACTTACTTAAATTTGTTAAATATTTGTGTGAATTCGACAGTTTGTTTGCTTTGACGTCTTTTTGCAGATAAGCAGCACGTACGTCCTCGTCTGAGTCACTGTAACATCGCAGATCTAAACCGAGTACTTCGCTCCGAGGTGTTCGTTAGTGAAGACCTACAACTCCGGGCTGCTCACCTTATTCTAGGGTACAATCCCCTTTCCAAAGACTTCCAGGAGATAGAGAACGCCATAATTGCGGGCGACCGAAGACGAAGGAAGATAAACGTAGCTCGGCCCCACTTTCTGGACGACCGCGACCTCCCGGACGCTCCTAACACCATTTTGTACAACCGGCCAATAGCGCGTCCCCCTTGCCGTGCACTCACAAGCAATCGTCGTTCCGAAGAGCGGTGTCTTCTTCACACACACTTGACGACGAGATAGATCAATTCCATCTCGAAGACACCGAGAGACCTCGCGGGAACCCGGTTGTGGTACTTTCCGACGAGGAGGAAGAAACCACCGAGGCCTCGGAATTGCGTGGTTTGTGGTTGCCCTTCCCGAGGACGAATTTGAAGAAGACATGGGAAGAATGGAGGGTCTCCTCACCAATAGGCCGCTAAAGTGGCGCAGAAAAAGAAGGGGACATCCCAAGTTCCCCATCCTTACCACCTCCCCTCCTCCACTGAGCCAAAACTTCCAAACTCGAGGATCCCAAGAAGAAGAGGAAGGGGGACAACGAGGGAGGATTAATAAAGACCCCAAGAAATCACGACAACAACTCCCCCGGCCCCGCAGAAGGTGGACAAGGGCAAGGGGTAGGGCCCGCTCGCTGAAATCGGGGAATTCGGGGACGAGGTCGAAGGCACCGAGCACCGACCACCCGGTCCCCGATCTAAGATCGGACGGCGCACCCATCTCCCGCGCTCCGGTATAAGGGCGGTTCAACAAGGCCATGCCCACCACTCCGGCCGAGGTCTTGGAACGCCCTCTCCTCGCCGCCAGACATGGAGACCTTGGAAAAATGGGCCGCCCACAACTATTCCTCTCCCTAAAAAGAGACTTAGCCGGTAAGTGTTTCTCCTTTTAACAATATTTATAAGTAAGTTTGTTTTTTACCGTTCCTAACTCCATCATACTTTATTACGGCTATTCAGAGGTCTTCGTAGCCGAGAAGTTTATTGAAGACACTCGGAAAGTAGCCGAATCGAGCTCGAAATCGGATGGAAACCGAGAAGTCCTTAGGCACGCTCTTTGCCGAGAATGAGAAGTTGACCTCGGAGGTGGCCGATCCGAGGAGAGAGAAAAATGGGGTCGAGTCAAACTTGAAGACCATGAAGACCCGTATAGAAGGACAACCGCAAGCTCCTTCGCGAAAGAGATGAAGAGCTCTCCCAAGCTCAAAGGGAGTGCTCGGATCCGAAAGAGCAACCGGCGCCGATGAAGGAAGAAGCCGAGTTCCTTCCAATCCTCTCTTCAAGCCGCTGCTGTGCAAGTTTCGATGAAGGGGTAGCAACCACGAGAGGAGCACTGACAGAGAATTCGCGGCTTTATGCCGGAATATCCAAAAAGTATGGGGGAAGCTTTAAACGTAGCGGGAGTTCCTCCATCTTCGGATCCGAGGAAATCCGAGAACGTTTGGCTTCCTCCGGAAATACAGATTGAAGGGGCTCCCGCTGCAACTCCTACCCCCGAGACAACTCTTCTGCTCTTCCTCGGTGGTCCCACAGCCAGATTCCCCGATCCTACAGTAACCTTCTCGGTTCCCACAAAGAGAAGGAAGGAGGGGATGCGAGAGAAGGACTTGAGCGTACATCGAACCCAACGTCCTTTCAATGAAGACAAGCAGATAAGGAAAGCAAGTCTTGACTCCCTTTGAGCTGGAATTGAGAAAGACCGAGGGTACCAGTACCTCCCAGCAAGATCCTCCTCCACAAGCTTAGGACTTTAGCTTAGGGCTTCTCTTTTTCCATTTTTGAATTATATATATGTAATGTACATTTAACAGATTAATGAAGAACAATTTCGTTTGCTTTTTACTTGGGTTATATCTATTTTTACTTTATTCTTTTTGTACTTATTACAAAAGTTTCCCATTAAGTCATAGCAAAAATTTCTCAGAGTACACAAATCTAACTCCAAGGATTGCACAATCATAACTTCCACATAATCATGCGCATATTATTAAAGATTCAATAAAAGGTGACATGGCTAATATATTTGAACAATGCCTCGATTAAGAAGAAGAGAGGGCCTCATATAACGATTAAACCCTTGTGATGCATAGCTCTGTTTCTAGTAAGATGTAAGATCCGAGTTAATAAACAGTAACGCATTAACATCCAGACATAATAAGAGAATGACTTTGATAAAAGTTGTGGTCAGAAGACGAGACTTAACCAATTCTTCGTTTGATTCTTAAAGGTTATAACTTCAAAAATAAAATTCCCCAAAGCAGGAGGTCCGAAGACCCAACATAACTGAGGTTCTGTTTGACTCTTAAAATTGTAACTTCAACTGTTAATTTTCCCAAAGTAGGAGGTCCGAAGACCCGACATAACTAAGGTTCTGTTTAACGAATGACAAGACATCAATTTCCACAAGGTTTGTGGTCCGAGGACTGCACTTAACCAAGTTTCTGTTTGATTCTTAAAATTGTGACTTCAAACGTTACTTTTCCCAAAGTAGGAGGTCCGAAGACCCGACATAACTAAGGTTCTGTTTAACAAATGACAAGACATCAATTTCCACAAGGTTTGTGGTCCGAGGACTGCACTTAACCAAGTTTCTGTTTGATCCTTAAAATTGTAACTTCAAATGTTAATTTTCCCAAAGTAGGAGGTCCGAAGACCCGACATAACTAAGGTTCTGTTTAACAAATGACAAGACATCAATTTCCATAAGGTTTGTGGTCCGAGAACTGCACTTAACCAAGTTTCTGTTTGATTCTTAAAATTGTAACTTCAACTGTTAATTTTCCCAAAGTAGGAGGTCCGAAGACCCGACATAACTAAGGTTCTGTTTAACGAATGACAAGACATCAATTTCCACAAGGTTTGTGGTCCGAGGACTGCACTTAACCAAGTTTCTGTTTGATTCTTAAAATTGTAACTTCAAATGTTAATTTTTCCAAAGTAGGAGGTCCGAAGACCCGACATAACTAAGGTTCTGTTTAACAAATGACAAGACATCAATTTACACAAGGTTTGTGGTCCGAGGACTGCACTTAACCAAGTTTCTGTTTGATTCTTAAAATTGTAACTTCAAATGTTAATTTTCCCAAAGTAGGAGGTCCGAAGACCCGACATAACTAAGGTTCTGTTTAACAAATGACAAGACATCAATTTCCACAAGGTTTGTGGTCCGAGGACTGCACTTAACCAAGTTTCTATTTGATTCTTAAAATTGTAATTTCAACTGTTAATTTTCCCAAAGTAGGAGGTCCGAAGACCCGACATAACTAAGGTTCTGTTTAACGAATGACAAGACATCAATTTCCACAAGGTTTGTGGTCTGAGGACTGCACTTAACCAAGTTTCTGTTTGATCCTTAAAATTGTAACTTCAAATGTTAATTTTCCCAAAGTAGGAGGTCCGAAGACCCGACATAACTAAGGTTCTGTTTAACAAATGACAAGACATCAATTTCCACAAGGTTTGTGGTCCGAGGACTGCACTTAACCAAGTTTCGTTTGATTCTAAAAAATGATAATCGCGAGCGCCGAGCTAATCATAACTTTGAAATACAAACCGACAAAAGCTCATTTCATTAATAATAATACCTTCTAAGATTATTTACATTCCATGGACGTGGTACAACTCGTTCGTCTAGATGGCCTAGCCCATATGACCCTATGCCTCGCTACCGAAACAATGCGATAGGGCCTTCAGCTTAGGTCCCACTACCCCAAGCCGGGTTCTTAGAAGTGCCTACAACTTTCCTTAATACAAGATCACCATGTGCAAGTGGTCTTAGCTTCACATGGGCATCATATCCTCGTTTTAGCTTCGCCGATAATAAGCCATTTGGACCATAGCCGCCTCACGTCGTTCCTCAAGTAAATCAAGATCTTTCTCTAGAAGTCCCTTGTTATTCTCCGGGCTAAAAGAACTTGTCTTTAGAGTAGGAAAACCAGATTCCAATGGTATCACCGCCTCGGCACCATACGTCATAGAGAATGGCGTTTCTCCAGCGGGACCCGCGCGGTGTGGTCCGATATGTCCACGTGACATGAGGGAGCTCTTCTACCCATCCGTCTTTCGCATCGTCCAACCTCTTCGAGCCCGTTAACTATGACCTTGTTAATCGCCTCGGCTTGTCCATTTCCCCGAGGGTAACCGGGGTGGAATATCCGTTTATGATACCCATGTCACCACAATACTTCCTAAAAGCTCTACTATCGAACCGGACACCATTATCGAGAGATGAGTGTGTGTGGTATTCCGAATCTAGTGACAATATTTTTCCATATAAATTTCTTGGAATCAACATCTCGTATATTGGCTAAGGGCTCGCCCTTCAACCCATTTAGTGAAGTAGTCCGTTCCCACGAGCGCCCATCTTTTGTTGCCGCAGCTCTCGGAAATGGCCCTACAATGTCCAAGCCCCATTGTGCGAAAGGCCAAGGGCCGGGAAAGAGGGTTAAGAACCCTCCGGTTGGTGGATATTGTGGGCGAACCTCCGACATTGATCACACTTTCTCGGCATAGTCCCGAGCCTCCTCTCGCATATTGGGCCACCAATAACCCCGAGTCGGGCTCTATGGGCTAAGGACCTTCCCCCAAGTGTGGCTCCCACAAATTCCCTCATGCAATTCCTCCAAGCAATGCTTTCCGTTGATTCAAAGGTGTACACACAACAAGTACGGTCCCGAAAAGGATCGTTTGTATAGCTTCGGGTCTCTGACAACCAAAACGCGGCGCCTTACGACGTACCTTTTCCGCTTCAACCTTGGCTTCGGGAAGAATGTCATTTTTAAGAAAAGATATGATCGAATCCATCCAACTAGGACCAGGCCTTATTTGATGGATGCGAGGTGCGTTAGTTACAAGAGAAGGTTCTACCAAACTCGAACGAGGATAACCCTCGGTAAACCTTGAGCCGAGGATGTTGCCAACGTAGCCAAGGAATCCGCATGAGTGTTTCCACTCCTAGAAACGTGAGCTAAGGCAAAGGAGTCACCCGGAACCGCCGGCGTTTGACCTAGGTCAAATATTCCCGCATTCCTCGGGGTCTCTAGCCTCCATGGTTCCCATGACCTCGGCCGACCACTAACTGAGAGTCCGAGAACACGTGGATTTCCTTGCCACCCATCTTATGTACCATTTGCATGCCTACCAAGACTGCTTCATACTCGGCCTCATTATTAGTAGCCGAGAAGGCCAATCTCAAAGATTTTTCGAAGACAATTCCTTCAGGGGACATTAGAACAAGTCCAACACCGTACCCTCTTTGATTAGCAGCCCCATCCACATAAACTCTCCAAACCGAGGGCGATACGTCTGTGATCACACCGACTGATTTTTCGCCCATGTGTGATTCTTTTGAAGTTTCTTCTAACAATGGTTCAGTAAACTCTGCCACCAAATCAGCGAGGACATGTCCCTTTACCGATGTGCGAGGCTTGTATTTAACATCAAAGGCTCCCAAAATGGTTCCCCATTTTGCCACCCTGCCAGAATAATCAGCACTACGCAACACAGCCTTAAGAGGCAACTGTGTCAAAACAACCACAATATGAGATTGGAAATAATGAGGAAGTTTGCGCGTGGCATGGACTACAGCCAGAAGTGCTTTTTCCAAGGGCAGATAGCGCACCTCGGCCTCATTCAAGGATTTACTAACGTAGTAGATCGGTCTCTGTACTCCGCTTTCGTTCCTTATAAGGACTAAGCTCACCGCGTGAATAGCCACGGCCGCATAAGCGACAATACCTCGTCCACCTCGTGGCGAGATAAAATAGGTGGCCGAGAAAGATATTGCTTAAGCCGTTGGAAAGCTAACTCGCAGGCCTCACTCCATTGGAAACCCTTTCCACATGTGCAACAACCGAAAGAAAGGACGACACCGGGCCGACCGAGAAATAAATCTATTCAACGCAAAGAATCATCCCAATTTCCAATCTCTTTGGGTTCCTAGGCGGCTGCAAATTCCGAATAGTCTTAACCTCGCACCGGGTTTACCTCTATGCGCCCCTATGAGTAATCATATATCCTAAGAACTTTCCTCGGATCCCACGCCAAAAAAACACTTGGAGGCGTTAAGGCGCAACTTATACTTCCTTAGTATCCGGAAGGTGTCGTCGTATCCGTCATGTGTGAAGGTACCGTCTTACTCTTCACCACCATATCATCCACGTATACTTCGATGGTTTTCCCGCTGTCGTTCAAACATTCGGGTCATCATTCTTTGATAAGTAGCCCCAAAGATTTTTTAATCCAAATGGCATAACCTTATAATGATAATTCCCGGTTGGAGTAATGAAAGCGCCTTCTCCCGATCCTCTAGCGCCAAGGAATTTGGTGGTAACCCCGGAAGGCGTCCAAGAAACTCATCCGAGGATGTCCAACAAGAGCATCTACCAGCTTGATCAATCCGTGGCATTGGGAACGAATCTTTAGGACAGTGCCTTGTTCGTCGCAAAGTCCACACATACTCTCCATTTGCCGTTCTTCTTCTTAACAACAACAGTATGAGCCAACCATTCAGGGTAGAAAACTTCTTTGATAGCCCCCGCCCTTTTGAGTTTAAGAACCTCTTCCTTCACGGCCTCAGAATGTTCTCGGGAAGATCGTCGAGGTGGCTACCTCCTCGGAACAATGGCCGGATTGACGTTTAAGCGATGACAAATAAAGTTCGGATCTACGCCTGGAGCCTCATAGGGGTCCCACGCAAAGACATCCAAATTATCCTTTAGAAACTTCAACAACTCCATCTTCTCTTGGTGTGGCAAAAGTATGCCAACTTGAAAGAACCTCTCTGGATAGTTTGTTATTATAAACTTCTCTAACTCCTCACAAATGTACCTCGTCTTCGTCATCGCTCCGTATGCTTCCGGAGCCGTTAATTGCTATGACTTCGGTTGGGCAAGGTTGATGACTCAATTTTCGATCGACGAAGCACCGCAGCCGATACGCACCGCCTAGCCACTACCCCGGCCGCCGAGGATTTCCTCAACATGCTCCCCCGAGGGGAATTTCACCTTAACATGTAAGGTAGAGGAGACAAACCTCCCAAAGCGTGCGCCCATGGCCCGGCGAGGATGGCCGTATATGGAGAGTACGCGTCAACCACAATAAAATCTACCTCAACCGTCTCTCGTGTTGGATTGAACGGGTGCAACGGACCGTCCCTTCGGCACAACGGCCCTTCCTTCGAAGCTTATAAGTGGGGAGTCGTAAGGGGTTAAATCTTCCAACTCCAATCTTAGCCCTTTAAATAGATCGTGGTACATGATATCCGCACCGCCGCCCCGATCTATCATCACCCCTCCTCACATCATAGTTCCCTATCCCGAGGGTAACCACAAGAGCATCGTCATTGTGGCCGGATAGTCCCTACCTTATCCTCCTCAGCAGAAACCCAAGACAGTAAAGTACACTTTAATCTCTTCGGCTCGCTACCTACATCCTCGGCCCGCGGATGGGAAACCGCCATCACCCTAGTGGGACCCGAGCTACTCCTACTGTGTGCAGCGAAGATAACATTAATTGTTCCCAATGCCGGCCGAGATGAACCGTTCCTCCGGTTGTTCGAACCAACTTGACCGACCTACCCAAAGGTGGCCGACACAAGTGCCGCTTTAACTTTCCCTCTCCAACGAGCCGCTCTAGATGGTTCCACGTGGTCCGACAGCTCTCGCAGTGTGACCCACATCCCGATGATACCGACAAAAGGTTTTGATTTCTTCTCGCAGGGTCCCTCGCCATCTTGTCGGCCATCCGAAGAAGGGCTCCTTACGAACCTTTTCTAATAACCGATGCACCGGTTCTCTGAACACGCATTTACAATGAGGTGCTGCCGAGCCGGATTGTCCGAAGTAATCCCTCCTCGGCTTGTTGTTGTGATATCCGTCCGACCCGAAATCCCTTCTCTCCCGTGGGATAACCTTCTCCTTTCCTTTTCCCCCGCTCGCTCGGTCTTCCTCTACCCTTTTATATTCATCAATACGATCCATAAGACGCGCGTACGCCGCGAATGTGCTTTTTCGTCAAGGACTTTCTTAGGTCGTGATCAGTAGGGAGACCCACCTTGAAGGTATTAAGCGCCACCTCATCAAAGTCACCGTCTATTTTATTAAACATCTCCCAAGACGGGCCGGAGTATGCTTTAGGTCTCCCCTTCCTTCATGGCCATGGATAGCAACGAGTCCAATGGCCGAGGGACTCGCTACACGTAATGAACCGCGAAGCAAATGCCCTAGTTAGCTCCCCAAATGAGCCTACGTAACTCGATTTGAGACCGTTAAACCATCTCATAGCCACAGTCCCAAGCTAGAGGGAAGACTTTACACATCAAAGTCTCGTTGTGAGAAGGCACCGCCATCCTCTCGGTCAAGTGACTCACGTGCTCCACCGGATCAGTCCGGCCATTATAGATGGTAAATGTGGGCCGGGTGAACCTCCCGGGAAGCCTCCCTTTCTCAATCCTCCGTGAAAACGGAGATTTAGAGAGTTGGTGCAACGCCCTACTCATGGTATCGTTGCCTAAGCCCCTAGAACGAAACTTCTTACGTCCGCGGGTCGGGTTGGCCGGTCGTCCTCCTCACCGGAGGATGTTGCGCCGGTGGGGGAACATGACCTTGAACCGTAAGCAAGTCCCCTATCCTTCTCCGAGGAAGAACTAGACGAGGACGGGGAAACCTTACGTTTAGCGCGGCGTAACTTCCTCTTCAAACGATTGATTTCCCCTCTCGCATGGATTTAGAACCCTCATCACGGGTAGTGCTACCCCTCCACGAGTATGGCTAGCCTCGGGTATCTCGTATGGACGCTTCCCTCACGATCCCTACGATGTTCAAGACGTTGGAAATGATCTTCCGGTTGTGATCCTTGTGACTCTGCATGGTGAGAGCCTAAGCTTGCCATAATATCCCTACCTCTTCTAGACTAGATTTCCCACAGACGGCGCCAATTGTAAGTGCACAATTGCACCTGGTCCCAAGAACAGTTATGGGCTCAGGCCCAATGAGCCTTAAACAATATGAATTTGTAGAGTGTGGGCTTGAAACCCAGGTTAGAAGTGTGTGAGGATTAAGTGACAAGTCAAAGATTGTTAACACTTGAAAACAACAAGGAATATTGTAAATCAACCTCCTCGGATGTAAGTCGAGATCTGTTCTTATATTATATCTTTCTCTTAGTCTTTTTTCTTTTTAGGTTACAAAAAGTCCATCCCCTTTTCCTGTCTTAGATTGCTCTTTAAATACTACTCTTTTGAATGCTTTGTACACGTGTTGCCTCACCTCCCCCTTAGCCTAGATATTTCTTTTCTCAGTGCCTTTGAATAGTAACCAGAAGTTTCTCTTCCACTGTTCAGGTGTCACTTCCCCCATAAATGCGGCCAGGGTGGTAGGTGCAGGGTCTTTAATGTGGAGGCAGCAGCCTTTATCTTTGACATTTCTTCAACACCGGTGCTTCTGGGGCGTTCTAGGGCTCACCCCTCTTAACCATTGGCTTTAACCGTGTCATCCCCTAATCTTTACTATGAAATCCCGAGTTCTTCGGTGTTCATCCGAGGGTAAGGTCACCCTCGGCTGGATCCTCGGATCCTCGGCGTATGGGCCGACCCATAGTACTAACAAATTCTAAACCCAGGATCAGGTCGGCCTTCTTTAACACGACCCAAAAGGCCCATGTTCCCATCAGGATCTTTTTGCCCCACACACAAATTATAGTGTAATTCTTTACATGCATTGACATAGGTTTTAAATGTAACAATGGAAATAAATCGAAACACAAATCAAATTTAGAAATACCTTAATGAAACAATATTGAGTCACTAAATATCTTTGATGCGTCATTGAGAAGTCTAGGGCTTGTTATCATTGAATGCATCTTGTGATAGTCGGATAGTAATGTTGGAAAAACTAGTTTTGTAGCTCATACAAAACACACAACGGAAGCAACAAACATGGATCTATTTCTTTCATGATTGATAACATGTATTATGTAAATTTCAGAATTTAAGAATAAGATAGTGTACCTTGGTGTGGTGAAATTCAAAACAAAATATTAGAAGTAATTGGGAACACTTTTAATCTTCACTCCAATTCCACTTTACGCCCAAGAAGTGTGGTCTCTCAATCAGTTTCCAAGGGAGAATAATCGAGTGGCTTCACTCACACATATACACCATTTCACAATGATGTCTCTCAAATCATAAAATTCTATATGTTTCTCCCTTTATATCTAATTGATTATCTAATTAGGCTAGTCTATTGGGCCTTTCCAATTGGGCTTTAGTATGTGGCTTGGAGTGGGACCAAAAGGAACCAATAAGATACTAGTTTCAATGGGCCTTGGGCTTTACTACCAACTCTAGACAAGTCCAAAGTTACTATTAATTATATTTAATACAACTATATAAATACAATTGCACTCTAGGCCTTATTAATAAATTATATCCCAAGACTTTATTATACATGCAACCCCTTGAGTACCTAGTTTAATCCTTTAAGTTATTCATCATATATTTATGAAATTCAATTTCATAAATATATACTTTAGTAACTCCTTACTAAAATGGTTAGGCCCAACACTCTTAATAACTAAACTCATTAAACTTATCTCAAAAGAATATTTTATATCTTCGTTAAAGATTATGAATTCCATCTTGAGAATATATGTTCCATCAACACTAAATATGGCTGCCCAACATACTGAGGTTTTGATCGTGACTTTAGATCTCACTCCTGATATATGAAAGCAACCTACACCTCATGATCATGTCCATTATTTTCTCAGGACTAAGAGTTCATGCAAATAGAAGTCGTGAGATTTATTATTCATTTTATAGTCATTAGGAGAATAATAAATCTCACAGCGATCCAGTTCAATATGTCTTAACTTTTAAAACATATCAACATACCAACTAGAAGTCTCCACTTGCATGATCAAGACAAATCATCTTAATTGATATGTAATAGTCTTTGCAGATGAAATGCCCAATTTTATCACCAACTACAAACTATAATTCTGAGTTTACAAAGAACTTATAATTATATTTTCTGTGACTTTTCACATATATCACATACTATGCATCTCATGAACTATATGATAATGTCCAAATACTCGTATTACTATTATTTTAGATAATAATAAAACAACTTTATTAATCATAACATTAAATCATACATAATGTCATACATAGCATCATACAATAGGATTTAAGGGCACATATCCTAACAAGTAAATATTTCAAATTTCTGAAGAATGTCAAATAGGATAAATTGGAGGGAGGAAGATTGGCGTATGGATGGTGGCAGACAGAAAAAAATTGGCTAGAAGTAGGATATTGTATTTAAATAGGAATATAATCAGAACTTTACTAATAACAATTTCAGTAGTCTAACTGGCAAAGGTTTAAATGTCACTTTATATATGCTTTGTAGTCTCAAATTTCCGCCTTTCAACAACAACAAATAAGCACAATAAAACCAATTCTAACTATCTTATAATAAACCATAATCTTATCCTAAACCAATTCTAACTACCATTTGATCGTTTGTTACTATCGTTGTTTAGATTGTGTTTTTTTTAACAATGATGAAACAGTTAAAAACTAAATGGTACACCGTTTTGTTCAAAAGGTATTTAAATTGTGTGTTTTATTGTATACAAAGAGGCACAAAACATCACTTAAGAATCTTATCAAACAACTTGTGTACATGTAAAAGAAACAACACTTAATGAATCATGTAAAATTCAAATGTAACAACAACAAAAAAATTCCTTAAACACGTATGTATTAGTACTTTCAAATTTGCAATTTGAGCCCATATCTGACCAAAGTTGCCTGGACAATATTTAAGTGCATATGAATTAACTTTAGATTAAATTCTAATTCTAAACATATTGGGCATAAATCAACAACTTCAATTTGAGAAGAACAAATTCCAAATCAAATGAAAATTGTAGTTTTAGTTTACAGATGGTTCTAGGTTTTTATGCTTTGAATTTATGTCTCCAAAACCAAACACAACAATTAATAATAGAAAATAGAAATTAAAAAAAAAAAGTAAGCATGTCAAATTAACCATTTAAATTAGGGAAAAAATGGTGGGAGAAAGAAGAGGTGCCTATTGGAGGTGAAGATTGTAGACCAATCTCTCATCTTTCTCCTTCTCTAAAAGGAACTGTCTTCGGTTTCAAAGTTGTGCAAGAAATAAATTACAAAGGGAGAAAAGCGTAGGGATAAGAAAGGGGAAAAATTTTCTCTCTTTTGGCTTTTCATGGGAATGAATATGAAAGGTACAAAATTTGTAACTACCTAGGAGCCAGAACGTTGCCTTTATAGTTTAGTTTCATCAATTGGTTTTTAAAGCGGGTATTATCTTTAAAAACATTCACGGGTAATTACCACTCAAGGGACAGAAACATCACTAAAATGTGAAAAATATCATTGAAATGTTTCCTTAATCCACCTAACGAAAAGTGAGAATGTTTCGGTGCTTTTAAATGTAAATGTGGTAGTAATTTATGTAACCAGTGGCGCAATGAGACGTGGTCAACAAAAAGTCAAACATTTTGACTATTATTATTATTATTATTATTATTATTATATATAATTGAATTACAATAGTCCTTGAGATTGTGTATTTGAAAGTTTTGGGAAAATTGAGAAGTGGATCTTATTTGGTTATGATTTATTTCATGGTGGGGATTGTGTATTGAGATTAAAATTTGTGATTTTCTCTTCAAATTTGAAACTTGTTGTTGAGAGAAAATTATGGGTTCAATGAATTTGGGTCTGATTCAAAGGTTTTTTTTTTTGGTGTTTTTCAATGTATATTTGGAAAAGAATTGTGAGTTTGTGAATGTAAAGTCTCATACATTAGATATCTATATATATATATATATATATATATATATATATATATAATAATAGGTGAAGTTAAGAGAAATTCAAATTAAAATTTCAAATTAGAGTTCCAATTTTGCGCTATGTGTCCTAAATTATTTATCCTTAAAGAGTTTTATTTCTTAATTTTAGAATCAAATGTGGGACCACATCATAAAAATACATCCAAGTGAGTTATTAAGTACAAAAATCAAAGAGTCTAGAATAAATAAATCGTAAAAAAAAAAAGTGCTTCACAATAATTAAAAAAATATATGAACAATTTACATTTTATACCTAATAATATCCTTACAATTTTTTTTAAAGAGTTAACAAAATATAAAAATGACTATTAATAGTATTTAAATTATATATATAGGAATTATATTATGCATCTTATTATATATTTTTAAGTGTATTCATGCATATGCATGAGGTTACAAGCTAGTTTTTACTAATTTGGTAGCCCATTTGGTGGTGGGATTGGTATTGAACATTGACTTAGTCTTCGCATTTTAATTTCAATGTTTTGCGAATCTTTGTGTAGGCACTACTCTATGAGCAGTTTCTCCAAACAAAAAAAATGATAATAATAATTCCGGTTGAAATGGAGGCACTACGCCACTACTCCACAAGCCTCTGAATTTTGGAGAAAATTTTAAAATTCCAAAGGAAAGTTTTAGATTCTAATTTTTATTGGATTTCATTGAAGATTTCGGGTTGAATTTGGATCCAACTTTAATAATTTTTCATATGGGTCAGAGCTTTTCAGATATATAAGGACTGTTTGGTAACGTTGTTTGTATTTTTTAGAAATACGTGTTGGTAAAAAAGTGTATAAAAATACGTGTAATGTTATTTAAAAACTGAAAACATGTGTTTAAACTCTTGTACCAAACAGCCTATAATGTTTCTTTGGCATCTTTATGGATGCTAAAAACATGCTCCATAAGCTTAAGCTTACATGTTTCACAACAAAAGCTCTTCAAAGAGATAAAACCGTGCATACGAGTTAAGGAATAGTTGCTTAAACGATGGTGGCTGCAAGACAGAGTGTGAGTGTGTGGGGTATAGGAGAAAAGTAGCCCAAAAGAAAGGGCTTCTGGGCCCAAAAGAAAGGAAACATAATAAAAACCAACTTTCGCATCCTCTTCTTGTTCAGCGCCGCAGTTGCCCTCCTTCTTTAGGTCGGTGTCTCTCCATGCTTATATGTGAATCTTTGGTAACACTACAATTGCTGCATCCTCTTCAGCCTTAGCAGTTTTAGCCAGAGACTCCCATGGAAAAGTCATCAAAGTCTGGGCTAAAACCTGCACCTACTGCTCCCCCTCTCATGATAAAGCTGCAGCTATCCTCTGGGCATTGCAACTTGCAAGAAATGAAGGCTGGAACCAAGTCATCATTGAGGGAGATGCCAAGATTTGCTTTGACACAATAAATTCTCCAGATTCATGCCCAAACTGGACCATCTCTATTGTCATTAGTAATATTTTAACTTTTAAAGAGTCTATGTTTAGTTGTTGTTTTCTGTTGGGTCAAGAGAGATGCTAATGTTGCAGCCCACAAGACTTTCTCTTACGTCTGTCATGTCTTTTTGTTACAATAATCTCAGTCTTTCAGAGGTTCTGAGAACTGCCTGTGACGATGACTGTGTTTCTTTTTTTCTTTTTCTTTTTTGATAAGAACACAGCTTCGTATTAATAAAAGTAGGAAAAAGAATCAGATACAATCAGAAAAATCAGAGGCTATAGCAGCTTCAATGAAGCTGGGGGTTTCCTCAAGCCAAGCCTCAAAATCAGAGATATACTTAGCTTGTTATGCTAACAAATGTGCAGGCTTGTTACCTGTCCTTCTAATGTGTGAGAAACAAAAACTTTTAAAAAACTGAAGATGGAAAAGGACACCTTCTAGGACATTTGCCACAGTAGGAGGAGCTGATGAGCTGCCTTTCAAAAAATTGCTGACTTGTAGAGAATCACCCTCCAACACAATATCATGAATCCCCATATCTCTAGCGAAGAGTATTGCAGCTTCCATGGCCTTTGCTTCAGCCTCCAGAGGTCCCAAAGGAGCATAGAGCCTCTGGCTCAAAGCTCCAATAACATTACCTTTATCATCCCGGAGAATCACTCCTATACCAGCAGAGGACAGATCCTTGAAGACAGCCCCATCTACATTTGCTTTGAAAACACCTGCCACAGGGGGAGTCCAATGAGGAGGAAGAGGAGATGCTGACATGGTGGGGCGGTCTTGGATAGCTTGGTAAGCTGTAACAAAATGAATGGCCTCAGATATAAGAGTTGCTGCAGATTTTGGGGCTTCTCCGTGTCTAACTCCATTCCTATTTTTCCACAAATTCCATGCAATAGCCATGAAGTAAGTGAGGTTTACATCAGTTGGTCCCAATGCATCACACAGCTTCCATAAACAATCCACAAACAGAGAGTCCCGATCCACCACCAAACCACATGCCTTCCAGACTGTTGAGGAGAAATCACAGTGAAGTAATACATGGCTAGTTGTCTCACTGTACTTGTCACACTGTTCACAAGTATCAGAATTAATCACTTATCGACGGCACAAATTAGATTTTGTAGGGAGGATATTTTGACAGGCTCTCCACACAAAATTCTTAATTTTATTAGGCACTTCAGCACCCCAAATAGTCTTCCAAAGCCTCTTCTGTCCATGAGCACCTGAAGTTCCCTCATGATCAGCCATTGACATAGCCTTGGCTAGCCAGTAGGCACTTTTCACTGTAAATTTTCCATTAGGTGTTCCAGCCCAAACCATTTTGTCCCTAGGCATACGAATACTCAGTGGGATGCTTAGAATGGTTTCTGCCTCAAAGTTTATGAACAGCTCCCTAACCAAATCAGCTCTCTAAGTGCCACGGTCTGTATCAATAAGGATATCAACAGTTTGATCTAGTGGCAGCAAGGTCCTGGGAGAGATTACTCGAAAGGTGGATGGAGTAGGAATCCACTTATCCTTCCAAATCCTAATACTTTTGCCATCACCAACTTGCCAACGCATCCCTTGATTAATAATGGGCTGCGCTGCTAGAATACTCCGCCAGACATATGAAGGATTTCTACCTTTCTGAGCATTCACAAAGTCAGTCCCCGGGAAGTATTTACTTTTAAAAACCTTATAAGATAGAGAGTTTGAACCTTGTTGCAACCTCCAACCTTGCTTTGCT
This sequence comes from Castanea sativa, assembly GCF_040712315.1. Taxonomy (NCBI): domain Eukaryota; kingdom Viridiplantae; phylum Streptophyta; class Magnoliopsida; order Fagales; family Fagaceae; genus Castanea; species Castanea sativa. The sequence continues at coordinate 45,957,086 of NC_134015.1, read as the reverse complement.
AAAAAGGCAAGGTTAAAAGATCTCAAATCTCTAAAGCCCATACCACCGCTAGCCTTAGGCGTTCATAATTTTTCCCAACTCATCCAACTCATTTTACGCTCTTCGTTTTTTTGCCCCCACCGAAATTGCCCCACCATACTATTTAATTCATCACAAAGGGACTTCGGAATTAGAAAACAACTCATAGTGTGAGTTGGGATTGCTTGAAAAATAGCTTTGATCAAAACCTCCTTCCCCGCCATGGACAAAAACTTCTCTTTCCAACTTGACAGTTTACTAGCCACTCTTTCTTTAAGTTGTTGAAAGGTTTTACGCTTATTCCTTCCCACCAAGAATGGCAAACCCAAGTATTTCTCATGTTGGTGGATGATATCAACCCCAAATCTATGCTTTACATACTCTTTGATCTCCTCAGATGTATTTAGACTAAAAAATAAGGAGGTTTTTTGCATGTTTACTTGCTACCCTGTTGCCTTTTCATACAGCATTAGCAATCTTTGGATTTCTTCACAATCAGCAATAGTAGCATTACAAAAGAGTAAGCTATCATCAGCAAAGAAGAGATGAGTGATGCGAGGGCTCCTCTTGCACACCTGTAAACCCCGAAGAGTGCCCATACTTGCTGCTTTATGTATTAGTGCTGAAAGACTTTCTGCACACAAAAGAAACAAGTAGGGAGAGAGAGGGTCCCCTTGACGTAAGCCCCTAGACGGGGTAATACTCCCATGAGGAACACCATTAATGCAAATATAGTATTTAACAGAAGTAACACAATTCATAACCATAGTAATCCATTTTTGATGAAAGCCTATTTTTCTCATAATATGTTCTAAACAACTCCATTCTACCCTATCAAAAGCCTTACTCATGTCAAGCTTTAAAGCCATGGACCCTGTTTTTCCACTCTTCTTTTGGCTAATAGTATTCATAATCTCAAAAGCAACAAGCACATTGTCAATAATCAACCTTTTAGACAAGAAAGCACTTTGATTTTCAGTGATAAGAGAAGGTAAAAGAGTCTTAAGCCTATTAGCAAGAACCTTGGAAGCCAGTTTGTAGACAACATTAGATAGACTAATGGGTCTATATTCTGAAACTTTTGTGGGGCTCTTTACCTTAAGGATAAGAACAATATGGGTTTCATGGAAATTTTGAGGGGCAGTACCATTATTTAAAAAATCCAGCACAACAGAAACTACACTATTACCTACAACAGGCCAAAAATGCTGATAAAAAAGAGGGGGCATACCATCCGGTCCCGAGGACTTAAGTGAATACATTTGGTCCAGAGCTTTCTTAACCTCAGCAGTTGTGAAAACTTTGGTGAGCATTTGATTCATTTGTGGAGTCACACCAGTATGTATTGCATCAAGGAATTCCTAGCAGATAATAGGTTGAGATGTGGTGAAGAGTTTCTGATAATATCCTGTAATGATTCCTACAATCTTATCTTCATTCTCATGCCAAGTATCATTCTCATCCATGACACCCAAAATAGTGTTATGTTGTTTTCTAGTTGAGGCTTTCTCATGGAAAAATCTTGTATTTTTGTCTCCCTCTTTTAACCAAGGGTTACAAGACCTTTGTTTCCACATTCTCTCTTCCATATCCAACAAACGATTGACCTCTGCCCTCTATTGACACACCTCCACAGTGTTCGACATCCCGGTGGATCTTGCCTCTAGAGTCTGAAGCAATTCTTGTGCCTTAGCTAGCTTTTTCCCCACATGGCCAAACTCTTGCCTATTCCATTTTGTCAAAGCTTCTCTACATTTGTCCATACAGGAGGAGAAAATGTTTCCCCTGCCCGTAAGTTCACCTTCAGCCCATGCCTCCTTCACAATATCACCACATTTACCATCCTTGAGCCACATTGCTTCGAAACGAAAAAGCTTAGGATTTTCCCTCTGCTTTACCCTCAGATTCATCCTCAACATCAAGCAACAATGATCTGAAGCCAAGGTAGCCAAATGATAAAGTCTGGCACCAGGGAATCGATTCAGCGACTCTGTTGTTGCAAAACCATGATCAATCCTTTCCCGTATCCATCCCAAATCCTATCGATACAAACTCCAAGTAAACCAAGAGCCCACGTAACTAATGTCATTTAACCCACAAGAATTGACACAGTTCCAAAAATTATCAATCTGCCTAAAAGGCCTGTCCATCTCCTCTTGCTTCTCTGTAATACTGAGGACCTCATTAAAATCTCCCACACACAACCAGGGGAGATTACTTCTTGCAGTAAGCTGAGATAGGAGTGCCCAAGACTTTGGCCTCCCACGGGTATCAGGATTACCATGGAATCCCATCAATCTCCAAATCCTAATGGAACCTCCAGAATCAATGAAGGCCTCAATATGCCAGCGGGAAACCATTTGTATATCCACTTTGACATCTGGCTTCCAAAGAAGAGCAAGACCACCACTCTTCCCATCACTAGGAACAAACAAGCCCTAAGTCAATCCTAAGGAGTGTTTTATGTCAGACATCCGTTTCATGGCCTTCTGAGGGAGTTTAGTTTCCATAAGGAAAACCAAACTGGGAGCTTCAGCTTGCACTATCTTCTTTAGTGCGTTAACTGTACGGGGGTTCCCAAGCCCCCGACAGTTCCAACTTAATGTATTCATTGCTTCCAGCAGGGTTGCTTAACAACCTCCACCGATCTAAACTGCTCCTTAAAAACCTTCCCCAAAGACACTGCATCCTCCAATTTCGACCTCTTTGCAAGGACCAGAGCATCCTCTCTTGTATCTTCCAGTGCCTCCAATTTCCGTTTTGAAATTTCATTCTAATCTCCCATTACCACTTCCTTAGAGATTTGTGACTTCTCCAGACGTTTCCAGGTCCCCTTAGAGTTCATTTTACCATATTCATCTTTGACAGATATACAAGTCTTTTTTGTCGCCCCACTTACATTCTTTTTGCCTGAACTTAGAGTGTTAGTTATCACATCCCTAGGGCCCAAAACAAAAGAAGGAGTGACCATACTTACCTCAGACGAAGGCCCACTCTTAGTCGGTCCACTTGATGGGGTGACCCCTAGCCCACCTGACTTTGCAACAACATCATCAAGTTGTATTGCTAAGGAATCCGAAAAATCCTCCACGGCTTGAGATTCCTTTGAAGCCATATCTCTAATTGTCGTATCAATCTCCCTTAACTGATCCTCAAAATCTCCGGGAATTGAAGTATTTTAAATTGAAAGGAACTCCGGATTTTGTGGGATATACCTATCGATTGGCGCATTATTTCCAAGATTATCGGGATCATGATTTTTCCTCCTGGCCATACCCACCGTATTTTGCCCTTGATCCATCGCAATCCGCCGTATACTTTCTCCATTAGCTGTCTTTCTATTGTCCTGCGGCATGTCATGACCTCTAACCCTGACCACTTGAGTTTTCTGTAAGCGGTCAGGAGTAGCTTGGAGCCATGGACCATATTGCTGCTCTTCTCTACACAACGAACCATTACTTTGAATCCACAGGCGACAATCCTTCTCATCGTGGTCAAGATGACCACACCAATAACAATAAACGGGGAAACGCTCATACTGGAAAGATACCCATCGTCTGTCTAATTCACCCAACCGGACCATTCTTCCCCTACACAACGGTTTTGTGATATCCATGTGGACCCTTACATGGATACAAGTACCCCAAGCTCGGCCACTCTTAGGAGCATCGACTGAAATTACCTTACCCAAAGTGTTGTCGATGCGCTCCCCATTTTCCTTCGTCATATGGCTATTAGGAAGGTTGGAGATCTGTACCCAGAAGTAAGCCTTATCGCACTTTACTGAATTTATGCATTATTCTCTTTCAGCTTGTGGAGGGCCAGAAGATATTTGTCAAAAGACCATGGGCTGTGAAGAAGAACTCTGTTCATGTCTACCTCATCAGTGAACACAGTAAGGGCACGATTATTCCCCAAATCTCGAAACTCAAAATCTCCATCAGCCTTCCACACACCTCAGAAAGTTCTTGCCACCGCCTCAAGATTGATCTTTCGTTTTGTAAAGAATTTCGCTACAACGGCGAAAGAGCCATCAGATACCTCATTTGTAAGAGCACACTCTTCCCCCTCTATTTCCGTCAGAGTGAGCTTTTCCCATTTCTTGGTGACCTCATCCATGGAGAGTAGAGTGTAAGAAGGAGATTTGAATAAAGAAAGAGAGAAAAAAGGAGAAAAGGGAAAAGTGTTTCACCAGAGCAGCCTGGGAAAAAACGGCACTTGTAGGACAAGTGAGTAAAGTTCCACCGTCTAGGAGTTCAGAGAAACCCTAGGAGTGGGGAAAATTTTGTGTAGCAAACAACTATTGATGACTATGTTTCTTGTTTTTGAGTTTAATGCATAGTGAAGTTTATCAAAAAAAAAAAAATGTTTGGGTTTGTTATTGATTTTTATTGTATTTGGTTGCCAAAACTGTTGTCTTCTATGTTTGTTCTTCTCATAACGTCCGTAAGTCTCAAAAAAAAATCCTGCCTTTTCTTTTCTCTATCATACATTGGTAGTTTTTTTATTACTTAATTTTACACATTGGATGTGCTGACAGGCTCTAATATCAACTAAAGTTTTGATATTTTCCTTGTGTTGCAGTTTTTATTATATTTATGTAAAGAGTGAACATGTTGTCACCTCAAACCACTACAATTTATGTAGTACATTTAAAATGGCCACTTACAAGACGCCACATACTATTTAGTGGGTTTCACTGTCATTATTCAGAGGCCAATGACAATATTCCAAGCGTTAAAGAATAAAAACCAATCAAATGTAAACACTTGTTAATTTAAATGACATAAGCAGTCTAATTAAATGTTGTCATGTGTTATTTTAAATTAAACCACTATTGCTAAACAAATAATGTCATATGTCTCTTAGAGAACAAGACTTAAAGTCCCTCCTTTTAAATTATGACACATGTCATTAAGGATAGCCAATCACATGTCATCACACCTCCCTAAGACTCTTATAAATAGAGACCCTTCTCAATCCTAAAGGGGGGATTCACACACATTCAGAAGTCTGGAAGCTCTATCGGAATTAAGCTCCAAAGCCTCCAAGAACATCAAGAACTCCAACCTTCGAATAACATTCGAAGCAAAAGCATTCAAGTCATCCTTCTAGATCTCAAAACTCATTGGAATCAAGCTCAAAAGCCTCTATAAATACTAAGAGACTACAAATCAGTAAAGCTCTATGGATCCAAACCTCCAAAGCCCCAAAGAACTTTCACTAAAAATCTTCGAAGATGGAGAACATTCATCCAAATCATTCTTCCAAATCTCAAAGTTCTACTGGAATCAAGCTTCAAAGCGTCCAAAAACCTCAAAGACTTTGATCCATCAAAACTTCATCGGATTCGAGCTCTAAGGCCTTGAAGAACTTCCACCACAAATCTTTAAAGATCAATAAAATTCAAAGAACCCACAAAGAACGCGAAGAACAGGAAATCCCTAACAAGCACACAACAAGAGATTCATCGCAATTTCATTCCAAAGATCTTTCAATCCACTTTCCAATCTAAGTGGTGGACATCTTGTGTTCAAGTCAAGACTAGAATGACGCAACAATTGAATTGAAGACTTTTCTAAGGAGATCGAATCAGAGAATTGTTCTATTGTATTAGAATCTAAACATAGAGAATTGTACCTACAAATTCATCAATACAAATTTACACTTGTGATACATTGTCAATTGTTTGATTTCCAAACTTGAGATTTTGTGTTTACAATTTATTAACTCATACTAGATCGCGCTGGTGAAGATAGATCATCCTAGCCCTAAAAATGTGAAATTTCATACTCTAAAGCTATCCAAAATCAGATTTTTATGTGAGTTCCAGTTAACTCAATTGGTAAAATATATTATGATTGCATAAGAGATCTGAATTCAATTTTCACTTATACCAAAAATTGGTTGGAGTCTTGGTCTAATGATACAGAGCTATTATCAAAAGCGCTATTATTAGGAGTGGACGCCATAAGTTAAAACTCTCTAAAAAAAATCATATTTTTATTATCTAGTTTGTTTTTGGCTATTTACTCAATTTTTGAATAATTTTTTAAGATTTATTAAAAGTTAGAAAAAAGATGTTATATTCTTTTGCTAATATTATATATTGTTAACTAGAGAAACAATTTTCCACTATATTTGTTAATTAGTTTTAAGATTTATTAAAAAATTTTAAAAAAATGTGTTATATTCTTTTGCTAATATTATATATTGTTAACCAGAGAAACAATTTTCCATTGGATCTGTTAATTAGTGAATTGCCCGATAAAATTCTTGAATCCATTCTGTCACCATTGACGCTGAAAGAAATGCAGAGGATGAGTATACTCTCTAGAAGGTTGAGATATATGTGGACATTTGTGGCTCATAACTTGGTTTTCGATGATCCAAACTTGCTATATATCTTTTTTGAAGAAACTGTCTGATGAGAAGTTTAAAGTTAAATCTGGATAAACTGATGTAAGTATTTTGTAAAAGTGGTTGTGTAAAATAGAATTTTTTTTTTTTTTTTTTTTGCAAAATGAACAGAAATTTTACACCCACTGATGCAATTGCTCTTCTGTTTTATATGTACAATTCAGATTCCAAGATCGAACTAGTAACTACCTCTCATTAAAATAACTAGTTAAATTATCGCACAACCTGCGGTGCAACTTATTATTAGTTTTCACCAATATTTCATTAAGTTTACCAAGAATCTTGTAACTTAATTGGTTGGCACTTCAATTTCTATTAGAAACATTCATGATTCAAATCCCCCAACTATCAATGCATAAAAAAAATTGAATAAATTTCTTTGTAAAAAATTGTAATCTTTAGTTATTTTATAGACAAAATAGAAATCACACTATATGTGTGTGTGTGTGTGTGTGTGTGTGTGTGTGTGTGTGTGTGTGTGTGTTCACAAATTGAAAATTGCATAATATCATGGTTAATATAGATAAGCATATTTCATGCCTACTAAAAAATGCATATATCCTTCAATAAATATATATATATATATATATATATATATATATATATTATTCTTGATTGTGTGTTACTAATTTTTTTCCCCTTTCTGTTGGACATTGCTTGTAGGATATAGTGTTTCAATTGTTTCTCACATAAAAAAAATGTTTCTCATATAAATCTTAGAAAAATTATATTAAAATTTCATTATGATATAACAAAATATATTTATTTATTCTATTACACACACACACACACACACACTCACACACACACACACACACACACACACACACACACACATATATATATATATATATATATATATATATATTACATGTGACTGAAAGGAGTTAGGAAATTCAAAGGACTAAAATTTATTTTAGTGAATTCACAAATATTTAATGAACTGATATTTTGATATAAATGCAAACTTTGTTGATTTAAAACTCTAAATAAAGAGAATTTCAAGGTATACACCACATCACACAACCACATACTCTCTAACATGAGATCTCTGCTTTTATATATATATATATATATATATATATATACTACTACTACTACTATTATGCTTATGCGATGCACGACTTAATTAAGAATCATGTGTAAATTAATGAAAATAAAAAATTATTTTAATTAAAATTAAATAGATAATAAAAAATAAAGTAACCTTTTACACTACTCTTTTTTTAAAACAAAGTAACCTTTTACTTTAAAATATATAATGAATTTATATTGTGTAAGATTAAGTTTTTATAAACAAAAAAGAAATCATATATAAGCCCAAAATTAACTGAATGGAATATGGTAGATAACTATGTAGCTAATATAAAAGGAGATGCCTAAAAATATATAAAGTGAGTTTGCATAATTAAAGTTCAAGTGCATATTTAAATTAAAAACCTTGAATTCAATAATTAAAAAAAAAAATTGAAAGCATATTTAAGTGGTAACCTCAATGTAATAGTTAAGAATTATAAACAACCCAAATTACTAAATATTTAAAAATAAAAATAGATAAGCTTACATAAGAATTTAATTTTTGTCTTTGAAAATGAGATAGGAGGCACTGAATTTCACCCTATCAAAACAAAATGTGTAAATATAAATTTCAAGAAATTTTTTTGAGTAAAACTCAATACCAAGATTATTGTTTGATCGAGTGCTTCAAAATCTCAAGGAAACACCCTAAAATAAACATGAATAATAATAAAAAAACAAAATTAAAAAAATAACAAATAACCCTAAAAGATTATAGATACTTGGACATTCAAAATATTAATAAAAAAATCATGAAGCTTGCCTTATTATTTATAGTGACTTTTTTTTATGAACTATTTATAGTGACTTGAAAATCTAAAAATGTGAGTCATGGTATAATAAAACTATTATCCATAATCATTCCTATATTTATCCAACAAACAAAATTTCAACCACAGTAAGCTTCAACTGAAAAAAATAAATAAATAAAAAATAAAAAGTTGATAAGAAGTTGTTTCAATTTAAAACAATAATTTCAAGTTGCGAAGAAGTTGGTATAAGGGAAAAAAAAAAGATGGAATTTATTTAAAATCAAATACCATAAAAATCAAGTTGTTAATGTTAATTACAAATTTTTATTTTCTGTTATACCATGAAAATCATGTTGTTAATTAACATTATTAGCTTTTTTTATACAAAAAAATTAACTTAAAACAAAATATATTTGAAGAAAAAAGTTGACAAAAAATTTATTATCAATTCCTCCCCTTGTGTATATCCTCCCAATGAAAGTGGTTTATATATATATAAATTGCTACTTTTTTTATAATACACTATACGTTAAAAAAAAAAAAAGATTTGATGGATTAGATAAAAAATTTGGATTATAATATACTACTCCTAAAAATTAAAGATTAGATAAATTAGATGAAGAATTGACATTGTCATCAAATTAAGATTTTTATCAACTTAGAAATTACTGGAGAAAAAAAAATTATACATATATATATATATATATTAAAATCCAAATATCTATAAAAAAAAATATCTACAATTTGATGAAATTAATTGACGTGACAATGGTTTTTAAGCCCAACTTTTATTATATAGTATAGTATTTCATATAATATGATATAATACATTGGTATTGATGATTCACTTGGCCGGACTTTCTAAGTGATTCATGTTGGAAATAGCTTGAAATTTGGAAAATAATTATAGCTAGTCCCATTTGGACACAAGTTGACTAGCATGTGTAATAAGTGTGGTAAATGAGAATTAAATTCACTTACCCCTACCACTAGCAAACACATTTTGGTCCACCAACAATTATTCCATAATAATGCAATCTGCTGCTGATACAAGGCTGATAAGAAGAATGGCTACTTGAGTGGCTTCGTCACTAATTGGTTAGTTAGTTATATTGTATTGACAGTTTGTTACTATATGATTGGTTACAAAAATTCCGTTAGTGGCTGTGTAAATATTCATGTTTTTGGGAGTAGAAAAAAAGGCTGGATAAGTAATAGGTATGTATCGGATTAGATGAGGAAAGTCAAATCATTTTACAGCCGGAACAAAATGCCTTTTAGTTTTGTTTAGTACTCATGCCTCCTATAAACAGCTGAATCTTTAGAGTATGTTTGGTTAGGGTGGTTAAAAAAAATAAGTAAATAAGAGAAAAAATGGTTAGAAGATGTTCAGTTGGAAGGAGAAAGGGGGAGAGAAAATTAGTAGACCTCAGTTATTTTCTCTCTGAGCCTACTAAATCACAATTTCTCAAAAATACAGAGAAAACTTGCGTAAATGTGAAATGACTATTTGGTCCGTACTGTTTCTTTGTTAGTTCTTCTCCCCTTTTTTTTGTTTATTTATTTGTTTGTTTGTTTGTATTCTGCTTTCTTTCTTCATTTTAACTTTTTTTTCTTTTTTTTAGTTTTTTACTCGCTCCTATTTTTTTGCTGGACCTACTTCTTTTTTTCTCTTCAATCTTTTGTTCCTTCCTTCGTTTCTTTCTTCGTTTTTTTTATTTTTTTTTTATTTTTTTATTTTTTAAATCTGCTTCCTTCCTTTCTTCGTTACTTTTTTTTTTTTTTATTGACACTTTTTATTTTTATTTTTTGTGCTTATCCATAAACTATATACTAATAAATTGTTTGTATCTATTTTATATACATTAAAAAAATTAATGCTATCTAAAAAAAACACTATTATGTAATAGGGATATGTGTAAATACATACCAACTCAATTTTCTATCTCAAACAGAAAAGTTTTCCATCTCTCCACTTTTCCACCTTTCCAACCAAACACAAATGAGAGAAACTAAAATATCTTCTATCCTCCCACTTTTCCACCCCTTTCTTCATTTTCAATTCTCCCACTTTTTTACTCCTCTAACCAAACGAATCCTTAGTTTCTTCTCCAAAAAAAAAAAAAAATCTTTAGTCTTGAGTCTCTTGAGTTTTTTTTTTTTTTTTTGGTTTTAAAATCTAGGTTTTCATTATTTTTAAAACAAAAATATTATGAAAATTCACAAAAAAATTTATAATATTAATTTTAAAGTAGTCAATTAGATGTTCTAAATTCAATTAGACATCTCAGCAAAATATATATATATTTAATTAGACATGAAATTGGAATAATTGAAGAAAAAAATATATATGAAGAGGATAAAAGTATGAGACGGATCTTTCTTTAAGAAGAACGACGGAGTGAGGTTGACGGATTGATACCGCAAGGATACATATCGGACGGATCCAACATTTGGTATTCGTCCAGTATGATTAGTTGTCATAAATTCTTAATTGTACATCACACGATATGTTTGACATGGCTTTGCTTGATCTCCACACAAGCGTGCACACCTGGAGTTCTTGCGTTACACGTTTGACCATAATAAAAAGACTACTATATGGAAAAGAGCTTAAGAAGGAATGGAGAGTAAAAAGAAGTATTGTCCTAAAAGGAAAAGGACTCTTGACCAAGGCAGGAATGATAACCCTATACCAATATAAATACCCCAGAAACCCTAGCATCAAGGTACGCATAATTATCTTGACTCTGGCACTCTAGGGTTGTAAAAAAAAAAAGACTCTAACTTGACCTTCAGAGGGTTTTTGGCCGGCACCACACCGGTGCTCTCTTTTAGGTCCTCTATTTTCTTTTTGCAGGTGTTGCTTTGGTTTAAGGAGTGCTTGTAGCTTACTGGTGATTTTTTAGCCAAAGCTTCTGCTTCCACCCATTTGGTGAAGTAGTCAATACCAACCACCAAAAACTTCAGCTGCCTTATTGCTGCCGAGAATAGATCCAACAATCATAGTTCACAGGTTGAACATATCACCCTCCTTCTCTCCAGTCTGACAGAAAAAGCGAGTGTTCGCCCACGAACGAGATCGAGCCATAGCGGAGAGGTCCAGAAGCTACAAGAAGCAGACTTCATACGCGAGGTGTACTACCCTGATTGGTTGGCGAATGTAGTAATGGTCAAGAAGTCCAATGGGAAGTGGAGGATGTGCGTCGACTTCATGGATCTGAATAGAGCCTACCCCAAGGACAGTTACTCACTTCCACGCATTGACACCCTTGTAGACTCCACCGCAAGACATGAACTTTTGAGCTTTATGGATGCTTTCTCCGATTACAATCAAATCAAATTGGATAAGACTGATCAGGAAAAAACCTCATTTGTAACAAGCCAGGGACTTTTTTACTACAAGGCAATGCCTTTCGGGTTTAAGAACGCGGGAGCCACATATCAGAGACTGATGAACAAAATGTTTGCGCACCAAATTGGCAGAAACATGCAAGTTTACGTGGACGATATGTTAGTAAAGAGCGTAAAGGTGTCTGATCATCTGAAGGACCTCCAGGAGACTTTTAATACTCTTCGGACATACAAAATGAAGCTGAATCCAAACAAATGCACGTTCAGAGTAACCGTAGGAAAATTCTTAGGATTTATGGTGTCCCAGAGGGGCATTAAAGTGAACCCGGAGAAAGTAAAGTTGATTATGGAGCTGTCTCCTCCAAGGACGGTAAAAGTAGTACAAAGCCTGACCGGGAAGATAGCAGCCTTAAACAGGTTCGTATCTAGAGAAACGGACAAATGCCTCCCGTTCTTCCGAACGCTAAAGAGATCTTTCGAATGGATGGACAAGTGTCAAAAGGCATTCGGAGAATTAAAGACATATCTCTCCGCTTTGCCATTACTCCGCCCATCTATGTCGGGGGAAGAATTGTTCTTATACCTTATTGTCTCCTTAGCTGCGATTAGTGCAGCTCTTATCAGAGAAGAAGGAAAGGTACAAAAGCTTGTATACTTTATAAGCTGGGCACTAAAAGGAGTAAAAGAAAGATACCCACCAATGGAAAAACTCGCATTTGCTCTTGTGACTGCGGCCCGGAAGCTCAAGCCATATTTTCAAGCACACATCATAAATGTCGTAACAGATAGACCCCTACGGAGAGCAATGAACAATCCCGAAACGGCTGGACGGATGGCTCTATGGGCAATCGAGCTAAGTGAGTTCGATATCCAATATCAGCCATGGACAGCAGTGAATAGACAGATATTGGCAGACTTCGTTGGCGAATTCACTACCGCAGAGGAGCAGGGGGCAGAAGAGACGCCCATCTGGAGAATTCACGCAGACGGCTCTTCCAATAAGTGCGCTGGGGGTGCTAGAGTCGTACTCCACACCCCGGAAGGAGACAAGATTGAATGCATGATCCGTCTGGACTTCACTACTACTAACAACGTAGCAGAATACGAGGCCCTAGTTGCGGGACTGGAACTCGCAATAGCGGCAGGAGCTAAGAAGGCGGTCGTCTACTCTGATTCACAAATCGTGGCTAGTCAGGTTAATGGGAGCTATGATTGCAAGAATGAGAGGATGAAAAGGTACCTTGGGGAAGTGAAAGGTCGAACGAGTGACCTCCAATTCACGATGATTCAAATCCTAAGAGAGGAGAACCAAGAAGCGGACCGACTCGCAAAGGCAGCTTCAGCCGAACCAATGATCGTCCCAGAACAGGTATTGTCCTTTGTCCAGCTTTCATCATTATTAGATGACATTAGCATGCAGGAGGTAAGCAATGAGGATTGTTGGATGGCTCCAATTATGGCGTATCTCAAGGAAGGCAAGCTAACCGATAACAAAGAAAATGCGAGGAAGTTGAAGGTTAAAGCTGCTAGGTTCGTCTTAATCAAAAACGTCCTATACAAATGAGGATTCTCCCGACCATATCTAAGATGCCTCAGCCGTGGAGAAGTAGACTATGCGATGAGGGAGATCCATGAAGGGGTTTGTGGAAACCATTCTGGATCAAGGTCTCTAGTGCACAAGCTACTCCGAGCAGGATACTGCTGGCTAACAATGCAAAAGGATGCCCATACATACGTTAGAGCTTGCGACAAGTGTCAACGATTTGGCAATCTCATTAGGCAGCCGACGGAAGAACTTACCCCAATGACGGCTCCATGGCCGTTCGCACAATGAGGGTTAGACATCATGGGTCCATTCCCAACAGCAGTAAAGCAGTTGAAGTTCTTGGTGGTTGGTATTGACTACTTCACCAAATGGGTGGAAGCAGAAGCTTTGGCTACCATCACGGAGAAAAATATCTGTAGCTTTGTGTGGAGAAGTATTATTTGCAAATATGAAATTTCGAGAGTGCTCGTTTCAGACAACGGGAAACAATTCGATAACGACACCTTCAGAGACTTTGGTTCTCAACTTGGAATAAAAAATCACTACTCATCGCCCGCCCACCCGCAGGCCAACGGACAAGTTGAAGTCACGAACCGGTCCTTGTTGAAAATTATCAAGACCCGGCTCGAGGGGGCAAAGGGCATCTGGCTAGACGAACTACCAAGTGTTTTATGGGCATACAGGACAACGGTGAGGACACCAACAGGAGAGACACCGTTTAGGTTGGCGTATGGTACTGAGGCCCTCATACCGGCAGAGGTAGGATTAGCAAGCTACCGTGTGGAAAGCTACGATGAGAGCAAGAATGACGAAGCTTTACGTTTACAACTCGACTTTGTAGACGAAGTCAGGGTAGCAGCTGCACAAAAACTAGCGTAATACCAAGACTTGATGGCAAAAAGTTACAATTCCAGGGTCAGGCATAGGGATTTCCAGGTGGGAGATCTGGTATTACGAAAAGTACTCGACGCTACAAAGGATGCCTCCCAAGGAGAACTGGGTCCTAACTGGGAAGGACCGTACAGAATCATTTCATGACATAGGAAAGGAACGTACTACTTGGAGATGTTAGACGGAAGAAAACTGAGCCATCCATGGAACACAAAGCACTTGAAGAAATACTACCAGTAGTCGAGGGGCGTAGACAACATCTACTTCCTTTATAATTTATTTTTAAACAGTCATAGTTTTTATTTATTAGAGCTAAATTTTTTTATTTTTCCATGAACAATATAGTCTACCAGTATGTCATAATGAGAAGAGTTTTTATTTAAAACGTATGAAATGTATTGTGCTCAAAATCTACAAAGTCCACATACTGGACAGATTATCCAAAATGGATAAAAATTTACTACCCCCACAAAGTGGACGAATCTACACTAAGTCCACATAATGGACGGACATCTACTAAGTCCACACAGTGGACGGATTATCCAAAATGGATAAAAATCTACTAAGTCCACATAGTGGATGGACCCCTACTAAGTCCATATAGTGGACGGATTATCCAAAATGGATAAAAATCTACCAAGTCCACATAGTGGACGGACCCCTACTAAGTCCATATAGTAGACGGGTCATCCAAAATGGATAAAAATTTAGTCCACATAGTGGACAGACCCCTACTAAGTCCATATAATGGACGGGTCATCCGAAATGGATAAAAGTAAAATCGTCCACATAATAGACGGATCTCTATTAAAGACCACATTATGGACGGATCATCCAAAAAGGAATAAAAAATTATGTCAAGTTTACACTATGAAGGGATCTCTAAATCCACATTGTGGACGGATCACCCAAATGGATAAAAATTGTCCACACAGTGGACGGATCAACCTACGAGGATTGTTATCATATTATTTCACATAGTGTACGGTCCATAAAATGGACGGAACGACTTCTAAAGTAAGAAACATACCAGTTAAATTGTGGGACGGACCGACATCATAAATGAAAGATGTCTTCATTGCATTCAACTCACAATTGGACGGACCCCCGCGACATGATTAGACTATTACATGCAGCAATAAATTAAAAATACACGACAAGTAAAAAGCAAGCGAATAAGCTAGTAAGATTTCATAAGATGAAATGTTCACAATTAAAATACAACGGTTCAACAAAATAAATTACAACGGTTAAAGTTTTGACTGTGATACATTAAAAATAAAAAATAAATAAAAAACTGCTACTGATGCTTTGGGGAAGTTTTCTCAATCTTTTGATTGTCGTCTGGTTGATTTAGAGGGAGAGTTTAACCTTCATCAGCTGGAGCAGTGACGGCAAACATATTGTCTGTACTCTCTGAACGGACGGATTGCGCAAGTGTTTGCCCTTGAGCGTCGATGAAGACATGGGACACGTCCAGATCGGGATACGAAGACTTGATCTGACGGATGGCGTCGTCGAATCCGTCAGCAAATGAGCTCCCAAGCTCTGCCAAAAGAAGGTCGGAGTCACGATACTCCTAGACCGCAACTTCTTTTGCATCGCGAAGTTGAGTCTTGGTGTCCGTCAGCTCTTTTTCCTTGTCTTTTAAAATTTGACGCAACTGCTCATTCTCCTTCTCCAGCTCACCTCTAACCTGCTCCGAGCATTTAAGCTTCCTATCCATGTTGATCTCCCAGGTCTTTAGGTCGTGAAGCTCGTCCTCCATCGTCTTATTCTTCTTTCTAAGACGGTCCATAGTTGTCTCGTGATTAAGACAACGACCCATTAGCCCTTTCATCATTAGCATGGCCTGAAAGCAAAATACAACACTATGTAAACGATGGATGAAAAGGAAGGTTACAAAAGCTAGAGGACAGGTTAAAAAGTACCTATGCCATAGTGAAGAGGCCCGTCTCTCCCATCGCCTCCGTCGCGTGGTTGCCAAGATCCTCATAATTTACAGCCGTTATGATGGACAAGAGTCTTTCCAGGGCATAACTTGAGTATTCTCGAAGTAGGATGGGTGATTTCTCACCAGTTTGAGTTGGACTCTTCATAAAACCCTTACCCTTGCTATGCTTGACAGGTGGTTTCTCAGCTTCCAACGCAACGACGGGTTCTGGGGTCGTCTTTTGCTTCTTCGGTAGACAGTCCATCCTTTTCGGTTGATTTCATTTTGATGGAACGGATGGAATTGTCCCCTTAGCTTGACCGACCTCTTGCTTCTTCTTCACTGCTTGCTGCTTGATGAAGGCTTTTCTCTTGGTAGCGTCCATTTCTGCACATCACAGACGAATGAGAAGTGTTAGAAAAGCACAAGTAAAAAAGACGGAAAGAGTTTATGACGGGCTTACGTTTACGAACTCTGTTGTCGTAGCGACAGGCGACAGAAGTGGGTTCAGGGCCGTCACAATACCAATGGAGTGTGTCGAGGGTGACTAGTTGAGCCCACGTCCTCTCCTCAAGCTTCGTCTTGTTGAAAATTTTCTCCAGGAAGCTCCACTCCTCTAAAGTAACTTGTGGACGGTCCCGAGCTACAAAAAAGACGGTTAGACTAACTTCCAAACAAAATCAAATGTTTAAATGGACGGGAGCTAAATGCAATTGCATACCCGACGGAGGCATTATGCCCCATGTGGTGTCGACGGGCATATATGTGTCGTCTCTTGGATGACACATCCATTTGTCCCCTTCCAAGAAAAAATACCTACTCTTCTAGTCCCTATTGGAGTCGAGTGTCTCATAGACAAGCCTCAACAACGGGCTCTTAGCTACGAAACTGTACATTCCTTTTGACTTAGTGATCTCCGTAGGACTGTAACAGTGGAAGAATTCTTCCATCGTCAACCTTCATGCATCGTTGGACATAGCTCCGTACAAGACCTCCACGCCTATGAAAACTCTCCAGGCGTTTGGGGAGATTTGTTTGATGGATAGGACAATATGTTGAAGCAATCAACGGTGGAGAGAACTCAAAGGGAATCTGAGCCCTGCCTTTAGTGCTTGCTCATAGACCCCAACACCGTCAACCCCCCTGTAGTAACATTTCTTATATTTGTGGGGAAGACGGAGACGGACGCTGTCAGGAATTTGATACTTGGCCCTAAGTGTTTTGAAATGGAATTCTGTGATTGTGGACCTAAAATCATTGACCGTCCATAGCGGTAGCATGACGAACTCTCTAAGACCGTCTAGACCGATCACAGATTGAACTGGGGGATCGACACCATCTAAGTTATCACTTGACGACTCTGAACTATTAGTCTCCAAACCCTCGTCATCTAGGGAAGGAGAGGTAAAGGACGGATTCCTTTCTTCACTTGAAGTGTCAGGATCTCTTTGACCTGACGGGAATCCCTCATCGTAGCCCGCCCCGTCGCGGACAAACATTGATTACTCGACACACTAGACATTTCCTACATATATAACGGTACAGCCTAAGACACTGACAGATCTACAGAAAGTGCGTATATAAAAAAAGAAGAAGAAGAAGGGTTCAGAGCACATACCGGATCGAGATCGAGTAGATATGAAGTGACGGATAGTCTAGCAGGACAACACGAATGCACAATATAAATGACGGATGTACTCTGATTGCAAATCTTTTATAGGAGGACAAGAATGAAGGAAGAAAAGGCAGGCTTTTATAGAAGAAGGGCACGGAATACGAAGGGACACCTTGTTTCAGGGGAACAGCAAATCAATAAGGGCCACGTGTCCTTCGTCATAAATATTGGCCACATGTCCTTCGTCATAAATAAGCCTGGACCGTCATGTCTCAATAGGATGCCATAAGGACGACTGCCACTCCATGAATCCGTCTGGTATTTAGCAACGGATTCAAGGAGTGAAGGGGCAACTGAAGAGGATAAAAGTATGAGACGGATTTTTCTTTAAGAAGAACGACAGAGTGAGGTCGACGGATTGATACCGCAAGGATACATATCGGATGGATCCAACATTTGGTATCCGTCCAGTATGATTAGTTGTCATAAATTCTTAATTGTACGTCACATGATATGTTTGACGTGACTTTGCTTGATCTCTACACAAGCGTGCACACCTGGAGTTCTTGCATTACACTTTTGACCATAATAAAAAGACTCCTATATGGAAAAGAACTCAAGAATGAATGGAGAGTAAAAAGAAGTATTATCCTAAAAGGAAAAGGACTCCTGACCAAGGCAGGAATGATAACCCTACACCAATATAAATACCCCAGAAACCCTAGCATCAGGGTACACATAATTATCTCGACTCTGGCACTCTAGGGTTGTAAAAAAAAAAAAAAAGACTCTAACTTGACCTTTGGAGGGTTTTTGGCCGGCACCACACCGATGCTCTCTTTTAGGTCCTCTATTTTCTTTTTGCAGGTATTGCTTTGGTTTGAGGAGTGCTTGCAGCTTACTAGTGATTTTTTCAGCATCATCAATATATATATATATATATATATATATATATATATATATTTGTTTATTTATTTATAAAAGTATAATATAAAAAACCAATGGAAGATCAGTAAAGATCAAGTAAAAACATGGCTCAAACTTTTAACCATAAAAATCATAGCATATTTATTCAAAATGAAAAATAAATAAATAAAATTATAAACTAAGTAAATGATACTTAGGTCAGATTGCTCTAAACTACGCTTTGTAGTGTTACACTTTATCATGGTTGATTAAAGTTTCTGTTAATAACTTGAATTGGAGTTTGTGACTGGTCCTGTTATTTTATTTGACACTTAGGGCATATCTTTTTACCATGAACTTGCATACTATAGTGCCTGAATATCTTGCGAGAGATTTGTAGCTGTTCGCCGTTAAATTGATTAGGATGGTATTTGTTGGATGAGTAATTAGTGAATGCGATCTTCATCAAAAATAGTAGTCATCATGGAAATCCATTAGAAATCGTAAACAAAAGCGTTATAAATAAGTTGGATGTGATATGGCAACCTGATTTTTCCTTGCAAGAGATTTCTAAAAATTTGCTAGAAATGTCGGTCATTTGATTTTTGGTGTTATTAATTGGATGAGAATACTAGATATTCTTGTTGGGAATACTAGGAAGTGGAATTGGCTTAAGGTTGTTGACTAATGTGATTATTAAAACATGAGAAGAGTAGAGTTGAATTTTTAAGGGTTTTGGGATTAGCAATTTAGCATGATGAATCATGCAATGTTGAGGATCAATTTTTGCTCAAGATAATGTCAAAATTAAATATGAATGAAATGTTGGTCTTTTCTGTTCACCTTTGGGTAACGATTGAAAGGGAGGCAATGTGAAGTCCTATTTAAAAAGTAAACATATAAATTTTCTAACGTGCCAACAAATCTATATTACTTCATATTATGTATAAATCAACCTGCACAAATCTAGTCTCCACTTGAATGTATTTTGGAGATCATTAACCTTTCTTTTCAAAACATTATTGTATTTATTGTCTCAAGAATTTCAACAAACACTATCGCAACATCTATCTTGACACTAGGCATCTAAGCTACACAAAAGCCAGTGGCAACCACAAGAGCTATCATTTACTCAATGTTAAAGGGGCATCCCAAGTAACAGTCTTCACCCAAGCATCCTCTTAGAGTCTTATATTGTTTTTTTAAGAAATTTTTGATACTACTTTTTTGAAAAATAGAAAAAGCTATAATTATCACCATGCATCCTTAGCACGATAGTCACTTTACAAGTATAAGTGCTTGTGCAGTAGGGTGTAAAAGTCGGGATTCAAGTTTCCAGAAGGGATATTCACACATATATACACTAAGGATGTGTTTGTTTGGAGGTGAAATAGGGTGGATGGAAAATTTTGGACAGAAAATGGGAAGGAAAACTTTTTTAAGTGTATTTGGTTGGATGGAGAGGAAGGAAAATAAATGGTGGGATCTAGGTGTTTTCTCTCCAGACCTACCAAAAAGTTTTCTCTCCAAAATGGAGAGAAAACTGAAAGGAGAAAATAAAGTTGCTTAATGGACAAAAATACCCCTGTCTAGCTCCTATCTTTTTTTTTCCCCTTGTTTTTTTTTGGTGCTAGGCATGTTGCCTCCCCCTTTTTTACCTTTCTTTTTTTTTTTCTTTCCTCTGCACGTTGCTTTTTTTACTTTTTTCGATTTCCTGGGCTGAGAGTGGCACATTGCCTCTTTTTCTTTTTCTTTTTTACTTTCTTTTTTCTTTTCTTTCTTGGATGTTGCTTCTTTTTTTTTCTTTTTTTTTTTTTGGGTTGTGGGTGTGATAGTTGTTTTTTTTTTTTTTTTAACTAGACATGATTTTTATTTTTTAATAAATTGGGTGATTGCTTTTTTTTAGTTGCTTGTCACTTTTTTGTTTTAATCGAACATTATTTTTTAACAAAGCTGTATGAGTAAATTTATATAAACTCATTTTTTCCATCTCTCCACTTGACTACTCCCAACCAAACAAAAAACAGAGAAATTAAAATATTTTCTATCCCTCCACTTTTCCACCCCTCCAACCAAACAGACCCTTAGATTAGGTTAGAATATAATTTCTATCTTGCATAAAAATAAATAAATAAATAAAGCTATAATTAAAATAAATAAATAATAAAAAATTAAAAAGTGAGGTTCATGAGTTTAAGCGGATATTGATAGCTCAAGTCCAATGAGCCTGTTTTTGAATTCAGCCACGAAGAGTGTGCGTTAGGCCTTGTATCAGTATAGAGTATGGACTTGAAATTTAGCCCACATTTTTACTTAGTGGGCCTAGAAACGAAATTGGATTTGGACCGGATTGACGTTTGTCCACCTTCAGATTTGCTTCACATAGCCACCGGTGCAAATGTATTTCACGATAAAATTCTAAAAATCAAGTCATAGAATTTGATTTTCTTGGCTTTATGATCTATGTAATTTTACTAGCAGGTTAACTCTCTCAAAAAAAAAAAGTAATTAAACTAAAAGTTTTGAATTTTTCTTTTACTGAAAATAACAATGAATATTTACTAATAAATATGATTATATGAATGTTTATTGAATTCTTTGCTTAATAATTAACAAGGATATTTAGTAATTAATTATTTTAAGTATGTCCAATCCATCTTAGAAGGTTGTTCTGTTTAATATCGTAATTCAAATTCTTGTTAAGAATTATGTAGCCATTTAACTATTATATGCAATGGCTCCTTGAATATTTTTAGAAGGATCAAAGTATGAATAACCCTCTCACCCAAAATGTATATATAACATTAAAAAATGAGGCTATATGCCTAAAAACAACTATATAAAATTCCACCCTATTCCACACACCAAAAAAAAAAAAAAAAAAAACCCTCCGCCAATGAAGCCATGGTTCAGTTTTACAAAAATATTAATATTCTTAGAATAAAATTCCTCCGATTTGGAATCCACTAACAATTCAGTTGTCTCTCTTATACATTGGATGAGGGTATTTTTTATTTGGGTATGGAAGTTGGAAAACACAATTAACTCGTGGGATTCTCACTATGAAGGTGTTTTTAATATGGCTATGGAACATGGGATTCTTTAGGGCTGGAGCTTCATTTTTTTTTTTTTTTTTTTGAAAGCTAAGGCTTTAGCATCTTTAAACATAAAACACTGGCAATAATGCTTGTTCAAACTAGGGGTGGCAATTCGTGTATACGTGTCGAGTTCGTGTCATGTTGACTCATGAGTATTCGACTATATAGGTCAACCATAACCTGACAAGTTTATTAAACAGGTTAGGATTTCTCAACCCTAACACAACCTATTTATTAAACGGGTTAGTCATGTCGACCTGTTTATCAGATTTTATCAAAATGAAAAAAAAAAAACACTAATTTTAGTATTAACCAAATTGATATGAATTATGACAAATCAAACAAATATATTTTTTAATATAAAATTCAGAAATAACAAGTAACTGTATCACAAATAATCATTCAAAATTAAAGCATTTCTTAATATCATAAGTAATCAATCATAATATGTTAAATGTGGAGTTCAAGAATGGTTTGTTTCTAGTTGAATTCGAGTTCAGCTGGTCTTCCAAGAGAGAAGAAGTGAGACAGGAAAGGAAAGAAAGGATTTGGACTAAATTAAAGCATTCTTATTACTTGATTCTGTACAACAACCACTTCCCTCCTTTTATACAAACTCTGGCACTAGCTGTCAATAACAACATAACTGCTACTAGTAACCACTCACTCCTAACTAACTCTAAGTCACTAGTTGTTACACTCACAAACTAACTACCACTACTAATTCTTATATAATTGCACTCATTCTCATACAATACAATTATTTGCTGCTATACCCTGTCATGCCCAGCAATACCGTTCCTAACAATACCCCCCCCCCTCTATTAAAGCACCTTGCCCACAAGGTGAGGAAATTGTTGTTGAAGTAAGTACAAGCTCTCCCAGGAAGCATCTTCCACACGCTCCCCTTGCCATTGAACCAAGACCTGAGTGATGGACCTGTTTCTCAAGTGATGAGTCCTTTCCTGCAAAATAGCTACAGGTTTAGGTCTAATGATGCCCTTGGAATCCACAGAAGGTAAGGAAGGAAGAGGAACCACATGCTGTCCCAACTTGCCTTTTAGATAGGAGACATGGAAGGTGGGATGAAGCCTTGAATCTGGGGGCAAATCCAACTTTTAAAGATACCTTACCAACCTTCTATAATATTTGAAAGGGCCCATAATATCTAGGCGACAACTTCCCTAATTGTTTCTGCCTCATAGTCATCTATTTATATGGTTACAACTTGAGATAAACCCAATCACCTTCTGCAAACTCCCTATCAATTCTATGCTTATCAGTAGTGGACTTCATCCTTTCCTGAGCTACTAAGGGGTTATGTTTCAATAAGGTAATGAATTGCTACCTGGTTCTCAAATGCACATCTACACTCTCAACCTTAGTTGTGCCTGGTATGTTATCCATTAATCTAGGAAGAGGATAATCATATAAGGTCTCAAAGGGTGTCAGCTTGATAAAGGTATGAAAATTGGTATTGAACCAAAATTTAGCTAATGGTAACCACTCCACCCAAGAGTGAGGTCTGTTTGCTGCAAATGCCCTTACATAATGTTTTAAGCTCTTATTAACTACTTTAGTTTGGCCATTTGATTGGGGATGGTAAGCTAATGAAATAGCCAACTGCACCCCCTGCAATCTCATCAGCTCTTGCCAAAAGTGAGAAGTAAACACAAGATCCCTATCACTCACAATTGTAGCAGGCATGCCATGCAACTTGAAGACATTTTGCAGATAAAGATGGGCCACTTTAGTAGTAGTATAAGGGTGGGATAATGGCACAAAGTGAATAAATTTGGTAAACCTATCTACCACCACCAAAACCACATCCTTCAACTGTGACTTGGGAAGACCTTCAACAAAATCCATGCTCACATCCAACCAAGGTTTTTCTGGCATTAGCAGGGGTTGTAAGAGTCTAGCTGGATTACAAGTCTCAGATTTAAGTCTTTGGCAAGTATCCCACTCTGTGACGTGCTTCCTCACATCTGCTCTCAACCTAGGCCAATAAAAATCTCTCTTAATTCTATACAAGGTCTTAAGAAAGCCTAAATAAATCATGAACTTGGTACAAAACAAGAGCCTTTAAATCACCACAAGTACCTCAATAAATCTTCCTTTTGTACAAAAGTAGGTTATTTTGCAATGAATAGCCCTTTGAAACTTCCTTACTTGAATGCAAAGCCTGTAAAATACCCTGCACCTGCTGATCTGTGGCATAGCTAGTTTTAAGGTCAGTTAACCAAGCTGGAGAGGGAAAAGAGATCATGCATAAAAACCCCATCTTAAGAACCTAAATCACTCTTAAAGGTATAATCCTCAGTTCCAACCTTCCTCGATAGTGCATAATCCACTGGATTATCCCTTCCACTCTTATATTCAACTACAATAGCATACCCTAACAATATAGCAAACCACTTTTGCTGAGTTGGGGTACCAATTTTCTACTCCAACAGATACTTTAAGCTTTGTTGATCAGTCTTAACAATGAAAGGTCTGCCTACCAAGTAAGCCCTCCATATCTTGACAGTAGTAACTAAAGCCAATAGTTCCTTCTCATAGGTAGATAAAGCCAAATTCTTACCCTTTAGAGCTTGACTGTGGAAGGTAGTAGATCTACCTTGCTGCATCAAGACTACACCCTGCCATTTGCTTGAAGCATCACACTCTATCATAAATGATTTGTCAAAATTTGGTAAAGCCAACACAGGTGGGTGAACCATAGTTGCCTTGAGCTGCTGGAAGGCTAACTCAGCCTCTTCAAACCAAGCAAATGAACCATTTTTCAACAAAGCTGTCAAAGGGGCTGCAATCTATCCATACCCCTTAACAAACTTCCTGTAATAACCAGTGAGACCTAAAAACCCTTCCAAGGACTTAATATCTGTAAGGATAGGCCACTGCCGCATAGCAGCAATCTTCCTAGGGTCAATAGGTACCCCTTCACCAGTGATAAAATGCTCTAAATACTCCCCTTCCTTACAAGCAAACTTGCATTTAAATCTTTTAGCATACAATTTAATAATAGTCAAAACTTCCAAAATAGATCTAAGATGGATGACATGATCAGACAATGAATTACTATAAACCAGTATATCATCAACGAAAACTAGCACAAACTTCCTAAGGTAGGGCTTGAATACTTGATTCATCAAGGATTGAAAGGTTGAGGGAGCATTGGTTAGGCCAAATGGCATTACCAAGAACTCATAATGGCCTTCATGTGTTCCGAAAGCTGTTTTGGGTATATCCTCTTCCTTCATTCTGATTTAATGATATCCTCTTCCTTCAAGCTTTGAAAAGATAGTAGCCCTATTCAACTCAACCAACAGTTCATCAATGATTGGAATTGGAAACTTATCTTTAACAGTGATGTTGTTCAAGGCCCTATAATCAATACACATCTTTCAAGATCCATCTGCCTTCCTTACTAACAAAATAGGAGAAGCAAAGGGACTGTTGCTATTTCTAATTGGCCCCACAGACAATAACTCCTTCACAATTTTCTCAATTTCATTATTTTGATAAAAAAGGGTATCTATAAGGTTTTTGGCAAACTGGTTGAGTACCCTCCATAAGGGTAATTTGATGCTCATGACCCCTAAGAGGTGGTAAACCTATAGGAGTCTCAAAAACTTCTCCAAACTCTTGTAATAACAACTCCACTTTTGCAGGCACCTTATCTTCTGGCATATCACCTTCTGCAGAAGTAATTTGCAGCAACAAACCCTTCTTCACTAGACCCTTGAAAAACTGATCACAATCCATTAAAGAAGTACCTGAAGATGGACTCAAACCTTGTAACAAAACCTATTGATTCTTATAGCAAAACACATGGTCAAAAGTTGGAAGTTCCATTGTATTTCTCCAAGAGTACTCAACCACTGAGTGCCCAACACTACATCACAACCTCCTAATGCCAATACATGAAATTAGATACAAAATTCTAGCCCTTGGACGCACACTGGTACACTACTACAGAAACCTTGAGTCCTCACAATAGTACCATTAGCCACCTTAACTTCCAAAGTTCTTAAAACATCAACCCTTAGCTGTAAACTAGAAACCAATAATGCATCAACAAAATTATGAGTACTTCCTGTTTCTACAAGTATTACTAACTCACTACCATTAACCTTACCCATAACCCTCATTGTGCCTGGTGTGGGAGTTCTTGTTAAAGCATACAATGTGATCTCCACATCTTCTTCTTGATCAGTTTGCTTATACCCAGTAATCTTAGAAGTAATATCACTATCTACATCCTCATCCATATCAGTAAGGTGCACTCCAGATTTTATCCCTTGAATTATATTAATACCTTCTAAAAGGAACAACTTAACACTCTTACATTTATGCCCAAGTCCCCATTTCTCATCACAATTATAACATAACCCCTTCTTCCTTCTCTCATCCATTTGGGCAGGAGTTATTCTTTTAATAGGTATCTTAGGTTTAGTTTCTACCATTGCATTACCCTTAGGCAAACCTAAGATAAAATTCTTACCTGATTCTTGTTGATAACAAGTGGTTGGTAGGTAGTGATGAATAATGAAATGGAAATTAGAATGACACTTGGCTAAATGAATAATTTTGTTTGATATATTGTGGACTTTTTATGGTTCTCGAGAAACTTCTTATGATTGCTTATAGCCCACTAAGAGACATAGTTATCCTTTTACAAAGGTCTTAGTCTAAAAGTTTTTTTTTTCTTTCTTTCTTGGCTATGTGTGAAATTTTCTCTTTCTTTCCTTTTTTGCATTTTTTTGTGTGACCAAGTCTAGAACTTGATATATGCATGTGCTTTGTCTATTTAGTCATGTGTGTACATGTTTTTTCTTCTTCTTCTCAATGTTGTTGTTAAAGGGAATCATTATGCTTAACACGTAAACCATATTTAATGATACTCATGGAAAATGTATAATTATTTTCTATTAGCTCTAGTCTAGTAATTACATTAATCTATTGATAAGTCTTAGTTTAAGTGTTCAATTTTTATTTACCTTTATATATATATAAAAGGATAATGTAAAAACCCTATCCAAATGATTAAAATGATCATTTTTCGAATATGTTTACAAGCATGGGTCTTTGTTTATATAGACAGATAGGTGGCATAGATGTGTACACCCAAAATAATACTTAGGCAATTAGTGATAACTAGAATAGAAGAGATTGTTTGTTGGACACTATTTTAATATTTAAATGAGGGGGAAAACACTAAAAAAAAAATCTCACAAATCATAATTGAAATTGGTTGATGATACGATATAACTAGTAAAGGGATCGAATCAAGAAGGTTTGGATTTGACCTGATAAAATATGGGTCATATTTAAATGATCGGGTTGTTATTTTATATGACCCTTACCTAGATTTTAATGGTTCAGTTTGACCTGGTCTAAACCTTAGTTTTCCTCATGTAGAGGAAAATAATAATAAAAACAAGGAGAAGAAAAAGAAGAAGAATAAGAAAGAAAGAAATTTAAACGTACGTGTTAACATCTTTTTTCTTTTTTTAGTTAATATACATAAAAGAACAAAAAAATCTCAAAAATAAAAGCCAAATAATACATAAATCGCTAAATTTATAGTCCGATAATTAATTTTAATAGTTGATTAATCTAATAATTTCACAAAAGAAGAAAAGAAAACACTTTCACTTGTTATAAATAAAACACGAAATTTTAAATCTCCTATAAAATAACTATATAAAAAAAAAACTTTAAAAATAAAATAACATACTAGGTAAAGGAAAAACACAGTAAATAATTAGGGAGAAAATTTATAAATAACTTATCAAAAAAAAAAAAATCTCAATATTATTAATAAATTAAACATTAAAAATATTTATATTTGAGAATTGTATTTCAAATTGATGGGTTGTGTGACTAAAAGTTACATCTGCTACTCAACATGTATTCTTCCTGAATCTTGGCCAGGCCAAAGGCTTCATTCAAGGATTGAGGGTTGAGCATCCTCACAAGTAAACCTATCTCATCCTTCAAACCACTCAAAAAGCAACTCAGCTTGTGTAAAGGAGAAAGACCCTTGATCCTATTAGACACAGCTTCAAATTATGCCATATGCAAAGCAATTGTTGATGTTTGCCTCAACCTTGTCAACACCTCCATAGGATCGTCATAAGCAGTAATCACAAACCTCACATGTAAAGCTTGCACAAAAGACTCACAATTAGAAAGCACTCCGGCCTCCTCTGCTTCTTGGAACCAAATCAAGGCCTTAAACTCCATATGAAAGGAAGCTATTAACAACTTTTCTATAATTGGGGTTTGATAATACCCAAAGTACTAATTTGCTTTATAAACCCAACTAACAGGATCATCACCTGAGAAGCGTGGAAAGTCTAGCTTCACATGCCTTGCAAAGGATAAAGTTGAGGAATTCTAGTTTGTAGGCATGGTTCTCTAAGGAGTATGTGGATTGACATCTGGAGAATTCAACTTCTGTAAAATGGTGTGGATATTCTTATTCATCTCATTCAAGGTTCTAGTGTGAATTCCTTGAATCTTTTGGATTTCTTGAATGTCTTTGTCGTGATGGTCTGAAGTGGTGCGAAGAGAAGCAATAGCTTCATTTACCATGTTCATGGCAGCAACATGTGTTTTAGTCATGGCAATGCAGGACCAAGGCTCTAATACCAATTGTTAAATGTGGAGTTCAAGAATGGTTTGTTTCTAGCTGAATTCGAGGTCAGCTAGTCCTCCAAGAGAGAAGAAGTGAGACAAGAAAGGAAAGAAAGGATTTGGATTGAATTAGAGCATTATTATTACTTGATTCTATACAACAACCACTTCCCCCCTTTTTTGCACACTCTGGCACTAGCTGTCAATAACAGCATAACTGCTACCAGTAACCACTCACTCCTAACTACCTCTAACTCACCAACTGTTACACTCACAAACTAACTACCACTACTAATTCTTATACAATTGCACTCATTCTCATACAATACAATTGCTTGCTGCTATACCATGTCATGCTTGGCAATACCATTCTTAACATAATATGTCAAAGAAAATAAACTACAACAACTAATAAGTTTATATACCTAAGGTTTGAAGGGTATATTGGTAAAATGTCATTTAATTAAACAGATCAAACAAGTTAAACGGGTTTCATGTGATGGACATTAACCCAACCCATTTATTAAACAGGTTAGTCGTGTCAACCTGAATATGACATGAACCCATTAAGCCTCAACCTATAACCTACTAATTTTGTATCGTGTCGTGTCGGGTTCGCAGGTTGTGTCCAATTTTGCCACTCCTAGTTCAAACATATCAATCCAATAAAGTGTGCAAAAAGAAAATGTAGAATAAACCCAGGTTTAATGGTTTTATACTTCTATTATATCAATTTCTTCCATCCAAAGAGTTCTTTATCAACACTCTAGAAGTGTGGAAACTAAAAAAATATTTCAAAGTTTCACAAAACGTCTTCTTGACTTTATTAGTTTCCTATCATTTTGATTCAAAACTTTGAACCCTAAAAGTGCAAATATTGACAATTCCATTTGTAGCCAAATGGGAATGAAAATAGCAACAACAGAAGAAAAAAAAAAAACCATGTATTTTTTTAATCTTTTGGCTAAGCAATTCAACGTTAACTAGACCAATCCCTCAATGAAAAGAGGTTTGGTCAATTAATGTGTCTTAGAATCAGAGGAAGTATATTATGCTTAAAAAGGATTCAAGAGTCAAAAATTTCAACATTTAATAAAATAAATATTACTACATATTTTGAAAATCTAATCGTTGAATTGTATAGTTTTTTGCTCTTAATACACATATTAAATTTTGTGTCAATTGAATATTATTTATTATATGATCTATAAGCTTATATTTTATGCAAAATCTTAAATTATAAAAATTTGTAATTTAAACAATTCATTAATAACATAACTATTAATCTTTAATTTTTTAGAAATTTTGCAAGTATGGAGAATATAAGAAGAAGATGTAATTCAATAATGAATTTGTCAAAATTCATTTTTATTAAAAAAATATTGAGTAAAGTAATAACCTAAAACTACAACAAATTTTATAGATAAACTATCTTCCAAACCAAAATTTTCCATTCTTATACCAATTTCACATCAAAGAGAGCGTGTCAAATCCGCCACAGTTTCACAAACCGTAGCCAATGAAGTTGAGCCACATAGTGGAATTTGACCCATAAAACAAAAACTGTCTTGTTCTTTCCTACCCTCTGTCAATTATAACTTCTTAGGATTCATTATCAAATTAATGGTCCATGTATGTTAATAAGCTTCATTATCAACATGTGGCATGCAGTCAATCCATGCAAAAAGAATCAATCTCAATGTCCCATTGATTACTCCTAGCTCCTTGGCATTGTGCGGAACATAATTTTTCAAGGACACATGCACATAAGCCCACTTTTTAGTAAACAAAATACAGGAAAACTGGAACAAGTCATGAGGTCAGAAAATTAAGCAGCACTAGATACGTTTCCCTTGATCTGTCGGTCCCTTATACCATGATTCTAATCAAACGGTCAAGGAATCTTCAACCAGTGCGGCTTGAGGAGTTTTCTTTTTTTTCAGGGGTTATTAATAAACTTAAATTTAATAAAGATAGAACCTCAATATATTGAGTTATCTAAAAAAAATGTCAATACAAATATGTTACATTATACTATTTTCTTTTACAAGTTTTTAAATCTAATATTATTATGAATTTTCATTATTTATTATTGGTGTGGTAGGTAAATGTAACCATTTTATTTTGTAAAAATTTGTATAACATTTTTTATTTTTATCAATTGTCATTATCTATTTCACATTGTTTTTATAAAAATATTTTAAATTGAATGACAAAACTCAACCCACGTGCATTGTATTAATTATTGACTAAGGAACCACGCCCATCTATACATATATAATAGTCTTAAAAAAAAATTCATACATATATAAATAATACACTATATATCTACTTAGCTAACCAAATGGTTGAAGAATTACTAACTTTACTATTTTTTTAATCACTAATTTTATAACAAAATATTATTATAACATGATACCTATACGTACACATGTAGCAAACTGTAAGCGCGAGTTTTGTGTCCTAAGCCCAAGAGGTAATTGCATTAGGGCCCAAAGAGTCCAACACAATAAATTTGTAGAGAGTGGGCTTAAAAACTAGGTTTCAATGAATTGAGCAACGCACATAGTGGATTAAAGATAATAAGAAGGCAAAGAAAAAGAAAAACAAGTTTTATGCAAAGAAACCCTTCCTCAGCAAAATCCGAGGAGAGTAGTCCTTGAGTATATTTCTTATAGACTTGGATACAATTTTAGTTTTTATTATTACTGTATTTTTTCCTACCGATTCTCCAATCCCCCCTTTCATTTCTAGAGGATCTTTTCCATTATATAGCTCCCTTCTCTTGATCTTGGCCTTCCATTTATTGATTATGTAGGTCACTACTCGAGTGCTTGTTCCATCAGACGCCCTTCCAAGTCTTCTGTGAGTTGCGGCAACCAAGACGATACTGTTCAGGAGTCTTCTCCACATAAATGCGGTTAGGGTGTTTGGTGAGGTGGATTAAATGTGGTGGCAGCTACCATCTCTCTAATCACGTCAAGGCTAATCCCCTCTCTAAAGCTCTTCCTCTACAGTGTGGCCCCCTCTAGAAATGTGTCATTGACGTGGCCATAACTCGCTTCTCCGCCCTTACCATCTGAGTGTATGGACTCCTCGGAACTGTATTGGCTTCCTCGGCCTTGGGTATGACACGTGGCATGCTTTCCTTATTAAATTTTTGTACCCCACACAAACCATCTATATTTCATAATTATTAAATTATATAAAGTTATATTATATTTATTAAATTAACTTTATTAAATTATTATAAAAGTTATATTACATTCACACAAAAAAATTATAACAAAAAATAAAGCACACAATCAATATTAGACAAACACTCACATAAATAATATATAAATTTATAATAAAAATAGATACACTTACAACTCTCAAAAATTCAATCTTTACTCTTAGAGTCAGAGATATTGATGGCCTAGATAGCGTGTACGTGAGCATGTCATGGCCTTGACCGTGTGTCCATTATGGGCTGCGGTGGTCTGGGCAGCATGAATGCGGACATGCCATGACCTTAGTTGTGTGCCCATATGAGGTTGCCATAGGCATAGAAAAAATAGATTAATGAGATAGAGATTTGTGATTTATGTTGTTGGTTAGTTTTGGAATGAACTTGTTGTTTAGTTTTGGACTAAATTGATATATGTCAAAGTGTGCAAGATTTAAGTCATAGTGAGCAAAAAATATTTTTAAAAATAAATTAAACTAATAAAATAATATTTTATGCATACAATCTTTTTTTTTTTATCAACTCAGAGGTTCATTTGAACCCCCTAAAACATAAGTAAGACCACCCCTACCTCCAAAAAATTAGCGAGCCACTTATAGATGTGAATTGTGTGGTCACTACTTGACCTATCTAAACCCGATCTTTGAGATTGTGTAAAATCACCCGAGTAATAGTGACACTTATTACTACTTGAAAAACTACAAAAATTTCATCTCAAATTACTCTACTAAATACTCATAGAGATTTTTTATTTTACAATTGACCGACCTCCTAGAGTGGTGCATAACTGTGGCCTATCAAATATTTATGTATAAGTGTTGCACACATAATATTTCCACCACGAGTTGGTGTTCGACATCCCATATTCACAAAAGTCAAAGTTTGAAGATAGCTTGGCCTTGGTACCGACACGTGTGAGAGTGACCTCCTTACACGCTTTTGAAAAACCCCACTAAATGACAACCGCCTCTCTCGCTTAACTGGGTAAGGGTTACCACCACCTCCAACTTGGATAGTTGCTTCCTTCCTTGACGATGAAGGCATTAGCAATCAGCATCTCATTCACAAGTGTCCCCAGTGGGTCCATGCCACGTTGTAAAAGAGATTGTAAGGTCAGGATTTTAAAACCGCATATCTAATCCCAAAATATACTAAAGCTTAGTGTATATTATTAACAGAATAAACAGATACAAAGATCAAATTGAGCATTTCAGCAACAAAAAAAAAAAAAAAAAAGATCAAATTGAGCATCACAAATCTTTAAAAAGAGGACATAGTTATTCTTTAAAAAATCCACTAGAAACCCTTTTTTTTTGGAGGAGCTGATTTGATGAAATAATTCTTAGGTACTTTCAATGCCGAAAGTGCACTTTTCTTTTACATTCATGATAGATTTACTTATTAAATTTATGTTGTGATCTACAATAAATATGAGAGAAAGGAACGTCATTTTACTGCATTCTAAAAATGCTTAAGAATTTTTCGATTTGATGTAAGATGCGAGAACGGAATAGTTATAATTGGGAGTAGCAAATATTTTTTTTTCCCCACTTTTGTAGTTTATAATTGAGACCTACACAGTATAATAGTTTCAAGTGCTTCATCAAAAAAAAAAAAAAAAAGAGGAACCCACATGTATGTGAATGAACCTAGCAAAGTGCATGATTCTTTCTGTTAAAGGATAAGAAGATAAAGCTGGATATGCTCACTAACTTTTGAAAAATACGCTAATACAACAATACAAATTGATAGAGAGATGTGTTTGTTAGGAAAATACAGGTTTCTAGCTGATGTAGACCCTTGGCATGTTCGAAGGAGCTGCGATCTTGGATTATTGTATGACATAAACACAATCATGGAATATGGGCAAAGATTAGCAGAATATTAGTTTTTAAAAGCTTCAGAGCTTATCCTTAAAAAGCAGCCAACCTCCTCAAAACAATGTAACGAAATGACATTATTATTGACATTTTTGAGCACTTAATTAAACCAGGTTAATTCCACATGGTCATTTATTATAAAATTTGAAATTTAACGTGATAGTGGTGATCTTGAAGAGTTAAACATGATGTTACATGAAGTGAATACTTTCGGTTTTATACGAAACAATGATGCGGATAGAGGGAAACTTAGGACTTTTAAATTAAATGCTATGATAACACTTACAATGGTCATGAACTAGATTTTCAGCGACACATATTTTGAATTGCTTCGAAATGATCAAGAATTGGACATTGCTATAATGGACATCTTCAGGCTGCTAATGACTGGAGGGGACCTTTGGCCACTCTCCACGTACACCATAATTAATCTCCAGCTAGTTTGTCATTATGATAAAATCTTAAAGTTGGTATGCAATGATTTAAAGTCAACTTTAATTGGGACTTGTTTTGCAAGGTGTACCTTTACCTAATAATTTGTAGGACTATAAATGAATTAAGTTGTTTATGAACCTTCAAATTTGGCTTCAAAAAAGAACTTGTTTTAAGTTTAAATCTAATTTTAAATTCGATTATTAAATAAGTCAAGCTCAAATATAATAATGTGTTCGTGAATATGAGCTCTCGAATTAACTATATATAACACTATATATTGTCTAAAATTATATTTTTATAGATTTGAAATTGGGTTGTATAAGTTTTTTTTTTTTTTTTGCTTAATACTACACGCTAGAAAAGTGCAGTATAAATTTGTAAATTGGTTAATATGGTATAAAATTATTATTTGTAGTTTATTCATAACATGAACAATCTATTTGTAGTAAAAATTCATTATTGAAGTAATCTTTCATTGCCCTACCAAACGAAAGAAGTCACTGTCAAAGAGTTCGCCTTAAATTTTTTAAGTGGTAAAACATTTTAGTCATGATTTTACTATACATAGAAAAATAATAAGTTAAACAAATAGCTTGTGAAAAAGCTCGAGCTTGCTCAACAAGTAATGAATAACCAAGTTTGGACATATAATCTTGTTTGGTGATAAACTTAAGCTCTACTCATGTTCGAAATAAAATAAAATAAATTAGTCTGAATTTTTAATACTCAGTCCGGTTCGTTTACAACCCTAATAAATTGTACCATAATTTAAATATATAAATTAAGGGTTTTGATAAAAGATATCCTAAGGACATTCGTTTAGGAAATATTTATAGAAGCATTTTATTTTAATAAAAAACAATTTATTTTTTATATTGTTTTAATATTTTTTATAAAAATAATATCAGAACTTTTCAAAAATAATTTATTAAAAAATGTCTTAAAACATCCGTGACCGGACCTATTAATTAATTAATAAAAGATATCAAGCTTCAGATTTAGTGATCATCAAGATATAAACCTCCCTTAATTAAGCCTTGATTTCATCCAGCTTTAGCGAGCCAAATATATTATGTAACAGCTGTCACCAATCACTAGTAAGCCATGTGGATGTTCGCATGATTTCATATGAAATTATGATAATTTGTTTACAATGGACAAAAATTGTTATTCAATGGTTTATACTACTAAAGCTAGCACAAAGTAGTTGGGTTGGAACTTGGAAGTTTGAACACTAACATAAGACCAGTTTTGGTTGTTCAAAATAAATAAATAAAGATAGTTTGGGATAACGTTGGGACACCAATAACTGATTCCAGTTTCTCCCAATCTTTCACTTTCTTGTCATTATATGAGTATTTGGTATCTCAAGGAAACTGATATCTATATTGCACTTCTCCATAAAATGGGTAAACCGTGGCCATTACAGGACCACATGCTCAGTTTACCCAATGACAAGCAGCGAAAATTAAGTAATGCAAGGAAAAAACAAAATCACTCACACCAATAAGATGAAGTTTAATTTCGTTCTAATGCGCTAGCTATCCAATCATATCTTGACATTTTATATGGATACGTGACAGTATAGAAAGAGATACATCATGCTTCAGATATATAAATTTTTCCCCTCATGAGGATGGATTTGGGAATCTATTCTCATGTGAGAGGCGTGACTCAAGTATTCAAAACATGATGTATTTTTAGAATTCACTCTCTTATGTAAAGGGAAAAACTTATGTATCCAAAACAGGTTTTATTTATGAGCATTTTTTTTGAACAAAAGGAACTACAAAGTATAAGAGTCCCATAGGACCCATATAGACCCTTTTTGATTGTTTCACATAGCATAACTGTCTTCATATTCTTTCACATTATGCCTGTATATTTTGAGCAATGCCACAAATAAAAAAGAAATTCACAACAGTTTTTTTTTTTTTTTTTTATCATAGTTTAATTAACAAGTTTTTAATAGCTCTAATTCCTATTAGAGCATTATTATTGATGGTTCTAAAAAAATTATATGGCTATTTTTAGCACCAAGCACCAATTACAAAATTGGTACTATCGATAAAGCCAAAGTCAAAATTTAGGGCTTTACCGCTACAGTAATAAACTAATAATGTGACTTTCTCTATTTTTTTAATATCAAACCTAAAACTAGTGATAGGGCCCATGCCCTGTAATACTGATCGGCTCCAAAGTATGGATAAATCTCACCAGAGACTTGGGGTACTTTCTGGACCTACATAAAGCTTTGTGATGGGAAGAGACAAAAAGTTATAGTTGATGGTCATTTGAAGATAAACATTATGTTTTTCTTTGCTTCTCGGTGTCTACATTTTTCATTTTTGTTTCCTTTGGGCCACGAGTGTAAATAGGGTCGAAAAATATAAATGTTACAGTTTTTCGGTTTTTCATCACTATATATTTTTTACTTTCCTGCATAAAACTCATATAACCATATAAGTATATAACAAATCATACAAGTGAAATTAATTATCATTTTATTTTCCCATAAAAAAATTATCATTTTATTAAATATTTACTCACCAAAAAAAAAAAAAAAAAGGTTTGGAATTTAAGTTCTATTCAAAACCCGTGTGGCCCTATGAGATCTATACCCCTTTTTTTTCTCTTTTTTTTTTTTATAATTTTTTTATGGTACCCCTCTAATTACTTGCCGGTCTTGTCGTGTGGTCGGGGTAGAAAATGTATGTGCTTGACTCCTTTTGATGGATTGACCCAAGGAAATCCAAAAGATTGGAGACAACTTTTATTTTATTATTAATTTAAGCTTTTTTTTTTAAACCTTCAAAAAAATTTAATTTTTAAATCATTAAAGTATAGGCATTCAATGAATGAATTTGTCTATAATTCCATTATTATGAAATATGGAAGCATGATAATTGTGTTCTTATTATGAAATAACAGCTCAAGAGAAGAAATAAATCAGGTCATAAATTAAAGTTAGCCAACTATTTGTGAATGTACCAAGTGCGATGTATCATATGTTAAGATTCAGATTCCTTTTTGGAAGGCATGCGTTAGATTTTAATTGTGTTCAACGTATAGGATAAGTGAAAACTCTTAGATTGTATTTTATTTTGTTTTCCTTTCTTTATTTCTTTCTCTTTAAGTAGTTTAAGAATTTTCGTTGAGCCTGGTAAGGTAGGATTGTCATCAAAAGTGATTGGATCCATATCAAAATTTTCAAGGTAGGACTAGGATCTTTGGGATGTGGTTGGCCTGTGTTGGTATTGTTTAGAGTCGAAAACCCTGAACCATATGTTTAATAGGCTAACCCCATCCATCATTAGCGGGTGTACGTGCAAATTAGATTTGAGTTTATATAGAGAAGTAAAATAAGTTATCTAAAAGAACATTTACATGAGATAGCTTGACAAGATGCTAACTTTGACATGACACTTAAACAAGTAGAAGAAGATAATGATAAGACATGAAAAAGACGTACA
This sequence comes from Castanea sativa, assembly GCF_040712315.1. Classification (NCBI taxonomy): domain Eukaryota; kingdom Viridiplantae; phylum Streptophyta; class Magnoliopsida; order Fagales; family Fagaceae; genus Castanea; species Castanea sativa. Next base: position 45,919,814 of record NC_134015.1, on the reverse strand, counting down.
TTTAAATAAGAAGAAGAAACCGATGAAAGAAACACAAGATGTACATGGAAAACCCTAAAAAAGGGATGAAAACCCATGGTTTGAGCAAGAATGTAATGTTCTTTCTCTGTTCGAATTGTAATATGTATGAAAAGAGATCAATTTCTTACAACAAGGTTGTTCTTCTATCTCACCAACTCTCTATCATCTTCTACAAATATCTACTTGGGTTCTTACCCTAACAACACAACTGCATGTTCCTTTTATACTCTCAGGAATATGATTGAGTACAAAGATAGGTGTCAAGTCACCATTTCTTTATTTTAGACATTTTCACAGCTGTGATGTTATCTGCTAACTAGAGGATAAGAACTGCGCCAACATGGCACTAGGACCCTTGAGTAGATGACTTTGTCATTGCTTGGGAAACAATTCTTGGACATTGAGAGGGATATCAGGGGTACTGTAATTGATACACGTATCTCTGATATGGTCCAACATGCATTCAACCAATAAGGGGTGCCCTCATGGCCCCTGGCCTTAGAAAGTCACTATCTCCCTTTTTATGAATGCTTGAGTATCATGTCAGGTGCAAATCTTACTTCCTTCCCAAGACAGTCACGCATTTAGCACAAATCAAGACAAAATCCTTTAGCCAACGCTTCCTCTTCCTTTGCTCACAACCGTTTCATGTGTAAAATCCAAATTCAACCACTTATGCATTCTCCCATGCTATAGTGGTGTTATGTACAACGGGTATGATTAGAAAATAAAAATGACTTTTCAATTTTTAAATTTCTTTAAATATTTGGGTTTCAACTTTCAAATTTAAATTTTAAAAACTAATAGGTATAGGAAAAATAAGGTCTTCTAGGTGAGTGGACAACTTTATTCAGTATTAAAAACCCACAATAATTGAAGAATAGTAGCCATAATAGACAACCATCGGCTATTGTCCAATAGCCGCCGACTAGTCATCAAGACACCAAATGTTACAAACAAAGCCATAATCTCTCCATTAATGAAACCTTCAACAATCACCCCAAAAAGCCTGCATATAACACTCACCCACTAGTATGACCAAGGTATGCAACAAAATATTGCAATTCTCATTCTTTGATTGATCAATATTGTATAAAATTTTGACTTAAGCATCAGAGATTCCTAGGCCAGTACTAGACTATACCACTCAAATATAATCTCTCTTTCTTGCTAGTCAATTAGGAAATTCCTTAGACGAGTCTGGGTGGAAAAGCAACCTATTGAAGATTTTTGTTTCGTCGAATACTAAATTTTATTTTATTTTTTTCTTTCTAGTGGACATGTAATTTTTTTATCTATAATTTAAATTTAAATTTGAAGGAAATTGTTAGAGTTATTACTAATTTTATGACGAGATTTTTAAAATTGATATGAAAATGAAATGTAATTAGTTTTATATTAAAAAATGTGTTTAAAACGTGACACATCAGTTTGTTTAAAATATAATAAAATTGATAATATTCCTAGCATTAGTTAAGATTTGTGTGCATTTGGCTAGCTTCTTTGCAAATGTGAGATAAACAGTTAATTATAGTATAGTAAACTACGCATGGACAAATCACACTTAAGTTTTACATCCTAAATTACTATCTTTAAAATATAAAATTTTCAATATTCTTTTGAAATTTTGGCCACTTTGAGCGTAAAATAATTTTTTTTTTTTTTTACAAACTTAAAAGAATCATTAATAGCTCTACCTCAAATCAAAACACCACCCAAGAGGGAGAAAAGGGGTAGGGAATTACATAAAATGGCCCAAAGATTATGCTATGTTTCAAATTAGGTCACATATGTTTTATTTTGTCAATTAAAGAGTTAAACACATGAAACTATTTCAATTTGATCCATTTTCATTACTCATTTACGACATTTACGTTATTCTAACTTTCTAAGCAATATTGGAGCATGGCCAAAAGAGAAATAGAAAGTTTATATCTTATTTCAGATTATGTCACACGTTTTTAATTTTTTCATTTAAAGTGTTAAATTTATGAAACTATTTCAATCTGAAACCCCTATCCATCTCCATTATTTACAATCTATATATATATAGAAGATTCCTTTACATCATTATGGAGCAGTATGGAGTATAAAGGATAAAACATAGAGTTTGTACCACGTTTCAAATATTATCACATGTTACCACCGCACACCCTTGGTGCGATGGTCACTCCACATGTATATATACTTGAGAAGTGTAGGGAGTAAGGGTCGGGGTCCAAGTATCTAAGAGGGAGTTTCACACACATTTACACTTAGATTAGACTAGAGTAGAAATTCTATCTTGTATAAAAAAATATATATTATCACATGTTTATAATTTTGTCAATTAATGCCTCAAATTTATGAAACTATTTCGATTTTGATCTTATTAAATTTTGTCAATCACTTTTATCACTATAACAAGAGAAACTTTCTCTCTATAGCCTCTTTGTTTAGTAGCTATCAAATTAATTCATAAACAAGTTCAAGGTGAAAGCATAATTTAGTAATAATTTTTTAACTTTTATATGCTCAATAATTGCTTAGAATAACAAATATAACCAACTGAAATGTATAAAAAAAATTCCTAAATTTAAAATTAAAATCATGACATAAACTTGGGAGTAAAAAGTCTAATATCTCAACATCCGCCCGTGTAACTACGGAATTATAAAAAACTTGGGGGGTTTTATGTAAATTAAAGAAAAAATTGAGATACAAACAGAAGCGACCGTTTAGGAGGATTATCATTGGAGCGCAAAGGAATCTGAGGGACGTAAGCCGACTAAAACATTTTTAATAATAAACTTTTTCACCGGACCTTCTTCCAACAGTTCCACTCTCCAATAGAGTGAAAAAAACATCTATAAATAAGGGGCCAAGGCAACAATACATAGGCTTGAAGACGCCACTCCACAAGCTTCTTCAAACCCCTCTTTTTTTCTTTAGAAACTTCTCTCTTTTAAAAAAAAAAAAACTGGACTCCACTTCCCATTTACCCAAACCCAAAAAAAGCATGGTCGGGCCTTCACTCAACACCGCCATCAAACCCACCACCACCACCATCAAATTCCTCTGCAGCTACGGCGGCAAAATCCTCCCCCGTTATCCCGACGGAAAACTCCGTTACCTCGGCGGCGAAACCCGTGTCCTCGCCGTTGACCGCTCCATTTCCTTTTCCGGTTAGTCCGACTCCGTTTTAATTTAATTTTTTTTTTAAATAAATTTTTTTTTTCTAGCTAGAAATTGAATTCGATTTATGGTACAGAGCTATTGTTGAAGCTCGGAGAGTTGTGTGGTACATCGGTGAGCCTGCGTTGCCAGTTGCCGTCGGAGGATCTAGACGCTCTGGTGTCGATCACCTCCGATGAGGACCTCGCGAATCTCATCGAGGAGTACGACAAGGCCGCGTCGCCGCCTTCGTCTCTGAAGATCAGAGCGTTTCTCTCGCCGCCGAAACCTACCAGAAAATCAATCTCTTCTCCTCTTCCTCCTCCAATCCCTAATTACTCGACGTCTTCATCGAAATCGTCGTCGTCGTCGTCGTGTTCCACTTCGTCTCCGTCTCCGTCTCACACTCCAACCGGCACCACCCCGAGGTTTTCGGCGCCGGCAGCCGACGTTTGCCTCCGCCAGATCTCGCCGCCGGTCGCTCCGTTTCAGAGACCCGCGGCGAAGATCAAGCCTCACTGTGCTTACCGTGCTCATGGAAACCCTAGCAACATCTACCTCATCCACAACGGGAATCACTGGCAATAGCACCAAATCAGATGGGACTAAGATTCAACAAATCCAAACAAAAAAACAAAAAACGTATGGGAAGCAAATCTCTAAAGCAAAATTACTATGGGAGTTTTTATTTTATTAGTATATAATTTTTACATATATATATGTGATGTAATCGGACTGTAAAATCGTTGAGATGGATTGCTTTTGATCCATCGCCATTAATGAATTTCAGTCCAATTTCGTTTTAGTTAAAAAGTCCATAAGCCATTATTATTGCAAAGCAGCTTTCGCCGTTAAACTTCTGTTTAAGCGCCGTAGTCCACAATAGCAGGTGCCGTTTTTTGCTTGTTTGTGTTGCGTGCCACGTTGTCTACGTCGTCGTTTTGCTCTGAATGCACACGTATGTGTTGTTGTTCGTGCGTGTGTGTTTTGTGTGGCACGTACAGAGGCTTTATCCTCATCCGGTCATCCGTGTTCATTACGTTTGTTGTGTTCTGAGTCTGTCATTTCTCGTTTTTTTTTTTTTTTTTTTTTTTTTTGTATTTCTTTCATTTTTTTATCCTTAACATTTGTGGCATCTATGGCTTTGCAGGTTAACGAAGAGACTGGAATGAAACAAGTGGGAGGATTGATTTAAGATTTGGCAGTAAAATCACGTGATTTCAACTTCTAGATAATGGTATGCATTATACTTTATTTTTATTTTTTATTTTAATTACAATAATCTTTTACTATACATTATACAATATTAATTAGAAAAAAAAAACTATTATTGCACTTTAATGGAATTTTTTCTTATTTAGAAACAACTGAAATAAAAATATGTTTGCTGATAACGTGACTAAATAAATATTTGAGAATCGTTATCTTATTTTCCTGAAAAATATCAAAATTTCAACATGAAATGGTGAGATTTTATTTATTTATTATTTTTTGATGGCCAGAAAATTTTATTAATAGAAAGTGAGAAACATAATTTCAAAGTTTGAAAGATCATATATGAATATTGATAACTTATTTGTCGTTCAATTTCTCTTTTGACTTTTTTGTTTAAATAGAAAAACTGAACAATAGCAAAATTTCAAGATGATTTGGTGAGGTTTGGTATTTAAATCCTTGCTTTGAAGATTTGATTCATTTCAAATTTCAAACGTCATTACAATTTTCATAATGAACAACTTTTTAAGATTTTAAAAATTATCATATATTGTGGAGAAAATTTGAGCCATGTAAAATAATATGTCTATACTTTACAGTATCACAAAAATTACATTAATCTTCATAGAAATATCAACTTCAAAAATTAAGAGATTTATCATGGGGCCCTCAAAGAAATTAGCCCCCCCCCCCCCCCCCTCCCCCCCAACAGGAAAAAAAGGTTTAAGCGATATCTTTAGATTTCTGAAAACTAAAAAATCATGATATTGTCTTTCCTGTTTCCAAAACTTAATGCTTTTTATCCTTCCTTTTCAAGGCCATGACTAAACTGGCGATGATGGATGGTGTTCATTTTGACCAGATTCTACCAACTGATGCTGAGAAGGCACTGGAGCAAAATGGTTCTTTTCACATTTAAGAAAACGTATAATTCCAAAAAAGAAAACGTATAATTCCAAAAGCGATGGAGATAAAGATGGAAACATTGGAGTTGGCCCGGTTGGGAGATGGGACCATTTGGGAATCATCTAGGCTCTCTATACCCCAATTTTTTGAACAAAGTGATTGAGCCATAAAAATTAAATTGTTAAATAAAATTTTAAATTCATATAATAAGAGCACTCTGAAAATAAGTAAATAAATAGTCGGATTGGAAAGAGACCTATTTCGTTTTGAGAGGAGATTTTTTTGGCGGAAAGAATCAAAGATAGGCTCTCCACTCATGTAGCCTTCAGAAGGTAGATTCCCATTGTTGTTTCAACTTTGGAGAGATTGTATGAGATCTTTTTACCCCCAATTAATCAAAAGAGCCAAACAAAACTTAAAGTGAGTTTAATCATTGTTATCTTCTGAGACAAAGGAAAAAGTGGTTTAAGGTTTATCCTATCCCACCATATGTGATTTCTATTAGTTCTTTGATTATATAAATTAATAATGCCACCAAAATCATGATCCTCATGTGTCATCTTTGACAATTTTAAACAAAAAGAATTCATTTCTTATCACAAGGATTAATCTTAGAGAGAGAGAGAGAGAGAAAGAGAGGCTGTAATGTGATCCCTGTATGGAAAGGAAGGTGGCAATGTCATGGATCCCACGATGGCTACCAATGTCTAATCGGCGTTCAAGATTATATGTAATGTGAGGTCGCTGTTAATGAGCGGTCAAGAACTATATAGGCTAGTAATGGGTCACACAGCATGTGGGTGCTGCTGAAAGCAACTAAAGGATGTTTAAGATAAGAGAGAGATTGGGACCCTCAGACTGGTAGTACACATGGTTGGAACGAACTAAATGTGTATTTTAAAAAAAATATATATATAGGGAATATTTAGTGCAAAAGCCACAGACTTCATTGTTTTGGAAGTATGTAGTGTAATAGCATAGCGTAGCTTGTGTGCTTGTTATTCACTTGTTTTTCATACTAATGTTCGAAATAGAGATAGAGTCATTAAAAAAAAAGAAAATATGGATTCGTCTTCCTCTTCTTTTTGAGGTAGTTAAGGAATACAAAGAAACTAGCAGACAGGAAGACAAAGACTAAGTTCTCTCCCTAGAGTAGGGAAGGCGTATGCACATTTATTTGCTTCCTTAAATACAAATTTAACTTCTAGAGATTTGAGATTTCATCCCAAACAATAATACCTGTAATCATCTACTAATAAGGGACTCAAAAAAGGATGTAGTGAAGGAAAGCAATAAATAACAGGAAAACCTTAGGCTTCACCACCAAGGTGAGAAAATTTTAATATAAAAACATAATTATTTTAAATGCAATGTTCAAACCAGCTCCGAAGCCTCTTTTTACTAGGATTTTAGGGATTACATTAAGGTATAATTGATGATGTGGAAATCGTCAGTCAAGTAGGTTCGTCCAAATGAGTTGGCAACCTCGTCCTTGTGCCTGCAATTGTCATGAAAAGCCCTCCTTAGGTGGTCACCAGTGTGGTGCCCGTCACAGAGTCTCCGATGATAAAGTCAGCGTATAGAAGTTTTAAGAAAGTATATGAGAGCTTAGAATATCAGAGCTACGGCATATGTGTATCTGAGTATGTACCTTGTCTAGTTCTGAGGGGTGTTTATATATGGCTCCATTGCTTCTAGCCGTTGTGCCCTTTATTGTGGCTTTAGTGCTTCTTTTGTAACGCCTTCGGGCTCATTAATATGGGTTTTGATGAGCTTCCAACAGTCTGACAGCTAGTTTGTAACTGTCTGAGGCATTGAATCCTCTATTAATTGGCTTGCCTACCTTCATCTACAAGGTGGAGGGATGGATGAAGGTGCTTAATGGGTTCGTCTGGGCAAAGGAGATTCGTTGGGTCTATCAGTCGCCCCCCCCCCCCTAAGTTTTGTGGTCGTCCTTACATGTCAAGACGACCATCAGAAGATGAAAGGTTTCTTGTCTAGACATGACTCTTGGAGTTTCGTTCCGCATTCAATGTGCAGTGGCGGCGTGGCACGTTCTAACTGGTGCAGTTAATATCCCACTCATCTGTCTCTTGGGTTTCACACTAATTTTCGGTTTTTTGTGCCTAGTTTTTAAACCTCATTTCTTTCTTATTTCTTCTTTACTTTCTCTTTTCTTTGCCATTGTTGCTCTATGCTTCTTCTTCTCCGAGCTATTCCTTCTGCAATTTCCTGCATTTTTCCTTTCTAGGGTTGCTTTTTCTTGAGGTACGACTTCTTTTCACATTCTTTACTCTTTGTAGCATTGGAAATTTGTAAGGGTTTCTGATGATTTTGTTTTTGTTTTTGGTTTTTTTTTTCTCTTAAGGACTTTGCCCTTCTTTTTCGCTTCTTAGTTTCCATAATTGGTAGCTCTAAAGTTAGGAGACTGTTCCCTTTTGTCTCATTTCTCTTTGCTTGTTTAGGGGCTTCTCTAGGAGTTTCTCGCACCTTTTGCCCTTTAGTTGAAGGTTTTGTGTTTGGGGGTAGTAGCTTAAGTGTAGTGTTGGCTGATCTTTTCCCCTTACTCCGTCAATCTGTTGATTGGTATGAGGAATTAGTGGGTGAGCGGAGAGTGATGTCAGAGGTGAGATCCAATGAGTTTGAGACGGGGTTGTCATCTAGTAATGACCCTATTCAGGTGGAGGAAGACACTGCGGCTTCTGGCCCAAGGGAGGTCAGAGCTTTTTCTGCCTTCAGGGAGGACTGTGGCCTGGACGATGAGACCCTCTCTAGGTTTAGGGATAGCTTTCAGTTTTCCGAGAGGGTTAGCATTCATTGTCCTTGTAAAGAGGAACAAGCCTGCCACTTTTCACCTAGGGAGATATGCTTCTACGTAGCTGCTTTCTAGTACGGGCTTAGGTTTTCCGTCCATCTATTCATTATGGAGCTTTTGGGTCACTTCAACACTGCTCCTGGGCAACTTATGTCAAACTCATAGAGGATAGTGATCAACTGTATGGAGATATGGCTGGTTGCCACCAAAGAAGACATGATCAGGGTGGACGAGTTCACTTACCTATATTGTTTAAAAGAGTCCAAAGAGTATGGGTACTATGAGTTGGTGCCCTAGGTCAGGAAAGCTAGGATCACCACTGGCCTGCCCTCGTCCTTTAGATATTGGAAATCCCGGTACTTCTTTGTGTTTGGGGATGATTGGGAGACTCCTTCTGTTGAAGTTTGGGGTGACATCCCTAGGTTGCTCCGTTGTTGGAGAGCCTCGAGTTTAGGTGCGTCGTTTTTCTGCAAGTCCTCTTTCATTCTTTGTTCTTTTCCTTGATATATATATATATATATATATATATATATATTTGTTGATCGTCGCTAACTTTCCTGTCTGTTGTCTCTCTACAGTTAAGAAGCGTCCAAAGTTCAAGAGCAGGTACAAGCATCGTGTCGAGGCAGCTGTAGAGTACGCGAAGACGATTGACGATTTTGACGACCTGGTTGACCCGCGAACCTTAGCTCGTCATTGCCTTGGTCTAGAGCCTTCCGCCTACATTCTGCATGCTATAGAGATCGAGGAGAAGAAGAGTGAGTGTTCGTTCTGGCTAGTTACTGCCTTGGGTTCTCTCTCTTCTATTATTATTATTATTATTATTATTATTATTATTATTGTTATTTTACAGGGGATTCTTTTTTGCAGAGATGATGATGAAATTCAATCAGTCAATGTACACCCAGATGAGGGCCAAGAAGAACGAGCCTCTTTTTAGCCTTGGGAAGATGGTGGTGTAAGTTATGGAGAAGGGGACTCTTGCTGCGCCTGCTACCTTCGTCCCGAAGGCGACGAGGACAGCTTCTCCTGCTACGTTGGTAGAGGAAATTACCCTGCGGACGAAGAAGCCGTGTGTGGCGGATAAGGGGAAGGAGAAGGCTTCCTCGCAGTCGTCCAGTGTTTGGGACGATGCTAGCCTTGCTCTGTTAAGGGCGCATGATGCCTTCATGGATGACGAGCTCAAGGCCCTCTCTAGAGTGCCCTCCAACGAGTTAATGGATCGTCATGTCCACAATCCAAGTAATGCACTTGTGCAATTTGCTTTTCGCTCTCTCTCTTTTTACATGGTTTTGAAAGTCAGCACTTCCTTTTAGTTTTTGGGGGAAGCCATTCACATAACCTTGGAGTACTTGAGCCAGGAGGCTAAGGCTTCATCCGCAGAGTCTAAGGTGAAGGGTATGGAGGTGGAGCTCTCGAAGCTGAAGAAAGACCTTATCTTGGCTATGGACGAGGCCAATACTGCTAAGGAAAAGGCGAAGGTACTGTCTGATGACCTGAAGGCGGAGAAGCAGTTGACCCTAGAGAAGGATGAGCAACTCTAGGTTGCAAGGGAACAGGTGAAGGCTATTGCCGTTAAGTTTGTCGAGACCTTCCAACAGACTGATGAGTACAACACTATGCTCTTCAGCTGGTACTACAAGGGCTTTGAGCTCTTACTGTGATATCTCATCAAACACCCTGCTGACGTGGACCGAGAGAACTTGGAATTCAAGGCCATGGACAAAGAGATGGCTGCGGACGAGGTTGCCAAGGTTGCTTAGGCTGCTCAAGCTGCTGTTGTCACTCTCGAGGGAAATGTTCTAGAGCCTACTGGAGCTGATGGTGGGGAGGCTAGCGCTTGAACCTTTAGATACTTTTCTTTTTTTTGGGTGCCTAGTATGTTTTTAGGCTTTTAATTCTATCTCCAGAACAATATTTGTTGCCTAGTGTTTTTGGGCTTTTAATTCAGATAGAATATATGCATGTTTTACCTACTTACTTTTTTGTTTCCGTTGGTTTGTTCTTTGTTATGCTTGACACTTATTATCCATATGTGGTTCATGCTTTTTGCCTGCATCTTTGCCTGATTACCTTTAGATTAGGTTGCATCCGTTTAGGCGAAATTTCATTACTTAGCCACTTTTAGGTGATTTTCGCCCATTTAAGGGATTGTCACTTGGACTCGTCAGTAGTTTACATTCATCTAAGGGAAATCTTATTACTTAGCCAGTTTTTAGGTGACTTACACCTGTTTAAGGGATCTTGTTACTTGGTTTCGTCAGTAATTTACATCTGTCTAGGCGGAATCTTATTACTTAGCCAGTTTTTTGGTGACTTACACTCATTTAAAGGATCTTGTCTCTTGGCTTCGTCAGTAATTTACATCCGTCTAGGCGGAATCTTATTACTTAGCCAAATATATATTAGACTTCTTGACTTGTATATAGTGCATTGAAATGTTAACTGAATAGTACTTTTATTGCCTTGTTTCAAAACACGAATACAATCGTTCGTTACATTTATTGATGGTACTTCTTCAAATGTTTAATGTTCCATGGTTGTGGTAGTTTATTCTCATCCAATGTTTCTAGGTGATAGCTGCCATACTTGGAATAATGGGTGACCTTGTAGGGCCCTTCCCAGGTTGGGCCAAGCTTTCCTTGGGTCGGGTCTTTGGTAGTAGGTGTGATCTTACGCAAGACGAGGTCTCCTATGTTAAGTCATCTGAGCTTCACTCTCTTGTTGTAGTACTCAACCATTTTCTGCTGGTACCTCGTCATCTTATGGAATGCTCCGTCTCTGACTTCGTCCAAGCACTCAAGGTTGATTCTCAGTTGGTCGTCATTATTGCATTCATGGAAGACTTCTCGTCTCATGCTGGTGATTCCCACTTCTACTGGGGTTACTACTTCGGTGCCATAGGTGAGTCTGAAGGGGTTTCTACTGTTGGGTTCTTATTGTAGTCCTATTTGCCCACAGGACATTGAGAAATTCCTCCGACCAAGCGCCCTTTGCATCTTTCAACCGAGCTTTAATGATCTTGAGCAGTGTTTGATTCATCACTTCCGTCTGACCGTTGGCTTGTGGGTGACCTAGGGACGAGAATTGGTTCTTAACTCTAGCCCTGAGTAAAATTCCCTGAAGCTTTGACTGTTAAACTGCCGCCTGTTGTTCGATATGATTGTCTATGGTATCCCAAATCCGCAAACTATGTTCTTCCACATGAAGTTCTAGATCTTTGCCTCTGTGATGGTTGCTAGTGCTTCTACTTCAACACACTTTGTGAAATAGTCAATAGTGACTTGTAAAAATTTTACCTGTCTCTTACCTTGGGGTAATGGAATGACGATATCAATCCCCCACTAGGCAAATGGCCATGGAGAGGCTATTGGCGTTAGTCTCTCAACTGAGATGCATTGAACATTTCCAAACCTTTGGCATTTATCGCACCTCTTCTCCCTTGCGTCCTTCTGCATAGTAGGCCAAAAGTAATCTGTTCTAATAATCTTGCTTACCAGGGATCTTGGGCTTGCATGGTCTCTGCATATTCCTTCATGGATCTCTTCCAAAATGTATTCGACTTCATTCTCGTTGACGCACTTTAGGTAGGGCATGGAGAAACCTCTTTTGTATAGGGCATCGTTCAGGATTATGAACCTAGCTGCCGTCTTCTTAACTTTCCTAGCCTCCTCGGCGTTCTGTGGAAGCCATCCATCTTGAAGGTAGAATAGGATTGAGGTCTTCCAACTACTTTCACTCTAAATTGCGAAGGTGAGGATCTCTTCAATGCTGGGGCACTTTTGGAATTCCATCTTTAAGTTTGTACTCGTTGGTGCTGCTTCTAATGACGCTTGCTTTGCTAGCTCGTCTGCCCCCATATTCCAGCTTTTAAGGACTTGCGTGAATTCTACCCAATCAAACTTCTGTGCCAATACTTCGTCAGCCTTAGGTATTTTCTTTATTATCCCCACAACTAGCTTTGAATCGCTATGGAGGAGTAATTTTTTGGCTTTTAGCACCTTTCCGACCCTTAATCCTGTCAGTATTATTTCGTATTCAGCTTCGTTGTTGGTGGCCGGAAATGTTAGTTGAACTCCGTATTTGAGCCCTACTTCACCCCTCTTCTTGGCTGATGAATAGTTAGTCTGGATCGTCCATCTTTTTGCTCTGTCTGATGCCCCATCCTCGTCCGGGACTGTGAACTTGGTGATGAAGTCTGCCAGTGCCTGGGCCTTGATAGCTATCCTGGGGTGGTACTTAATGTTGAACTGGCTAAGCTCAATTGCTCACTAAATCATCCTTCCTGCAGCCTCAGGCTTATTCATGGACTTCTTTATAGGTTGGTCTGTCATTACTAGGATCGGATTTGCCTGGAAGTAAGGGCGTAGCTTTCACGAAGCTAAAATCAGGGCAAATGTAATCTTCTTGATCCGTGGATACTTCGCTTCAGCTCCTTGGAAGGCTTGACTTACATAATAAACTAGGAGTTCCATTCCATCTTCCTCCCAAATCAAGGCTGCGCTCACGGCTGTAGCTGATGCCGCCAAGTACAAATACAAATCTTCTCCCTCTTTGGATGGGCTCAAGAGGGGAGGATTGCTTAGATATTGTTTGAGCTTTTGGAAGGTTTTTTTGCACTCTTCCATCCAAGTGAAAGCTTGCTTCAGCGTCTTGAAGAAGGGTAGGCATTTATCCGTTGCTTTAGAGACGAACCTGTTGAGTGTTACTATTCCTCCTGTGAGCTTCTGGACTTCCTTCACAGTCTTGGGCGAAGTCATCTCTAGTATGGCTCGCACCTTCTCTGGGTTTGCTTCTATCCCCCTTTGGGACAACATGAACCCTAAGAACTTCCTTGATGCTACCCTAGAGGCACACTTGCTGGGGTTCAACTTCATTTGATACTACTTGAGAGTAGTGAACGTCTCTTGGAGGTCATCCAGGTGAGCAGACTCTTCCTTGCTCTTGACGAACATGTCATCCACGTACACTTCCATGTTTCTTTCGATCTGTTTGCTGAACATTTTGTTTATTAACCTCTGATAGGTTGCTCTCGCATTTTTCAGTTCGAAGGGCATTACCATGTAACAGTAGAGCCCTTGGCTTGTGATGAAGGCAATTTTCTCTTGGTCTTCTTTTGTCATTTTTATCTGGTTGTATCTCGAGAATGTGTCTATGAATGTCAGGAGTTTATATCATGCTGTGGAATCCACCAACTGATCTATCCTTGGCAGGGCAAAACTGTCCTTTGGGCAGACCTTGTTTAGGTTTATGAAGTCTATGCACATCTCTATTTTCCATTTGCCTTCTTTACTAGGACGACGTTGGCTAGCTAGTCTAGGTAATAGACCTTACGGATGAACTCCATTGCTAGCAGTTTGTTGACCTCGTCTGTGATTGCCTGGTTTCATTTTAGAGCAAAGACTCGTCGTCTCTGCTGGACAAGCTTTCTCTCGAGATCTACGTTTAGCTTGTGTTAGATGATCTCTGTGGATATGCCTGGCATATCCTTGTGGCTCCATGCGAAGATGACTAGGTTCTCCTTAAGGAATTGGACTAGTTTCTTCCTCATCTTTGTACTCAGGGTCGTCCCTACCCTTGTAGTCTTCGTTGGCTCTTCGTCTAGCAGCTCCACAAATTCCAAGGCTTCCACCTTCTCTTCCTCTTTCTCCTCGATCATCCACGTATGGTTTTCCTTTGTAGTTAACATAGCTTGGTAGTATTCCCTAGCTAGCATCTAATCTCCTTTTATCTCGCCTACACCATTTTCTGTTAGGAACTTTACGTTCAGGCAATAGGTGGACGTGGTTGCCTTCCAATGATTGAGTGTACGCCTTCCAATGATCACATTGTATGAAGAAGGACAGTTTACCACTAGGAAGTCTAGCTGACGAGTTAGTTATTGCGGGTAAGACCCCACTATGATCGTCACTGTCACTATGCCTTTGGGATACACTTTATTCCCATTGAAGCCGGCTTGAAGGGACTCGAAGGGACGCAGTCTTCTTGGATCCAACTTCAATTGATGATGTCAGCGGAGCTATCGTTGTCCACAAGGATTCTCCTGGTGTTGAACCCCTCTATTATAAGCATTATAACTAGGGGGTTGTCATGCGGTTGCTTCACTCTTCTGGCGTCTTCTTCCGAGAAAATGATGTCCTTGTCCGTTCGTCTCTGCTTCAGGGGTGGTATCCTATCGATGTTGTTCACCTGCCTTTGTTGTGATTTCTTGAGGGATCTGAATGATCCTCTTGTGGATGGCCCTTTTGTGATCGTCTTTATCTCCCCGATCGCACTCTGTGGACGATGGGATGTGTGGTCCTCATCCCTTGGAGAGACTTCGTGCTTGTCCTTGTTATTATCTCTGGATCTACTGGAGTCTCTTTTCTTGACATATTTTTGCAACATCCCTTCCCGGATGAGTTCCTCTATTTGCTCCTTCAGGTCTCTACAATCTTTTGTGTAGAGGCCATAATCCTTGTGGAAATGGAAATATTTCTTCTTGTCACGCACATTGGGTGACGAGTGCAACGGCCTTGGCCATTTGAAGTAATGCTCATCTTTAATCTGTGCAAAATTTTTATCAACAGGCATAACTAAAGGAGTGAATTTTACCGTTTGAGGGGTTTTATCATCATTCCGTTTGTTCCCGTTAGTATTCTGATGATCTATCCGCTCCCTTTTTCGTCCTCTCTGGTCGTTTTCCTTTCTCTTCCTCTATTAGACTTCTCTACATCTTCTATTGCTGCTAGGGCATTTTCGATATTCATGTATTTCTGCACCTTCAAAAGCATCTTTGCCATCGTCTTAGGGGGACTCTTCGTGAGTGAGACTATGAACTCCCTGGACTTCAAACCAGCCTTAAAGGTTGTTAGTTGTACTTTGTCATCCACTTCGTCCATCTCTAAAGTTTCTCGAGTGAAACGCTTCAAGTATGACCTCGGGGCTCCTTCTCTCCCTGTCTAATGGTAAGTAGGTGGTCTGCTGGTCTTCTCGGGCGTTGTCCCCTGACGAAATGGCGTAAGAAAGAATTGCCCAATTGCTCAAAGTCGTCGATGGACGACGTTGGTAACTTTGTGAACTGCTCCCTCGCAGCTCCTTCGAGAGTGGCGGGGAAAGAATGGCACATAATTTCATCAGGGGGTTGTTGAAGACCTAGAGTTGTCTTGAAAGAGTTGAGGTGATCTAGAGGGTCTTTCAACTCGTCGAATGGCTCAAGTTGAGGTAGATGAAACTTTGACGACATTGGGCATTCTAGGACCGCCGTCGTGAAGGGTGAATCCGTCCTCTTGATCATCCTATCCAGGCTCTGGTCTGTTTTTTCTTTAATTGCACTCCTCAGCTCGTCCATCTCCTTTCTCATTTCCCTGAGAATGTCCAAACCGGTTCTCCTCTTGCTGCAGTCACAGCCTCATCTCCTGGTTCTATCTTGTAAGCTCCTCCACACTGGCTATGAGTGTCTGGATTTGCAGATCTAATACTGCAGAATCTTGAGGAGTGTTGGGCTCTATTTGGACTTGTGAGTTGAATGGAACTATGCTCTCGAACCTAAGTATGAAAATGTCATTCCCACATGTGTGAAGCTTTAACCTCAAGATTAGGGGTGTATCAGACCATATGGAACCAATTGACCGATTGTCAACCGACTTGGACTTTGACAATTCCAATAGGCATGGCAGTTCACGATGGTTCTAGAATGCCTAGATCCAATGAAGTCGTTTCAAGTGACAAGTGAATGATTTCAAAACTTGATGGACCCGACCTATCAAGATTAGGGGTGTATCAGACCATATGGAACCAATTAACCGATTGTCAACCGACTTGGACTTTGACAATTCCAATAGGCATGGCAGTTCATGATGGTTCTAGAATGCCTAGATCCAATGAAGTCGTTTCAAGTGACGAGTGAATGATTTCAAAACCTGATGGACCCGACCTATCAAATATTCCCACATTTTTCGGTGAGTTTTCCATTACAAGTCATTGATTTTGACCAAAATTTGATAAGATTTAACTCTCTCTGCCAATATAAGGAAATCTTGGCCAAATCCAATGAGACTTAAAAAAATCTAGCCAGATTCAGTAAAATGTACTCCCTAGTCCCTTGCTACAAACTCAACTCTGACCGACACTCACCTAACACCCGAGGAGGCATGATTAGTCTGATCCAACGTCCCTTTACGGTCGGCAATGGGTTTTGATCTCCGCCATTTGAAATGGTCGAGTCAAGTCTGGTTGGGTACAAACCTGACCCATGGACACTCCTACTTGAGATTATTGTGCAATTTTTGGACGGAAGCCATTATTTTGTCTAGTTATGTATCATTATTAGCAATTTAGTTCTTGGATGACCCTTTGTATGGATTTCATTGTTATTGGGGTGGACTTCAGATTAGAAATTGTGCGAACACTAATATCATCTTCTTCCAATTGTGCCGTATCGCCAGTAGTGGGTCTATCCCACTTACTCATGTTGTTTCTTTGATCTAGGAAGTCACGTTAGTGGGTTTATCCCACTTACTCGTGTTGTTTCTTTGATCTAGGAAGTCACGTTAGTGGGTCTATCCCAATTTATTATGGTGGGTTTGTACCTTCTAAGGTGAAAGTTTTCAATACCGTACCAATAATCCCTTCCATCTATCTGTTTCATGTTGACAAATCTAATCTTCTTGATATTTGATAAACCTATTTGATCAAAGAATTTGTCCATGTCACCTAACCAATCGATGAGGGACAATGGATATGGGAGGGCACATCAAATATAAGGCTTATAATACCACCATGAATCAATTACTTATGCTATGTTTGGATGTTGAGAGAAAGAGAGAGAGTAGAGTAGAGGGAGGGAGAGTAATTAAATCACCTTAGTTAGATGTTTTTTAAGGAAGGAGGAAAATGGATTTAGAGGAGTTTGAACTACTTCTAGCTCCTCATTTTTAATTCCTCCAAATTGGAGAGATTTAGAGGGACAGTGGAGTATAAAAATGTTTGACAAAATGAATTACTAAATTTGTTCTTACTATATTAACAAAATTACAAATGAAAATACTAATTATTCCCTTTTTCCTTACTTAATTTTAAAAACATTCAAACATGGTGGATGATAACTCTCTCTCTCTCTCTCTTAAAACTTCTAAACATTGCATTAGAATAAGTCAAAACTCTGTCTCTAAAAAGAGGATACAAAAGAGTATCGAAGAATGAGACGCCTCACAAGATTCTATTATGATTTATTGATTTCTCACTTCTGTAGGCCAGTAACTCTAGTGTATATCATAAGTCCCGCACCTCAAAACTGTAATAGCCACTCCGTGCAGATTTTTTTCTTTTTAGGGGTAAGAGAACTTCTCACTTTTTCAATTGAGAATGTGCATGCTATATTGCCAATTTGCCATTAGAGATTCTCCGAATCAATGTCAGTGGGATAAGTAATCATCTGTGAATGTGGCCCAGCCTATCTGGAGGTCCATATTTGTCTAGTTTTATAAATTTTAGACAGTGGCCCATGTACTTGCCCTTCGTGCCCCAGTTATTAGTTTAACAAAGTTTCCTTCATGGGTCATCACAATCAAATACATCAGATTTTAAGCAAACCAAGAGGTCTGATGCTAAGGTTGTTCAGTTGACACTCTAGCCCCAAACAAACTTATCCCCATCCTGTGTTTTGAGGTTGACCACCCAACAACGGTCCAAATTTCTTGTTAAATTTTGGTTATTGTGTTGGGTTGGGTTGGGTTGAGTTAAGGTGTGTTTTACTAAGCTGTAAAAATAAAAATAAAAAATTTTAAACTCTGCAGTGTAATTGTTTAAAGAGTGTAACAAATTAAATCTTATGATTTTAAAAGTAACAAATTAAATACTGATATTTAAAATAATACAAACTAAATTCTATAACTTCAAAAGTAACATATTAAATTCTTGGGTCAAAATTAAATTTAAGACTATCCACAGGTCAAAAATATTGGTTTTGGTATTAAACCCTCGCCTAATCTGACAATGTTTAGTGGGAGATTTGAAGAATTGTTGTCGATCACCACTTTAATTGAAATCAACTGCCACAGTTTTTGATTTCATCTAGTTGGATTAATTGAAATTGCCTTTCGCATTGTGGAGTCAATGTGCCATGGTGGATTCACCATTGCCCATTGTTGTGGAACAAATTCTGGAGAAGACCTCTCTAGATTTGGCAAAAAACTGAAAAAATTCTGCAAAGATCGACAATAAAAAAGGGCAACAAATGGCTCGCAACAAGGGGAGAAGGAGGAGAGGTGGAGCTTTTCGGTCAAATTGGTTGAATTGGATCTCTGTGACATAGAATTGCCTTCAACTTGCAACCATGGGGTTTCTATGATACATAAACACCATTAACCGTTGTGCTACTTGGATGAGCATTTTCCCAATCAGATGGCTTGGGTCAAGTAGTTTGATCATGTCCAGGTATAGTTGGACAACCCTAATTAAACCTCCAACACAATGAGCTTAGGTTTAATTTGTTTCTTTTTGAAAGTCAGAGTGTAATTTGTTACTTTTGAAACTATAAGGTTTGATTTGTTACTTTTTTAAACTTTAAGATTTAACTTGTTTCTTGTAAAACTATATGGTCGAATTTGTTACACTCGAAAATTATAGGGTTTAAATTATTATATTCTCATATTAAAAAGTTGCTAATCAACAATTTCAATATTACAATTTACCACAAATTACTATTTTTCATCCTAAAATTTTACCTAATTTATAACCTTCTCTTAAATTATCAATTTGCATGATTATCACCTCAATTCTCGAAATTTGTATCAAGAAAATTGAGTTTTTACTTACAATCAATGTGAGAATATAATAATTACACCTAATTTCCCACTCCTTTAAGATTCAATCACATTATTGTATTTTTTGAGATTATAAATTATAAATCACATTATTATAATTCTTAAAATTTGGGTGTCAAACGTATAAATTAAAAGTTTGGGGATATTGTTTCCCCCCCCCCCCCCCCCCCACACAAAAAAAAAATTTTGGGAATATTGTAAATAATCTAAAAGTTTAGGGCGAGAGAGAAAGTGTTATAATTAAAAACAGCGGCAACCGACTCATCGTTATAGCTCTTTGTAGTTTGTAGAGTTTTATGACATTTATCTAACAAGAACAAACCCTGAATCCTAAAACCCTAAACCCCATACCTCATTTTTTTTTCATATCTATCCTAAGCGCTAAAAGGCCTAAAACCCTAATAGAAACTGAAAGTTTTGGTTAAAGATGCAGCACGACGAGGTCATATGGCAGGTTATCAGGCACAACCATTGCAGTTTCATGTCCAAGTAAGTCTTCTTTTTCTTTCTTAAGCTTTGAAAAACCATTGCTTATTATAAAATTTATCAATTTTGTTTTTTATCCATTTGTTTATGGTGGCTGGCTACTATTGCAGTGGGTTTTGAAACTTGGTTGGGTTTTTGTAGAATTGCCACTGGAAATTTCTGTAGAAATCTATATAATGTGACCGGGATTTGCAACCGGAGCTCGTGCCCGCTCGCTAATAGTCGCTATGCCACCATGCGTGACCATGATGGTATTTTCTTACCCTCCTGCTTGTTCTGTCATTTGGGTCTTTTTTATTTTTAGGAGAAAATAACCTGTTGAATTGTATTTGTCATGGGAATTGAGAAAACAGAAATTCACACCCAATTGAACATAATAAGATTATTTGGGTTTTTTGAGTTGAGCCTTATTCTTTCTTGTTGTATAAGCCAAGGACTATAAAAATGTATGCTATATGTGCCCTTTTTAGTTGATCTTAGTGGATTCGGGGCTGTTTATATGTGTAGGTGGTTTGTGGACTGATTTGCTTTTGCACATTGATTAGTGTGTGTGTATTAACGAATGACTTGTGTGGTATTTTTATGTGGTGGTGTTGGTATGCTGCAGGAGTGTTCTATCTTTATATGAAATCCATAGAGAGAGCTCATATGCCAAACAAATTGTGGGAGAGAGTTAAGTTACCCAGAAATTATGAGAAGGCACTTGAGATTGTAGACAAACATCTGGTATTGAACGTTAGATTGCTTTTGAAAATTTGGATTATTTAATGTGATTTTGAGTATCAGCTCTGGAAGAGGCTAATTTGATCCCACCTTTTTGGGTTGACAGATGTATTGGCCAAAGACTCTTGTGCACAAAACAAAGCAGCGGTTGACCAAGATGACTCAAATGCGGATACGCATGAGGAAGCTTGCTTTGAAAACAAGGTTCACTTCTTCTCATGCTTGAAATTGATTTCATTTCACTACCTGGAATATTTACTCATGACAATATTATTTTGTAATGTGCCACGAGATTGTCTTTGGCACTTGGTTTTTCTGGGAAAATTATTGAAGTTATAACGAACCATTACTAGTTGTGTTTTGAAGAAATGATGTTACTTATACTAAAAATATAAAAACTTTAAGTTGATATGGGCCAAAATTTTAAGGCTTGGAGAAATGCAGATCTTCAAATGTTTGGGTCTCACTATCATATCCTAAAACTACATTTTTTTTTTCCCAATGAACTTTGGCTCAGATCCATTTCCTCTCCCTGTAAGAATGTTTTGGAGATGTTTGTCATTATCTTAAAACCAACGTTTTCCATAACAGTAGTGCATAGCATTATTCAGATTTGTCCATGGGTTTCAGATTTTCAATAAATCAATTTCTTCTCTCATTAAAAATACTAACTTGTATAATTCATTTGATAAAAATGTAGGTAGATGCACTATAAGAGCCCTCAAATGTGATGAGAAAATGAATATTAATCAGCAGAAAAAGTTAGGTTTGCTTTTGGGACAAATCAATTAGATCTGCAAAGATCTAAACCTCGGATCAGTAGTGTATTGTAGGTGTTCAATACTTCAATTTGCTCCAGACTGGAATTGAGCAAAGAATTTACATTGAAGTGAGGGTTGGATGTTGTAAATGAGAAAATCTTTATTCATTTTGAGATATTTAGTTTAAAAGAAAAAAGAAAGAAAGAAGCAAATGTGAAAACTTTGTCGGTGTTGTGCACAGAATTGGCAACTCAGACAGTGTGTGGTGATGCTGAAAGGGGTCTAGTTGTAAATTATTTTTTATTGGTAAACTACACAATCACCCATTAGGTTTTGATCCCACGACCTCACCCTCACTCTCTAATCCATTATTATGGGAGAAGGAGGTGCCAATTGTGCTAGAGCTCATTAGTTGTAATCTTTCTATGTTAAATTGTGTCCTCTCAAATTGGCGTGCTTTGTTATAATTGAAATTGTTTCTATTGCCTAACAGGGAGAAGATAATGACAACACCAAGGAAGGAGAAAAAAAGAGAGTCTCGAAGAGAGGAAAAGGCTGAAAAGGCAGCAGCACTGGATAAGGTTATTTTACATGAGCCTCATGTACAACTATGTGCTGTCTCTACAGCTCTCATTAAGCCTTTATAGTTTTTCTGCAGAGTATTGAAAAAGAACTGTTAGAACGTCTTCAGAAAGGAGTTTATGGTGACATATACAACTATCCTGTTAAAGAATACAATAAAGTTCTTGATATAGAAGAGGGGCAGGCTGCAAGTGAAGATGAAGATGATATGGTATGGACTTCCTAATATTATTTTTTTAAATATGATTTTCTTTTTCTTTTTGGTTTTGTTTTTGTTTTATTTTTTTTACTGGAGGTTCTTCTTTTGGGATGATTAAATACCCTTGAATCTGTTCTTGTAATAAGCAAGAGCCTGAGATAGAGTATGTTGAGGGTTATGAAGAACATGAACTAGAAGATGATATAGAAGATTTTGGTGGTCTTGCAATCGCTCGGTCTAAGATGGACGATGACAATGGTAAAGCAGTCACTAGATACTTTGTGTCCTGCATTTTCTTTTAATGTTGATTATAAATTTTTGTTGATCTTATGCCTGCCTTTTCATGCACATTAGTTCATATATTTACTTGCACCAAGTAAGAGTATGTTTGGATGACCTTATTTTCATTATCTTATTTTGCTTTAAAATTTAAAAATTAGCTGTGAACAAGTACAACTGTACCTAGAAAAAACTGAAGCTTAAAAAAGCTGCCTAGTCAAATAAACCAAATAAACTAAAACAAGCAGATCCCAAGTAGTTCAATTTTATTTTGCATGCATATTTAATAATGGAATTAAATCTTAAGTTGTGGGGGTTTGCTTTATAAAATAATGGCACAAGGGTACATGACAGGATTCTCAGATGTGTTTCTTAAGTGGAATAAGAAAAATTAGTTCCACTTTGCAGTTGAAATGGATGGAGATGATGAAGAGGTTGAACCATTTTCTGGCAAGAGAGTGGGGAAGGAAACTGCCCCAACTTTGAGAAAGCCTGCGAAAGATGAACCTGTTGCCAAGTCGAAGAAGAGAGCAAGGGTGCTTGTTGAGGTAATGGTCAATGACATTTTGGTTTGTTTACGGGTTTCTTACATTGTCAGTGATATGTATAGTTCTTTCCATTCATATGAAGACTGTTCTTATGCTTTGGGTGATTCTAAATTTATAATAAACATAGAGCCCTTCATTGTTTTGATATGTAAAAAACTGAATATTTTTAGTTGGTTTTGGTGGGGAAACCTGATGTAGGACAAAGGTGAACAAAGTTAAATGAGGTCTAGCATTACTGTGGATACAGTGAAGATGTGGTATCTTTCCACATTTTCTTGATGATAATGTGAACTACTAAATTCTTTATGTGTACTTTTGTGGTGTCTCCTTATAAAAAGAAAGTATTAGATCAAAAGTGGATACAGTGAATAAAATAATGGTATCTTACCACATTTTCTTGATGATTATGTGAACTAACAAATTCACTTGCATAGTTTTTACTCACATTCTTATGTGCAATTTTCTTCAAATTTATTGAGAATGAACTCTCTTAGGTATAACTTGTTTCTGGGAGATGGACACTTTAGATACAAATAATCAGCAGTTGCTTGCCTCCTACTTCTGTAAATTGTCAGTAGCTACATTCAATCAAGATCCTAGACAATTCAAATCCATTCTTTTATTTGTCAGGTTGAGCATGGAGATGTTGATGAAAGAGAAAAGGCTATTTTATGCACTGAGTGCTTGTAGCATATTGCTTCACTTGTTTGACTTGTAAAGTATCCTTTTTATGGGGTCGGATGTAAGAGAAGGTATCTCATGCATTAGATACATGCATCCTCCCTCTCATAGTGTGTAAACCACACTGATGAAATTTTTTTGGGTGTAGAGTATGTTTCAAATCTCAGTGGGCAAAGAAAGAAAGTCACTAAAGGAGATGAAATTTTGATAGATATCTCATTATTATAGTTGACATATTTTCTTAATCATAGTAGTTTCCCTTGATTTTATATAGTTTTCTTATAGCTTTAGGTTTCTTCCTCTTTGTGGGAGAAGGGGCTGTACAAGAGTAGGGTGGAGTTTAGATTGCGTTTTGACCACGATGTTTTGCAGTTTTTTTTTTGGGACCAGCTCCTCTTGCACTGTTCATAGGACCATGAACAGTGCAAATAGGCAAATGAACAGTATTTTCATTTATGAACAGTAATCAGAATTTTTTTTTATTATTTTTTTTATTGTTTTCAGTTTTTAGCAAAATAAGCGGTATCCAAACTCACCCTAGCATTCTTGAGTCTTCTAGTCTTGGAGTTTTTGTTTCGTTTCGATTATGTTACCACTTCTCATAAATGAATGAATCTTATACCTGAGTTATTTGCTTTTGAGTGAGGCCATTGAAAATGGATTATTTAGTCACACTTGTTTACTTGAACTTTTGTATCACTTCTGAAATTGAACCTTTTTTTAGTTTATTCCCTTAACCCCTCACAATAATAGCCACCTGTACTGGATTGGACGTATAATATGAGCTTTACTAGTAGATGGTTCGGGCAAGCTCTAGAGAGTAGAGAGTAGCGAGTAGGTAGCAAC
Source organism: Castanea sativa (assembly GCF_040712315.1). Lineage (NCBI taxonomy): Eukaryota > Viridiplantae > Streptophyta > Magnoliopsida > Fagales > Fagaceae > Castanea > Castanea sativa. The sequence goes on along the minus strand of NC_134015.1, from coordinate 45,895,794 downwards.
GTCGCCATACTACAGAAGGCCGTAAGCAGTGCCCCGAGAGTGTTCGAATATATTTTTTTAATCCCTGTTGGATCAAGGTCTCTGGCCCATTGACCTATTTTAATGGATTTCTGGCCCCAGAAGATTCTTGAAGATAATGAGAAATCAGACCAGATCAGTAGGTCATACATCAATTTCCACGTAGATATAGATGATTAAGATGTGATTTTAAAGTCGATAAGATTTGCTTTAAAAAAAAATTGTAAGTTATATATGGATTTAACTCATTGACATGATATTTAACCATTCTTAGGGTGCTTATGTATAAGCTGTCAAAAAAGATGTTTTGAATTTAAAATGAGCATTTGTGAAAAAACATATGAGAAGTTATGGTTGCAAAACAGAGTTTTGAGTTTTAAAAACGTTTGTTTTTTTCTTTTTTTAAGTACCCAAAATGCCTAACCAATTTGACCATTCCATAACATCTATGGTTTAAATTGTCTATTTCTTGGTGTAACTATCAAAATATCAAATTATAAAAATAAATAATACAATTACTATTTCACTTTGTATTTCAATAATTTTTTTCCCCTTAAAAAGTAACCAGAGTTTAAAATGACAAAACAGGGACAAAAAGGACACTAAGTGTTCATTTGGGATGGGCTGAAATTTTTAGCTTATTTACCATTTTAGCTTATTTTTTCTACTATTCATGAATCTTATTACACTTTTTGATACTATTCATAGGTCTTACTGTATTATTCAGCTTTTTTTTTTTTTTTGTAACTTTTTTTTTTTTACACTTCCAGTAAAAAAATTTTAGTTTCAGTTAAATAAACTGATTCTAAACTTGAGGTTTTTTTTTTTTTTTTTTAAATTTTTTATTTTGATTTAAATGATTGTTTTTATTTTTTGGTTTAATACAAAGGGTCAAAATTTATAGTCATTATTTCATTTGGGATAAAAAAAATTGTCACTTTTAGAGTTCAACTTTAGGCTCTATCGATCGCATTATGTCATGAGTATGAGTTTATTTATTTTAGTTACTTTATAAAGAAAAAAGAAAGTATATGTGAGTCGTTCCATGATGTGATTAATGAATCATAAAATCAAATACTAGGAGTGGGACAAATGATTTTTTATTCCATAATTTGAATATAGTGTTATATTCTGATATTGTGCTTTTGCTTTGTTGAAGTTTATTTAATTTTTAGTATTCCACTTTATGGTTTATTGTGAGAATATTTTTCACCCTTTTAAAATTTTGGTTAGTTTATAAGGGAAAATAAGAGTAATGAGGAGTTTGGTACAGGAAATCCACATTACTTCTGACATCCAGATTACTGGGATGTGATGCTTTACAATCTAGATGCTTAGGAATGTAACTATTTTTATATTTGGTTTAATTGAAAATCTAATAAAATTCCTAGGAATGTGAGATTATAATATTTGGTTTATTCCTAAGAATCTTAAATGAATTATTTATTTTTCTCATACTATCCTTAGATTTGAAAATCCAATATAAAGTTTTATTTTATTTTTATTTTTTTAAAAATCTTTCTAAATAAATAAAGACAAAAAAAATGCAAATTATAAATTATAACAAATACATTAAAAATATCCTCTAACATTCAACACGACGAGTAGTACAATACAAAAATAACTATTTAAATTCTTATTTCTTTTTGAAAAATATTGTTAATAAAAATAAGTAATTTATTTTACTTTAGCATCTAACCAATCCCAAATAGGAGATATAAAAAGGGAAAACCATAGTTTTAAAAAGAGCTTAATCCATAACAAAACAATTTGACAACGTTTAGGTGTATAAGATATTGATGATTTGTTTTATGTTTTATCTCCATTGCTTAAATGATAAGGAAAAAGGGTTAAAATTGTCCATTTATAAAAAATAAAATTTCCTTTAAACTTGAGAATCTGGATACTTACCTGTTTTAAAGGGAATCCATATTTCTATGAAAAGGAGGTTGAGGGGGAATCTAGATTCCCTTAGCATTTAATTTCTTGGTGTGTTTTGTAATTAAACATGAGAATCTTTAAACATTCTTAAAAATCCTAAAACATTATCCCGTACCAAATGCCTCATGAGTGTAATATGTTTTGATTAATGAAACATAAAGTGTAATACAAGAAGTGAGACATAGAATTTGCATTCGTGGAGCATGAAATAGAAGATTAAAAGTTGGGCAAACAGATTTCTATTCCTTAATCAACTAGTTAGTTTGGCAAGCTAACACACCCCCCCCCCCCCCCCCCAAAAAAAAAAGGGTTTTTAATGCTTATTTTGGCGAGTCTCCTCATGCAAAAAATTTCCCCCTCATTTCCTACAATACTTTTCAAATAAGCAATCAACAAAAGTTTTGGAGAGTATCTTATCAAAACCAAATGGTTAGGCAATACGATATACGAGTAGATCCCAATAAACAGAAATATTTAGAGAGATGAGTACTCAATTAAAATTGATCATTAGTCAACAATATATATCCGAGATTGTTCTTGAAGCTACTCTTCCCGTTTATCATGAGGATCAAGATTATGTTTTTTGGCCATTTCATGAATGAAATCTGTTTGGTCAAATTGGCTTTTCTTTATTTATCCGCTTATAATACTCCAAATCATAGTGCCACCTTCTAATCTTGGATTTGCGTCTTTTTCACTCCATCAATCAAACTGAAACAGCATACAGAACACAGTTTTTCTCAAGCCCACAGTATCAAAGTCTAGTATGTTCTTCTACGTTCTCTACCAACTATATTTCTCTCCTCAAACGCTCCTCCTCTCTCATTCTCATGCTCATCACCATCTTCTCTGTCTATCTGTAGTTCACTCTTCTAAGACTTTCTCATTGTTTTATGGATCAAAACCACAAAGACTTGCCAATTCTCTCCTATGTCCTATCCCAACTCAACCCCAATTCCCATCCACCACTCCCTCCACAACTTCAACAAACTCTGCTGACCCAGTTGCCTTATCTCAGCCACCCTAAAGTCCTTGCCTCGCTAGCCCAAGCCATCCCAGATATCACCCAGATCACCAAGTCGGTGAGGCTGGAAGAGATGCATGAGGAATATGAGAAACAGTTGAGAGAAGCAGAGGACAGGTTGGTCGAGGTTTATGGATCAGTTGTGTCAGAGTTGGAGAAGGGGTTTAAGGAAGAGGAAGTGTGTGATGAGGTAGTTGGGATATTGAAGGAGGCAGAAGGTGGTGTTGTTGTGGAGAGGGTTGAGCTTTGTGGGCGTCAGCTGAGGTTTCTTCCTGAGGCGTTTGGGATGCTTCATGGGTTGCTCGTGCTCAATTTGTCCCATAATCAGCTAGAGGTTATTGCTCTTGTCATTTTTTTTCTTTCTATTCTCTGTTTATAAATCTGAAGGCTGCAAAGAAAAAGTAGGAAATTAATGGGAATTAAACTATCTCAGATTCAAGAATGAACAAAAAAGAAAAAGAAAAATCCAATTCAGGGACCCTACTTTGTGATCAATTGAGCTATTAAAGTGAGTTTTTGTTATGTTATGAACATTAAAATCAAATGTCGCATATGATGAATATTATATTTCTTTTACTCTACTCTGTTTCTAGGAGTGAACAAGTAGGTGGAAAGTAAAGGACTTACTTCATAAATAAAAAAAGAAGAAAAAAGAAAAGAAAAGAAGGGGGGACTACCTTACTTGTGCATGCTTCATGGATATTATTCTGGCTTCTTTCTTTAGGTATATTGTTCTAATTAGATTTATAAAAAATAAAAAAAAAATTCCTGACTTCTGATTATATTAGTTGTCTACTCCAAACTTGGTCTCTGACTCTGCCATACAGAACTTAAAGATGTTTGTCATTTACTATTCTCTAATTGCAACATTGAGCTAATCATAATATGAAACCTTGATGAACCATCATGACATAGAGTACATGCGAGATTTTGAGTGGTGAAGAACCTACCTATAATCGTTTATTCAAAAGTGTAACCGGAATTGTAGAATTTCTATATGCAATTCCTGATATTTTCTTTATTCGTTTGGGGAAACAGGTTCTTCCTGATTCAATATCAGGGCTTCAGAAACTGGAGGAGCTTGATATTTCTTCCAATCTTTTAGTATCCCTGCCAGGTTCTATTGGACTGTTGCTTAACCTGAGGGTCCTTAATGTCTCGGGAAACAAACTTAGTTCCCTTCCTGACTCGATTGCTCGCTGTAGGTAAAGACATCATTTACTAGTGTTTCACTTTTTATTGTTCCCTGGAAAGTTTGCATTTTCCTTTCCTTTTCTTTGCATCTTCACTAGGGCCTTTATTCATTAACTGATTCCTACTTCCTTTTAGTTCACTGGTGGAGTTAGATGCAAGCTTTAACAATTTGATGTGTCTGCCATCAAATATTGGGTACGGACTGGTTAATCTTGAAAGGCTCTCAATCCACCTGAATAGAATCCGTTGTCTTCCTGCATCAATTTGTGAAATGAGGTCTTTAAGATATCTAGATGTTCATTTCAATGAGCTACGTGGCCTACCTCATGCTATTGGGAGATTAACAAATATTGAGGTTCTGAACCTTAGCAGTAATTTCAGTGACTTGACACAGCTTCCTGAAACAATGGGTGATCTTATGAACCTAAGGGAGCTTGACTTAAGCAACAACCAAATCCGAGCTCTTCCTGACACATTTGGTCAGCTCAAAAATCTAACTAAGCTTAATTTGGACCAAAATCCGCTCATAATACCTCCCATAGATATTGTGAATAAAGGGGTTGAAGCTGTCAAGGAGTACATGGCAAAGAGGTGGCTTGATATCAAAGCAGAGGAGCAACAGAGGAGCATGATTGAAGAAAACAAGCAGCAAGCTCAGACTGGTTGGCTAGCATGGGGAACTTCCTTGTTGAATAACTTGGTTTCTGGGGTTTCACGAAGTGTTGTAGGATATGTGGGAGCTGGAAAAGCTTCGAGAGACCCTTGGTTGGATCAACAATTATGATTTCATCATCTTCTTGACCTGGGATTTTTAGAATTTTCTGTGTGTACATATATAATTTGTAGTTGAATGGAGTTATTGGTCCATTCGAGATGACATAATGATGTTATATATGTACATAAAGTAATATGGAATGTAGTGTGCAGCTTTCCATTCTGGAACAGTTGATACACCCGCTTACTACTGGTCACTCAAATTAACTGGTTTATTTGTTTGTATTTTTTCATTGGTTATGCCCAGTTGTAACATTACATCCACGGGACAAAAGATTAAGTGGCTATATTTTCTCAATTTACATTTTCTTGAATGTATGTTATGTTAAGGACATATGTTTATGTAATTGATTAATCTTTTGACAAAATGCACTTTACTTGCAATTGGGCAGATTTAGGATGTGTTTAGGACTTCAAGAAACATGTTGTTCAAGTCAAGTGTTAAAGCCATGAAGGTCTGAATAGGAAATAAGTGAAGAAGAGCTGTTCATTAAAGCTTGATAAAAGTCTCGACAAAATCCTTTCTATCGAGATTTAATATTGAAGCTCGACATAAGCTGTATCTGTCGAGAATTACGAAATCAGACTTTTCAAATCTGATTACATGCATATGCTTATGTATTTGTATAGGGTTTCTTTTCTCACAATCCTAGACATATATAAGACTTATTTTAAAGGCTTTCGCATGGTGTATGCAAAGTGGATGCGAAGAGAATACAAACAGATTGTGACTTAGATTATTATTCTCTCTGTAAAAGTTTACGCCAAGGGTTTTGTGACCAAGGAGCTTCTTAATCTTCATTGTTGATGAACTGAAGAACTTTGTAGCTAACGACCTCTTTAAGTTGCTGGAGTTAGTCACGTATTGGGATCCATGCATCATTGGTTAGTCACGTACGGAGATTCGTGCATTGAACGGAAAGATTGCCGCTACAATACAAGTCCAATTGGGTATTGGGGGAAGGGTTCGACTGTAGGTTGTTATTTCGGGATAGGCCATAGGTTTGGTAAGATTCCTTGTACTTGTAACCGCTTGTGATTAATAATAGTGGATTCTTGGGAGTAGTGACCTTAAATTCACCTGGTGAGGTTTTACCTCGGTAGTTTTCTCCATTCGTAAATAAATCACCCGTGTCAAATTTAATTTTCGTTGCATTTAGTATAATCGGTGATTTGTTTGTGCTATCATGCTATTGCATGTAATTGAACCTAATTAATTAACTTGGGTAATTAATTAATTTGCAAGGGGTCAATTTATTTTAATCCAACAAGTGGTATAAGAGCAGACACACTTTGATTAGGTTTTAATTTTTGCCGTGTGATCCATTGACCCCTGTTTGTCATGGATAGAGGATAATCTTTTATTATACCTCCTTTATTTAATGACATTAACTATGCATACTAGAAAGTATGCATGGGGGCTTTCTTGCAGTCTTTAAATGAGAAGGTCTGGCAAGCTATAAAAATTGACTGGGTCAAGCGCCGAAGGAAGCGCTGATTGATTGGGATGAAGCCAAGATCAAAGCGGCAAACTTCAACAGCAGAGCATTAAATGCTCTATTTAGTGCGGTGACCAATGGGGAAGCATGGACCACCTTTAAATAACCTATGAAGGGACTAAGGCTGTCAAGGATTCAAAACTCCAAAGGCTTACTATAAGCTTTGAGGAGATCAAGATTGAGGAGGATGAGTTATTCAATGAGTTTTATGCCAAACTTAAGGACATAATCAACTCAGCCTTTAATCTTGGGGAAATTATTCCCGACCCAAGGTCGTAAGAAAGGTGCTAAGGTCTCTGCCTGAGAGATTTCATGCCAAGATAACAACGATTGAAGAATCAAAGGACATTGACACCATTCATTTGACGGAGCTGATTAGAAACTTGCAAACTTATGAATTGGGTTTGACTAGACTTGGGAAAGGAACCAAAAGTAAGCATATGACACTAAAGGCCAAGAGTAATGAGACGAATGAGTCTTCAGATGATGAAGATTCTAAGATGCAGTCCTACATCACTAGGCAGTTCAAGAAGTTCATGAAGAATGCCAATGTGAAAGGTTTTGACAAGGACTGTTCTTCTCAATTCAAAAGTCAAGACAGAGGGAAGAAGGATGCTAAGGATGGTGGTCAGTATACTATTCCCTCTGGACCAAAGTGCTTCGGATGTCAAGGTTTTGGACACATGAAACAAAAATGTCCAACATATCTCAAGTCGATTGAGAAAAACAAGGCTCTTGTAGCTACCTTGAGTGATACCGAGCCTGAGACTGAGTCAGATGACAGTGACGATGAGAGAATCTTAAGTGCTTTCACTGTCACAATGGATCCTACTAAGGGGAATGTAGAAGCAATGGATGAAGAAGAGGACTTGGTGGAATCCAAGTTCGAGAAGATGGATGATCAGGATGACATCCATACAGCCTATACAAAGTTATACAAGGTATCTGAAAAGTGTGAGAAGTTGTATAGGTTATCCACTAAGAAGCTTAGTGAAGTGGAGTTGGAACGAGAAGAGCTCTCTACCAAGGTTGATGAAGCCAATCAAGTCATTGGAGCACTACGATTTGAGAACAATTTCTTAGCTGAAAGAACCAAGAAGCTTGAAGCAGAATTGTTCCAAGTTCGAGCTCCATTGGAGAGGACTTCCAGTGCAAAGCTGGATGAAATCCTGAACCTTTAGAAATCAGCTTCTAGGAGCACCCTTTAAGGTTGAAAAGAAAAAGACTAGGAACCCTTGGACTAAGAAAGGCAATAATAAGAAGTCTCAACCAAAGAAGCTACATTTCTGTCATCACCGTGGAGCTTTAGGACACACTCGTCCAAATAGTGGTTAGTCACTCAACAGAATAATAATGTGTTATCATCTGGTGGTCAAGGTCAGTTTCCACCATCTTTGGGTCCTCTTAGAGATCTTCTCAAGACTCGTGTTTCTTTCGAGCTTCAACGGTTTCAATTCTTCCCCCTCACCTCCATAACAAAGTTTCAATTTTAGGAAAGGATCTTCCTCCAATTCCTAAGTTTGGAATGAAAAAGGCTCTAAGTGATTAAGTCACTTTCTCTCTCTTTTGATCTTGCATTACTAGTTTCTTTTGCTTTCTTGTTTTTGAGTCAATCTAGATTTATGCTTTGTTTGTTTGTTTGTTTTTAGTTTTGTTTTATATAAAAATAAAAAATTGAAAAATTAGAAAAATACAAAAACAATGTGTGTTTGTGTATATTGGTACTTGTGTACCTTGGATGGCCATTGACACAAAATTTTCTAAGCTTAGATGAGCACTTTAATGCACAACTAAGCAAGTGAGCTTTATGGCTCGTGTTTGTGATGAGTACGATTAAGTTTGCCTCTTATATCTTAATACTCATATCACTTTTTTTGACAGGAAGGACTAGAAAATCCTAAGAGAAACGTATAAATAACTATCTTACCACTAAATCCTGCCAATCATGTATAACATCTGTGTGCTTCGGTATAGCAAAATTGTGATGTTTTGGCTTACATTATTGGGTTTTTTTTCCTTCTCTCTCTCTCTCTCTATGCCCAAGCATGATATGTTCAAAAAGAAAATATGCAAAGACTATAAAAGCAAAAAGAATCAAAATACTTTTAAATATGGTTGCTAGCTTGTTTCTAGGAGATGTGGGAGTTATATGATGTACCTCAAAGGTGGCAGTCTCCATCAAACAGTTTTGATTGCGTGTGAGTGTATTAGATTCTCTCATATCTCAAATTGTCATAATATGAGAAACTTGTGCAAACTTGTTATGTTTTCACATACTGGATGCAAAAATTCTTTACTACTTTTGATACATGTATAGATACAATGTGATTTGGCCATCACAAGAGATACATGTATTGATATATGCTCACTAAACCGTCCTAACTTGTTTTTGAAATAGAAAATTGGTTAGACTTGTTTAGTATGCGTGTGTGTGTGTGTGTGTGTGTTTTTTTTTTTGGATCTATGGATGTTATGCTTATATGTTGAGAGATGTCTTGAGAGCTTAACATGTTGCTTGGATCTTTGTTTGAGTAGCTTGCTTGTTGCATTCATCTATATGTGTTTTTCCTCCCTTGAAAAACTCTTTTTCTTCAAGCTCTATAGCTCTTCAACAGATTCCATTTCTATCAAGCTTTCTTTCTTCAGCCTTGATAGAATCTCGACAGATCTTCGATCCATCGAGATTTCTAGGTTTCTTTTCGACAGCTTCTCGATCTATCGAGCCAAATTTCTGAGCATTCTGTTTGACCGATAGATTCTTGACAGGTTCATTTCTGTAGAGATTTAGTGCTTGACAAATCTCGATAGCTATCTCGATCCATTGAGCTGTGATTTCTATATAACGTTGAGGTGAGATTTTAGATTCATTTTTTTTCACTTCTCTCGATTGTTTTCTTCCTCTCTCGACCCATATCTCTCTCCCTCACTCAAATCCTTCAACCCATATGTTCTTCGGCCTAGATCTTGCTCCAAACACTTGGTAAGTGTTCTAATCCTCCTTTTCATGCATTTCTTGCATTTAGACCTAGGTTTTGGGGTTTTTCAGAATTTTTGGCGTTTTTGAGTTTTTCATGATTTTTTGGGTTGGGCTTTGTGAAATTGTTGTTATATGTTCATGCATTGCATCTTCTATACATTATAACAATGTTTCATGCATTTTAGAATTGTGTGCTTGATTAAACTTGTGAGTGCTGTTAGGTTTGGATTGGGTTTTACCTATGATGCTTTTACTTTGTGCATGTCACATGTTCATGAATTTTTCATGCATACGTTCTCTCTTTTCTTTCTTTTTCTGGGTTGTGTTTATTTCTGTTCTCTCTTTCTCTCTCTCTCGGATAGACTGCGTTATGGCACTCGAGCCTTGCAAATCTACTTTGGCTTGGAACCCTCGTCAAGGTTTCGGGTCATCTTCCTCTTCCGATACCATTCCTCTTCAAGTTCGGTTCCGTGATGAGAAGGCTCAAAGGGACTTCTTTGAGAACTTTCAGAAATGTGGCGTTCATCCAGAACACCAGGTTATTTTGTTGGACTTTTTCGACACTTCGCTACCCGGTGTCATTCAGACTCGAGGATGGGAATCTCTTTGTGAGAAACCCTCGCGGTGTCTTGTTGTGTTTATTCAGAAGTTTTACTCCAACATACACGGCATCGATACCTCTATGCCTCAGTTTGTTACCACATTCTGAGGTACACGTATCGTAGTTACTTCGGATCTTATATCCGAGGTACTACATGTTCCTAGGGTAGTGCATCCTAACTACCCTGGCTGTGATTACCTCGCTATAACTCCATCACTGAGCCTCGTGCTCGTTTTCTTCTTGCTTTGATGGAGGATCTCTCTATTGACTTTCCCTTTAAATTCATCATATCTATTCTAGATGTGTATTTGGACATTGCTACCAGTGATAAGCTTATCTTTCCTTCAGCTATCACGCAGATCTTGTAGCACCTTCACATTGCCATTCCTATCTCTCTTTTCTTCACCACCATGGGTGCATCAATGCTAGCTCTTTCTGGTGGAGCAAAGCCCAGTTTCGACTGAAGCGGCCATGAGTAGAGACGATTGATCCTGTAGCTTCTACTATTCTGCCTTCTTCCTCGACTCCTTCTACCTCCGCAGCTGGTGGAGTGACACTCGAGGCCATCATGGCGCAGCTTCAGGGGATGGAGGCTGACTTTGGTGGTCGTCTTGACTATCTCACAAATGAGATGGGTTAGATGAACACCTGAGTTGGTCGCATTGCCTACCGACAGGCTCGCATGGCTGGCTTTGCTCCTTCTCCCTCTTCTTCTCTAGAGGCTTCACATGATGACGGTGATGATGATGATGAGGGTGATGTTAGCTCTTTTGGTGATAACGACTTCTCAATGACTTGCCCTTTGTCATTCGTAACATAAAGGGGGAGTAGTTTTGGGTTTGAGAGTAGTCTTGTACTTAGGGGGAGAGTTAGTATAGGACTTTTTTGTTAGGGGGAGTGTGTATAGTTTTGAGGGATGTAGTGAGCCTTATATGTACTTTTCTTTCTTTTTAGTTCATTAGCCTCTTGTACACTGGTCTTGTGACCATTTTTTTTATGACATACATGGTACTTTACTTTCTTATAGATGATGATGATGTATGTTCATTTTATTCACATATCTCTACATTTGTTGCTTCTTTGCCTCTTTATACACTTGTTTCTTTATGTATGCAATCTTTATTTCTATTTCACACATGATGCATTGATGAGTTTTGTTTAAGTGTTTCAGAAAGACAGGCTGTGAAAGTCTATCTTGCCATGAACTCTCTTCTTGCAAAGTTTTTAAAGAGTTTATGTTAGGATAAGATTTATGTTGTAATACAACAAGTGGAGATTTGAGTGATTTAAGACTTCTCTCATGATTATTTGTTTTTTTGTGGTTTTGTCACGGATTGCCAAAGAGGGAGATTGTTACGGACATATGTTTATGTAATTGGCTAGTCTTTTGACAAAATGCACTTTACTTGTAATTGAGTAGATCTAGGATGAGTTTAAAACTTCAAGAAACATGTTCAAGTCAAGTGTTAAAGCCATGAAGGTCTAACCAAGAAACAAGTGAAGAAGAGCTGTTCATTAAAGCTCGATAGAATCCTTTCTATCGAGATTTAATGTTGAAGGTCGACAGAAGTTCGACACAAGCTATATCTGTCGAGAATTACAAAATCAGGCTTTTTAGATTTGATTACACGCATATGCTTATGTATTTGTGTAGGGTTTCTTTTCTCACAACCTTAGACATATATAAGGCTTATTTTAAAAGCCATTGTATGGTGTATGCAAAGTAAATGCCAAGAGAATACATGCAGATTGTGACCTAGTTCATTATTCTCTCTGTAGAAGCTACTGCGTCTTTACCCCCAGGGTTTTGTGACCAAGGAGCTTCCTGATCTTCATTGTTGATGAACTGAAGAACTTTGCAGCCAAAAACCTCTTTAAGTTGTTGGAGTTATTCACGTATTGGGATCCGTGCATCATTGGTTAGTCACGTACGGGGATTCATGCATTGAACGGAAAGATTGTCGCTACAATACAAGTCCAATTCGGTATTAGGGTAAGGGTTCAACTGTATGTTGGTGTTTCGGGATATGCCATAGGTTTGGTAAGATTCCTTATACTTGTAACTGCTTGTGATTGATAATAGTGGATTCTTAGGAGTGGTGATCTTAAATTCACCCAGTGGGGTTTTGCCATCTGTAGTTTTCCCCATTCGTAAACAAATCACCTGTGTCAAATTTAATTTCCGCTGCATTTAGTATAATCAGTGATTTGTTTGTGTTACCACGCTATTGCATATAATTGAACCTAATTAATTAACTTGGGTAATTAATTAATTTGCAAGAGATCAATTCATTTTAACCCAACACATTACAATGTTATCAATGTTTACAGGGAAAATTACACTTAACAGCCTTTAAGCATGACTCATTTTACACTTACCTGCATCTGGAGAGACTTCCCAGGAGTGTGCAACCTACCACCATATTAATAAAGACCAGAAAAAAGGGAGATGTGATCACTTTTCTTGTGTGAATCTTTATTTCATACTCAAAATTTTCTTTCTTAAATAAATGAGAATGCACACTTTATTCCCCTAAACTATGGTAAGGCACACTTACTTCCTTAAACCATAACCCATGGAATGCAGTGTAAAGTGTTACATGATTAATAGTTTAAGGGATAGTAAAATATGCATTCCCATAGTTTAGGGGTGTAAGTGTAAAACGATGTATATTTTAGGAGGGATAAAGTGTAATCTCCCCATATTTATAATATGGATTACACACAAAAGCCAATGATAATTTGAATTTGAATTCTAGTTTGATTGCTTCATTCCTATGATTTTATCTAGCAATCAAAATTTTGATTTGATCTTCAATGGCATGGAAAGTGAATTATTCTTTCCAACACATTGATCTTCTAGACCTTACCAATTATTGTATCATAGTGGTTAGTATTGTAGAATACATGTTATGTATCAATGAAGAAATGGTTTTGCAAGATGATGAAAATAATGATAAAACTAACTTATACTAGGGAGATGAAATTGATTAGGCTAGCTGATTAATAAAATGAGAAAAAATTATTATTCTGGCTTACATATCATGTATTATCACTTTTGAGTTTGAACAATTTTTTGTTTTGTTGAAGACATTTATTTTAACTTGATTTATTTAGTGAGCTTTGTTAAATGTTAGTATAAGTGACAATTAAATTAGTAATTAGTTGATTATGTTCCAAATTTATAATAAATATATCTTATATATATATATATGATGATTTATAATTTTATATAAATTTTATGTTAGGGTTTTAGATTCTAGTTGAGTCAGATTCAATCAAATTTCTAGTGAATTAATTAAAGTGATTAATTATGCAATTAGATTTGATTTGAATAAACATCTCACAATCACAAACCACATGAACACCAAGAATGATGATCTAGGAAAACTTTTGAAATTGTGGTTTTAAAGTAAAAAACTTGTAGAGGATTTAACCTAAACAATCCTCATGACAACATTTCACTAATAGAATCAAAGTTTGTACAATAGACTTAACCCTTATGCTCTGTTTGGATGTTAGAGAAAGGAGGGGGAGTAGAGTAGTGGGAGGGAAAGTAATTAAATTACATTGTTTGGAAGTTTTTTAAGGAATGAGGGGAAGAGATTTGGAGGGGTTTGGAGGGGCTTTAACTACTTCTAACCCCTTATTTTTACCCAAATTGGAGAGATTTGGAGAGAGAGTGGAGTACATAAATTATTGACCAAATGAATTACCCAACTTACCCTTACTATATTAACAAAATTAATCATAGACCAATGTTGAAAGTCCATTTTCAAATAGGGGTAAATTTGTCTATTTAAAAATATTTAATCATTTACTCTCCTTTCCTTCCTAATTTTTAAAACATCCAAACAAGGGAAGGGCTAATTACTCCCCTTCCCCTTACTTAATTTTAAAAACATCCAAATATGGTGGAGGATCACCATTTTCCTCTACTCTCCTCCCTCTCTAAAATTCCAAACAGGCCATTAATCTACTGCTACCTTATGTAGTACTTACTCATGTTACCACACGTAGCTTTGAATCCACAGATTCTTTTATAGTGAAACTGTTGCACACAAACACTCCTGTTTGTGACTTTGAAAACTCCACTGAAAGGTTTAGATCATCAATTGTGGTTGATTTGATGCAGCATCTTTACTCTATAGCTAGATCTATTGTTTGCACAAGGCGTCCAGTTGTAGCTTCAATAGGGTTTTGAAAACTCCAGATCTGTGTACAAAACACTGTTCTCTTGAATGTGTAAAAACGTGTTCTAGGGTTTATATTTACATATTCTTAAGATCCATCAAAACCCTAGATCCAATGGCTGTGAAAGAAAGTGAGAATTCAAATTTACACGAATCTTGATCGGTCCAGATGTGCATCTCGATTAGTCGAGATAAGTGCACCTATCTTTTCCTATGTTCTTGAGTCTTAATTGTGCAAAACTTCATTTGTCTTGTTTCTGAATATTTCTAGATTAAACAGTAGACAAAAACTAAGTTCTAAATGTTACAATTTGTTCATGGTTTCCAACCAAAAAATATGGACTTTACATTTTATACAGTGTACAAATACTTGTGTATCTTACTATAATAATAATAATAATAATAATAATAATAATAATAATAATAGTTGTTGATCAGAAAGAATATTTTTATAACTGAATGGTTTTGACACATGAAAAACATAGAATACAATTTTCTTAAAATATTTTATGTTAAATTATTATTTATTTATTCATTTTTATAGAAAAGCCTCACATCACGGACTAATGAGCAATTTCAGTTTTATTATTATATTTTTTATGACTTCTTTGGGTGAATTCTTGAGGAGTCATATCCATTTTTTAGGATGGAATTTTTTTTAAAATATTTATATATATATTATAATTTTGTTGGGAAAATTATATTATAAAAAAAATCTAAATAGGAAGGAGGGAGTACAGGCTAGGCTTAGGGTGACCAAGGTCCTCTTTTCCATAACATAGGTCAATATGTTTTCATTTCTACTCCTCTTTCAACCCATACTAGTGATGGAAGAAATAGATAGCAGCCAAATAGAGTGCAAATTACTATTTTAAGTTAAAAAATTTAGAAGATTTTGGTGCTTTGTTTGTTTCGAGTATGGTTCCCAGACTTGGACTACACCGTACTGTCCCACCCAGTTAGCCATGGACCTCTCACCATTGCAGTTTTTCTAACCCTAGGAACCTCTTTTTTGGGTTATAGATTGACCATAGTTAATTAATTTAATCAACCAAGTTCATTAATTAAGTCAAATTACATACAAATCGTGGAGGTATCAACAAATCACCAAATAAACTGGATGATTTGTTGGCAAATGGGGAAAACCTCAAGCAAAGCAAAAAAACCCATCAGGTGAATTTCAGGTCACCACTCCCAAGGATCCACTAATCAAGAATCAAGTGGTTACAAGTATAAGGAATCTTACCACTACCTTGGACTATCCCAAAATAACAACCTACAATTAAACCTTTGCTCCAATACCCAATTGGACTTGATCTTGTAGAATACCTCTTTGCATGCATGGATCCCAATATGTGACTAACTCTAGCAACTTGATTGACTATTGTTGGCTGCAAAGTTCTTCATTTCAAAGCATGTTGAAGATTAGGAAACACTTGGTTACAAAACCCTAAGGCGCACAAAATGCAGTAGCTTCTCACAAAGTGTATGAGTTCTCTATTGAGTCTCTGTGTCTTTAATGACTTTAAAATGAGCCTTTTATATGGTCTAGGGTTATAGAGGGAGGAACCCTAATCATCCAAGTTGTCATGGGCCGAATTTTAGATCTTAGAATTCTGAAATCGTAATTTTCAATAGATTGAGCTTGTGTCAAACTTCTCATTAATTCTTGATAAATGCTAGTGTCAAGACTAGTGTCGAGCTTTAATGAAACAACTTTCCTTCAATTGTTTATTGGAACAATCTTTATATCTTTGATGACACCACTTGATATCTTTGAGCAACATACTTTTTGATACATAAAACCCAACTTAGATCTACCCACTTACAAGTAAAGTGCGTTTTGTCAAAGGATAAGCCAATACATAAAAATTTGACCCTAACACTCTTTATGCAAAAAAGAATGGAGCCACTTGAACTACGGTCAGACCGTATGGTTTTGAGAACTATTGTTGATTTTCAAGGTTTGCACGATTCCTTTTTTAAAGAAAAAAAAATTAAAGCCTTAAATGGTGTCCTACCAGGATATATATCAACTAAAAAACATATATCGGTTGATAAAGAATTTGAATAAAAAAAAATTGCAAGAGAGAGAAAAAAAAAACAGAAAGCCATGTTACTACCTCCCATTTTCATCTTCTCCTTCTTAGCAATGCTTTGCCCAACTAGAAACTCATATATCCTGAGGTTTGTTTCTTGTTTCTTGTTTTAGCTTAATACCAGCTTCTTCTTCTTTCGACCTCTTGCACTATTTTTGACTTCTTCTCTATTCCTTTATGCTCAATTTGTTTCAAAATAAAATATTTGCAGATATAAAATTTTTTTAGTAAAAAATTTTTATTTTACCATGTTTGATTGCCAACTTGAAAATACAGTGGAAATTAGTTTTCAATGTTTTTCCACTTTAAAATGAAAATTTTTTAATAGTTCCTAAAACCCATCAAATGCAAGCACAGTTGCACAAACCACCACCACCACCACCACCTAAAACACCAATAGCCACCAAACCACCACCAACATTCAAAATATAGCAGCCAACCACCCAAAAAACAATAATAAAAAAATCCAGATAAGAGACCAAAAAGAAAACCTCCATAAACTCAGATAAAAAAACCCAAAAAAACAACCCACAAAGAAAGAACGTAATATGAAAATGTAACAACCTAGTGGAGGCGAGATCGGAGTAGCCACCAAAACTCAAGACTACCACTCATCAATTGGACCCAAGGGATAGTGCGAGAGAGAAGAAAAAAGGGTTTTGTACAAGGAAGAGATGTGATGAAAGTTGGTAGTGCCGATGGTGGCCGTTGGCGTCAATAAGTGGTGTCGGTCTGTGGGTGGACATTGGTGAGAGCGTCGATGATGGTGGTTGGCATTGTAGGTGGCGTCGGTCATCGGTGCACAATAACTTTTGATTAAAATGGAATTTGTAGATGAGGTTTCAATGTTTTAGAAAAAGGACATCCTTGGCTTAAATTTGAACACAAATTTTGAACTTCTTAGATTTAAAAGGAGTGAGTTATCGCTATTTGAATTTGGGCCATCAGTACACTCAAAATTAAGATTCGCTCCTATCCATTGATTGTAGGGTGTAGAATTGGAAGACTAAAATTCTGTTGGTAGATTCGATCCTAAAATATCTTCACAACATTGCATGATTAATCTTTACAATATCAAATCATTGGTAATAGATATTCATGAAGCATGAAAATCAGTAGGCTGAAATACTTCAGGTTACGAGAATGGTTGTAAATCCTGAAAAGAAAGAAAGAATTTTCAAAGGTGATTGGTGTGATTCTGACGGTTAAGTTATTTTTCTCTCTACAACACAAGGAAAGAAAATAGTGAATGGTCTGAACTTACCTTGGGTGAATAGGATTTACCCCTTTTATAGAGAGTTAGACGTGGCTCTACTTGTTTGAATCCATTATCATCGTGGGTAATGTTGGCGGTTTATAAAGAAAATGGGTTATATGGAGCGTCGTGTGTGGAATTCCTTCCATGTATTGTGCAACGTGTCGTATTCTCTATTATGTGAACATAATGGAGAATTTTCCACAAAACTCACCAAGTATAACTTGGTTGTCCATGTGCTAGTTGTCTGTAGACCACTTTGTCTATAGAGAACTTCTCTATGTTATATAACTCAGTCATCAATGGGCGAGTACTATTGGATGGGTTAATATAATTCATGTTGTGCTTTGGATGACTACACTAGGGCGAGTAACACTTGGTGTTTATCCCCATCAGATATGTTAGTAACTAGTTATTCATAACTCAAAATTGAATTGATTTGCTTTGAAAATGATGATGAAAAATTGCCTTTGTCGGGTGAGGAAGATGGATTATGTGAGATGGGCATGGGAGATAAAAGGGTTGTGGCCTTGTGAGTGAGAGAGCTGAGAGATGGAGGGTGTTAGGTTCTAAAAGTTTAGAACAATTGGCAAACCATGAGCACAATTTGTCTAGGTATAGATCTTAGAGTCTATAGAGTTTATTGGACAATGCTCAAGGCGTTATAAGTTAGAACACAAGAACATAAAAGTTGTAGAAAGAATAATTCAAATTCAGTGAAATCCAACCAATCGAAAATTAAATCCGACCGATCGAAAATCACAGACATGAAATTTCTGCAGAATTCTATTTCAGCCCAAACTCTGCTTAAACATTTTTGGTTTCAAGTGAAACACTTCTAGTATATAAAGGAAAACCCTAACAATGTTTTCAAAGCTTTTGAGAGACTTTGGAGGTGCTCTTGTGAGATCTAAAAGATATTATGCCTTCTTCTTTCAAAGTCACTACTGAAAATCATTCTCCTATCATTAGATCTAGTAGATCTAAAGTTGCTGCAACAAGATTAAAAACTACTAATGATCTAAACCTTCATGGGTGGTCTTGGAGTCACAAGCTGGAGAGTTTGTGTTGCTAAACCTTTGAGTGGGATCTCAATGTCACAAGCAAGGGTGCTTGTGTTGGTGTAAATCCAAGGAGAGAAAAAGTTCGTGGATTCGAAGCTTACACATGGTCGTGTCAGTAAGTTACTACTGGAGGTAGCATTAGATTTATGGTAAAATATTTTGTAAATACTTCAATTCTCTTAGAGTGGATTTGATTTATCTTGAGGATAGCTAGGTCAAATCCTCCCCAAGTTTTTATCTTGAAACAGTTTGTTTCATTGGTTTTCCTAGGTCATCATATCAAGTGTTATTTACTTTTTCGTATCTTTGCATGATATGATTTATTTGTGTTTAACCTAGATCTGCATATGTTAAAGACATATTTTTTGTAATTGGCTAATCCTTTGACAAAATGCACTTTACTTGTAATTAGGTAGATCTAAGATGGGTTTAGTACTTCAAGAAACATGTTGTTCAAGCCAAGTATTAAAGCCATGAAGATTGGGCCAAGAAATAAGTGAAGAAAAGCTGTTCATTAAATCTCGACAGATACCTTGACAGATAATCTATCGAGACTTAATGAAGAAAGCTAGATAGAAGCTTGACAAAAGCTGAATTTATCGAGATCTATGAAATCAGAATTTCTAGATCTGATTTTCGGCCCATGCTGAACTATTTGTATAGGGTTTCTTTTCTTACAACCCTAGACATATATAAGGATTATTTTAAAGACCGTCACAAGGGGTATGCACATAGATAACATATGAAAAAGTGACCGAGTGCCTTATTCTCTCTATAAGAAGTTACTACATCTGCGCCTTAGGGTTTTATAACCAAATACTTCTTGATCTTCATTGTTGATGAAGTGAAGAACTTTGCAGCTAATAACATCTTCTTCAAGTTGCTGAAGCTAGTCACGTATTGGGATCCGTGCATTATTGGTTAGTCAAGTATTGGGATTTGTGCAAAAGGGTGGCGTTCATATATTGAAGAGTTCAGAGGTTCTGAAGCGGTAGAAGGTTTTTGCTGTAAGTTCATCTATGGGGATTGTAGTGTCTAGGGACGAAGGTTTTGTATTAGATCTGAAACTTCTCTTTATTATAGTGGATTGCTTTTCGGGAAGGTTTTCCCTAGGTTTTTTACAGTGATACTAGTTTGTTTTGTTATGACATCTGTGTTTTAGGATCTATGTGCTTACATTTTTCTTGTTGAGAGATGTTTTTTAGAGGTTAAAATGTTGTTTGGATCCTTGGTTGAGTTGCATGTTTGATTGCATTCATATTTGTGTTTTTCTCTTCTTTGAAAAATTGTTTTTAAGCAATCTCGATAGCTCCTCGATACCTCTCGACACCTAGCTTATCTATCGAGCTCTTCAACTTCTTTCTATCGTAATCTCGACAGCTTCTCGATAGCTCCTCGATCCATCGAGAAAGTTTTTGTCTCCTTGATAGCTTCTCGATAGCTCCTCGATCCATCAAGCTTGTTTTTGCTGTGGACACCTCTAGACAGCTGCTCAATAGCTGTATCTCTTCATGCCTTTTAAGCTTGACACCTCTCGATTTGTTGAGAATTATGAGACTTCTATATATATGCGCTTCGCGATTTTTGTCTCATTTCTCTTCAATCTCTCTCTTTACACAGACTTCTCTCATACTCCTAAACTCTTCTCACTCAACCTCTTCATCTTCCCTACTCATTCTTTGGTCGCTTCATTGCATATTTCAAAGGTATGATATATTTTCTAGCCCTCAATCATACATTTCATTTATTCTAACCTAGATTTTGGGATTTGTTGAAAATTTTGGGATTATTTTCAAAATCAAAGAGGTTTTTGCAAAATGTTTGGGATGGGTTTTGTATATTTGATCTTAAAACATCATGCATTGCATCACATGTGCATTATAACGATGTTTCATGCATTTTAGATGTGTGTTTACATTGTGGAACTGATTGTGTTCTGGTAGGTTTGGATTGGGTTGAGCCCATGATATTTTTACTATTGCATATCACATGCTTATGCATTTTCATGCATACATACCTTACATTCTCTATATCCTTATATATTGATTGTATTTGGTGCTTTTCTGCGTGTTTCTCTTTCTCCCTCTCTCTCTCTTGTTTACGTTAGTTACGTCATGGCACCTAAACGTAAGTCTACTTTGTCCCAGAACCTTTTCATTCTGAGGCATCTACCTCTTCTGATCCTCCCCCTTCTCATATTCGGTTTTGTGATGATAAAGCCCGCAAGGACTTTTCGGAGAACTTTTTTAGACGAGGCATTCATTCGAAATGCCAAGTCATTTTGTTGGACTTCTTCGACACTGATCTACCCACTATCATTCACAGTAGGGGTTGGGAGTCACTATGTGACGTCCTGGTCACTTGTCCATCTGTGCTTATCCAAGAGTACTATTCCAACATGCATGTATTTGATTATTCAATACCTCTCTTTGTTACTCATGTTCGAGGTACGCGCATTGTGGTCACTTCGGATATTGTATCCAAGGTGCTTCATGTCCCTAGGGTAGTGCATCCTGACTACCCTAGTTGTGATCATCTTAGGACCATGTCTAAAGACGAGCTTATATCCTCTTTTTGTGAGCGTCCTTCTGATTGGGGTGATCATCAGTTGACTTCTTGTTTGACCTTTGCTAAAAGTCCTTGGTTCATTAACATGGTTATGACCTTTGTTTTGCATCCTCTCTCTTATTATAACTCCATTACAGAGCCCCGTGCTCGGTTTTCTCTTTCCCTCATTGAGCATCTTACCATAGATTTTCACTCTCATTTCATTCTTTTCCTCATAGATGTGTATAAGGATATGGCGACCCGTGATAAGCTTATCTTTCCTTCGGCTATCACAAGGATTTTATGCCATTCTTCTGTTCCCTTTCCCATTTCCGACCACTTCCATGTTATATGTGCTATAGACGTCGCTACCGTTAAACGAAGCGAGGCGTAGCTACGTTCGAAGCAGTCCGGGTCGACAGGTCCTCCCACTTCTTCAGCTCCATCCACCTCTGCTCCCTTTTCTTCTGTGGGTGGTGTGACTCTTGATGCATGGATGCTTGCCTTGACATTCTCAGTGATGAGTTGTGCTAGGTGAACACCCGTGTCGGCCGTATTGCTAAACGGCAAGCTCGCCTTGGTGGCTTCGTTGAGTCTCCCTCTCCTCCTCCCGAGGCATCTAAGGACGATGATGACTTCGACGACAATGACGATGTTGGGGATGGAGATGCTAGCTCTTCTGGTGATGACGAGATGTCTACTTGATACTCTTACCCTTTGTCACTCATGACAAAAAAGGAGAGTAGTTTTGGGATGAGAGTAGTCATACTCATAGGGGGAGGGTTAGTATAGGAGATTTTTGTTAGGGGGAGTGTTCATGTTTTTGAGGGATGTAGTGAGGATTTTGATGTATCTATTTTTTTCTTTCTATTTTAGATACACTGTTCATGTACCTTAAATCTTGTGATCATAGTGTGATAGCAAACCTTGTACTTGTTGATACACACAGACACACACACACACACACACACACACACACACACACACACACACACACACACATTTGAGGTTGTTATTGCAGTTCTTTCACCTTTCTCTCCATGTGTTGTCGCTTTTCTCTCTTTATACACATGTTTCTTATTTATTGTATGCAATCTTTTATTTTTGTTTCACACAAAGATGCCTTGATGAGTTTTGTTTAAGTGTTTCAGAAATACAGGTTGTCAAAGTCTTCTTGCCATAAACTCTCTTCTTGCAAAGTTTTTCAAGAGTTTGTGTTGGGATAGATTTTATTATACTTAACAAGTGAATATGAGTTGAGTGATTTATGACTTCTCTCATATGTTAATTTTTTTGTTGTGGTTTTGTCACAGATTTCCAAAGAGGGAGATTGTTAGGACATATGTCAACGTTTTATGTATTGGCTAATCCATTGACAAAACGTACTTTACTTGTAATTGGGTAGATCTAGGATCAGGGAAGTTTGTTTCGTACCGTACCGGCCGGTACGGCCGGTATTTACCGTTCCGGCACCTTGGCCGGTACAGAAACAAGGTTGTTTCGTACCGAAAAATATACCGGTCATACCGGGTCATTTCGGCCATACCGGAGAAAAATTTCAGATTTCGGCCGGTAAATGCATACCAGACCGGAAAAAAAATTATGTTTTTTTGTCACTCTCACCTTCCACCGGCGAGGCGGCAACGATCTTGACATTCTCGACCTCAAGTCGGGTTCGTGGATTGATTTGGCTGCTGCTGCTCCTTCATCTTCATCTTCTTCTTCTTCTTCTTCTTCTCCTCTCTCTTTCTCTGGCGTCACTGCTACTTTCTCTTTCTCTTTCTCTCTCTGTCTCAGTTTTCTTTTCTTTTTTTGAAACTTTTCTTTTTTTCAAAGTTGTTTGCCGGTCTGCCCAAGAAAAGACCTCTGCCCATTGATATTTTCAAAGCATGAGAAGATGGGTTGGCCTTTATTGGGTAGGTGGGTCTTTGATTATTTAATAGGTGTCTTTTTTTCTTTTTTCTTTTTTAAGCTTCTCACTTATATTAATGATGACAACTCCAAAAAAAAAAAAAAAATATATATATATATATATAATGTTCTCAAAATGATATATTGAATTATTAGAAATATAATTTTGTATACTATATAAAATAGTAAAAAATAGCGGTAAATCCGAAACGGTACACCGGTATTGACCGGTATCCGAAATATATCGTACCGTAGACCAAACCGGTACAACCTCCGGTACGGTATTGACTTCCTTGTCTAGGATGTGTTTAATGCTTCAAGAAGCAAGGTTTCAAGTTCAAGTGTTAAAGCCATCTAAGTCTATCCAAGAAACAAGTGAAGAACTGCTGTTCATTAAAGCTCGACAGTTAGTATCTATCGAGGTTTAAAAGAGCTGTTTCAGCCCGAGGCTCGACAGCTTCTTGACAGCTAGGTATCTGTCAAGGTTTATGAAATTCAGATTTTCAGTTCTGATTTTCATCCAATCCGTGAGTATGTGTTTGGGTTTTATTTTCTCACAACCCTAAACATATATAAGGATTATTTTAAAGGTTGTATCAGGTTGCACAGTCAAGAGCACAATTGCACAAGAGCATAATTCCTCAAGTGTGACCAAAAAACCAAGTTTGCCTTAGTTTTTGAAGAAGCTGCTATATTTGTACATCGTAGGGTTTTGTGACCAAGCAACTTCGTGATCTTAGTCAGTTGATGAACAGAAGAACTTTGCAACTAGCATCCTTCTCAAGTTGGTGATCAAGTCGCGTACTGGGATTTGCGCATCTTTTGGTTAGCCATGTACTGGAAGCTGTGCAATTCATGGAAAGATTGTCACTACAAAACAAGTCCAATTGGGTATTGGGGTAAGGGTTCAGCTGTAGATTGGTATAAGAAACTGAAATTCCTTTACTTGTAACCGTTTGTTTTGATAATAATGGATTCTCGAGAGTGGTGAGGGGTTTTTACCGTGTATGTTTTCCTCATTCGTAAACAAATCACTGTGTCATTTAATTTTCGCTACATATTTAGTTATTTGGTGATTTGTTTGTACTGCCATGCTCATTGTATGTAGTTAAACTTAATTAATTCACTTGGCTAATTGGTTGGTTAATTTATCACAAGGGGTCAATACATTTTCTGCCTATCATGTTTCATTGGTTTTCCTAGGTCATCATATCTTGTCTTATTTACTATTCCACTATGCATGATTTTGACATGATATTGATGTTTGTTTTTTTTTTAACATGGTTTATTCATAATAAATCTAATTAACAACTTGGGTTGAAAACTTATTAATTCTATCAACCGGGGTCTAAATTTTCCATCAAGTGGCATCAGAGTAGGTACACTCTGATTGGATTAATTTCCTGAGTGTGATCCTTGACCCCCGTTTTCATGGATCATGGAAAATCTCTATTGATTACTCCTTTATTTGATGGCACTAATTATGCGTATTGGAAAGTTCGTATGAAAGTTTTTTTGTAGGCTCTAGGTGAAGAAGTATGGCAAGCTGTTGAAGTTGGCTAGATTAAGCCAAAGGAAGCGTCGGTGGATTGGGATAAAGCAACAATCAAAGTGGCAAATTTCAATAGTAGGGCCTTGAATGCTTTGTTCAATGGGGTGACCAATGAGGAATTCAAGAAAATACCATCCACGGAAGTTGCCAAGAAAGCATGGACCATTCTTAAGACAACCTATGAAGGTACCAAGGCAGTAAAGACTGTGAAGTTTGAAAGACTCAATAGTAGTTTTGAAGAAATAAGGATGGAAGATGATGAGATATTTGATAAGTTCTACGCTAAACTCAAGGATATTGTGAATTTGTCTTCAATCTTGGAGAATCTATTGCGGAACCCAAAATATTTCAGAAAATCCTTAGGTCCTTACTTGAAAAATTCCATGTTAAGATCACTGCCATTGAAGAAGTGAAGGACATTGATCAAATTCCTTTGACTGAGCTTGTAGGGAACCTTCAAACCTCTGAGATGGGATTAGGTTTAATGGGAAAATGTGGAAAGAGTAAAAACTTTTCCCTTAAGGGTATAGAGAAAGAGATTGATGAGTCTGAAGATGAAGAAGAAAGCGAAGATGAAGATGAAGATGATGACAAGGATGAGGATTTAACCTTCATAGCTAATGAGATTATCAAGCTTCTTCAATATAGGAAAAAGGATAAGGACAAACCTCCTAGGAAATCTAAATCCTCTAGGAAGGGCAAGAATGAGAAACCCTTCATCCAATGCCATGAGTGCAAAGGTTTTGGTCATATGAAGATAGAGTGCCCAAACTATCTTATGAAGGAAAAGACCAAGAATTCAAAAGGTAAAGGGTTTGTTGCTACTTTGAGTGAAATTGAGAATGACTCTTCTGATGGGTATGTGGATGAATATGGTCACTTTTTGACTATTGCTGCCACAACAGATAAGGTGATAGTGGAGTGTGCTAGTGATAGTGAGGATTCTTCTGATAATTAAGTACCCAAGAAGTTGACCCTTCAGGAAGCCTATGATAAGCTATGTACTGAATTTGTAAAATTCAAAAAGACTTCTCATCATTGTAGAAAAGAGCTTAATGAGGTAAACACTGATAAAGCTAAACTGTTAGTCAAACTAGATGAGACTATAAGGTTAGTTGAGACTTTTGTTGTGGAAAACAACTCATTAGAAGAGAATGTTAAGAATCTCGAAGTTGAGCTTAGTTAAGTTAGAACTCAAATAAAGAGGATGTCTAGTGCAAAGCTTGATGAGGTATTGAGTGCTTAAAAGCCTAGTTCTGATAAGACTGGCTTATGATATGTTGTTTCCTCCAGCCCCTCATCTTCCACGGCTTTTGGATCAAGAACTGTCTTTGTGCCCTAATCTGAGAAATGTGATAAAGGTATGGCATCCATAACTGATTTGTTTAATTCTGAATCCTTTGTTAGACCTCACTCTAGGAAGTCTAGTAATCCTAAAATTGCTCATGTTTGTCACCATTGTGGTGTTTTTGGACACATTCGACCTAATTGCTTTAAGTTGTATCCTCAAAAGCAATTGTCCAAACTTTCACAGGTTTCCTCTCAAGGAACTACACCTTTGTTTGGAGAGTTATTAAAAACTTTGAGCTTTTTAACTCAATTTCAGGAGAATTCTAATTCTTCTATATCTTTTAGTAGACATACTAGGACACAGACTCGTGCTGTGTGGGTGAGAAAGGAGCCTAAGACTTAATTGTTTTTTCTATCTGTCCTCTACTTAATTTCTTTCTATCTAAAGTAGGACTTTTCTTGCTTGATTTCTTATTTTGGAATCATGTTTTCATGCATCTGCATCTATCTTCAAACTTTCATGTTGTTTGTCTGTTTTTGTTTGGTTGTTTAGTTTTTATTTTGTTTTTTTTTTCAAAATTAAAAAAAAAAATACAAAAACAGTGTGTGTTTGTGTATATTAGTACTTGTGTACCTTGGATGGCTATGGAAAGAAAGTTTTCTAAACTTTGTATCTCTTGTAACTTAAATGAGCATCTTAATGCACAGCTAAGTAAGTGAGCTTTGTGGCTCATGTTTGTGATGAGTACGATTAAGTAATATTTAACACTTAATACTCATATCACTCTTTTTGACGGGAAGGACTAGAAAATCCGAAGAGAAAGGCATAAATAACCATCCCACCGCTAAAGCCTGCCAATCATGTATAACATCTGTGTGCTTCGGCATAGCAAAATTGTGATGCTTTGGCTTACATAATTGGGTATTTCTTCTCTCTCTATATATGCCCATGCATGATATGTTCAAAAAGAAAAATATGCAAAGAAAAATAAAAGCAAAAAGAATCAAAATGCTTTTAAATATGGTTGCAAGCATGTTTCTAGGAGATGTGGGAGTTCTAGGATGTACCTCGAAGGTGATAGTTCTTGTCAAGCAGTTTTGATTGTGTGTGAGTGTATTTGATTTTCTCATATCTCAAATCGTCACAATATGAGAAACTTGTGCACACTTGCTATGTTTTCACACACAACACGCATACTCCTTACTACTCTTGATACATGTGCAGGTACAATGTGATTTGGCCATCATAAGGAATACATGTGTTAATATATGCTCACTGAACTGTCTTGAATCCTGTACGTGACTAACTAATGATGCACGACTCCCAGTACGTGACTAACTAATGATGCACGACTCCCAGTACGTGACTAACTCACCAACTTGAAGAAGATGTTGGTTGCAAAGTTCTTCACTTTATCAACAATGAAGATCAAGAAGCACTTGGTTACAAAACCCTAAGGTGTAAAGACGCAGTAGTTTCTTTAAGAGAGAATAAGGCATCAGTCACCTTTTTCATGTGTTTTCCTTGTATTCTCATATGTGATGGCCTTTAAAATAAGCCTTATATATGCCTAGGGTTGTGAGAAAAAGAAACCCTACACATACATGTCAACATGGGCCGAAAATCAGATCTGAAAATCTGAATTTTGTAATTCTCAATAGATACAGCTGTCAAGCTATCTGTGGAGACCTCAATAGATATATCTTGTTAGGACATATGTGAATCATGTTAGGAACATATGTCATTTAGAATTGGCTAATTTTATGACAAAACACACTTTACTTGTAACTATGTAGATCTAGGATGTGTTTAATACTTCAAGGAACAAGAGTTCAAGTCTAGTATTGAAGCCATGCAAATCTGTCCAAGAAACAAGTGAAGAAAGACTGTTCATTAAAGTTGGAAAAATTCTTAACAATTACTCGATAGATACTATCTATTGGGGCTCGACAGCTACTTGACAAATACTATCTATCGAGAATTATGAAATCAGAATTTTCAGATCTGATTTTCGGCCCATGCTGACATGTATCTGTAAGGTTTCTTTTCTCACAACCTTAGACATATATAAAGCTTATTTTAAAGGCCGTCACATAAGAGAATATAAGGAGAACATATGCAAAAAGTGACCGAGTGCTTATTCTCTTTGAAAGAAGCTACTGCGTCTTTGCGCCTTAGGGTTTTGTAACCAAGTGCTTCTTGATCTTCAGTGTTGATGAAGAGAAGAACTTTGCAGACAACATCTTCTTCAAGTTGGTGAGTCAGTCACGAACTAGGATCCGTGCAAAAGGGTGGCGTTCATATATTGAAGACTTCAGAAGTTCTGAAGCGGTAGAAGGTTTCTGCTGTAAGTTCATCTACGAGGATTGTAGAGTCTAGGGACAAATGTTTTGTACTAGATCTAAAACTTCTCTTTACTATAGTGGATTGCTTTTTGGGAAGGTTTCCCTCTAGGTTTTTATCGTGAAACTAGTTTGTTTCATTGGTTTTTTTAGGTCATCATATCTTGTCTTATTTACTTTTTCGCTGTGTATGATATTGGCATGATATTGATGTTAGTTTGTTTAACAAGGTTTATTCATAATAAATCTAATTAAAAACTTGTTAATTCTATCAATCGGGGTCTAAATTTTCCAACAAGTGGTATTAGAGTAGGCACACTCTAATTAGGTTTCAATCTTTGTTGTGTGATCTATTGACTCTTGTTGTCATGAAAACTCTTGATTGTTTTGATTTGCATGATCTTATGTTGAATGATGATGATGATATTCAAGATGCCTATTGCAAGCTTTAGAATTTTTGTATGGAATCTCTTGAATGTTCTACAAAATTAAAAGTTAAATTTAAAAAGGTCAAACTTGAAAAAGGTGATTTGATTGCAAAATTGGATGAAGCCAATAATTTGAATGAGAATTTTAAAAATCAAATTTCGTCTCAGGTGGAAAAAATTAAGAGTTTGGAAGAGCAACTAGTTGAATTTAAAATTGAAATTGAAAGATTTGCTAGTGCCAAACTTGTTGTTGAGCCTAACTCAAAAGAAAAAGATTTTTATATTCCTCCATTTAAAAGGAATAATGAAGAGTTGAAGGCTAATGTTGCTAGGATAGACAAAGGTAAAATTTTTGATATTAATGCTGAAGTTTCTAAACCTATGTTTAAAACTTCTCCTATAGAGAATAAAAATTCTGATTTTGTCCCCAATTGTCATCATTGTCATATTAGGCCAAATTGTCCTAAATTAAGGTCTTTGTCAACCTCTAAGGTTAGACTTCCTTCTAGGAAGCATAGTAGTTCGAAAACTACTCATGTTTGTCACTATTGTGGTGTTTCTGGTCACACTCTCCTAATTGTTTCAAGTTGTTTTCTCACAAGCGAGTGTCAAATAGATCTCATCCTTTGTCTAAAGGCTCTATACCTATTCTTGGTGGGTTATTAAAAGCTTTGAGCTTTTTGACTCAATATCAAGGGAATTCTAATTCCTCTATGTCCTTTAGTAGTCATACTAGGACTCGTGCTTTTTCATCTTCACAGCCAAAGACTCGTGCTGTGTGGGTGATAAAGGAGCCTAAGACTTAATTGTGGCAAAATACTTTTTTAATTAATTCCTATTTTTGGTCATTGTTTCGGTTTAATCTTCAAGTTTTTTCCACAGCTTTAATTTTGGTTCGCATTATTATCTCACTTACAAAAAAAATGTTATGTTTAAACTAAAAGTGCAGCCATTAATCACCTATATGTTTTCCATAAATGAGATAATAACATGGAGCAAAATGATAGCAAGTTTAAAAATAAATGGACAAAAAATAAAAATTTTACAAACTTGAAAAACAAATTGAAAATAAAGCTAAAATATAAAAATAAAAATATGTTTTATTTATTTAATACCTACACCTTCTTATTGCGAATACCTTCATAGATATTTATAAAAGTAGAATAAAATCAGGATTTATACAAACTTGTTTGTTGGAATAAGAGATTTGGAGAGAGACTGAGAGAGAGATTCATCAAAGGGAAAAACAAGTGAATCAAACAAAACAATCATATCTTCTAAGGAAACTAATCCAAGCCAAAACAATTCTGTAGATTGCATTGGTGAATCCCACTTCAAATAAATCCCCATACATTTAGGTTATTATATTATAACAACAACATATAAAAAAAAAGGTTCAAGCTCATATTTCAATATACATGACAAATAAATTATGAATAAAAAAGTAAATAAATAAAATCACCCTATGTGATTAGGATTGTTTTTGTCATTCAACTATGTTTTTTTCCCCCCTATAAAACACATTTAATTCTGAGACTTTTCAGCCACAACCACTAGTCTACTCATCCGTACAACTACCCCCCTCTCCCCACGCTACTTCACCAACCCACCATAACGTCACCAGCAATTAGATCATCGGCAAAATCGGCAACCCTTTCATATTAACTCTTTGACTCATCTTTTGTGGAGAAAAAATCCTTTCAAATGGCTAATTCCAACAAACCTATTTCCCTTACACCAAACTTCATTGTCCCAGAAGACAAAAGGCCACAACTTGCACATATATCCCCCTTGGCCTCCATTCCCATCATTGACTTGAATGATCATGTCACTTTCTCATTACTTCAGAAAATCTCACAAGCTTGTGAAGAGTACGGGTTCTTTCAAGTCATCAACCATGGTGTCCCTGAAGAATTATGTGAAAAAGTGATGACTGCTGTTACCCAGTTCTTCGAATTGCCTCCTGAAGAAAGAGCTGAGTTTTTCACTGAAGATCTTACCAAACAAGTCAAACTTTTCAACTACTACCTTAAGTCTGAAGGCCAAGAGAAAGTCACAATGTGGAGTGAACTCTTCTCTCATCCTTGGCATCCATTCGACGATTTCACTCATCTCTTGCCCCAAAATCCACCTTTATACCGGTATTTCTTCTCAACTTTAGCTCCTAAATATTGTACTTTGAACATAAAACTCGAACAGGAATAGAGCGAGGAAAGGCAGGTCTAATGAGACGGAGAATTTTTGTTTTCTTTATTTTAATGATTATATATACCAATTATAACATATCATCTCATGTCAATAATTATTTTTTTTTGCTAAACATGTCATGTCATGTCAATAATTATGAAAAAAAAATTGTGAAAACTTTTATTCAATTAATTTGATTGATAAGTTGAATAATTTGAGTGATATCACATTTATTTCTTCCTTTATTTGTTTAGTGAGGCCTTTGCTGAATACGCAAAGGAGATTGGTGGCTTGATGAATAGGCTTTTGAGCTTGATTTCTCAAGGGCTTGGGCTGGACAAAGATTGTCTGCGTAAAAGGATAGGTGATAATCCTAGACTGAGAGCACAAGCAAATTTTTATCCATCATGTCCAGACCCTGAGCTGACCTTGGGCTTGGCTGTTCACACTGATCTAAATGCACTCACAGTGCTCCAGCAATCAGCCGGAGTGACTGGCCTCCAAGTGATCAAAGATGGGAAATGGGTAGCCGTAGACCCTATTCCAAATGCATTTGTCATCAATTTGGGTGATCAGATTCAGGTAATTCTGAATCTTTCTTCTTTTATAGAGACTATTATGCAATGATGGAGTTAAAGATTTTGGTTTAAGATTAAAAAAAAAATCAACTCCAATAACGTTTATTAATATAAAAAAAACTGTTACTCAATTTAATAAACAATATATTTGATCAACATAAAAGATATAACGTAAATGTTTGAGGGATTTTCACAATTTGCTCCAATACCAATGAGCTTGGTCTGCGATCGAATACTATAAAAGATTTGTGCGTCCTCATCCTTCACCAATTGGTCATTGGATGGATCGGTAAGGCACTCAGTCCAACAAGTAGTATCAAAGCTCGGTCATAGGTTCGATGGGTTTGGTCTGCGGACGCCATAGGTTGAAACCCTCTTAAAAAAAAAAGTATAATCATTGTTAAGCTTAAGCTGATTTGTAATTTAAACTAACAATATATATATATATATATATATATATATATGTATATATATATATATATTTCAAACAAGTGAAAAAAAAGAGAAGATATTTATTAATACGTGACATTAAAAGATTAATCAAAATATAAAATAATCACACGAATGATTTGAATAATTGGAAATAAAGTGAAAAATAAATTAACATAGATGTATTAACTATATGATCAATTATTTGAAAATTTTAAAATGTCCTATATAAACCTTGATTTTTCAAAGACATTATTTTATGCTGTTTTTATTTTGAATTAACTTAAAAGTATCAATTTATTCGAAACATTATTTTTTGCCTTAGGTTATATATTTATTTTTTGCCTTAGGTTATATATTTATCTCTCTTCCATTTCTTGCATGTGCTGCAAGTTTTTGAATTTATATGCCGGTGTATCAAAGGTTTTATGCTATTCATGTGGCAAGACGTGATACCATACAACCATATCTATAGGACTATATATATATATAGACTTAGCAGTGCCAAATACTTTGATTTTCTACATTCTGTGTAGGTATTGAGTAATGGAAGGTTTAAGAGCGTGCACCACAGGGCTGTAACCGACAAAACGCATCCACGAGTGTCACTAGCAATGTTTTACGGACCAAATACGGAAGATGTGATTGGCCCAGTTGAGGACTTGATTGATGGTGAACATCCTCCAGTCTATCGTAGCTATCGTTATGCAGAGTTCCTTGAAAAATTCTACAGCCAAGAAGGAACCAGGCGAATGGTAAAGGAGCTTTTCGAGTTGCCAAAATAGGAAGCAATTTGCATTGTTGTTTGGTTATTGACTATTAAAATTAATTAGATTTTTATATTCTGTCTATATATACTTTTATAAATTGTTGATCTCCAAAAATCGATTTGCTGTATCAATAAATAAATTATTGAGGACAAAAGTGAAATTTTCTACTCCCAAAAAATTAATCAATTTATTTTATTTTATAGACTATTCTCATAGGTGTATGTAGTCTCTCCATTCCACACGTGCTAGATTATTATCGGGAGGAATTTCATAAAGTTGGCCCCAAGATTTTAGCGTGAGGTTTCAAACCTAGGCTCTTATGGATTGCAGGAGGCCTTAGAAATGAACTCCTTGGGGTTAAAAATCAATAATTTTTTATGCATTGTTGATAGGATCTTAAGATTTAAGGTTAATGGGCATACCATTGCATTGGACTTTAGTTAGATCTCCCATAATACTCTCAATAAATTTCACCTTACTAACATCACTAATGTTGGATCAAAGATGGGTTTAGTACTTCAAGAAATATATTGTTCAAGTCAAGTATTAAAGACATGAAGATTGGCTCAAGAAACAAGTGAAGAAAATTTATTCATTAAGTCTCGACAGGTAGCTCGATAGATGCTTGCTATCGAAACTTAATGTGAAACTCGATAGATAGCTCGACAGTAGCTCGATCTATCGAGAATTATGATTTCAGATTTTCCAGATCTGAAATTCGGCCTAGTATTGAGTATTTGTTTATGGTTTCTTTTCTCACAATCCTAAACATATATAAGGATTTGTAAGATCAAATTTAATCAACTCTGTGTTGGCTTTATTCTATGCCAAATTTGCTTTTAATTTAGCAATTAGATACCCTGTATTTAGGTGGGAATTATGTAAGGGTTGTGTGTGAGAGAGTGTGAAGAAAACTCAAGATGTGTGCATTTAAAGGAGTCTCGCGATTGGATCTCGCAACTAACTCGCGACTGGCAAGTCGCCAAAGTGGCACACGTGTGAAGCATGAAGGGAGCTAAAAGGTCACAACAGTTGGAGCACTACAGGACAAAAAGTACAGTCTGGCCTGGAAGTTATCTCGAGACTCAAACTCGCGACTCATTCCAATCACGAGGCCAAGTCGCTAGAATGCCCTGTTTGGATAAAAACTAACTTTTCACATTCCATCTTATACCTTACTATAAATACCCTTATTCCCACGAAATGAAGGTGTGGCTATTCAGAGAGAAAAACCCTAAGAGATGTTTTTACAACACACCCATCCTATTAGAGAGAGCTACTCATTCTTAGAGAAAAATATTTATAGTCTCTTCTCATTCCCTCTCCCATTGTTATACCTATTGAGAGGAGATTTGTACCCAAAGGCTACCCACACCCATTTAAAGTGTTGAGAGTGTTTTTGGAGCTTGGAAAGTATTGGAAGATGCCAAGGATAGCGGATGCAATATGGAGCTTATTGCGGGATCCGAAAAACTAGAGAAGACATGGTTAGGCTTAACCCGTTGGTAGCAGGAGCTTGGAGGGTTTAAGTACATTGGGTAGACTAAGCTTGGAGGATCTTTTACTATTTGTGTATTCCAACTTTATTCTCTAGTGGATCATTTCACCGCTTGGAGGGCAGCGGAGAGGTTTTTCGCCGAGTTCTTCGGTTTCCTCTTCGATAACACGTGCCGGTGTTATCTTTGTGTTTGCATCTCTCTTCCCTTACTCTTTTCCTTTTAAATTGCTATTGTGTTTGTGATTTAATATGGTTTAGAGTGTTTTGCCAATTTGGGTATTGCTTATATTTATCATTTCGCACATCAATTGTTTGAATACAAGCTTGTATTGGTAATTTTGTAATTGGGGGTCTAAACATTCATTAGTGTTTTATACACTAATTGAGCATTTAGGACTATTTTAAGAGTCGTCATAGATGGATACAGAGACCAAGAGACTTATTTCCTCTATGTGAAGCTACTGTGTTTGTACGCCATAGGCCTTTGTAACCAAGTACTTCTTGATCTTCACTGTTGATGAAGTGAAGAACTTTGCAGCCAACATTTGCTTAAGTTGTTGGAGTTAGTCACGTACTAGGATCCATGCAAAGTGTTAGTCACAAATTGGAGGTTTGTGCATCAGAGGAAAGAAGGCTACTACAAGATCAAGTCCAATTGGGTATTGGAGCAACGGTTCAATTGTAGGTTGGTATTTTTGGATAGGCCAAGGTAGTTGGTAAGATTCCTTATACTTGTAACTTGATTATTTTTTAGTGGATTCTTAAGAGTGGTGACCTTAAAATCACCTGACGAGGTTTTGCCTTGCAAGGTTTTCCCCATTTGTCAACAAATCACCATGTCTAATTTATTTTCCACTGCACTTAGTATTTTTTGGTGATTTGTTGGTGCATTCACATTGTGCATGCAATTAACCTTAATTAATCAACTTAGGTAGTTGAATAATTAACCAGGGTCAAGCTATCTTAACCCAACAAGTGATATCAGAGCGGGCACACTCTGATTAGGTTTTAATCTTTGCTGTGTGATCCATTGAACCTTGTTGTTATGGACCATGGGCGATCCTTAATTATTCTTCCTTTATTTGATGGTACTAACTATGCATACTGGAGAGTGCGCAAGAGAGCTTTTTTGCAATCTTTAAATGAGAAAGTATGGTTGGAAGTTGAAGTAGGTTGGAAGAAGCCTGAAGAGCCACTCGCAACATGGGATGATGCTAAGATAAAGGCGGCCAACTTTAACAGTAGAGCACTGAATGCTCTATTTAGTTCTATAACAAATGAAGAATTCAAGACGATCTCTTCCATTGACAATGCTAAGGAAGCTTGGACTATTCTTCAAAATACCCATGAGGGCATTGAAGTTGTTAAGAAAGAATGGATGAGGACGAGTCATTTGATGAATTCCAGAGCTCAAGATTGTTAGGAAGATCCTCAGATCTCTTCTAGAGAGATTCCATGCTAAGATCACTGTCATCGAAGAATTAAAGGATCTTGACTCTATTCCTTTGACAAAACTGATTTGGAGCTTGCAAACTTATGAACGAGGGTTAGCAAGAGTTGGCAAGGGTGGCAAAGGCAAGAACATGGCCTTGAAGACCAAGAATGATGACAATGATGTTTCATCTGATGATGAGGATACTATGTTTAAATCATATATCACTAGATAGTTCAAGAAGTTCATAAAAAATACGAATGTCAAAGCTGGTGATAACGATCGTAAACAGTCTGCTTTCTCTCAATTTAAGTTGCAAGACAAAGGCAAGAGAGAATCCATGAATGCTAGTCAAGGTAACAGTATTCCTGCTAGACCAAAGTGCTATGAGTGTCATGGATTTAGACACCTCAAGCAAGAGTGTCCTACATATCTCAAATTCATAGGCAAAAGCAAAGTTGCCACCTTAAGTGATTCAGAACCAGAAGCAGATTCCAATGAAAGTGACCAAGAAGAGATAGTAAATGCTTTTACAGCTACTGTTAAGTCTACTGAGAAAATAGTAGATGCAATTGATGAGGAAGAAGAGCTGATGGAATCAAAATTTGAGAAGATGGATGATCAGGATGACATCCATACTGCCTACACAAAGCTGTACAAGGTCTTTGAGAAGCATGAGAAGCTCTATAGGTTGCCCACGAGAAAGCTCAGTGAAGTGGAGTTAGAATGTGAGGAACTCTCCACTAAGGTTGATGAAGCTAATCAAACCATTAGAGCACTGAGATTTGAGAACAACCATTTTGTTGAAAAGGCCAAGAAACTGGATGCTGAACTATTTCAGGTTAGAGCACAACTAGAAAGGACTTCAAGTGCCAAACTGGATGAAATGCTAAATGTTTAGAAGTCTGTTTCTAATAGGTCTCAAGGTATGATCACTCTCTCTCCTCTTGTAGTACCTTTTCTAATACTTTAAATAGAGTTATTTTTGTTCCACCTGCTAATAATGATAACTCTGAGATAATTGATCCTAAAACTGAAAATGTGAGTGAGGATAAAAGTGATAGTGAAAAATCCATTCTAGGAGCACCTTTAAGGTTGGTAAGAAAGAGACTAAGCAGAAAAATCATTACTCCACCAACAAGAAGTCTCAACCCAAGAAGCCTCACTTCTGTCACTACTATGGAGCATCTGGGCACATTTTTCCAAATTGCTATAAGTGGTTAACCACTCAACAAAGTGTGTTATCTCTAGGGAACCAAGATCAACTCCAATTTTCTCTAGCCCCTCTTGGAGAAATTCTTAAGGCAGTCACGCTTCTTTCAAACTTCAATGGTTTCAACTCTCGTCCTTATCCATCTGGACAAAAGTTTATGTAAAAGAAGGATCTCCATCCAGATCTCCCATTTGGAAGGAAAATGATTCTAAGTGATTCCCTTTTTTTTTTTTTAATCTATTGCAGTGTTTGTGTTGTGGTTGAGTCATAGTTTTGAAACCCCGACCATTCAATGAATTGTAAAAGAGAGAGGTTCAAGGTTTTAAAGGTTAGACTGAGGTTCAACCGAAGTTAAACCGTGATAATGTCATAAATAATTTAATAATTAAATAAAATTAAAAAAATGTAACAAATTTATAAAAATAAACAATATTGATATGAAAATATAGAATAATTGTTCAAAAAAAATATAGAGTAGTAAATCTCTTTCAAATATATTTTCACAAATTTTATATTTTAATACTTTTATCCAAAAAAATGTACCAAACCAAAAAAAAAATAAAATGAAAACCCACTGCCATAGTGAGCCAACAGATGTCTTGTCCCATTTTTTTTAATAAAAAAAAACACTTTACCCCCAAATCAAGGTATTTACTATCACTTTTTATAACCCCTTCAAATTAAAATTTTAAATTTCAAACAAAACAAGAAACAACTAAAAAAAGTCTACAGCCACTTATCAGTTATCATACCTCATCTTATTTAATTAAAAGAAATTACTATTTCCAATGCAACCCACTCATATGTCATATCACTCTCTCTTCAATAAAACTTCAGACCCAACCTCCCTCCACTTACCACTCATTCCTCTTCCCTCTTCGTTTTATTTTCTCTTTCACTCCCTAGGATTCTCTCTATCCCCATAATCTCTCTTTACAAACATATATTTATCCTCCCTCCGACCGAAACTAAACAACAAGATCCAGTGACGGTGAAGCATTTTGACTAAACAATATATTAGGCTTTGGCTTTTGGTGAAGAAAAACAAGATGGACCACCACAGATTTCTTTTCAAAGAATTTGTTATCCAACCAGTAAAGCCGTGTCCAGTCTTGCAAATCGGGAGGTTTGACAGTGGTTCGCTGCAAATCAAAAATTTCGGTTTTATACTTTTAAAGAACCGGATTGATGACTGGTTTCCAATTACTGCTGTTCAATCGGTCAGTCTGGTTTGAATTTCAAAACCATGGGTTGAGTTAGTCTAGTTTTGATGCTTTGTTTGTTTTTTTTTGCTTTGTTTTAAGTTTTTTAATTAAAAAAACAAAAACAAAAACAAAAAAACATAGAAACTGTGTATTTATGTATACTGGTGCTTGTGTATTTGAAACAAAGTTTCCCAACTATGTATCTCTTGTAGCTTAGATGAGCATCTTTATGCACAACTAAGCAAAGTGAGTTTTGTGGCTCGTCTATGTGATTTGTATGATTTGGTTGATCACTTATCTTTCATATCTTAAATCACACTTTTTGATGAGAAAGACTAGAAAATCCTAAGAGAAAAGCATAAATAATCTCTCACCACTAAAACTTGTCAATCATAAAATATCTGTGTGCAATTCATAAAAGCCGTGTTCGGTAAGGTGTAGCACTTGCATAGCAAAATAAGGATGTTCAAGCTTACATAATTGGGTATTTTCTTCTCTTTCTTATATTCCTATGCATAATATGCTTAAAAGAAAAATTTGCAAAAAATGTGAAAAGCAAAAAGAATCAAAATGCTTTTAATATGGTTGTAAGCATGTTTCTAGAAGATGTGGGAGTTATATGATGTACCTTGAATGTGATAGTCACCATCAAGCAGTTATAATAGTGTGTGAATATACTTGATCCTCCTATGTCATTGCTCTTCATATAATGATGTTCTTATGCTCTCCTGCAAAAGTTTCACACACA
Organism: Castanea sativa; assembly: GCF_040712315.1. Classification (NCBI taxonomy): domain Eukaryota; kingdom Viridiplantae; phylum Streptophyta; class Magnoliopsida; order Fagales; family Fagaceae; genus Castanea; species Castanea sativa. Next base: position 45,857,024 of record NC_134015.1, on the reverse strand, counting down.
ACATGCATACTCTTTGCTACTTTTGATACTATTGTACAAGTACAATATGATTTGGCCATTACAAGGAATACGTGTGGGATTATATGCTTTCTAAACTGTCTAAAATTATTTTGAAATAAAATTTGGTTAGACTTGTTTAGTGTGTTTTGATCTAGGAATGCTTTGCATCTAGTGTTAAGGTTGTGTTTATGGGCTTAACATGCTCTTTGAATGCTTGCTTTGATGGTTATCTTGGTTGCATTCATATTGTGTTGTTTCTCTTCCTTGAAAACTCTTCTTCAGGACTCTCGATATAGCTTGATACCTCCTCGATACCTGTTTGACACCTCTTCGATACAAGCCTCTTCTATCGAGATTTCTGGTTTTCTTCTCATTGCCCCTTGATAGATAGCCCGATCCATTAAGCCAAATTCTTCGGAGTCTTTATCTGCTCGATAGCTTCTCGATACCTTCTTCGATCTATCGAGAACTTTTCCCATCAATACCTCCTCGATACCTTTCGATATATGGAGATTTTGTTCTCGATAGCAGCTCGATACCTTCTCGATCTATCGAGCTGCGTTTTATTTTTTTTATTTTTTTATATTTTATATATATACCTGAGGTTCGATTTGCATCTCTTATATCTCAAATATCTTGATACCTCTCTCTTTTCTCTCAACCTAACCCTTTCCTTTCAACAAAAATCATCCCCCCTCCTCATTTTTGGCCGTATCCAAGCTTTAATTTGTTGTTAAGTCTCTCTAATTTCTCTTTTTCTTCATCTTTCATGCATTCATGCATCTTTTTGACCTAAGTTTTAATTTTTGGGATTTGGGTTGGGTTTTGTTAAATTAAGCTCACATGATCAAGCATTGCATTCTATGTTCATTATAACAATGTTTCATGCATTCTAGGATTATGTGATTGTTTATACATTGTGAGTGGTGTTAGGTTGGATTGGGTTTCTACCCATGATGCAATTTTCTTTAGCACATAACATGTTCATGCACTATCATGCATTGCATGTTTCTTTTCCTTCTTTTCTGTACCTTCCTTCTGCTGTGACTCTATTTCTCTCTTCTCTCTTCTCTCTTCTCTCTTCTTTCTCTCTCGTTTAGCTCTTGTTGTTAAGGGGAGAGCTAGTATAAGATATACTAGTTAGGGGGAGAGTATTTTAAGGGATGTAGTGAGGTTTTGATGTATTCTTTTCTCATTACATGTACTAAGGTCTTGTGACCACTTTCCTTTTACATACATTGTTTCTTTGATATATATATATATATATATGAGATGATGTATGTTTTATTCACCTTTGTCTTACATGTGTTGCTTCTTTTCTATCTTTATACACATGTTTCTTATTGTATAACTTGTCTGTGTTTCACACCTGATGCCTTGATGAATCTTGTTTAAGTGTTTCAGATAAGACAGGTTTCATGTCTATCATGCCATGATTTCTCTTTTTGCAAAGTTTTCAAGAGTTCATTGTAGGGTTAGATTTATGTACCTTTGTAAATTATGAGATAGTTTTGTTAGACTTCTCTCATAATTGTTTTTTGTGGTTTTGTCATGGATTGTCAAATGAGGAGATTGTTAGGTTCATATTTTATTGTAATTGGCTAATCTTTTGAAAAAATGCACTTTACTTGTGGGTAAATCTAAGATGGGTTTAGCACTTCAAAAAACATGTTGTTCAAGTCAAGTATTAAAGACATGAAGATTGGTCCAAGAAACAAGTGAAGAAAAGATGTTCATTAAGTCTCAACAAATAGCTCAATAGATGCCTACTATCGAAACTTAATATGGAGCTCGATAGATAGCTTGATAGCAACTTGATCTATCGAGAATTACAATTTCAAAATTTCCAGATTTGAAATTAGGCCCAGTCTTGAGTATTTGTTCAGGGTTTTTTTCTCACAACCCTAAACATATATAAGGCTTATTTTAAGAGTCGTCACACATGGATACAGAGATCAAGAGACTTATTTTCTCTATGTGAAGTTACTGTGTTTGTACATTATAGGGTTTTGTAACCAAGTGCTTCTTGATCTTCATTGTTGATGTAGTGAAGAACTTTGTAGCTAACATCTATTCAAGTTGCTAGAGTTAGTCATGCATTGTGATCTGTGTAAAGGATTAGTCACAAATTGGAAGTTTGTGCATCAAAGGAAAGAATGCTACTACAAGATCAAGTCCAATTGGGTATTGGAGCAAATGTTCAACTGTAGGTTAGTATTTCGAGATAGGCCAGGGTAGTTGGTAAGATTCCTTATACTTTAAACTGCTTGATTGTTTTTTAGTAGATTAATGGGAGTGGTGACCGTAAGATCACCTAGTGGTGTTTTTGTCTTGCGAGGTTTTTTCTATTTGTCAACAAATCACTGTATCTAATTTATTTTCGACTGCACTTAGTATTTTTGGTGATTTGTTGGTGCATTCACATTTTGCATGCAATTTGTTGGAAAAACATGTTTTGTATCTCATACAAAATATACGCAGCGGAAAATTAACGGATCTACTTCATTCGCAATTAATAACATGCTCTATGTAAATTTAAAATATAAGAACAAAAGAGCGTACCTTGAAGCGGTGAAATTCAAAACAAAGATCAGAAGCACTTGGGAACACTTCTTTAATTCAATTCCACTACCGCCCAAGAAGTGTGGTCTTTCAATTAGTTCAAGGGATAATAAGAGAATCACTTTCTCTCACTCATACACACTATTTAATAATGATGTCTCATAATAATATTCTGTATGTTTCTTACCTTGTATCTAACTAATTATCTAATTGGGCTAGCCTTTTGGGCCTTCCTAATTGGGCTTAAGTGTGTGGCTTGAAGTGAGACCAAAAAGGACCAATAAGACACTAGCTCCGATGGGCTTTAGGTTTTTTTGTCAACTCCTGACAAGTCCAAAATTACCATTAACTATATTTAATACCACTATATAAATATAGTTGCACTCTAGGACTTATTTATAAATTACATCCCAAGACTTAATTGTCCATGCAACCCCTTCATAAAATATTTGTAGTAATACAAATTCATGAACGTAGATTGCCACTTTGAGATTACTACATCTTAATTCCTTGAGTACCTAGTTTAATCTTTCAGGTTATTTATCATATATTTATGAAATCCAATTCCATAAATATATACTTTAGTAACTTTTTACTAAAGTGGTTAGGCCTAACTCTCTGAATAACCAAACCCATTAAGTTGATTAATTAGCCAAGTTTAATTAATTAATCAATTTAACATGCAAACGCGTGGTAGCACAAACAAATCACCAATAAACTAAAGTGCAGTAGAAAATAAATTAACACGGTGATTTGTTTACAAATGGGGAAAACCTCCAAGGCAAAAACCCCACCGGGCGATTTTAAGGTCACCACTCCCGAGAATCTATTATTATCAAAACAAGTGGTTACAAGTAAGGAATTCTAGTACCTTCTACCAACCTACAGTTGAACCCTTACCCCAATACCCAATTGGACTTGTTCTGTAGTAACAATCTCTCCTTTTGATGCACGGCTCCCAATACGTGACTAACCAACTGTGCAGATTCTAATACGCGACTTCAATCACCAACTTGAGAAAGATGTTGGCTGCAAAGTTCTTCAGTTCATCCACACGATGAAAATCAAGAAGATGTTTGGTTACAAAACCCTATGGTGCATAAACACAGCAGCTTCTTTACAATAGAGATGAACTAGGGCAAACTTTGTCTCCGGTCACAAATTGCTTGAACAAACTTTGCTTAATACTTATGCAACTTGTTCTTACTTTGACGGCCCTTAGAATAATCCTTTTATATGTCTAGGGTTATGAGAAAAGAAGGCCCAAAGACATATCCACGGATTGGAATCAAAATAGATCTGAAATTTAGTTTTTCTTAAACCTCGACAGATAGCATCTGTCGAGAAGCTGTCGAGCCATGGGGCTGAAACAGCTTCTTAAGCTCGATAGATACTATCTGTCGAGCTAATTGTCGAGCTTTATTGATAGGCACTTCTTCAACTTGTTTCTTGGATAGACTTATATGACTTTAACACTTGATCTTGAAACCTTGTTTCTTGAAGTATTAAACACATCTTAGATCTACCAAAATACAAGCAAAATGTGTTTTGTCAAAGGATTAGCTAATTACATAAAAGAATGACATATGTTCTATAACAAGTGAACTACATATGTCCTAACAAAAGGTTTCAACCTTGCCATCTATATCTCTCTTCCTCTTGTAAACCCATTTGCAACCAAAAAGTTTAATGTTGTTAGGCGCCATTACAAGATCCCAAACTTGTTTGGAATACATTGAATCTAATTCAAATTTCATAGCTTGGACCTAATGATGTGCATATATATCATTTATTGCTTCATCATAAGTGTAAGGATCAGTTTCGGCCTCTTCTAAGATAGCTTCATAAGTTTCTCCCAAACCTATAAATCTTATAGGTGGCCTTACATTCCTCCCACCGTAACGAGACACCTGTGTATTAGACATCTCATGAGTAGCATTTTGTGGTGTATTTAATACAACCACGTCATCCCTAGTTTCATCCATTAATTGTTTAACTACAGGTTCATTCGTTTTAGCCAAAACAACTCTACTTTTAGGAGTAAAATTATTCATATATTCATTTTCTAAAAATTTAGTATTTGTACTAAAAAAAACTTTGTTATCATTATGACTATAGAATAAATAATCCCTAGTTTCTTTTGGATAACCCACAAGCAAACATACTTCTGATTTTGGTTCCAACTTATCAGGATTTCCCTTTAGCACATGTGCTGGACAACCCCAAATATGAAGGTATCTCATACTAGGCTTACGCCCATTCTATAATTCCATGGGTGTTTTGGGAATAGATTTTGATGGAAATAAATTTAAAAGATGTATTGATGTATCTAAGGCATACCCTAAAAAGAAATTGGTAAAGTTGAGTAACTCATCATGGACCTAGTCATTTCCAAAAGAGTCTTATTTCTTCTCTCTGCTACACCACTTTGTTGAGGAGTTTCAGGTGTAGTCAATTGGGATACAATCCCATTTTGAATTAGGTAATCCTTGAAATCCCCAAAAAGGTACTTGCCACCTCGATCAGATTGAATGGCCTTTATGCATTTACCTAATTGATTCTCAACTTCAGCCCTAAACTCTTTGAACTTTTCAAAGGTTTCAGGCTTCCGTCTCATTAGGTACACATAACCATATCTTGAGTAATCATCCGTAAAAGTGATAAAGTACTCATAACCTCCTTTTGCTTGGGTTGACATAGGGCCACATACATCTGTATGAATTAATTCAAGAAATTCTTGGGCTCTTCTACCTTTTGCAGTAAAAGGTCATTTGGTCATTTTACCCTCTAAACAAGATTCACAAACTAAAAATCCATCAAAGTCCAATGGCTCTAAGACCATCTTTGACCAGTCTTTGAATTCTGTTTGGATTAATATGACCCAAACGCAAGTGCCAAAGATATGCATTATTAGTAGAAGGAAACTTTCTCTTTAATGATTTTACATGAGAGTTATCATCTAATTCAAAATTGTATAATTCATGCTTATCAAGAGTTAAAAAATAAAGACTATCTACAATATTGCCAAAACAGATAAACATTTTATCATTCTTTATTACAACATTGTCTTTTAGGATAACACAATACCCATGCTTACCTAAATAAGTTGCAGAAATTAAATTCCTACAAACATTAGGTACATATAGACAGTCTTCCAATATTAAAACTCTTGAATTAAAGCATAAATTAAACACTCCAACAACTACAACTGAAATCCTGCTCCCATCAACCAAAATAAGAAATAGTTCTCCCTCATTCAACTTTTGGGTCCCCTGGAACCCCTACAAAGAATTGCATATATGATTAGTACAACCTGAATCTACACACCAAGAATCCGTGGGATTTTGTACTAAACATATTTCAAGAAAAAAATGAACTTTTCATACCCTTATTCTTAGCAGCTTTGAAATTTAGACAATTCCTCTTCCAATGTCCTTTATCATCACAATGGAAACACTTTCCTTTGGTTTTTCCCTTATTGGCAACTCCTAAGGCAATTTGTTTACCATCTTGCTTGATGAAGTTCTTCTTCTTCTTCTTCTTCTTCTTCTTTTTACCTTTGCCTTTCGACTTAGGTTGAGAAGAAGAACCTTCAACCATATTGGCTTCAACATTGGAAGTACCAAGAATGCCTTGCGCCGCCACTAACTCATTCATTAATTCAGACAACGAATAAATCTTTTTGTCCATATTATAGTTAAGTCTGAATTCCATGAATGATTCTGGTAGTGACTGGAGTATCATATCCACTTGGGATTCTCCATCAATATTGGCACCTAAAACTTCCAGTGTATTTAGATTAGAAATGATCCTAAGACAATGCTCCCTCGCTGTAGTACCTTCAACCATTTTGATATTATAAATCTGCCTCATAGTTTCTTGCCTTGCAGAGCAGCCTTGCTCACCAAACATCTCTTTCAAATTTAACATTATGTCCGAAGCTAGTTCTACATCTTGCATTTGATACTATAGAACATTTGAAATAGATGCTAGGATATAGCACTTGGTCATCTCATTAGATTTCTGCCAACAATCATATTGTTGTTTTTCCTCAAGAGGAGCATCTAATGTAGGAAATTTAGGACAAGATTGAGTAAGCACATACTTATACTCTTCAGCTATAAGAACAATGTCCAAATTTCTTTTCCAGTCAACATAGTTGGATCTAGTCAGTTTGTTTTGGTTAAGAATAGCAACAAGTAGGCTAAATAATGTCATGATTAAATCTGAAAATAATAAACATGAATATAATAAATAAACTGGACATTATCAATTTAGCATACAAACATATAGTATGGAACTTTAATAAAACCATAATATAAAATGATGCAACGACAACCCAATTCCAAGTTTAAAACTCCTTGGTAGCAAGTAAATTATAAACACTATGACTGATTGAGAACTATTCTCATTATTAGTGATATCATGATAACTCTTATCAAACACTAATAATATGTCGTATTGACTTTTGTCGCTAAGTTATAATGACATAGCTCCGTAGGGAGGTTAACATTAAACTTAGTCTAGTGTGCACCATTGCCTGAAATCTATGTGAGTCATTAAGTAGCTCAACGGTAGCGTGGTCGTTCTTAATGTAAAACACATGTCATCCATCATTAAGAAGTTTAATCTATAGTCCCATGATTTAAACACCCTCCGATGGGAGCAAGGCATATACACCAAGGTGAGGTGCTGATCACACTACCATAAACCGACAATGGAGGCTGTGAGGTCCAACTCTTGTATCTCTTTCTCACTAGATATTTTAAAATAAAGGTTTTTATTTAGAAATCATGTGTAATCTAATCACACACAGCCTTGCACTTTTAAACTTGAAAACACTTAGAAAAAATTTAAAATTTTTCTTTCTTTTGATCTATCGAATGTGCGCCTTGATTGGTTGAAAAAAAAATTTTAAAAATTCGAACCTGACAATCTACCTGGCTCGATCGATACTCAATCGTTGCTCGATCGATCGACTAGTAATCGAATCAAGCAAATTAGTCCTTGTTTCACTTGATCGATCGAAAGCAATTTTCGATCAATCGAAACTCATGAACTTTGAATTTTCAGAATTTTTCTAAGGCAGTTTTCAACGGTTTTTCATAAACAAACAACTATCATATGAACATAATAGACAGCTATTGATAGAAAAACTAAATTCCATTGATGTTAAAGCCTTAAAGTTCAAATTAACATACTTAATATCAAACTTAAATAACATCATAACATCAATATCAGTTTTCATCAAAACATAATTTCAATCAATCATGTAGAAAATAAATTGCACAACTTTCTAACATCATGAAACTATCATCTTGATTCCAAAACTCACAAAACATGTTTTACAATTCGAAATTGAAGACCGCTCTGATACAAATTGTTGTAAAAAACATGTTTTGTATCTCATGCAAAACATACGCAGTGGAAAATTAACGGATCTACTTTATTCACAATCGATAATATTCACTATGTAAATTTCAGAATTTAAGAACAATAAAGCATACCTTGAAGCGGTGAAATTTAAAACAAAGATCAAAAGCACTTGAGAACATTTTTAATCTTTACTCCAAATTCACTAACGCCCAAGAAGTGTGGTTTCTCAATCAGTTCAAGGGAGAATAAGAGAATGAATTTCTCTCACTTATACACACTATTTCATAATGATGTCTCATCATAATATTCAGTATATTTCTTACCTTGTTTCTAATTGATTATTTAATTGGGCTAGCCTTTTGGGCCTTCCCAATTGGGTTTAAGTGTGTGGCTTGGAGTGGGACAAAAAAGGACTAATAAGACACTAGCTCCAATGGGCCTTGGGCTTTTCTGTCAACTCTTGACAAGTCCAAAGTTACCATTAACTATATTCAATATCACTATATAAATATAGTTGCAATCTAGGCCTTATTTATAAATTACATCCCAAGACTTTATTGTACATGCAACCCCTTCATAAAATATTTGTAGTAATACAAAGTCATGAAAGTAGACTGCCACTTTGAAGATTACTATATCTTAATTCCTTGAGTACCTAGTTTAATCCTTTAAATTATTTACCATATGTTTATGAAATCCAATTCCATAAATATATACTTTAGTAACTTTTTACTAAAGTGGTTAGGCCTAACTCTCTGAATAACCAAACTCATTAAACTTATCTCAAGGGAATATTTTATATCTTTATTAAAAAACTATAAATTCTATCTTGAGAATATATGTTCCATCAACACTAAATGGGGCTGCCCAACATACTGAGGTTTTGATCGTGACTTTAGATCTCACTCCTGATATATTAAAGTAACCTACATTTCATGATTAGGTTCATTATCCTTTCAGGATTAAGAGTTCATGAAAATAGAAGTCATGAGATTTATTATTCATTTGACAGTCGTTAGGAGAATAATAAATCTCACAGCAGTCCAGTTCAATAGTCTTAACTCTTAAAATATATCAACATACCAACTAGAAATCTCAATTTCTATGATCAAGACAAATCATCTTAGTTGATATGTTATAGTTTTCGCAGATGAAATGCTCAATTTCATCACCGACTATGAACTACAATTCTGAGTTTACAAAGAATTTGTGATTTATATCTTCTGTAACTAAATTACATAAATCACATACTATGCATCTCATGGACTATATGATAATGTCTCAATATTCATGTTACCATTATTTTTAGATAATAATAAAACAACTTTATTAATCACAACATAAAGTCATACATAATGTCATATATAGCATCATACAAAAGGATTTAAGGACACACATCCTAACACAATTAACCTTAATTAATCAATTTCGATAATTGAATAATTAATCGGGGTCAAGTTACCTCAACCCAACAACTAATTTCCTTGTTCGGCACCATAGTTTCCCCTATATCTGATCTTTGGTTTAACTCATAATTGTACTTCAACTTAGACTTGTTCAATTTCTAACTCTTCAAGATTTTTATCTTCCAATTTCTCAATGATTTAAGTCGAATATTCTATCAACAATTGGGAGTCAAAATCGCTATTATTATTTCCTTTATATAAGTTTGACTGCTTATGACCAATGCTTCTATAGAAATGCTATTTCATCGTAATACATGAAAAGGAAAAACAATTACCATAATTTTCAATAGCCATGTAGAAATTTTAGGTTTACATCTTCACATTTTGAAATGCTCTATATCATTTCACCAACCTACTGCATCTCTCTTAAATTTGCATGATACAAATTTCCCATTGAAATCTTTAGCGATTTTGTGAAAACAAAATAATCTTTCAAAATTCATGATTCAATTAATGAATTCTTCTTTGTATAATATACCATCAAAGCATGGAATATCATTAAAATTAAGAATAACTCACTTGATAGGTTGGTTGCAAGCATAATCTGACACGAATATCTCTATTATCTTCACAATCTCTTTTGGTTTTTAAATTAGATTGATGAGCATGCCTTGAATCTCTCGGAGTACATAGTTCGTCCTCTCACCTTTAGCTTGAATTGGCGCCATAGGAGTATGCACACAATGATCTTGTCATATCAGGATGCTAGCTAGTTATTATACCAATTCACAAATAATGGAAACCCAAAAAGACTAGATTTTGTTTTAGCTATACTCGAATCGATAAACGATCCCTTTAATCCACAAGGAAGTTTTTTGTAATCTACTGTATGAAAGAAAATAAATTGACATTAATTTTATTGATAATATATATATATATATATTATTTGTTTGTTTGTTTGTTTAGACCCCTGAACACACAGATTGTTTAACCTAATGAATTAGCCAAGCTTATAAATCATATCATGCAAATAGTGGAAAAGTAAATAACACACCGATATGATCACTTAGGAAAACTAATGAAACGAACTATTTCAAGGTAAAAACCTAGGTAGGATTTGACCTAGCTATCTTTAAGGTAAACAAATCCACTAATAGAGAATTGAATTTTTACAATAAGATTTAACCTTGAATCTATTGCTACCTCCAGTAGTAACTTACTGACATGACCACATGCAAGCTCCGAATCTACAGACTCTTTTCTCTTGGATTTGTAGCACACAAGCTCCCACGCTTATGACTTTAAGATCCCACTCAAAGGTTTCAGATCACCACTTGTTGATCTTGCAGCAACTAGATTCCGCTAGCACTTGATTGTAGATTATGTTCTGGTAGACACCTATAGAGTTAAAAGGCACAGAACGTCTCAGATCTCACAGGGGTAACCCATAAGTTTTCCAGTAGTCTTCAAAACGTAGTTATGGTTTTCCTTTATATACTAGAAGTGTTTTACTTGAAACCTAAAACATTTAAATAGAGTTTGGGCTGATATAGAATTTTGCAGACATTTCATGTCTACGAATTTCAATCAGTCAAAGCTGTTTCATGATTGGTCGAACTCTTCAGAAATTGAATTCTCCTTTCTGCAGCTTAAATATTCTTGTATTTTAACTTGTAACACCTTAAGCATTGTCTAATCAAACCTATAGACTTAGGAATTTATACTAGACAATTTTGTGCTCATGGTTTGCCAATTGTTTTAAACTTTTAGAACCTAACAATCTCTCCCTTTGGCAATCTGTGACAAAACTCACATACAAAATGAAATGCTCAAATACAAGAACAACCCAATTACAATAAAATACCCAAATACATCACAAATTCTAATTTAAGATTTCAAACCTAAAAGTTGCTAGAAGAGGCAGAATGTTTTGATCAGAATGTACTTGTCTTTCTTGGAACACTCAAAAAAGAACATCAACGCATGTGTGGAAATAAAGATAGATAAATAGTATATAAAAAAAAAAACTAACTTTATTCCTAAGTTAGATACATAAAATTAAAAAAAAAAAAAAAACTTTTATTGTCTTCCCCTTTCAATAACAATTTCATCTCCTCCTAAATAAAAACAGTTAAAAACCTTTTTCCAAATTTCTTCTATTTCTCCCCCCTTTTTGTCACGTGTTGACAAAGACAACTCAAACAAAGAGTACATAGAAAACATGCACAACAGAGGATAAGAGAAAATAGATCAAGAAAATGCACAAGAAATAAGCTCTATAGAAAATAGAGGAAACTCCCCCTATAAAGAGCAACAAGTTTTAAAAACAACTTTCTCTTCTTATAAAAATAGGGAAAAAAAAAACAAGTTTTGCGAAAATAGTTTTGGGGAAAATTTAGAAGTTGAGGAAAACTAAAAGCACACATAAGTTGAGGATACACTTGAACAAAAATATTCTCTCTTTCAATATATACAAACTTGACACCATATGACCTATAAACAGATGCATACAAACATTCCAAGCACAATCAGTTAAGATTATACATATAGGTCTCGATGAAAAAAAAATTCAGCATGCTGTGTATTTTCATGTGTCAAGGTATTTTGAAAACTCAAATCAACCTCAAGAGTAGAGAAAATATTTGCACATTTGTTATCCACCATATCTCAAAAAAAAATTTTCTAATTTTCAGCAATTCACACATCTGGAAAAATAGCATATACTAAACTATACAGACTAAAAAATTAATTAATCAATTTTTAAATCAAGTTAAGTACCCAATTTAGCAAAGTGTATGCGTGTAGTGTGTGAAAACAATGAGAGATGTGACTACAAAAATGCAAGAAGGATACAGAAACAATGCAATGCATGTGAATCCTAAACAAAATGATGCATTAAAAGACTAATTGGTCAAGAATTTAAAAACTGAAAATTTTTCAGTTTCAATCGGTCGAAAGGAATCGAGCATCAATTGAAAAAAATTTCTGGGAATTTTCATTCAGTCGAGCATCGATCGGACATCAATTGAATCAGGCTGAGAGTTTTTGCTTTAAAACCTGAACAATTTCATTCGATCGAGGGAGATCTTCGATCGGTCAAAATAGTGAAAATTTTTAAAACTTAAAAATCTAGAAATTTTATGCAAAAAAAAAAAAAAAAAAACTTGAAAGCAGTTTTTATGACTTAATACAAATGAACATGATCTAGAAAAGTTTTAAAAACATGATGCCTCTTAAATGTAGGTATCAAAACCAATCAAGAAGTTAAAATCACATAACAAAAATCTTATTTTCAAATTCTTAACCAAAAAAATAAATAAATTGCATTTACACATCAAATCATATTCAATTAAAGATGGCCAGATTAGTCAACATACAATCATGTGTACAGAGTTTAGCAAAGATTTGCGTGTAGTGTGTGCAACTAGTAAGTGTACAAAGTACAAAATAGGTGATATGTAGATAGTAATTAAACAAATTTTCTACATCATCAATCACATTAGTTTGAAAGTGACTATCACCTAAAGAGTTACATTATATAACTCTCACATCTCCTAGAAAACATGTTTGCAATCATGTATAAGCATTTTGATTTTTCTTTTGCTTTCCTTTTTCTTTTTCTTTTTATTTTCTTATTCTTTTTAAAATCAAGACCTCGTTTAATATTGTTGTGCAAGTGCTACACCTTATCGAGCACAGCTTTTATAATTTGCACACAGGTGTTCATGATTGATGAGTAACAGTGATGAGATGGTTATTTTTGTCTTTCTCCTAGAATTTTTTAGCCCTTACAGTCGAAAGAATGTGACATCAAAATTAAGATCATTTGCTTAAAGATTATAAGCAACTCACACAATAAAGCACTACATAGTACAATCTAGCAAAGTGCGGAAAATAGCTCATCAAAGCTAAACAAGGTACACAATCATGAAATGAAAATTTTATTGGCCAACCTCAATTACACACTTAGTGGTGTGCAATACAAAGAGATATTATAATTCATGTACTCCCCAAGAAAAATAAAATGAGACCCAAAATAAAATATTTTTGTCTTTTTGAAAAATTTCAATGTTTTTGGATTTTTTTGAAAAAAAAAAAAAAAACCTAAAAACAAAACAGCCAAAAATAGAATGTAAACATGTCCATAAATAATTGAAAGAGTTAAATCAAGGACAAGTAAACAACACTCATCCTAGCAAATCTTTTCTCACCCATCTAGCACGCATCTTTAACTTGTAGGTGAAAAACCATGAGTAGCAGAGTGTATTTAAGGGATTACAAACTTCTTCTGAGAGAGACAAAAATCCTGCTGTTGACACCTTATTCACATGGAGGATAAAAGGATAATTTCACCTTGGAAATATGCATCTTAATTCTAGCTATTAGATACTTAATCTCATTTTACCAAAATGATCTTGATGATGTAACGATCAAATTGACTGGTCATAAGCCCTAATCGGACCATCAGATTGAAAGTTATCATCAAATCAAGTTTTAATGGCCGAGATGCACTATCACAAATTGAGTTGGACTATATGTGATTATGAACAATTGATTCCAATTGGTTATAATTATAATCAATTTGAGATTAATGACGTGTCATAATTTGATTTGCTAGGATTACATTTGATGGTAAGGTTGCACACACTTAATTAATTAGATAGTCAAACATTAATTATTCAATGAGTAATTTGTGCAATTACCTTTTTAATTAGGGTAAATTTGGAACTAATTAAGTCTAAAATGGGAGTGATTGGAGCCTATTAATGTTAATTAGAAACTAATTTGGGACCTATTAATGTTAATTATGCTGAAATTATTTTCTATCAAATGATCTTTGCTCACCATTTCATTGATATCTCTCAAAATATTTTGAATCTATGAATGAGGTTAATTTTCCTAGAAACTAGACATCTGGGGATTTAATTTGAGCACAAGATTAAGACAATTCTAATCAGAATTGAGTAAGATATGATTTTTTTAATTTAGCTTTGCAGGCTCTTATAGTAGCTACGGGAAAACCGAATTTTGCTTGCTCATCACTCCCACCAATCTCTACATTTAATGCACCAAATTTTTTCAAAGTCTAAAATAAGGTCTAGGTTCATGATTCTTTTTGATCCTTTGTCAACTCTCATTAAATGACGTTCCATTCATACTTTCTCCGCCACTACTATATAAACCCTCCCTCTCCTCCATTCCAAGTCACATAAGAAACACCCTCTCTTCTCTTCTCTTGAGTTTTAGTGAAGTTGAGTAGCCTTGTCATATCTTGGTTTTACTAAGACTCAAGGTATTGAGTGAAACTTACTCTCCCTCCCATAGTTCTTCTTTTCTACTCCACCCTTAGGACTTTCACCAAAAGCCTCATTCTCCAACGTATAGATCTTGCATGCAAGTATAATCTCTATTCTTAACTCATTTTTCATGTTGCTATAATGTTAATTTATGATTAGAGCGTGCTAGTGTTTATTTAAATTCCTTAAATACGTTTGAATGTTCTTAAATTTCTTTATGTGTTCTTCACATGTTCTTGGTTGTACTTGTTCATTACATGTTCATGCATAACACTAGCTTTAATCTTGGTGATTGAAGTCACGTACTGGGATCCGCGCAAATGGTTAGTCACGTATTGGGAGCCGTGCATTGAAAGGAGAGATTGTCACTACAAAACAAGTCCAATTGGAAATTGGGGTAAGGATTCAACTATAGGTTGGTATAAGGTACTGGGATTCCTTTACTTGTAACCACTTGTTGTGATAATAGTGAATTCTCAGGAGTGGTGATCTTAAAATCACCCGGTGGGGTTAATGTTATGTAGGTTTTTCCCATTCGTCACCGTGTCAATTTATTTTCCGCTACATACTTTAGTTAATTGGTGATTTGTTTATGCTATCACGCGTTTGCATGTTAATTTGATTAATTAATAAACTTGGCTAATTAATCAATTAATTCATCACAGGGGGTTAATACGTTTTTGGCCTATCAAGTGGTATCATAGAGGGCACACTCTGATTAAGGTTAATCTTTGTGTATGATCCATTGAACCCTGTTTGTCATGGATAAATGACAATCTCTTATTATAACTCCATTGTTTGATGGAACTAACTATGCATACTGGAAAGTACACATGAGAGCTTTCTTGTAGTCTCTAGATGAGAAGGTGTGGCAAGCTGTAGAGATTGGCTGGGCCAAGCCAAAGGAAGCACCAGCCGATTGGGATGATGCTAAGATCAAGGCAGCAAACTTCAACAACAGGGCATTGAATGCTTTATTCAGTGCAGTCACTAATGAGAAGTTCAAGAAGATATCCTCCACTGAAATTGTTAAGGAAGCATGGACCATCCTTCAGACAACCTATGAGAGAACCAAGGCTGTCAAGGATTCGAAGCTCCAGAGGCTCGCTACAAGCTTCAAAGAGATTAAGATGGAGGAGGATGAATCATTCGAAGAGTTCTATGCCAAGTTCAAGGACATAGTGAACTCAGTTTTTAATTTTGGGGAAACCATTCCTGAACCCAAGATTGTGAGAAAAGTGCTTAGATCTCTACTCGAGAGATTCCATGCCAAAATCACTGCCATTGAGGAATCAAAGGTAATTGATAAATTCCTTTGACAAAACTTGTTGGAAATTTTCAGACCTATGAGTTGGGTTTGGCAAGGATTGAGAAATCGAGCAAGAACAAGAGCAAAAGCATGGCACTAAAGGCCACAAGCATGGCACTAAAGGCCACAAGCAGTGACACTGATGAGTCTTCCGATGATGAAGATTCTAAAATGAAGTCCAACATCACCAGGCAATTCAAGAAGTTCATGAAGAATGCCAATGCAAAGGGCTTCAACAAGGACCATAGGCAATCTAGTTCTTCTCAATTCAAGAGTCAAGACAAAGGGAAGAATGATGCAAGAGATGACGGTCAGTACACTGTTCCCTCAAGACCCAAGCGCTTTGGATGTCAAGGCTTCGAACACATGAAACAATAGTGCCCCACATATCTCAAGACCATTGGGAAGAGCAAGATGCTTGCTGCTACATTAAGCGACATCGAACCTGAGGATGATTCCAAAAATGAGGATGACGGAATCCTGATTGCCTTCACCGACACTGTCAATCTTATTGAAGGGATTGTAGAAGATGTGGAAGAAGAAGAAAACTTGGTGGAGTCAAAATTTGAGAAGATGGATGTGCAAGATGACATCCACATGCCTATGCAAAGCTATACAAGGTCTCGGAGAAACATGAAAAGTTGTATAGGTTGACCACCAAGAAGCTCAGTGATATGGAGCTTGAACGTGAAGAACTCTCTACAAAGTTTGATGAAGCCAATCAGACTATAGGAGCACTGAGCTTTGAGAACAACTTCCTAGCTGAGATGACCAAGAAGCTTGAGGCAGAACTGTTTCAAGTCAGAGCTTAGTTGGAAAGGACTTCAAGCACTAAGCTTGATGAGATGCTCAGTATTCAGAAATCTGCTTCCGAGAACCGGTTTAGGGTATGATTTCTCTTCTTTTAATAGTGCTTCTACTAGTACTACTGGTTTTGTTCCTTCTAGCAATAATGTTGATATTGAGAACACTAATGTCATAACTGATTTAGCTAGTGAGAACATAGACAAGGGTAAATCTATTTTAGGAGCACCCCCTGAGCAAGATAAGAAAGAAGCTAAAAACCCTAGGGCTAAGAAGGCTAACTCTCAAAAATCTAAACAGAAGAAGTAGCATCTTTGTCATCACTGTGAAGTAGCCGTTCATACTCGACCTAATTGCTATAAGTGGTTAGCCACTCAACAGAGCAACGACATGATCGCATCGGGAAACCAGAATCAGTTTTCATCCTTTTTTGCTTCTCTTAGAGATCTTCTCAAAGCCCTCATGCTCCTTTCAAACTTGAACGATTTTAATTCTTCCCCCTCATCGCCGGTTCAAGGATTTGCTAAACGGAAAGGTTCTTCCAAGGTATGGAAGGAAAAGGGCTCCAAGTGATTTTGTCACTTTTTCTCTCTCTCCCCTTCTTGTTTTTGGTTATGCATTACTTGTATGTTTTGCTTTACTGTTTTGAATCAGTCTAGTTTTATGCATTGCTTTGTTTTGTTTAACATGTTTTTGTTTGCTTATTTTCAATTTTGCTTTATTTTGTTTTCATAAAATTAAAAAAAAAAATTTGAAAAATACAAAAATAGTGTGTGTTTGTGTACATTGGTACTTGTGTACCTTGAATGGCCATTGAAACAAAGTTTTCTAAACTTTGTACCTCTTGTAGCTTAGATGAGCATCTCTATGCACAACTAAGCAAGTGAGTTTTGTGGCTCGTGTTTATGATGAGTAAGGTTAAGTAATCTCTTGTATTTAACACTCGTATAACTCTTTTTGACGAGAAGGACTACAAAATCCTAAGAGAAAGGCATAAATAACCATCTCACCACTGTTGTCTGCCAATCATGAAATGACATCTGTATATTTCGGCATAGCAAAAGTGCAATGTCAATGTCATCTATATGTTTCGGCATAGCAAATGTGCAATGTCAAATGCTTAACATAATTGGGTATTTCTTTTCTATCTCTTATATGCCCATGCATGGTTTGCTTAAAAGAAAAATATGCAAAAACAAATAAAAGCAAAAAGATTAAAATGCTTTATATATGATTGCAAGCGTGTATTCTAGGAGATGTGGGAGTTATAGGATGTACCTCAAAGGTGATAGTCTCCATTAAACAATTATGATTGTGTGTAAGTTAAAATGATTTTCTCATATCTCAAATTGTCATAACATGTATACACATATGCAATCTTGCGATGTTTTTCACACACAACACGCAATATTCTTTGCTACTTTTGATACATGTATAGGTACAATGTGATTTGGCTATCACAAGGTTTACATGTGTTAATGTATGCTCACTAAACTGTCTTAACTTGTTTTTGAAATATAAAAATTGGTTAGACTTGTTTAGTGTGTGTGTGTGTGTGTTTTGGGATCTATGTGCTTACATTTTTCTTGTTAAGAGATGTTTTTGAGAGGTTAAAATGTTGTTTGGATCCTTGGTTGAGTTGCATGTTTGATTGTATTCATATTTGTGTTTTTCTCTTCTTGAAAAACTGTTTTTAAGCAATTTTGACAACTCCTCGACACCTCTCGACACCTGGCTTATCTATCGAGCTCCTTATTTTTTTCTTATCGCAATCTCGACAGCTTCTCAATAGCTCCTCGATCTATCTAGAAAGTTCCTGTCTCCTCGATAACTACTCAATAGCTCCTCGATCCATCAAGCTTGTTTTGCTATGGACACCTCTAGACACCTGCTCGATAGCTGCATCTGTCAACCCTTTTAAAGCTCAACACCTCTCTATCTGTTGAGAATTACTAAGCTTCTATATTTAGGGTCAGCGCGATTCAGGTCTCACTTCTCTCGATCTCTCTCGATTTGTTTCACCTTTTCACCTCCCAAAACCTCTCTTTCTCACCCCAAACCTCTTCCTCAAGGGTTCTTCGACCTTAATCAAGATTTCTTTACTTGGTAAGTGTCTAAAACCCTCATATTCATGCATCTCATGATTTTTAACCTAAGTTTTTGGGATTATTGAAAATTTTGGGGTTTTTCAAAATCAAAGAGGTTTTTGCAAAATTTTTGGGATGGGTTTTGAAGAATTGATCTTAAAAACTTCATGCATTGCATCTTATGTGCATTATAACTATATTTTCATGCATTTAGATGTGTGTTATATAAATTATTTGATTGTGTGCTGATAGGATTGGATTGGGCTGAGTCCATGATGCTTTCTCTATTGCATGTCACATGTTCATGCATTCCCATGAATACGTTCCTTCTTTTCAATATATTTGGATATATTTGAACTACTTGGGACTTTTTTGATTGTCTCTTTCTCCATCTCTCTCTCTTCTGTTTGTGTTAGTCTGCTTCTATGGCACCTAAACATAAATCTATTTCGTCCTAGAACCCTCTACATTCCAGGGCATCCACTTCTTCTGACCGTACTCCCTCTCATATTTGGTTCCGTGATGATAAAGCCCGCAATGATTTTTCGAAGAAATTTTCTAGATGAGGCATTCATTTGAGATGCCAAGTCATTCGGTCGAACTTTTCCGACACTGACCTACCCACTGTCATTCACAGTAGGGGTTGGAAGTCACTGTGTGACGTCCCGATCACATGTCCATCCGTGCTGATCCAAGAGCTCTACTCCAACATGCATGGATTCGATTATTCAGTACCTCAGTTTTTCACTCGTGTTTGAGGTACGGGCATCGTGGTCAATCCAAATATTGTATTCGACATGCTCTATGTCCCTAGGGTAGCGCATCCTAACTACCCTGGTTATGAGCGTCTTAAGATTGTGTCTAAAGACGAGCTTATATCAGCTTTTCGTGAGCGTCCTTCAGACTGGGGTGAGCATCAATTCACTTACTGTTCCAGCTTTGCTAAAGGCCCTCGGTATTTGAACATGGTTATGACTTTTGTTCTTCATCCCCTATCTCACTATAACTCTATCACAAAGCCCCGTGCTCGGTTTTCGCTTTCCCTTCTTAAGCATCTTACTATAGACTTCCCCTTTCACTTCATTCTTTCTATCATAGATGTGTATAGAGATATGGAGACCTGTGACAAGCTCATCTTCCCTTTGGCTATCATGAGGATTTTACTCCATTTCTATCATGAGGATTTTACTCCATTTCTCTGTTCCCTTTCCCGCGTTCGACCACTTCCATGTTATATGTGCCATAGACGCCGTTACCGTTAAACGGAGCGAGGTGCAGCTATGTTCAAGGCAATTCAGATTGACGGTTCCTTTAGCTCCATTCACATCTGCTCCCTCTTCTTCTATAAGTGGTGTGACTCTCGAGGATACCATAGCGCAGCTTCAGTGCATAGATGCTTGCCTCAACACTCTCAATAATGAGTTGTGTTAGGTGAACACCCGTGTTGGTTGTATTACACGACGACAGACGGCCATGGGTGGCTTCATTGCGTCTCCTCCACCTACTCTAGAGGCTTCCGAGGATGAGGATGATGTTGATGATGCTATTGCTTCCGATGATGAGGATGATGGGGATGCTAGCTCTTCCAATGCTGATGAGATGTCTACTTGATACTCTTACCCTTTGTCATTCGTGAAAAAAATGGGGAGTAGTTTTGGAATATGAGAGTAGTCATACTTATAGGGGGAGAGTTATTATAGGAGATTTTTGTTAAGGGAGTGTTGATTTTGAGGGATGTAGTGAGGATTTCATGCATCTTTTTCTTTCTCTCTATTTTTAGATACATTGTTCATGTACCCTGGATCTTGTGATCATATTATGATAGCAAACCTTGTACTTGTTGATATATATACTTTGTGAGGTTATTATTATAGTTCTTTCACCTATCTCTCCATGTGCTGTTTCTTTTCTCTCTTTATACACATGTTTCTTATTTTATTGTATGCAATCTTTTTTTTCATTTCACACAATGATGTCTTGATGAGTTTTGTTTAAGTGTTTCAGAAATACAGGTTGTCAAAGTTTTTCTTTCCATGAACTCTCTTCTTACAAATTTTTTCAAGAGTTTGTGTTAGGATAGATTTTATTGTACTTAACAAGTGAGTATGAGTTGAGTGATTTATGACTTCTCTCATATGTTTATTTGTTTGTTGTGGTTTTGTCACGGATTGCCAAAAGGGAAAATTGTTAGGACATATGTGATTCAATGTTAGGAACATATGTCACTATTTTATGTAATTGGCTAATCATTTGACAAAACACACTTTACTTGTAATTGTGTAGATTTAGGATGTGTTTAATGCTTCAAGAAACCTTGTTTCAAGTTCAAGTGTTAAAGTCATGCAAGTTTGTCCAAGATTCAAGTGTGAAAAGTGTTGTTCAATAAAGCTCGATAGCTAGTATCTATCGAGACTTGAAGAGTTGTTTCAGCCCGTGGCTCGACAGCTAAGGTATCTGTCGAGATTTATGAAACTCAGAATTTCTGATATGTTTTTCATCCAATCCGTGATTGTATGTTTAGGCTTTCTTTTCCACAACCCTAGACATATAAAAGGATTATTTTAAGGACCGTCAAAGGTTGCACAGTCAAGACACAAGTTGCACAAGTGTTCAGCAAAGTTTGTTCATGCAAATTGTGACCGGAGACAGAATTTGCCCTAGTTCATCTTTCTTGTGAATAAGCTACTATGTTTATGCACCAGAGGGTTTTGTGACCAAAGAGCTTCTCGATCTTCATCGTGTGATGAATTGAAGAACTTTGCAGTCGATAATCTTCTCTAGTTGACGATTGAAGTCACATACTGGGATCTGCGCAATTGGTTAGTCACGTACTGGGAGCTGTGCATTGAAAGAAGAGGTTGTCACTACAAAACAAGTCTAATTGGGTATTGGGATAAGGGTTCAACTATATGTTGGTATAAAGTACTGGAATTCCTTTACTTGTAACTGCTTGTTGTGATAATAGTGAATTCTCATGAGTGGTGACAATCACCCGGTGGAGTTTTTGCCATGTAGATTTTTCCATTCGTAAACAAATTACCGTGTCAATTTATATTTCCACTGCATACTTTAGTTAATTGGTGATTTGTTTGTGCTACCACGCATTTGCATGTTAATTTGATTAATTAATAAACTTGGCTAATTAATCAATTAATTTATTACAAGGGGTCAATACGTTTTTGGCCTATCATCCAGCTGTTAATCTTGTAACACCCACTACATCAGACTAATGGACCTTAATTAAATAGATTAATTTGGGTAGTAATTTTGTGGGGCCCATTAAGCCTATAAATAGACTCATTCAGACCCAATACAAGTTATAAAAAAAATTAGTCCACCAAAAAATTTAGCTAAATTGCAAGCATTCTTATGCACTAAAAAATAAAAAGGTTCTTGGTAGGAAGGGTGTTATTTCTAGTGGAGTTTTGGGCTTAAACACTTTGTATAGAAGTTATTCTAGCCATACGACATTTGTTGGGCTGTTGTATCTTGGAGAAGACAAGTCAGAGAAGGTCTGTACCAGTTAGAAAGTTTAGCCAAACAATGGCTTGAATCTCCTTAAAGAGAGCGAGTGCCACACCTCAGTCCAAATAGTGTTGTGTATTCTCTAATCTCAACTTAATAATATTCAGAAGTGTTATTCAGTTTCTCTTTATGTTATTTCTATTATTATTATGTTTCCACCAACATCTGATATATGGATGATGGGATTGATGAGATACATCCTCCAATTTTTCGTACTATCATTGTGTAGAGTTTCTTGAAGAGTTCCACGAGCAAGAATGAACTAGACAAATTGTTAAGGAATCCTAAAGGGTTGTTCTAGTGGTTTACACTTTCCAAGGTCTCTTGAGATTTCTAAGGTCCATAGTTCAAAATTCCTAATTTGTCTCTTGGAATTACCATCACGGGCCAAGATTCCTTTCTTTAATATCCTATTGTACGTGGGATGAGTAATTATATATCTCTGAGGAAATAGTCAAGTGCTCAAAGAGCTCTGGGCAACACTTGTGTTAGAAACGAATTAAAAAAAAAAAGACAAACCGTGAAAGAAATTTTTATAGTTTTGAAATAGGAAGCACCATGCATTGTTGTCTGGTTATTGTCTTCTAGATATATGAAACTTTATTCTTTTTATTTATTTTATTTATTTATTATTTATAAAATTGCCTTGTTGCATTATCATAAGCATTTCTTCCTTGTCCTAGTGCAAAATTTACTTCACAATGTTGGTGTAATGAAAGTGAGCTTGTTTGAATTGAAGTCTAAACTTTGACATAAATTAATATGCAAATAGCATCTAATTTTTTTTTTAGCTTAAATAAATATTTAAAACTAGTTTCAAAAGTCTTGTAGGCTTATAGCTCAATTTGTACTTTTTGATCTTTGAAAAAAAGATGTCCATAATTTAAATTTAAATTCTCCTCCCCTAACTATATATCAAATTAACATGCAGTTAGATTTCCCAATGAATAAGCATGATTCCCCCAAACAATTATATTTGTTCACATAGTAGAACCTTTTCAAGAGGGTATCACAGTATCATTATTGACTTTTCATGAAACTTGGTATATGAGTGTCCATAAATAGGCCCCAAATTTTTTAAGTAATTTCATTCTTGTCGCTTTTGAGATTGAAGAAATACCTTTGTAATACCCGGAAAAAAAAAAAAAGGGATTAAAAGGAGGGGTATTTAAGTAGATTTTTCTGGGGCCAACTTTATAATTTATAATTATAGGGGAGTTTTTTAGAAAAAGGGGTTGAAACCCTAGCTATATATAAGCTTATTAAGTCAACGTATATGGAGAGATATTTTGAGAGAGGAGACTACCCAAAGGACTGAAGTAGAGAAGGATTGACTACACCCTTGAGATAAGAGCCTAAAAATCTCTTTCTTGTCAAATCTAAAGCTTTATTTGGAATTAGAGTATTTTTTTTATATGAAGTATTTTGGCCTATAGTGAGACTATTAAAAAAAAAATCCAATGAGTATGATGACGTAAACAAAGAAGGAATTAGATCTATTTTCCCTGTGCCAGTGTTGCGTTAACTGTAAGTGCTGCACAAGTTTACCGAATTGAGTTTTGGTAAATAGCAAAAAGGTATGGTGTAGGTGATAGTGTGATAAGTTACAGAGGTAAAATATATAGACATTTGTTACCGTGTGCTGCACGGTAATGCCAATGACAGGGGCCTTTTGCACAACAACAAATGCATGGGAACTTGAAATATGCGGATGAACAAGACAATGACAATGACAAGCCAATTTGTCATCCAATTTTTCACACAAGCCTTGCCTAAACAAAACAAAATGACAATATTGGCCTCTAATTTTTTAACAATCCGGATCAAACAAAATAAAATGACAAAAATGATCTTTTTTCCTCCATTTCTTATTTCCCTCCCTTTTTTATTTTATCTCTCACCAATCCTTACTTTAACAATATTCATTTTTTCTTCTTCTCCACTTTACCAATATCATAAGAAAAAACTAAAAGAAAAGTTCAATGTTGAACAAAAAGACAAGAGAGAAAGAAGAGTTCAATAAATGATCAAGGAATGTCTATAAGAATAAGGTACATATATTTTTTTTTGTTCTTAATTTATTTTTCAAATATATTGAAATATGATGTTAATATTTATTTATCATTTTTGTTAAATTGTTGTAGAATCAATGGATGAGAATTTTGTTGAGAAGAGTTCAATGAATGATCAAAGCATGTCTACAAGAATATAGTGTTCAAGAAATTATAAATAAGGTACATATATTTCTTTTGTTCTTAATTTATTTTTCAAATATATTGAAATATGATGTTAATATTTATTTATCATTTTTGTTAAATTGTTGTAGAATCAATGGATGAGAATTTTGTTGAGAAGAGTTCAATGAATGATCAAAGCATGTCTACAAGAATATAGTGTTCAAGAAATTATAAATAAGGTACATATATTTCTTTTGTTCTTAATTTATTTTTCAAATATATTGAAATATGATGTTAATATTTATTTATCATTTTTGTTAAATTATTGTAGAAGCAATGGATGAGAATTTTGTTGAAAGTGAGATTCATCAATTAGTTCCAATGAGTTGTTTTGATTTAAATGAATTACCTCAAGAAGGTATACTATTTTATTCTATTTTATTTTATTTATAGTTCATATTTCATTCATAATTGAATATGATGTTGATTTTTTTTTATCCTTGTTACAACATAGAACAAATGAATGATATTGTAATTGCAAGTGAGATTTATCAAAGTGTTTCAAGGAATTGTGTTGACTTAAATGAGCTTTCAAATTATGGAGAAAATAATGACATTTGTGGGGAGGAATTAGTGGTTTGGAATGAATATACAATAGAAGAAATAGGAGTTATTGAAGAAAATGAAGATATTATTTCAATAGAAAATGCGTTTGAACCTTTTGTTGGACAATGTTTTCTTAGTGAAGAAGAGGCTTTTATTTTCTATAAAAATTATGCAAATCGATATGGTTTTACAATTCAAAAAGGTCGTTTTGTCACAAATAATGGAGAAAATGTAAGACGTGATTTCTTTTGTCACCGAGAAGGTAGACAACAATTAAAAAGATTAGATTCATCTAAGGAGCAACAAAATAGGATATCTACAAGATGTGGATGCAAAGCTCATCTAAGAATCACATTGCAAAAGTCATTTGACATTTTTCCACAAGAATGGCATGTTACTAAGTTTGTTATAGATTACAATCACGAATTGTTGCCCCCTTCGGAAGTGAGATTTCTTCCGGCCAATCGAGTTATCACTAATGAAGATAAAGATCGCATTCTCTTATTGAAAAAGGGTGGACTTTCGGTTAGGCAAATAATACGTGTTATGGAGCTTGAGAAAGGTGTGAAGCATGGAGATCTTCCATTTTTTAAAAGAGACATTCATAACCTTTATGTGAAAATGAAAAGGATGCATGCAATGAATGATGCTATGGGTCTCTTACAATTTTGCAAAGTTGCTAAGGAAAAGAATTCTAAAGTTCAATATGCATATACAATTGATGAAGAGAGTAGGTTGGAGCATATTTTTTGGGCGCCTTTACGAAAAAAAGAAAAAAGAGAGAGTAGGTAGGCCTTTACGGAAAAAAAAAAAGAAAAAGAAAAAAAAGAAAAGAAAAGAAAGTTGTGTGGCTCTTTATTTACCACGTATCCACAAGAGGACAACAAGTTTAAGAGCAATTGCATCAGTTGGTGTATAAGTGTGTGTAATAAAAGAAATGCTCAAATTTACACATTTTTTTTTATCAAAAACAGCCCACATCAGCTCGTGCATAACTGTCTATATTTTACATGCTCCTTCAAATTGCTACAGTACCATGTAAATTTACACGGGTATTGTAGCTCGTTTATCCAATTTTTTAATAATTTCCAGTTCGCTCGTTTTTTTCTCTCTCTTCTCCCAGTTAACTGCTCATCCCCACGCACAAACACATCCACACAGATACGCTTGCTAAAAAAAAAAGAAAAAAAGACAAAGATACACAAACACAGAGCTCGTGGATCGTGGATGGTGGATCGGAGCTCGAGTCGGAGTGTTAATGGTGGATCGGAGTGTGGATCATGGGTCGGAGCTCGGATCGGAGCTGTGGATGGTGGATCGGAGCTCGAATCGGAGTGTGGATGATGGATCGGAGTGTGGATCGTGGGTCGGAACTTGGATCGGAGCTGTGGATGGTGGATCGGAGCTCGGATCGGAGTGTGGATCATGAGTCGGAGCTCGGATCGGAGCTGTGGATGGTGGATCGGAGCTCAGATTGGAGCTCGTAGCTTGGATTTGTGGTGGATCGTCGGATCGGAGCTCATGGCTCGGAGCTGTGGTGGATCGTCGGATCGAAGCTCGTCGGAGCTGTGGTGGATCGTCAGATCGGAGCTAGTGGCTCGGAGCTGTGGTGGATCATCGGATCGAAGCTCGTCGGAGCTGTGGTGGATTGTCGGATCGGAGCTCGTGGCTCGGAGCTGTGGTGGATCGTCGGATCGGAGCTCGTCGGAGCTGTGGTGGATTGTTGGTCGGAGCTCGAATCGGAGAGGTGATCTGGAAAATGGGTACACAGAGAGAGAGAGAGAGAGAGAGAGAGAGAGAGAGAGAGAGAGAGAGAGAGCAATTTCAGAATGGGTAGAGAGAGAATGAGGCGCGTATGTATAGTGGTAGTTAAAAGAGAAATAATAAAAAATTTGATAAAGTTGATTATTTAATTAAAAGATGGGTTAGAATAGATGAACTGATGTAGGTATTTTGTAAAAGTGATAGTGTAAAATAGAAAAAGTAGATTTTTTGTGTAAAATAGAGGAAATTTTTAAAAGAGCTGATGTGGTTGCTCTAAGAAATCTTGTCCTCCTTTCAACTGGTACATCTTTCTTTCCTTCATTTTTTCTCAGGTGCCATCTCTTTCTCTGTTTTTTTTTTCTTTCTTTCTTTCTTTCATTCCCTCAACAGACATTTTTTCTCAGATGCCATCTCTTTCTCTGTTTTTTTTTCTTTCTTTCTTTCATTCCCTCAACAGAGACGGAGACCACTGAAATCAAAGAGAACTCACACACGAAATGGAGATGGCTTCCTCCAGTCATGAACCACGCCTGGCCGACGCACCCATTTCAAGGCCCCTCTTGTTGTTGGCAACAAATAGTTGTTCAGCTTTGAACAGTTCCGGCGCCGAGATTTGTGAGATTCACAAACCCATATCGATTTCTTTTTTAAAAATATTTAAGTCATAATTTTTTTTTTATTAATTATATGTTCTGGTTTTGTTCTAGTAACATCTGAAATTTGTATGAGTATTGAGTTGTAATTTTTGTCAGGATTTTTTTTAATGAGAATTTTTGTAAGAGGTTGTTTGGTGGTAGAGTGTTGTTTTCGGTTAACTTGTTTGAGTTGTGTAAACTTGGGTTTCAACTTTCGAGGAGGAGGATGAGGAGAAATGAGTGAAGGTTAGTTTAGTCTTTTTAGAAAAATATAATTTGTTAGAGGCTTTGCTCTTCTTCCCATAAAGTTACTGATGTCTGGTGGAAAAGCAAAATAAAATTATTAAACTATGTACGGTTAACGTGTGCCCTTAGGACACACGTTAACCGGGCACACGTTAACCGTACCCAAATATATTTATATGCCAAATAGTATTTTTCCGTAAATGCATGTCAGGAGCTTGATTCTGGTTCGATATGGTGCTTTTCTTAGTTTTGTCCTCATGCCAAAAGAGAACTAGGGTCGGCGGCAGTGGCAGGAAAAAAAAGAATATAAATATATATATATATATATATATATATATATATATATATATATATATTTACGTATGTATATATGATAAATGGAATTACCACTTTGACAAAGCAATGCCAGCACCTTCCTTTATTGTTATTATTATTATATTTGTTTATTTTATTGGTTGAGGCGTATAGGGGAAGTCAGTAGGTCTGACATAAGTGATCATATATATATATATATCAACTCACGAATAGAAGGTTAAGTGATGTACTTTTGACCCTTTATGCCTATAAGTATGGTGTAACTATAGACTTGATTCCTAGGAACTATTAGTGGCAGAAAATAAAGAGAACAAAAATATTGTAATTGATGATGCCAAGAAAATCAGTAGGCTGGATGCTTCAGACTTGAAAGGACTACTGGTTCTTTCTACGGCCTGAAAAAGAAAGAAAAGCGTATCAAAGGCGACCGGGGCTGCCGGCCAAAAATCCTCCGATGGTAAAGTTAGTTTCCCTAAGTAAATGTCTGAGTTCCAACTTTTTTGAGTAAAAGCTGAACATACCTTTGCCTTTCCAGAATCGGTCTTTATATAGTGCCTTCGTAGACGGTTATCGAAATAGGGAACCTCTCACGGATTCGAGGCTTAAACGTGCGCTTGCCATAACCGTTCAGGAGTTACACTTCTATTTCACAATGGATACATGACCGTTATGCGTGGGATAAGGGATTGTCACATTATATTCGGAGATTCTCCTAAGTATGATACCCTCGTCCTGAATTTCCTTCGTCGAGTGCACTGCGATTCCAAGTGTAAAATCCTAGTCCATGGATCTTCCGTGGACGAAGATCCTCTCGGGGGTAGGCTGTGCGCATCCCACGGACGAGGATGTAGCTTCGCTATCACCCTGCGGGACGTCCTTGTTCGTTACCCTCGTCTGAGGATAACACGGGCGAGCTGCCAGGGGTGATGACCGTTCATGGACGGTTTGGGTGGTTTGAGTGTTTTCATCCCACATCGGTTGCCCCTCGTCCAGGAGTTATACGATGTATCAACAGATTTTAAAACGCACCACGTGTCGCACATCCATAGGAGGTTAGTCAACTGGTTTACTCCTCCGAGGCATGCGCCACGTGTCACCTTATAATTAGGTCCATCGTTGCGGTTACCGAGACTTTTACGCTTTATAAATAGTGGTTTCTCTCTCGTACCCCTCTCACTTTCAAATTTTCCGCTTTGACACTCTCGTCCGTCGCTTCGTCTAAGAATATCCTCGGCGTCCTTAGTGTCCCTCGTCTGCGAGAGCCGAGGAGTAATCTTTCTATACTTACTTTAGCTTTCCTTGTTAAGTGTTAGGACGTTTTCAATGGCCTCCTGCTCGTCTAGCGACAGTGTGGTCAGGGCCGTAGACGAGTATCACGACGACTCTAGTTATGACACCTCTAGTAACGTCAGTAGTAGTAGTGGTCACACTGGCCCGAGGAATACACATGGTGTTCCTGGAATCCACAGCAGAAACTTTTCAAGAGTATTAGGACGAGGACGGCCTGCGGGCGTAACACCTCGGCGAGCTCCCCGCCGTCCTCCACTTTAGACGAGCAGGAAACCGTATATAGTTGTGCTCTAGAGGTTCCTTCCGGGACGGACGAGAGAAGGTTAGATTCCCTTAGGACTTGGTTTCGATTCTGATGATCTAAACCCTAGGCTAGGCTGTCCGAGGTGAGTGGTGTTTGCCGGACCTCGTTTTTGGAATAGGTGTTTATGAAGCCTATTTGTTAGGGGGGCTTAGACTTCCTTTAAATGCCTTTGCTAGGGAATTACTCACTAGGCTGGGCTTGGGGGTGTATCAGCTTAACCCCAACGCATGGAGACTAATTGTCTCCATGCAAGTCTTATGGATGGAGGTGTTTGACGGGGACCGTCCTATTCACCGTGGACGAGTTCTTGTCTTGCTATAAACCCTCCGAAATAAATCAATCTCGAGGCTTCCATCGAGTTCACGGCCCAGGGGCAATGACGCATGGGCTGATTAAGTCTTTGCCCTCGTCGACGAAGCTGGAAGACGGAGTTTTCTTCGTCTCGGTTTTCGGGGCGGGGCATCCGTTGGGATTGGTAGAGACTCATTTGCTCCTTATACTGGAGACATAGGGAACCTTCGTCCAGAAGGTATGTTACGTTCTTCTTTTTTGTTTCTTTTATATTATACTTTCTGTTTGGACGATGGTCTAACCTTAATTTCTTTCTTCCCTTTCCAGCCGTTGGACGACCCTCTTTGAGCAAGTTCCATCGTGGCCAGCGTCCACGGGGGCCGTCTACATCTGAACGAGACTTTCACTTGTTAGTGACCCTTAAGCGTCTACACAAGTGGGGACTCGGCCACGGAACCGTCCGTCGAAGCTTTAGCACACGAGTTAACTACCACGTAGACGTGAGTGCTTTCCTCTTAAGATATGCACTTTTCATTTTTGTTTATGATTACTATTTATATTTATTTATTATATATATATATATATTTTTTTTTTAGGAATGGCAACCATGAAGGGAAACAAGGGGAAGGAAGTTGTCGACGAGGTAGCCGGACACGAGCCTCGGCCAAGACCTCGTCCCGCCACGGAGAAAAAGGAAAAGCCTATCCAAGCATGTGGACTTGGCTAGCTTGCCAAGTCGTCGGGGGAAAAGCTAAGTCGGGCCGTCCGGGGGCTGAAACCGTTGAGCACGAACTTCCTCCTCGGCCAACTCGTCTTGGTCGTTGACGTGATTCGTCCACGCCCACCCGGCGCCACTCCGTCAAGTCCCACATGCGACTTGTCCCGGCCTCCTCAAAGGACTTCTACTAATTTATTGGAGAACGAGGATCGGCTTGGGAACGATTCCAAGAGGCTGTGAAGGGCGAGGACGTAGGCTGCGTGCTACGACATGTCCTTGAAAGAGTTCGAGCACTCTGGCGCGTCCATGATCTCTTCAAGGTAACCATCTTTGCCTCGTCCTCGATTTGTCCATGTTTTCCCAATATTACTTCTATCATCTGAACTTCCTATTCTTCTATGTAGGCAATGTCCAAGTTCATGGCTGCGTCCGAGTGAGCCACAAAGATGGACGGGGCCGAGGGGTCCTCTGGAGAAAAGAATAGAAGAGGTCAAAAACGAAGCAGTGGGACGTGGGCGGAGGTGGCGAACAAGGCCAGGCGAGGGCGAGGAGTTCAAGGCTTTGGTGGGGAGGGCGAAGTCGACCTTTGCTCAGGAAAGACGAGCGTCTTGAACTTCTTCAAAAGGAGAACAACGAGGGCGAGATCTACTTTTGAAGAAGGCTAAAGACAGGCGGTGGAAGAATTCAAAGGCGTCCAAAGAGTTCATTGACATGATGGATACAAACTACGCGAGCGGGGTTTGAGGACTTTAGAATGGATGCTATGGACAACTTTCACTGAGAGTTGACTTTAGCACCATTAAACTCAGCCTTGCTGCTGCTACAAGTTCCCTCGTCCACACAGGCTCAGACGATGTCAACATCGAGGACGACGCTTCCACCAAACCAGCTCAGGATGACCCCAACGTTGATGCCCCTTCCTCTTGAAGAAGTTGTTATTGTTGTTTAGCTTTCTTCTTTTCTCTTTTTCTCTTTTTTATTTAAAATGTATTTGAGAATTTGAAATATTATTCAAGTACAATTTCCTCGTCTAGAGTGTTCTAGTACGAGCTTATGAACAATGTCTTTTACTGTTTATTTTATAAGGGTTTTTGGACGGTGGCCGTCTACCCTTTTCAAGTTAAAGAATATCTTCTTTGTTTGTTATCATTTATGTCATTGTCCTTTAAACTATACTCTAAGTGTTGAATGACCGTCTACAATCTTTTTATGGACGACCCACTTAGGACTGATGATGACTGCATTACTTTAGCCTGTCCTTTAGGCAATTATTATTCGCCTTCTCGAAAGCAGTTTATAATGTTTGTGTTTTCTCGTCTTGACGAGTGCTCGTCTCTGGAATGTTATATCTTAAGGCTTACTTTTCTTCCTTAGACGAGTGGGCCTTGGCCTTCTTCCTTTTGCTTTATTCCTTTTCTTTTTTTTTTGAAGGAAAGCTTTGGACGAGCAGTCCTTGGCTTCTTTCTCTTGCTTTATCCTTTTTGAAGGAAAGCTTTGGACGAGCAGTCCTTGGCTTCTTTCTCTTGCCTTTTTTGAAGGAAAGCTTTGGACAAGCAGTCCTTGGCTTCTTTCTCTTGCTTTATCTTTTTTTGAAGGAAAGCTTTGGACGAGAAGGCCTTAGCATTTTTCCCTTTGCTTTGTTCTCATTTTTTTTTTTTTTAAAGGAATCTTGGACGAGCATGCCTTAGCATTTTTTCTTTGCTTTATCCTCATTTAAAGGAAATCTTAGACGAGTTTGCCTTCGTCCTGAGATTTTATTTGTCTAAGGCTTTTGCCTCGTCCGTGGATATTATCAAAGAAGCTGAATTCAAGTACATAAGAATCCAAACCATATTATTACATGAACATTGTTCTTGAGCTTGGCACACGCTTTCTAGCTAGTGCCTTATTAAGATATCAAGTACATAGCATCGTCTTTCATAAGCTAGTACGTAAGTAGTGCAAAAGTTTAAGAACTAGTGCACTTTTATTCATAACACACCATAATAGTAGTAAAAGCACAAGTAAATATAAGCAAACACGCAAATCACAGCAATTGTAATTTTGCCATGACTTCCACTTGTCCCCGGCTCATCAACGATAGTACCTTCGCGGATGTTCCACGTTCCAAGAATGCTCTAACTTCCGCCCGTCTAGGGTCACAAGCTTCCGGAGTAATTAGGACCCTTGCCTTTTGCAATTGATTACCACTTGTAGGGTCCTTCCCAATTGGGTCCCGAGTTTTCCATGAAAATTTGGGTTCTGGTCG
The DNA here is from genome assembly GCF_040712315.1 of Castanea sativa. Lineage (NCBI taxonomy): Eukaryota > Viridiplantae > Streptophyta > Magnoliopsida > Fagales > Fagaceae > Castanea > Castanea sativa. The sequence continues at coordinate 45,824,064 of NC_134015.1, read as the reverse complement.
CCACCAGGAGACTTTTGAGGACAAAGAGGTCCCCAGTACCGAACCGTGCGCAGGTTTCACCATGGCGTCATCATGTACGGCCATGAGATTTTTGTACCTTGCCGTCGTTGTTCCGCATCCATTCTTACCTTATCGATAAGATCGAGGTCGAGGCGAAGTTGTTCCCGTTGTCTTTCTCTGGTACTCCATCACTCGGTGACTCGCCATGTGGACCTCACGTGATAGCGGCTTCACTCTCATGAGGCTAGCATTGAACGGGGTCTACTCTGTTGGAGTTCGTGCGGTCGTCCTATGGGCCCAAAGAAGAACACCCGGTAGCTCGTCCCCAGCCCATATCCACTTTGCCCCCCTGAAGCCAAGTCTTGATAATTTTAATGAGCGGATCAGTTTGCTACTTACGCTTGCCCATTTGCTTGTGGATGGGAGGGGTGAAGAGTAGTGATTCTTAATTCCAAAATGATTGCGAGAAGTCCCTGAAGGGTGCGTTGTCAAATTGACGCCCGTTGTCGGATACTAATACAGGTACTCGAACACATAGGATGTTCTTCCATACGAAATTTTTCACGTTCTCCTGAGTGATTGCTGCAGAGGCTCGGCTTCACCCACTTGGTAAGTAATCTATTCCAACCACCAGAAATTTCATTTGCCGGATTCCTACGGGGGAAAGGACCCGGGATATCCGGCCCCCGGCTGTGCAAAGGGCCATGGGGCCGTCATTGGGGTCACAGTACTGCGACGTTGTCTAGGCACGTTGCTATAATGCGGCATTGGTCACATACCTTGACATAGGCTTTAAGCGTCGCACTGCATTGTTGGCCAATAGCCGGCACGGATGACCTTATGGACAAGGGACCTTGCCCACGAATGATTTCCACACGATCCTTCATGAACTTCCCTTAGAACATAGTTTGACTCGTCAAGAGCCAAGCATCTTAAGTAGGGTTGGGAATAGCCTCGCTTGTACAACACTTCATTAATGAGGACATACTTGGCCGACACGACCCTCAGATTTTCTCGCCTCGTCCTTGTCCTGCGGAAGCCTCCCATCCTTGAGGTAAATTATTATCGGACTCGTCAATTCTCTCCTCGTCCTATCTGTATGTCGGGGATGTCTATACTCGGCATGTACTTGGATGTCGTCGAACTCGTCTATGACCCCTGCCCGAGGCGGCTTTCGCCAAGGCGTACGCTTCTGCATTCTCCTCCACAGGAAGTTGAATAAAACTTATGGCTGAAAATTTTCGGAAGCAAGGCGTTTCACTTTTGTTAAGGTACTTCTTCATTCGATCCTCCTTGACATCACACATTCCATTTACTTTGTTGATGACCAGTTGTGATTCTCATTTTTTTGTTAACGACTCCACCCCTAAGGACTTGGCCAATTCCAACCCCTTGAGTAGAGCCTAAGTACTCGGCCTGCGTTGTTGGTAGTTGGATGCTAGGCGGGCCGCGTACTCCCGGCTTGTCACCCTCGGGGGACTTCGAGTACAATTCAATCCCTCCTGCCATACATTGTGGACGATCCGTCTACATTTACCACCCACCGTTTCATTTTCTTCGTCCTTGTTCGAGTCGTCTGATTGGGGTAATTAAGTCTGCAATGAAATCTACCAGCGCTTGCGCTTTTATTGTGCTCCTCGGGAAGTACGACATCAAACTTCGAGGCTCAACGGCCCCAGCTATGCCGGCCGTCGGCGCTTCCAACTTGCTCATCACCTTTTTTATGGGATGGTCTGTCGAGGACGTTGATGACGTGTGCTGAAAATAATGTCTCGGCTTCACTGGAAGCCGTGACTAATGCGAAGGCTAGTTTCTCCATCATCGGGTATCGTCCTTCTGCCCCTACTCATCGCGTGGCTTGTGTAATAGACCGGCCTCTGGACTCTCCCCTCATTCTCGACCAACGCGTGAAGCTTCTTGCGTGTGGGGACAACTTGCCAAGTACAAGTACAACTCTTCCCCCGGTATAGACGGCATCAACAATGGGGCCGTCATTAGATACGCCTTCAGGTCTTGGAAGGCCTTTTGACACTCGTCCGTCCATTCAAAAGCCTTCCTAAGGACTTTAAAGAAAGGTAAACATTTGTTAGTAGCTTTCGATACAAACCTTCATTGAGGAAGGCGACTCGTCCGATGAGCGCTGGACTTCCTTGATATTTCTCGGTGGCTCCATGTTCGGTATCGCCTGGATTTTATCCGGATTCACCTCGATTCCCACGTGTGCGACACCATAAACCCCAAGAACTTACCCGACGAAACTCCGAAAGCACACTTGCTCGGATTTAACTTCATGTGGTACCGTCGTAACATATCAAAAGTCTCTTGAAGGTCGTCAAGATGTTTATCCTTGTCCTGGCTCTTCACCAGCATGTCGTCCACATAAACCTCCACATTTCGCCCGATTTGAGGACGGAACATATGGTTAACCAGCCTTTGGTAGGTCGCCCTGCGTTCTTGAAGCAGAAGGGGCATAACCTTGTAGCAATACAACCCTTGACTTGTGACGAATGAGGTCTTCTCGTCCGCTTCATTCATCCGGAATGGTTGTACCACGAGAAAGCGTCCATGAAGCTAAGTATCACGTGACTGACCGTCGAGTCCACTAACTGGTCAATGCGCGGCAATGGGTAGCTATCCTTGGGGCAAGCTTTGTTGAGATCAGTGAAGTCCACGCACATCCGCCACTTGCCATTGGCTTTTCTGACCATGACTACGTTCGCCAACCAGTCTAGGTAATGAACTTCTCGGATAAACTTCGCGGCGACCAACTTCTGCACCTCTTCCTTAACGGCATTATCTCACTCGGGAGCAAAAACTCTTCTCTTCTGATGCACTGGTTTCGAATAGGGACACACGTTCAGGCTGTGGGTAATGACGTTTGGATCAATGCCAGACATGTCCTCATGACTCCATGCGAAGACATCGAGGTTTTTCCTCAGAAACCGGACCAAAGTGTGCTTTGCCCCCTCTTCCATGCTCGCCCGAACTCTGGTAGACTTCTCGGGCTGGTCATCATCCAAAGGGACGTCCTCTAATGCTTCAGTGGGCTCAGCCACTACCCTTTTTCCGTCTATACTCTCATCGTATATGCTCGTCCATGGCCGGCATGGCTAAGTAGCATTCTGCGAAAGCGGCCAAGCTGGTCTCAGCAGCCACTTGGCCTACTCCGTGCTCGGTCGGGAACTTAATGGACGAGGTGGTAGGTAGAGGTTACACCAAGCTTTCCGGTGTTCAAAGTTGGCCTTCCAATAATTGCATTGTATGACGATGCACGATCAACAACAAGGAAATTCACCTCTTTGGTTATCTGCTTGCGGATACGTCCGATGACCCGCGGCAACATGATGGTGCCCACGGGTTGCACCTTCGTTCCTCACGAATCCCACCAACGGCGAGTTCCGCGGTCGAAGCCGATCTCGTCCTAGCTTCATTTGTTGGAACGCGGGGTAGTAGAGAATGTACGAGCTGCCATTGTCTATCAATACCCTCATTGGTCGTGTAGTCGGAGATGAGTAGGGTGATGACTATCGCGTCATCGTGTGGATGGTGAATTCGTCTGCCTCCTCGTCAGGTAAGTAACGACTGTTGGTCTACCTCCTCGCCTTTGAGAAGGTCATCCGAATTGTTGGATGTTACGCACCACCCTCGGGTATGTCTTCCTTGGTTTGGACGGGCCTGGCAGCCGTTGAGCTTCCTCCTATAATTACCCTTATTTCTCCTAGTGGGGCGTGATGATTCTTCCACCTTGGCCTTCATTTTCTCATCTTCTGGTCTCGTCCAAGGAAGTTCCTCAATTTCCACTGTCTAATGAGATTTTCTATCTGTTGCTTCAAGTCGAAAGCACTCGTACGTATCATGCCTAGTGGTCACCTATGAAAAGCGAGTACTTGCTGCCTATTACGCTTGTTGGGGTCTCCCTTCATTTGTCTACGGCCACTTCAAGGACGGATCATCCTTGATACGCGCAGAACACCACCACTCTAACGGCATAGTCGGGGGCGTGTATTGCTGATTCCTTGCGGAGGAAGCGGCCTTCTACCATCCTTATCTTTTCTCTCGTCTACCGAACTTTCTTCGGACGAGGTCACTGGTCTGGTAGCGATGGTGGCCCACCTCCGAGCGCGCTCTGCCCTTTTTCTTTTCTTGGCTATGATGGCGTCTTCGGCATTCATAAAACCTGCAGGCCGAATGGACAAGACTCGGCCGTAGTACGTGGTTCTTGCTCGTAGAGCTTATGAATAAACAAGTCGGGAGAATTGACCCCGTTGTGGAAAGCGGCCGGCAATAGCTTGTCATCCATCTCGTCCACCGTTAAGGCTTCTCGTCAACCGGGTGATAAAAGATCGCAAACTCTCATTGTCCCACTTGCTACATGGTCGGCGACGGCTAGAGGAGGAACGCTTGTGACGGCGTCCTCCAATGAAGTTGTTGACAAACGACTTACTCGGTTCTTCAAATGATCCCAACGAGTTTGGGGGAGATCTTCTTGAACCACACTCGCGCTGCGGTCCCTTGAAAGTGGTGGGAAAAGCTCTGCACATGATCTCGTACGGGACCCACTGCGGGTGCATGGTCGTCTTGAAAGTTGCAATGTGATCGCGGGGGTCGCGATTTCCATCGTACGAGTCTAGAGAAGGCATTTTGAACTTCGGGGGTAGAGGGTGATGTTGATGGGCTGTGAAAGGGGAGTCCGTTCGGTGGACCATATCATCTGCGGGTTTGCTCGCCTCGTGTTTTCCCTCATTTCATCCATGGCTTTTCTCATGCGGTCCATTTCTTTTTCCAAGTGCGGCACCCTTCTTGAAGCGGTACCCCTTGTTTGATCTTCGGACTCTACATTCTCCCCTCCTCCTTCTTGACTTGGGGCCACTTCCCTCCATGTGTCCTTGACGCCCCGCCTCCCACCGAAGTTGATCTCCTTATTCAATTCCTGGTTCTAACGCGTCGGTTACGCCATAGCGGCGACCATGGATTGTATGTCTTTGCATAGAAGGCGGTTGCATTACGAGTGCGTCTGCGATCACGAAGGGGATTGCTGGAAGCATCCCTACTCTTCCCTAGTGGCACGGCTGGTAGCCCTTGATCTTGTTCGAACCATTCAACCTTTTGTATGCGGGATAGAATAACAAGTTTACTCCTTCCCGCGAGACGGGCGCCAGGCGATGATGCCAAGAAAATCGGTAGGCTGGATGCTTCGGACTTGAAAGGACTCTTGGTTCTTTCTACGGCCCCGAAAAGAAAGAAAAGCGTATCAAAAGGCGACGGGGCTGCCGGCAAAAATCCTCCGATGGTAAAGTTAGTTTTCCTCTAAGTAATCAGGAGTTCCAACTTTTTTTGAGTAAAAGCGAACATACCTTTGCCTTTTCTCGAATCAGTCTTTATATATAGTGCCTTCATAGACGGTTATCGAAATAGGAACCTCTCTGGATTCGAGGCTTAAAGCGCACTTGCCATAACCGTTCAGGAGTTACACTTCTATTTCACAACGGATACATGACCGTTATGCGTGGGATAAGGGATTGTCACATTATATTCGGAGATTCTCCTAAGTATGATACCCTCGTCTTTGAATTTCCTTCGTCGAGTGCACTTTGTTGATTCCAAGTGTAAAATCCTAGTCCATGGATCTTTACGTGGACGAGTCCTCTCGAGGTAAGTTTGTGCGCATCCCACGGACGAGGGATGTAGCTTCGCTATCACCCTCTGGACGTCCTTGTTCGTTACCCTCGTCCTGAGGATAACTTCTGGACGGCTGCCGAGATGATGACCGTTCATGGACGGTTTGGGTGGTTTGAGTGTTTTCATCCCACATCAGTAATTATGTGGGATTTTGGTGTGAGTTTATAGTGGACAGTTACTGGTTATTTTTAATAGTCTCTCTTCTGGTAAGTTTTTTTTTTGAATTATTTGATTATTGGGTATAGTGCTTGAAAATTGTTTAAGTGATATTTAAGGATTTTAGAAGAAGTGTTAGGAAGAAGTTTTGGTATGGCTTTTGGCTTTTGGAGGTAAGTAACCTTATCCTAATTGGTTTTATTTTGCGTATTTTAACTACTAAAAATTATTTATAGTTGTTACAATTTTATTTTTATTGTATTACTGATTTCAAGTAAAGAATTATCACAAATATATCTGAATACTGAATATATGATGTATTTTATTTAATTGATTTTAGCTATACTAATTCAAAGTAAAGAATAAAGAATTTTCAGAAATATATATGAGCATTGAATATAAAATTTATTTTATTTAATTTTTTTTTTAGCTATATTGATTTAAAGTAAAGAATATAGAAATATCACAAATATATTTGAATATTGAATATATGATTATATATATGTATTTGAATAAGATATATTTTTGTTAAAAACTATGATTTCATATATATGATTATGGACAATCTGAATATGAATTGATTCTGATACTCAAACCAATGGGGGGTTATTCATTGGTACTCTGATACCCAAACCAATGGGAGTTATTCATTGGTACTTCATTGGTACTTTAATACCCAGCCAATGAGGGTTATTTATTAATGCTCTGTTACCCAGCCAATGTGAGTTATTCATTGGTACTCTGATGCCTAGTTATGGGGATATAGCGTGACCATAGTCATAAGATTGTTATGAATATGAATTATGTTTGAGTATTTGAACTATTTTGAGTCATTAAAACTGTTTATGTATTTTTTGAACCTATTGTAAGTTATAGCTTTTGATATATGAAAAATTGACCACTTTCTAAACCATCTATGATATATTTGTAAGATTAAAGTATATAATCTATTTGCAAATTATTAATTTAAGACTATGAAACTTCTTTAGTTATTTTTGAAAACCCATAGTATATCATAACTTTTGAAGACTCATATTACATCTTATTACTTTACAGATCTATTGCTTGATAGAACTTATTGTCAGCTCACCCCTTTTTCCCATTCAGTTTCAAATTACAAAGAATAGCAAGTTTTGGGAGTTTTGATGTTGTGTTATGAGCAGGAAAAGAAGCTTAGTGATTTTGGGATTGGATGGTCTTCTAATAGTTTTATATTTATTGGTCAATTGGCATTATGTACATGAGGTTTGGATTTTGTTCCTATTAAATTTTTGGAGATTTATTCATAAAGAAATTATTGAGGTATTTTGGATTTATTTGATTTAATTTTTGAGGATAAATTTTAGTTGCTAAGAAGGCATTGCACATTTGTAAAGTGCTTACTTTATAAGCGTGCAGCAATTGTCGTGTACCTATCTTTATAATTGGGTTCGGGGTGTGACAACCTCAGTGAGACTTTTTATCTTCCCTGGGACCAACAAAAAAAGTGGGGCAAGCTTGGCATATTTATGGAATCAATAATCTCAAAGGATGGTTGGGGGGTGGGCAAAATTAATGGTGGGACTAGAGGGAATATAACAGTGGTGTCTAATACAAGAAACTATCCAGAACACGGTCATTTATAAAGGAGAAATGGAGGATAAAAAGAATACCTTACTACCACGCTGGAATAATGCTGGGTGAAATCCAATGTCTCAGTGGTGATAATGCCAATGGAATTTGATTCCATCTGAATACTCCCTTAGTGAAGTACTGCTATTTTGAATATTTTTACATGGGACGAGCAAAACCAATGGGACTAGTACTAAAGCACCAGGGAAGCATATGGAACGAACAAAACTATTGTCCAAAGTCATCATTATAATTTATCAATTTCACTTTGTTTTTGGTTTTATGAATGTTGTCCAAAGTGTTTGATCAACTCTTTGCTTCAACCATAGCTCCTCTCATATCTTTACATGGAGATGACACCCTATCAATTAGCCAATAAAACACCTCTGACCCTTTCTCCTAATTTCATTCTCCCAGAGGACAAGAGGCCAAACCTCTCAAAGGTACTTCCTTCTGATTCAATTCCCATTATCGACTTAAACGACCATGATATCGATGATGGTCAAGGGCCATCCCCGTTAGTTACAAAAATATCACAAGCTTGTGAGGAATATGGTTTCTTTCAGATTATCAACCACGGAGTCCCCAAAGAATTATGCCAAAAGGTGTTGGCTGTGGTGACGGAGTTCTTTCAATTACCTCCTGAGGAAAGGGCGCAATATCTTACAAAAGATCATAGCAAGCAAGTTAAAGTGTTCAACTATTACCAAAAGTATGACGGAATAGGAAAGGTCACAATGTGGAGTGAGACCTTCTCACACCCTTGGCATCCTACTGAAGATTTTACTCATTTGTTACCCACAAACCCTCCTCAGTATCGGTATCTCTGGCTTACTTACAACCTTTTCGTTTTTCCTTACCAAAGTTATCCTATATGTGTTTGATTGATTGCAGAAAATAACTTTTTTAAGTCACGCATGTTTTGTTTTGTTTGATTGTTATATATATAGAGAAGTTTTTGCCGAGTATGCAAGGGCGATTGGAGTTTTGTTTGATAGGCTTTTGAGCTTGATATCCCGAGGGCTTGGCCTAGACAAGGATTGTTTAAAGAGGAGGATAGGTGAGAAGCCTGGGCTTAACACCCAAGCAAATTACTATCCAGCATGTCCAGACCCCGAGCTCACAATGGGAATGCCTGATCATAATGATCTTGGTTCAATTGCGGTACTCCTACAGGTGGAGGGAGTGACTGGCCTCCAAGTGATCAAAGATGGGAAATGGTTAACTGTTGATCCTGTGCCTGATGCATTCGTCATCAATTTGGCTGATCAAACTCAGGTAGCCGCGTTATTGTCTAGTCTTTTTGTTAAAAACTGAGCAGTCATATTTAAGCATTGTGTGTACGGGAGGTTGGTTGTACAACACAGCATAGCTCAAATTATACAACAATAATTAGCAAAAAAAAAAAAATATAATTTAATAGAAGCCAACTGTTACATTATATAATATTTCAATTTTAAAAAGATACCCAATAATGTTGAGTTGTTCCACATCGATAAAGTGTGATATTAAGAAGGGGTTTATCATTTGCTCCGCAACACTAACTGATGCATGCAGTTTTGGTGCTAGCGTGTGAGTGTATTATCTTATCTCATCCCTTCCCCTATGTATATATGTGTGTGTGTTTGTTTCTCAAAAAAAAAAAAAAAAGGAAAAAAAAAAAAGAAAAGAAAAGGCCAAATGGATAACCAAACAAGGACTAGAACCAATGATGGAGTTATGATTTTAGTTTAGGAAATGTAACATTAAAAGCAAAGTTAATTTGAAAATAGATAAACAATTGTAAATTAGTGTAATTGTCATACAAAATTTACTATTAATGTAAACAATAATGTTATGTCAATCTTAAAGTATTTAGAGTATGACAATACATCCATTTTTGAAAATATTTTTTAGGAAATTGAAAAAACTGTTAATACTTTTTCAATTCCCAAGAATTTTTTTTTCCAAAAATGATTATTTATTGTGTGCCCTTGGGCACACATTAGCAAAATCCATATTGTATATATTCTCACTTTCCTTGATTGGTTTTAAAAAATATATAGAATTTAACATTTTCTTTTTCTCTATTCTTTTAAGTATGTAAAATTTGGGTGGGTTCTAGTTAGCTCAACTGATAAAGTCTCTGATGGTTGAATAAGAGATTTAGGGTTCAATTCCCACCTACACCAAAAACTAATTAATGTCTTGGTTTGATGATAAAAAGCTATCATCAGGAGCGTACACCATAGGTTAAAACTCTAAAAAAAAAAAGTATTTAAATTTTGGGTTTATAGCAAAAACTTAGTGTTTGAAACGGTTAAAAAACAGAGATGGAAGAAAAAAAAAATGGTAATGAATTTAGGGTTTTAGAGCGTTTACATCCGGTTTCTACAAAAATTTCCTTTTACTATCTCAAAAATTACTTTATCATTTATATCATATCATTTTACATCACACCTAACATCCCATACTTTTTTTTTTGTTGCCATTTTATTCAAATATGATTTTTTCTTCTATTTTTTGCTTTTTTATCTCTCTTCCTCTTCCTCTTTCTCTTCCTCTGTCTCTCCTTCTACCTCAACCAACCAACCACCACAACCACAACACCCAAACCCACCAAGCAAAACACACATAAACAGCAAACCCACACCCCATTCCACCATTGCCAATCAAACCACCAAGCAAAACACACACATGCACACGCACACAAAAACACATGCACAAGAAACCCACAAAACTCCACAACCACAACCACAATAGCCAATCAACCACCACCATCAATCACCCACCCCCACCACCACGACAACCCTCCAACCCGGATTCAACCCACAGCATCAAACCCACCATGGCAAACCTCCACAAGAATAAACCCACCACGACGACCACAACCACGACCACGACCCACCATGCTCCATACCCACTACAACCCAAACCCACAACCCACCACCCCAGATCTGATTCACACCCCTCAACCAGCAGATCGGTGAAGACCTAGACCACCTACCTGATGCGCGAGATTGCCGAGTCATACCTTGGTGCCACGATAAAGAATGTTGTTGTATTGTACCGGCGTCGGCGAGAAGAATGTGATACAGCCTTGATCTTTGCTTCTCTACATCGTCGGCGTGGAGGACTAACCACCAACATAGAGAGAAAGATGGAGAGAAAGAGAGTGACAGACGAACGCAAGAATGTGAGAATGAGAAAGAAGACCAGATGAGACCACAGAAAGAAAAGACAGTGGAGAGAGAGAAAGAATAAAAAAAAGATTAAAATATATTATGATTTTTACAATTGTGTTATAGTCTCATCCTACATTTAGGATGGAACTGCCGCACAATTGCAAATTTTTTTGTAATGGTAAGATTTTACTAGACCGGGTAACGGGTTGCTTTTATGCTTTGATGCTAAAATATATCAACATATAGCATATAGAAGGCTGCTTGCGAATGCTCTTAGTGCTTTACATGAACATTAATACATTAGGTAGTTTTATTATTATTATTATGGTGTTCTAAATTCTAGTAGATATGTCTGCTTCACTGGTATTTAATTTGTTAGTGGATTGTACATTTAATTTTTGAAATTATTTTTTATATTTATGTATTAGCTTTTGTGCAGGTTCTTAGTAATGGAAAGTTCAAGAGTGTAGGACACAGGGCTATCACTAACAAGTTGTTGCCACGATTGTCGTTAGGAATGTTCTATACACCAAATAATGACACTGTTATTGGTCCAATTGAGGATTTGATTGATGAAGAGAACCCTCCAAAGTATCGAAAATATAGTTTCAAGGAGTATATGGAAGAATTTTATAAGCAAGAAGGAAAGAGGAGGAGAGTAAAGGAAGCTTTTGAGTTGCAACGTTAAGAATTTTTTTATATATATTTTTAAATATAAAGAATAAAATTAGACGGTGTGCTCTTTGTTAGATAAATATTGTATTCACCGTACTACACTATTCTGCACTACTTGTAATATTGTATTATCCTTATATGCTTATATATCGTTTTATATACTACCCTTTGTGTCCCTCTTTTATATGAGATTCATAAGTGAAGGAAATATGTACGAAATTCTCAGACCTGTGAAATGTAAAAAATAGAGAAAAATATACACCAAAGAAAAACAATCACACACAAGACAGGATTTATGTAGTTCAGCAATTTGCTTACGTCCACGGAGTTGTAGAGGTTTCACTATTTTCAGGAAAAAAATACAGAATGCAGCGGTACAGTTTTTTCTCTAAAAAAAGACATAAAAAAACCCTAATCTCCAATTAGAAACCCTAAGCCTTAGAAAATCTCCTATTAAAAACAATAACAATATTATTTCGAGTCGGGTCATAATATAGGTCAAATACAACTACTAGGTCAAATACAACTAGGCTCCACTAAACCCAATAATAAAGATAGCTCTGATGTACGTTCAAATTACATGAATAAAAAATATACTATTTTGTATTTTTCTTTCCAACTGGTATGATTTACTATTTAATGACTCTTGAATCTTGATAACTGGTTTTTTTTTTAAATGATCGTATAATAAATTTTGATACTCTTGTTGTCCACTATTCAATGCCATCTGTTTGATACTGAGGAAGGAAATTGAGACAATGAAAAGTAATGCGAGCATGGAAAATAAGAAGAAGAAGAAAAAAAAAAATTGTTTTGCTTCAAGTATGTTTGGTAAAGGGATAGAAAAGTAGAATGATAGATGAACAAAGTTTGGCTACAATTCTCACAAAAAAAAAATTAACATTGCATATACATTATTTATGGACAAAGTTTGCAATATATTTTGAAAATTTAAGTATTTGATTGCACATATGTTATTTATGCTTTTATAATGTATGTCAAAGAAAATTTATTCTAAAATTTTTCTAAGCATGAAAGATATAAAAAGAAAATTTAATTTAAGGGTGGATTTGTCAAAAGTCACATCAAATAAAAAAATATTGAGTGGAGTTCTAGACAATACTACCTCCATCCCATATTTTTTATCATATTTAAAAAACTCAACTTTCTATTAGAATATTATTTAATGCATTGTCTTTTAGCTGAAAATGTAAAAGTTTTCAAGATTACCTTTTTTAATATAAACTCTAATTGAAGAATGGTAATGACTTTTTAAATAAAGTAAAGAATAAGTTAGGAAATTTATTATTAACTTTTTAAAGAAGACTTTATTTTAGAACATCTCAAAATAAAGTTGTAAGAGTACAGATTGACCCACGGCCTAAGAATGATCCAGACAATGGCTTAATAAGCCCAATTCAATAGATTTGTTAGAGAATGGGATAAATATTGATCACTATACTGATTAAATTTAATCACAACCAGATAAGATGCCAATAAGATGATCAAGATTACAAATTATAGAGAGAAAAAGATCCTCGATCTGGCCCAAGGATGGTTTGTTGTATATATATGTGTTACTTTTTTCTTAAACCAATATCTCAATTTTCTCTTACAATACCCTCCCTCTCCATAGAGATCTTCCTTTTCCTTTTATATTTACACATAGATTATCTTAATCCTACACTTAGAGGGCTGAGATTGCATTCTCTGCACTTCTGTCTCATCCAGAACATACTAGCAAACTTCTACCTTGCAACCTGAGCTGTGCCACCATTGTTCATGGTCATTTTCTCATTAATGCGGCTAGAGGAGTAGTTGTCTTGCATTTAATGCGAAGGGGATAGCTTCTACACCCTTCTTCCTTCATCTTCCTCGTAACTTGTTCCCAGTCCACTTTCTTCCCTCTATGATATTAAACTTCATGCACCACCCATGGTTGATGCTCATCCCCAAGGTTAACTAGTGCCCGTCCCTGTGGTTAACCAATGCTCATCCCCGAGGCTCAAGATGTATCCTCGAAAATGATCTTGGCAGTCCACTTAAATGGGATTAGGGATCCTTGTCCTCACAAAAGTAATGGACCACCAATAATTTATTTTTTAGCTAAATTACAAATTTCATTATCTAATTTTTCTCAGAATTCAATTTTGTTTAATTGAATTCTCAAATGGTTTTTATTTTTTATTTTTTTGAGAAACTAAATCCTCCGATGTAGTCCTTCCATCATAACCCCTTAAAAAAAGATTTCCTGAAAAAATAAATTTATTAATGTAAGAGAAGTAGCTAAAATTAAAATAAGTTTTTTCCCAATAAATTCATTTCTTAGTAACCAAACAAGAAAAAGAATAATTTAAAATCCCTAAACAATCCTTCGCCAAAGCACACAATCTCCCCCTATTCTAAGAATCAAGAGACCCATTGCTACCAACATCTTTTTTTCTTTTTTTTTTTTTTTTTTAAGGGAGAACATTGAAAGGCAGAACCACATGTTAAATTTGAATGAATTTTTTATTTCTTATTCATGTGAATGCGTTTCCGTTAATGCTTAGTCACACCGGTACCCCACAAATTCCACAACTTATAGATGGCTGGCTATCAAGGATGCCACATCCTTGTTTAAGCACCATTTTTTTTTATTCATGTAGAAAATATGCTTAAAATAAAATCCTGCCCTGAACCCAAAGGGTTATGATTTTTTTATTTTGTTTTATTTTTTAAAAATTATACTAGATTGCCTAGATAAACGTTTTTTGGATTCACCACATAGTCCAATACCTATATAATCATTTTTCTTTCTCGTGCTAGTTTAGAAGTTTCTTCTTAATGTTCAAAGAATTTAAATAATAATAAAAACGACTAAACTTTGGCAATCAAGTAATATGAAAATGTTAGCCAAGAGCCTAGCAGTTGAATTGATATTTCCCCACGCGCAAAGTGTTTGATAGTCTAATAGAGAAACGGTTCGAGCTGCAGAGTTAATAGCATAATAATATATACTTTGGACTAGTCAAAAATGGGGACAACCTTGACATATGTATCTAATCAATAATAGCAATGTCTACTACAAAATATCTATGATCAAGCTTTAATAAAGGAGAAACGGAGGATAATAATAAAAATGGTTAGGTTAACGGATATCCTCAAGGCAATAGTTAATAAACTATAATAGAAAAGTTTTGATACCGCTTTCATTGTAAATATAAAAAGTTATAAACAACATTTATTATTTTATCATTCTTCCAATAAAATGATTTTAAAAATAATTCATAAACCAATGCTCTAATAAAAATAAGGGTTTTACTAACATATATTAGAAAACTATTTTAGAAAATTTTTTATAAGAAAATAAAAAAGTGACTAATTTTTTAAATAAATTTTATCAATCTTTTATAAATTTTTTTAAAATTGATGATTATTATATGTTCTAAGGGCTTACATCGACCCTAAAAATAGAAAGGGTTTACTATCATGCTTGATTGATGCAAGGTAAAAATGAAAAATCCATAGTCCTTGGTAAAAGGATCAGTGTTTAGAATATTAACCAATGAAACTAAGGCTGTGTTTGTTTTGGCTTCAAACGATTTCAGGAAATCCTTTTACACATTTTCATGTGTTTGGTTGCGCATGGAAAATAGAGTTTTCCGAAAAATCATTTAATTTGACCATAAAAAGAGGTCTTTGACCCGGAAAATGAATGCAGGTTTTGTTTTACCTTCAAATCATTTTTGGGCTCACAGACGCGCAAAGAGAGAGAGAGAGAGAGAGAGAGAGAGAGAGAGAGAGTGAGAGAGAATGAGCTAGATCGTGCCCCAACCCCAGACGGGTCGGCGAGATCGCGCCGGCAAGATCGTCCCGCTGAGATCGCACCACCACCAAGATCGCACCCCAACACCGACGCTGCCATCTAGATTGCGCCGCCATCTAGTTCGCACTACCTTCGCCGCGCGATCGAAGCCTCCACCATGCGATCGAAGCCTTCGCCTTCGATAATCGTGATCTCGCCTCTCTCTCTTCCTTCTTCTCTCCCGGATTTGATGATTTTTTTTTTGGGTTTTGTTTTTTCTGTGTTTCTCTACTAAGAAATGATGTTATATATTTGTTTGGAAGCTGAGAAAATGTGAGCAACAAGTAGAAAATGTATTTTCTATAGTATTTTCAAGAACACAACCAAACACTAGAAAATATTTTTCAAAGTAGTTTTTAAAAAACTATCAAACACCTAAAAATATTTTCTTTTCTGAAAAATATTTTCACCTGAAAATATTTTACACTTGGAAAACATTTTACATCAAACGAAATATAGCCTAAGGGTCCATTTGGTTGGAGGAGTAAAAAAATAGGAGGATGAAAAATTAGTGAGAATATGGAAAAGTGAGAGGATAGAAAATACTTAATTTCCGTGTGTGTTTAGTTGGAAGGGTGAAAAAGTGGGAGAGTGGAAAACTCTTTTATTTGGTTGAAAAGAAAAGTATGAGGATAAAAAGATGTTTATATAAATTAACTATTATACCCTTATTACATAATAAGTAAAAAATAAATTTATTTATACTCATTAAATAATATAAAATTTACTATAACATATACAAATTTATATTATTATTTTTATTATTATAATGTAAAAATTACAATAGTATACTTGCATAAAAGTTATAATGTAAAAAATAATCGTGGTCAGCAACGTGGTCAACAGTTGGGGAACTTTACAATAGTGTATTACTGTGCTGGAAGGTAAAGTAGTCAGCAACGTGGTCAGCAACTGTGCTGTGAAGGTAAAGCGATACAAAGATGATAAGGATGAGATGAATAAAGTGGGTAGGTGAGATGAATAACGAGGCTATTTGTGTAAAGTGTAACTTTTTTTTAATTTTTTTTCAAATGGGGAGAATAATAAGACAAGGTGAGCTCGAAAGGAAAATTTTCTTCTATATTTTCTGTCTTTTTTTATTTCCTCTCTTTAACTAAATAGTAAAAAATCCCATTTCTCACTTTATTTTTGTCCTTCTATTTTTCATCATCTTTTTTTTATCCCAACCAAACGTACCGAAGACAGGGGAAGTGCGGAACAAACAAAACTTTTGTCCAAAGTCATCAACATCTCATTATAATTCTCATTTGTTTTTATTTTTTTTGGGTTATCCTTCTTTTCTCCAAGGTATCTCATCTCAAAAGCACTTTTTACAAGGCAGTGTTGACCAACTCTTTGCTCCAACCAGAGCTTCTCCTAAATATTTTCATGGAGACCACAGGCTTTCAATTTGCCAATAACACACCTCTCTCACTTTCTCCTAATTTCATTCTCCCAGAGGAAAACAGGCCTATCCTCTCAGAGGTATTTTCTTCAGCTTCAATTCCCACCATCGACTTAAATAACCATGATATTGATGATTTAGTTTCAAAAATATCACAAGCTTGTGAGAAATTTGGTTTCTTTCAAATTATCAACCATGGAGTCCCCAAAGAATTATGTCAAAGAGTGTTGGCTGTGGTGACAGAGTTCTTTCAGTTGCCTCCTGAGGAAAGGGCACAGTTTCTTACAACAGATCATAGCAAGCGAGTAAAAGTTTTCAATTATTACCAAAAGGTTGAAGGCCAAGGAAAGGTCTTAATGTGGGGCGAGACCTTCACGCACCCTTGGCATCCTACTGAAGATTTTACTCATTTCTTACCCAAAAGTCCTCCTCAATATCGGTATCTTTACCTCCTTTTTGTTTTTCCTCTCTTACATACCAAAGTGTTTTTCTTAAATTTTTGGATATAATAATACTGTTATTATAAATTATTTTACCATATTTATATAAATTATTGTTATAGTCCATTCTTATTGAGTTTTATATGTACTCTTTGTTAACATTACTTTATTTATTTATTAATAATCTCGTACCGTTTGTAAAAAGTTTTGGAAAAAGTTTGTAACTTTAACGTTTTATGTATTTATTTATTAATTTTTTTAATCTTTGATTTGCACAAGCTAATAACTTTTAAGTCACAAGCATGTTTGTTTCATTGTTATAGAGCAATTTTTACTGAATATGCAAGGGAGATTGGAGCCTTAATGGATAAGCTTCTTAGCTTGATGTCCCAAGGGCTTGGCCTAGAGAAGGATTGTTTAAAGAGGAAGATTGGTGAGAGGCCTGCCATCTATACACAAGCAAATTACTACCCACCATGCCCAGACCCCGAGCTCACAATGGGGTTGCAAGCTCATAATGATATTTCTGCACTCGTGGTGCTCCTACAGATGGAGGGGGTCTCTGGCCTCCAAGTGGTCATAGATGGGAAGTGGGTAGCTGTTGAGCCTGTGCCGGATGCATTCGTCGTTAATATAGCTGATCAAATAGAGGTAGTATCGTCGTTTTTCATCTTTTACTAAGAAATAATTCTCTAGCAAACCAAATAAATAAATAAAATTTAAAATTAATGAGAAAAAAAAAAAATTAAACCGCAAATGGATGCCCACTATAAGCCAATTAGTCTTGTGTTTTTAATTATTAGATAACCAAATTAGTCAATTGTGTATATGGTTGGAATTCTCTTATGAAGTTGGGTGACTTTATCTGTTGGCATCAGTATTTAAAACTTGATACGAATATTGTTGACTTTTTGTGGTCATGTTTGCACTTTGTATAGGTTTTGAGTAATGGAAGGTACAAGAGTGTGTTACACAGGGCTGTATCCAACAAGCGGTTGGCACGACTATCATTACCAATGTTCTATGCACCAAATAATGACACTGTAATTGGTCCAATTGAGGATTTGATAGATGAGGTTCACCCACCAATGTATCGAAACTATAGTTACAAGGAGTATATGGATGAATTCTACAGGCAAGAAGGAGCGAGGAGGAGGGTAAAGGAAGCTTTTCAGTTACAGCATTAGGAGTGAGGTCTTGAACTCTTGATTCGCCCTATATAGGTGCTTCTTTTTTTTTGTTTTTGTTTTTTGTTTTTTTTTTTGTTCAGAAACTAATAATAATCGCTTGGGGTTTGCATATCGTCTGCAAAGACTATAATACATTGATGTTGCTGTTAGGTCTATTCTCCTAAAATCCAATTAACTGTATGACATTATCTTATCTATATTTATATAGAAAATGCTAACTGATGCCTCAGGTTATTAGTTAATAATTTATTTAAAGAAAATTTTATGAGGAAAACAAAAACGGTTAATAGTTTGAGGCCTTTTAATTTCCCATAAAAGTGGTATAAAAAATTTCTTAAAATAGATTGTTAACTAATGCCCTAAGGGCATTCGATAGCACGACCGATAATAATATATATATAGAGCTATGCTATCGAGTGTCCTTAGGGCATTGGTAAACAATCCATTTTAAGAAAATTTTAATACCACTTTTATGAAAAATGAAAAAAACTATCAAAATATTAATTGCTTTATTTCATTTTCCTATAAAAATTTTCTTTAAATGGATTATTAACCAATGCCCTTAGGGCATTCGTTAGCATTTCCCTATTATTATATATCTAAAAGTTGAGACGTAGTATTTAATGTTACTATACTCCTATTAAACCACCTCATTAGTCATATCACATTCTTTTTCTTTTTAAATCATTTTTCTCTTTATGAATTTTTAATTATTTTATAAAAATAATTAAATCTATATATATATATATATATATATATATATATATCTAAAGACTGAGACGTAACATTTAATGAGTAAAGATATATATATATATATATATATATATCTAAAGACTGAGACGTAACATTTAATGATACTTTACTCCTGTTAAGCCACCTTATTAGTCATATCATACTCTTTTTCTTTTTCTTTTTCTTTTTAAATCATTTTTCTCGTTATAAATTTTTAATTTTTTTATATAAAATAATTAAATCTATATTGTGTTTAAAAGCTGAGACGTAATATTTAATGTTGCTATACTCCTGTTAAGCTACCTCATCAACTATATCATATTCTTTTTCTTTTTCTTTTAAAATCGTTTTTCTTTTTATCATACACATTTTAGATACAATCACCCATCATCTACAACAAAAAATTTAGCACAATACTAATTGTCTTCTATATTTTTCAATTAAGTTTTAGTTTTTACCATTTTGAAAAGCCATCAAGCATTAAATGTTTCTTCGTTTATTTATTGATAGTGTTTTCTCTTCCAAAGTTTTGGTTTTTCACAACCTTATCTCTCTCTCACTCGTACATTGATCATTTATTCAAGTTTTACAATGTTATATATACCAATGTTATATTATATAAAAAAGCTGAGACGTAGCATTTAATGTTACTATACTCCTGTTAAGCCACCTCATTAGTTATATCATTTTTTTTTCTTTTAAAATCATTTTTCTCTTTATGAAATTTTATTTATTTTTATATAAAATAATTAAATCTATATTATTATATTTAAAAGCTGAGGCGTAGCATTTAATGTTGATATACTCTTGTTAAGCCACCTCATCAACCATATTATACTCTTTTTCTTTTTCTTTTAAAGTTGTTTTTCTCTTTATGATTTTTAATTTTTTTTTTTGTATAAAATAATTAAATACAAATCATGGACAAACGATATTATTCGTTAAATACAAAAATTTGACTATTCAGTTACCTAAATTGATTTTAACTTTTCGTTTTCTTCTTTTTAATTTCAAGTAATTTTTAAAATTGAATAATTCACTATCTTTTTAGTAGATAAAAGTAACATTTGAAGTGTCCCTTCATTTCTTTACAATTATAGTATTTTCTCTTCCAAAATTTCAGTTTTTCACAACCTCATCTCTCTCTCACTCATACATTGATTATTTATTTAAGTTTTATAATGTTATATATACCAACACACATTTTAGATACAATCAAATTATATTTTATATATATCTCTAAAAGCAGAGATGTAGCATTTAATGTTGCTATTCTTCAGCTGACCAACCTCATCAACCATATCATAATCTTTTTGTTTTTCTTTTTAAATCACTTTTCTCTTTATGATTTTTTTAAAATTTTTTATATAAAATAATTAAATAAAAATCATGGACAAACATTGTTATTCATTAGATACAAATACTTGACTATTCAATTACCTAAATTGATTTTAACTTTTCGCTTTCTTCTTTAAAATTTCAAGCAATGATTAAAATTCAATAACTGACTATCTTTATAGTGGATAATATTAACATTTGAAGTGTCCCTTCATTTATCGACCGTTATAGTGTTTTCACTTCTAAAATTTCAGTTTTTCGCAGCCTCATTTCTGTCTGACTCATACATTGATTATTTATTTAAGTTTTATAATGTTATATATACCAATACACATTTTAGATACAATCACCTATCATCTACAACAAAAAATTTAGCACAATAATAATTGTTTTCTATATTTTTCAATCAAGTTTTAGTTTTCACAATTTCGAAAATACATCAAGCATTAAGTGTCTCTTCCTTTATCTATCAATATAGTTTTTTCTCTTCCAAAATTTTGGTTTTTCACAACATTATCTCTCTCTCACTCGTACATTGATCATTTATTCAAGTTTTACAATGTTATATATATCAATGCAAATTCTAGATATAATCACCCATCATCAACAACAAAAAAATTTAGCACAATACTAATTGTTTTTCTTATTTTTCAATCAAACTTTAGTTTTTACCATTTTGAGAAGACATCAATTATATTTGTTTGAAACTTTCAAAGTTAAGGCAACAATTGGAAGACCATTGAGGTAAACAAAACACACAATAAAAAATGATCTCTCTTTTTTTTTTTTTTTTTTTTAGTCTTCTTGCATTTTCAATAGTCATTCTATTGTTTTTCTTTTCCAAAATTTTCAATGATATTGACTTTTTTTATTTTTAATTGACTTAGAATTATTAGTGCAATTTTATTTGGACTATCATTGTTGTGGAAATTTTTAATGTTGATATGAAACATATTGATAATGAACATTTTTGTGCTTATTTGTAGTGTCAAAAAGTCCAAAAGTATTCAGTATAGTAATTTTGTTATTGTTGCATCTCATGTGTTTGGTAAAAGTTCTTTTAGAAATCTTATGCATCTTTCTCAAATTTGTTAGTGATTTTTATTTTGTTCATTCTACTACAAATAATCCACCTTTAAATTTTTAGCTAATTTGAGCTTTCTTGATAAACTTTTACTTTGTTTAGTTGATCATCTTTAAGGGAAAGCCAAAAAAGAGAATAAGATAAATATAATTTATTCTAAAACATCATTATGCTATTAATGTTTTTATGTATAGATACTTAAGGAACTTGATTAATTATTTCTTAGAAATCCTATTATCCTTACGTCTGACCTCTTAGATTAATTTTTGGGGGTTCAAGTTATAGCCTAGCAACATTCTTTATGGTGTCCCCTATTTGTGGTTCAAACCCCACCATCCCCCCCCCCCACCATCTACATATCTCTCTCTCTCTCTCTCTCTCTCTCTCTCTCTCTCTCCGGTTATTCAAAATAATAATTCACATGTGTTACTCTTTAAAGATTTTATTAGATGTATAGATGGCACTTTTGGTTTATGAAACATGATTCAAAACGTGATTTTTATATAATTATATCTAGACTATATTGCAATGTCATGATGGATGGATTAGTCTTATTTTACTATAAAATCTAAGTAATCACATAGTTTATGACTTTGAAGAGTTATATATTGCGGGATTTGTTCATATGTTCATATGATGAAATAAAGTTTGCTCTTTGCATTTTATTTTATTTTATATTTTCACTTTATGATATATGATTTATTGAATATAATTTATTGCATAATTATCTTTATATAATTTTTCACTTAGTTTCAATTGTATGGAAGAAAGAGATGTGGATCTATGTTTTGAAGAAAAATATAATTATAAGTGTTGAATCGCTTACAAATGTATAGTAATAAATAACGTATACATGGTTAGAACTTGGTTTAATAGTTCTCACACTATAAATTGTTTTTTTTTTTTATAAAAAAAAATTATTGCATTGTAATTTAATACATATCTCACTATATATAATACCCAACTACAAAATATATTTAATTTGTTAGTTGTTACACCACAAAAAAAACTTCTAATATAAAACATGATTTCAAATAATACATATTGACTTTTAAAAATATACAATCTAATATATTAATTCTATAATTATCCAATAAAATATATTCATATCAAATTTTCCCACGCATCGTGCTGGTCTGCAACTAGTAAATAATCAAAGTTATTTTATTTTTTGAAGTACTTTTTGCTTGAATATTTGGACATTATATTGTAGTTCATAAGATGCAATATTTGTGATTTTGGTATGAGAATGAAATTCACTTACATAATATCTAAATCATAAGTTCCCTATAAATTCATAAACCCTAGTTCATAGTTAGTGATAAAATTAAGCATTTCATCTATAAAAACTATAAGAGCATCCGTAGCAGATGTTGCAAGAAAAATGTCATTTTGACACATCAAAAGCTTACTTTATATTTTACCACATCATTTTACAACATCTCATTTATCAAATGTTTTATTCTTCAATTCTATACATTAAAATAATATTTACAACACATTAAAATAATATATTGAATTCCTCCCCCATCATCATCATCATCAACAACACCAACAATAGCAACTACAACAACAACCAGAAAAATTGTTGCGGCCACAATCACTAGGAAAAAAAAAACACAGCCACCAAAATCAACCTACAACCGCCGCTAAATTCACCATCAAATCACAACCACCAAAACAGAAAAACAAAAAAAAATCAGAACAGAGATTGGCACCACCACCGATTCTCCATCATCGATTCGCCCATCATCATCTCAACCCACCCATAGCCATAACCCACAACCCGAACCCACCCTCTACTGATCTGCCCATCGGAACCCACCCATTGCCCAACCCACCCGTCAAACCACAGCCAAAAAACGTGAACGGGAAAAAGAAAAAAAAAAAAAAAAAGAATCCGAAGCGGAATAGAGAAGACAGATGGTTGGCGGCATCGAGTAGTGGTCTTTGGTGAGATCGGCGGCGTCAAGTGGTGGCCTTTGGTGATCGGCATGTTGTGGAAGACAAATAGAGATGACAAAGATGAGAGAGAAGCCAGAGATGAGAAGACGAAAAGAGAGATATCTGTGATGAGGAGAGAGAAAACAGGAATAAAATAACAATATATATTTTGCTATTGTTTGTCCGTACCGTATCAAATTGTGAGGGTATTATAGCATGTTGCAAAAATTTGACACATTTAGCACATCTGATAAAGGGAATTTTTTGGTGTTTGGTGTGCCAAATGTGCCAAATATTTGGCATTTGGCACATATGGCACATCTGCTGTGGATGCTCTAATATATCAATCATGATAATCTATCTTGACTTTTGATTGATATGTTGGTGTGTCTTAAGTGTTTTTTAAGGTACACTAAACTAGATCATTATGAGGTTTATTGTTCAACTATCTATTGTCACTTGCACGAATAAATATCACGACTACTACTATCATGGACTCTCATTCTTGAGACGATGGTGAACTCAAATATAAAATGTTGATTGCTTTGATGTATACTGGAGTGAGATCTTGCGTGGTCAAGACCTCAGTACGTTAGGCAATCACATGTACTATTATGAGAACACATTCTTAAGAAAAAATCCATAATCTCTTTTTAAAGACATGAAATATTCACTTGAGGTTTAATTGGAATTGATTATTTAAAGTGTTCAGTCTTATTACTATAGTAAAAAGTTACTAAAGTTTATATTTAATGAAATTAGATTTCAAAAATATAAAAATAATCTAAAAATTAAATTGGGGACTCTAGAAAATAGGATTAAGTGATTTACAAAGTGACGGTAACATTTATGAATTTTTTTCACTATTAGTGATTTCATATGAGGAATCCAATGTAAAATAATAAAGTCTTGGGGATAAATAATTTATTAATAAAAATCTAGAGTGTAATTATATTTTTATAATAAAATAAAATATAATTAATGGTAAGTTTGGACTTATTAAGAGTTAATAGGGAAACCCAAGACCCATTAGAGCTAACGTTTTTATTTTCCTTTGGTCCCATCTAAAGCCACATGCTAAAGCCCAATTAAGTTGGCCTAAAAATTGATCCAATTACAAAAATGACCAATTTTAAGTCAATAACCCAATTTGACCTCAATTTGATCAAATATCATACCTGGATTACATTTAAAATGATTGTTCACGGCCTAATCAATAAGAGTTTAAACAAGTGAGATATTGGCATATTGCATAAATATTATAAAAAAAAAAATGCTCAACACTTTGTAATTTTTGCTAATTTGTAATAATTAGCTTGATCGCGAATGTCTAGCACAAAATTTTCATGTATTAAGCAGTTTATAAAACAGAGGACAGCAAAGGCCTAACTACCAATACCATGACAGAATGATGAACTCCTTGAAAATGAATTACCATTCACTCAGTCTCAGACGTCATGTGATGCCAACGAAATTTATAATATTTTAATGTGCATGCAATTTCAAGATTCTAGTGAAAAATAGTGGGAGTAATGAAACTTTTATCCAAAACCATATCATTAATGTTAGGTTTTAGATCCCTGTAAATTAGATTGTTTAACCTAGTTAATTAACCAAGTGGATACTTAGGTTTATTATTCATGTTAGGAACATATGTCATGTAGAATTGGCTAATCCTTTGACAAAACGTACCTTACTTGTAATTGGGTAGATCTAGGATGTGTTTAATACTTCAAGGAACAAGGTTTCAAGTCCAAGTGTTAAAGTCATGCAAGTTTGTCCAAGAAACAATTGAAGAAGTGCTGGATTTTAAAACTCGACAACTAGCTCGATAGATAGCATCTATTGAGGTTTAAAATGTAGCTTTTATTCGATGCTCAACAGATACCCTATCTATCGAGAATTATGAGAATTAGTTTTTCAGATCTGATTTCACTCCAATCCGTGTGTACATGTTTAGGTTTTTTTCTTCTCACTACCCTAAACATATATAAGGATTATTTTAAGGCCGTTAAAGGTTGCGCAAGTGTGAAGCAAAGTTTTGTTCATGCAAATTGTGACCGGAGACAGAATTTGCACTAGTTCCTCTCTCTCTTGAAGAAGCTACTGAGTTTGTATGCCGTTGGGTTCTATAACCAAGGAGCTTCGTGATTTTCATTGTGTTGATGAACTGAATAACTTTGTAGCCAACATCTTTCTCAAGTTGGTGAGCAAGCTGCGTACTGAGATCTTCGCATCAATTGGTTAGTCACGTACTAGGAGCCATGCATTGAAAATGAGAGATTGTCACTACAAAACAAATCCAATTAGGTATTGGGTTAAGAATTCAACTGTAGGTTGGTATAAGGTATTGGAATTCTTTTACTTATAATCGCCTGTTGTGATAATAGTGAATCCTCGAAGTGGTGACCTTAAATTCACTAGGTAGGGTTTTTCCTTGGAAGTTTTCCACATTTGTAAACAAATCACCGTATCAACTTTATTTTCCACTTCATATAATAGGCCAAGAATGTATTGACCCTTTGTGACTAATTAATTCATTAATTATTTAAGTTTATTAATCAATCAATTAACATGTAATGTACGTGGCAGCACAAACAAATCACCAACTAAAGAATAATGCAACGGAAAATAAGGTTGACACGGTGATTTTTTTACTAATGGGGAAAACCTCGGAGGCAAACCATTCGATAAGTTCTATGCCAAACTCAAGGACATAGTGAACTCAGCCTATAATCTTGGGGAAACCATTCTCGAACCCAAGATTGTTAGAAAGGTGCTCAGATCTCTACCCGAGAGATTTCATGCCAAAATCACCGCAATTAAGGAATCAAAGGAAATTGACAAAATTCCTTTGACAGAGCTGGTTGGCAATCTGCAAACCTATGTGTTGGATTTGACAAGGATTGGGAAATCTAGTAAGGGTAAGAGCATGGCATTAGGCCAAGAGCAGTGACACGGATGAGTCTTCTGACGATGAAGATTCTAAGATAAAATCCTATATCACAAGGAAGTTCAAAAAGTTTATGAAGAATGCCAATGCTAAAGGATTTGACAACGACCGCAAGCAATCCAGTTCGTCACAGTTCAAGAGTTAAGACAAATGGAAGAAGGATGCTAGGGATGGCGGTCAGTACACTGTTCCCTCAGGACCTAAGTGTTTCGGATGTCAAGGGTTTGGACACATGAAACAAGAGTACCCTACATATCTCAAGACCATTGGAAAAAGTAAGGCACTTGCTGCTACATTGAGCAACACCAAACCTGAGGATGAATCGAAAAATGAGGATGATGGAATCCCGAATGCCTTCACTACCACTGTAAATCCCACTGAGGGGATTGTTGAAGATGTGGATGAAGATGAGGACTTGGTGGAGTTTAAGTTTAAAAAGATGGATGAGCAAGATGACATACACACAGCCTATGCAAAATTATATAAAGTCTCCGAAAAGCATGAGAAGTTGAATAGATTGGCCACCAAGAAGCTTAGTAATGTGGAGCTTGAGTGAGAAGAAATCTCCACAAAGTTTGATGAAGATAATCAAACCATTGGAGCAATGAGATTTGAGAATAATTTATTGGTTGAGAAGACCAAGAAGCTTGAAGTGGAGCTGTTTCAAGTCAAAGCTCAGCTGGAGAGGACTTTAAGTGCAAAACTTGATGAGATGCTCAGTTTACAAAAAACTGCTTCTGATCGAATTGGTTTAGGGTATGATTTCTCTTTTCCTAGTGTTGCTTCTTCTAGTACTACTGTATTTGTTTCTCATGCTAATAATATTGAATCTGAGAACACTGATGTCAAAACTGTTTTAGATAGTGAGAACATAGACAAGGGTAAATATATTTTAGGAGCACCCCCTAAGCTTGATAAGAAATAGACTGAAAACCCTAAAACTAAGAAGGGTAATACTCAAAAGTCTAAACAGAAGAAGCAGCATCTCTATCATCACTATGGAGCAACTGGACATACTAATTGCTATAAGTGGCTAGCCATTCAATAGAGCAACAGTATGATTTCATCAGGAAACCAGAATTAGTTTCCATCCTTTTTTGCTCATCTTGGAGATCTACTCAAACTTGAACAGTTTCAATTCTTCCCCCTCACCGCCGAATCAAGGGTTCATCAAATGGAAAGGTTCTTACAAGGTATGGAAGGAAAAAGGCTCTAAGTGATTAAGTCACTATTTTTGCTTGCATTACTTGTGTGTTTTGCTTTCTTGTTTTGAATTAGTCTAGTTTTATACTTTGCTATATTTAACTTGTTTTTGTTTGATTTCAGTTTTGCTATATTTAGTTTTTCATAAAATAAAAAAATTGAAAAATTAGAAAAATACAAAAGCAGTGTGTGTTTGTATATATTGGTACTTGTGTACCTTGGATGACCATTGAAACAAAGTTTTCTAAAATTTGTATCTTTTGTAGCTTAGATGAGCATCTCTATGGACAACTAAGCAAGTGAGCTTTGTGGCTTGTGTTTGTGATGAGTAAGATTAGGTAGTTTTTTGTACTTAACACTCGTATCATGAAATGATATTTGTATGCTTCGGCATATGCAATGTCAAAAGCTTAACATCGTTGGGTATTTCTTTTCTTTCTCTTATGTGCCCATGTATGATATGGCTAAAAAGAAAATATGCAAAGAAAAATTAAAGCAAAAAGAATCAAAATGCTTTATACATGATTGCAAGCGTGTCTTCTAGGAGATGTGGGAGTTATAGGATGTACCTTGAAGGTGATGGTCCCCATCAAGTAGTTATAATCATGTGTGAGTTAAACTTGATTTGTTCATATCTCAAATCGTTATAACATGTAGACACTTATGCAATCTTGCAATGTTTCACACACAACATGCAATACTCTTTGCTAATTTTGGTACACATGTAGGTACAATGTGATTTGGTCATCATAAGGAATACATGTGTTAGTGTATGCTCACTAAACGTCTTGACTTGTTTTTGAAATACAAAATTGGTTAGACTTGTTTAGTGTGTGTGTGTGTGTGTGTGTGTGTGTGTGTGTGTGTGTGTGTGTGTGTGTGTTTTGGATCTAAATGCTTGACATTTTTCTTATTGAGAGATGATTTTGAGAGCATAAAATGTTGATTGGATCCTTGGTTGAGTAGCATGTTTGATTGCATTCATGTCTGTGTTTTTCTCTTCTTTGAAAAACTATTTTTGAGCAATTTCGATAGTTTTTCGATACCTCTCGACAGCTACGCTATCTATCGAGCCTCTTGAGCTTCTTTTCTTAATAGTTGTTATCGTAATTTTGATCCATTGAGGTTTTTGAGATTTGGTCTCGATAGTTTCTCGATCCATCGAGAAAGTTTATGTCTCTTCGATGGATTCTCGATAGCTTCTCGATCCATCAAGGTTCTTTTGCTGTGGACACCTCTCGATAGCTTCTCGATAGCTCTTTTTGTCACATTTTAATTCTAGACACCTCTTGATACTTGTCGATCCATCGAGCTGTATATTTGTCTATATATAGGGTCAATGCGAATTTTTCTCATTTCTCCCCGATCTCTCTCGACAAAACTTGTCTCCTCACCTTCCAAAGCTCATCTCTCTCTCTCTTTCTCTCTCTCTCTCTCTCTCTCTCTCTCTCTCTCTCTCTCTCTCTCTCTCTAAACTTCAAACCCAAAAGCTTTTCGGCCTAAAGATCTTCTTTTTCCTCTGGTATGATCTCATTTCACTCATCTTATCATGCATTTCATCTTTTTGACCTAACTTTTGGGATTTTGTTTTGGAAAATTTAGGGTTTTTTCAAAATTGATGAGTTTTTCACAAAATTTTTGGGTTAGTTTCTATTTCAATGAGTTAAAATCATCATTCGTTGCATCACATTTGCATTTCAACAATGATTCATGCATTTTTAGATGTGTGTTTACTTTGTTGAAAGCTTGTGTGCTGATAGGTTTGGATTGGGCTGAGCCCATAATATTTTTATTGTTGCATGTCACATGTTCATGTATTTTGCATGCATACGTACCAATTTTGTTTCTATCATATTGATACTAAATGTGTTTGGTGCTTTTTTGCCTGTCTCTCTCTCTTTCTCTCTCTCTCTCTCTAGTTGCTCTATGGCACCTAAGCAAAAATCTACTACATCTCGGAACCCTTTTCGTTTCAGGGCATCTTCCTTTGATTCTACTCCTTCATATGTCAAGATCCGTGATGGTAAAGCCCGTAAGGACTTTTTGAAGAACTTTTTCTCGACATGGCATTAATTTGGAACACATGTTGTTCTATCGGATTTTTCCAATACTGACCTTCCCACTGTCAACTACAGTAGGGGTTGGGAGACACTTTGTGGCATCTTGGTCACTTGTCATTCCATGATCATACAGGAGTTTTACTCCAACATGCATGGATTTAACTATTTTGTACCTCATTTCTTCACTCACATTCGAAGTACGCACATTGTAGTCACTCTGGATCTTATATCCGAGGTGCTACACATACTGAGAGTAGCGCATCTTGACTGCCCCGGCTATGATCGTCTTAAGACTGTGTCTAAAGACGAGCTCATATCTCTATTTTGTGAGACACATTCATCTTGGGGTGGTCATCAAAACACCCCTTGCTCGACCTTTGCCAAAGGTCTGAGGTTCCTTAACATGGTGATGACATTCGTTCTACATCTATTGTCTCACTATAAATCTAGCACAGAGCCTCATGCTCAATTTTTGCTATCCCTCTTAGAGGATCTTTATAGACTTCCATTCTCACTTCATTCTATCCCTTATAGATGTCTATAGGGATACGACGACCCGTGATAAGCTTATCTTTCCTTTGGCTATCACATGGATCATTCGCCATTTTTTAGTCTCCTATCTCGAGTCAAACCACTTCTTCGTTATATGTGCCATTGACGCTACTACCATTAGACATAGTGAGGCTCAACATCGATCGAAGTGGCCACTAATCGAGACGGCGACTCCTTTGGCTTCTTTAGCTCCATCCACATCCATTCCTTCTTCTTCTGCGGATGGTGTGACCCTCAATGCGATCATAGTGCAGCTTCAATGCATGGATGCTCGCCTTGACACTCTCAGTGATGAGTTATGTCAAGTGAACACCCGTGTCGGTTGTATTGCACGACAACAGGCTCGCCTTGGTGGCTTCGTAGAGTCTTCCTCTTCTTCTCTAGAGGCATCTGAGGATGAGGATGATGATGGTGACTCCGATGGTGGTGATGCTAAGGATGAGGATGCTAGCTCTTCTAGTGACGATGAGATGTCTGCTTGAGTTACTTGCCCTTTGTCATTCGTGACAAAAAGAGGGAGTAGTTTTGGGATGAGAGTAGTCATGTATTTAGGAGGAGAGTTAGCATAGGACAATTTGGTGATAGAGGGAGTGTTTATATTTTGAGGGATGTAGTAAGGTTTTTATGTATTTTCTTTTCTCTCTTTTTCTTTTACCTCATGTATTCCGGTCTTGTGACCATTTGACATACATTGTACTTATCTTTTGATATATATATATATATATATATATATATATATATATGTGTGTGTGTGGATGTATATTTATTCACCTATCTTTTCATGTGCTGTTTCTTTTCTCTCTTTATGCACATTCTTCTTATTTATTGTATGCAACCTTTTAATTTTTGTTTCACACTAAGATGCCGTGATGATTTTTGTTTAAAATTTTTCAAAAATACAGGTTGTCAAAGTCGTCCAAACTATGAACTCTCTTCTTGCAAAGTTTTTCAAGAGTTTGTGTTAGGATAGATTTTATTGTATTCAACAAGTGAGTATGAGTTGAGTAATTTATGACTTCTCTCATATTTCATTTGTTTGTTATGGTTTTGTCACGGATTGCTAAAGGGGGAGATTGTTAGGATATATGTGAGTCATGTTAGGAACATATTTCATGTAGAATTGGCTAATCATTTGACAAAACGCACCTTACTTGTAATTGGGTTGATCTAGGATGTGTTTAATACTTCAAGAAATAAGGTTTTAAGTTTAAGTGTTAAAGCCATGCAAGTCTGTCCAAGAAACAAGTGAGTCCAAGAAACAAGTGAAGAAGTACTGGATTTTAAAACTCAACAGCTAGCTCAACAGATAGCATCTATCGAGGTTTAAAAAGCAGCTTTTGTCCGATGCTCGATAGTTACTTGATAGATACCCTATCTATCGAGAATTATGAGAATCAGTTTTTCAGATCCGATTTCACTCCAATCCGTGTGTACATGTTTAGGTTTTCCTTTCTCACTACCCTAAACATATATAAGGATTATTTTAAGGGCCGTCAAAGGTTGCGCAAATGTGAAGCAAAGTTTTGTTCATGCATATTGTGACCGGAGACAGAATTTGCCCTAGTTCATCTTTCTCTTGAAGAAGATGCTGCGTTTGTACACTGTTGGGTTTTGTAACCAAGCAGTTTCATGATCTTCATCGTGGTGATGAACTAAAGAACTTTGCAGCCAACATCTTTCTCAAGTTGGTGAGGAAGCCGCGTACTGGGATTTGTACATCAATTGGTTAGTCACGTACTAGGAGTCGTGCATTGAAAAGGAGAGATTGTCACTACAAAACAAGTCCAATTGGGTATTGGAGTGAGGGTTCAATTGGAGGTTGGTATAAGGTACTGTGATTCCTTTACTTGTAACCTCTTGTTGTGATAATAGTAAATTCTCGGGAATGGTGACCTTAAATTCACCCAGTGGGGATTTTTGCTTTGGAGGTTTTCTCCATTCGTAAACAAATCACCATGTCAACTCTATTTTTCGTTGCAATTAACTTAGTTGGTGATTTGTTTGTGCTACCACGCATTTTGCATGTTAATTGAATTAATTAATTAATTTGGCTAAATCAATTGGTTAATTTATCACAAGAGGCCAATACATTTTTGGCCTATCAATTCAGATCTAGGTTAAAACAAAATAATCATATTACGTAAAGCAGCGGAAATATAAATAACACAATGATATGGTTACCCTGAAAAACCAAACCGATAAAAAACCAAGGGAGGATTTAACCTAGCTATCCTTAAAGTAAAAAGCAAATCCACTATAGAGAATCGAAGTTTACAATGAGACTCAGACCACAATAATCTTATTGCTACCAAATATAGAATTTATTGACACGACCACGTGCAAGCTCCTAATCCAAGGACTCCTTCTTTATTAGGCCTTTGCAACACAAGTACCACACTTGTGATAAAAAAAAAAACACAAACTCTCTTGTTTGTGACTCCAAGACCACCCTTAAAGGTTTAAATCATCACCACCTTTGATGACTAGAGAAGGCAGCAACTTCTGCAACATCGGATCTTGAGATTTTTGAACGAATAACACTGGTAGAAGACATGAGAAAGCTTTTCGGATACAAAACCCTAGATACAAAAGAGGCACACACACTCTCTCTCTCTCTCTGAAAAGCCTATATAAAAATGTACTTAGGGTTTCCTTTATATATTAGAAGAAGTAGATCTGAAACCCTAATCTTTTTTTGGCTTGAACTGCTATTTGGGCTTAATTAAAATTCTACAGATACATGTTTCAATCGATTAAGCCTGTCTCTCGATCGGTCGAGCCAGACAAATTCTAAAATATTTTTTCTACAGCTTACGTGTTCTTAAATCTTGACTTGTATCACCTTGATCATTGTCTAATAATACCTATAGACTTTAGAATCTATATCTAGAAAAGCTTGTGTTCATGATTTGCCAATTGTTCTAAACTTTTAGAACTTAACAATCTCCTCCTTGGCAATTCGTAACAAAACTTACATACAAAATGAAATGACCAAATACAAGAACAACCCAATACAATAAAATGCCCAAATACAACAAAACTTCTAATCTAAGACTCCTAACCTAGAAGTTGCAAGAATATGTAGAAGGTCTTGATCAAAATGTACCTATCTTTCCTGAAATACTCAAAAGAACATATCACCACGTGTGTGGAAAGAAAGACATATAAACAATATGAAACACAAATATAAAAATGAAAGTAAACTAACTCTCCTCTTAAGTTAGATACATCAAAAAAAATTTATATTCTCCCACTTCCAAAAACAATTTTATCTCCCCCTAAACAAAAAATTTTAATAACCTTTTTAAACAAGATTCCCACATTTCGTCTACTTCTCCCCCTTTTTGTCACATATTGACAAAGATAACTCAAACAAAGAGTAAACAGAAAACATATGCAACAAAAGGCAAGAAAAAATAGAGAATCAAGGAAACAAATGAATCCAGCTCTATAAAGAATAGAGGCAACTCCCCCTATAAACAATAAGGGTTAAAAACAAGTTTCTCCCCCTACAAATATAGGAAAAACAAAACATGTTTTAGGAAAAATAGTTTAGAGAAAAATTTAGGAGGTGGGGAAAAAAATACACAAACCAAACTTAAAAACTAAGTTAAGGATACACATGAAGAAAAATATTCTCTCTTTCAATAAATGCAAACTTGACACTATGTGACCCATAAACAGTTGCATAAGTAGAGAAAATATTTTTACATTAATTATTTATCATATCTCTTAAAAAAATATTTTCTGCAGTTCGCGCATAAAAATACCATATACTAAAAAGTACATAATTCAAAAATTAATCAATCAATTTTTAAATCATGTTATGTGTGAACCCAATTTAGCAAACTGTATGCATGTTATGTGTGAAAATAATGAGAGATATGATTGTAAAACTGCAAGATGGATACAGAAAACAATGCAATGCATGTGAATCCTAAACATAAATGATGCATGAAAAAATTTTGTCAAAAATCTAAAAACTGAAAATATTCCCGTTTCGATCGATCAAGCATCGATCAAACATCAATCGAAGCAACCCAAGAGCAAACTTCAAAAACATGGAAAATTTTATTTGATTGAAAAACATATTGGATCGATCGAGACTCTAAAAAACAAAATTTTTTGAAAAACTAGAAATTTTTCTGCAGAATCATTTTTCGAAAGATTTTTCATGACATGAAATGCATGTAAATGATTCCAAAAGTTTTCAAAACACATAATCTTCAACTTAAGTTTTCAAAAAGAAAGTTTTAGATTTTTCTTCTCAAAATTTAAACCAACCCTCAAAGAATTTTGCATCAAACATCACAAAGTGTATAATCTTGGATGGCCACACTAGTTTACTCACAATCTCATGTACAAAGCTTAGCAAAGAATTACTTGTGATGTGTATGCAACTAGTAAGAGCATGAGATACATATAAGGTGATATGTAGATGGTAATCAACCAAAATTTCTACATTATTCATCACATAAATTTGAAAGTGACTATCACCTAAAGAGTTACATCATATAACTCCCACATCTCCTGGAAAACAAGCTTGCAATCATGCAAATTTTTTTTTTGCCTTATCATATTTTTATGCATATTTTTCTTTTACTACATTTTCTTTTCTTTTAAAGGCAACGCCTTACTTTTCTTGTTGTGCATGTGCTACACTTTCTTGAGGACTAAATCTTATGATATGCACTAAGGTGTAGGTATAGCAATTTTGCCCCGCCCCGCTTTAACCCGCCCCGCCCCACCCCGCCCCGTAAGGGTTTTCC
Organism: Castanea sativa; assembly: GCF_040712315.1. Taxonomy (NCBI): domain Eukaryota; kingdom Viridiplantae; phylum Streptophyta; class Magnoliopsida; order Fagales; family Fagaceae; genus Castanea; species Castanea sativa. The sequence continues at coordinate 45,789,262 of NC_134015.1, read as the reverse complement.
CCGCCCCGCAAAGGTGGTGGGGCGGGGATGGGGCAATATTTTGTCCCCGCACCCTGGGGCGGGGCGGGGATGGGTTTAGTATTTTTATCCCCAACCCGCCTCGCCCCGCCCTGTCCCACCCCGCACTAATAAGAACTATAATTGTAAATTTAGTAAACCCTAAATCACTAATATTTAAAGTGAAACACAAGAGTACAAGATATGAGATAAAATATTTTTTATTCCAAAACCTTATTACTATTGCCGCCTCTGACCCATCCCTCTTCTCTGTAGTCCATACGTGTTTTTCAAGGTTCATCTCATTCACATTACATAGTGCTTCCAGACTTCTAGTAGGCAAGTTTGTTTCATGTTTTTTGCTCATTTTTGCACATTGTTTCATATATTTGACTATAGTAGGCAGTAGGTTTGTTGATATATTCAGCCCCATATTGTTTCATGTTTTTGCACATTGTTTCATTATGTATTTTGCACAGGAGGAGAGAGATCTTCTATTCGGTTATATTCCAAAAACATTAAAGAACTAGTCAATTTTTATTTGTTATAAGACAATGTTTATTTTTTTATGTTTATTTTGTTAAAGAACTAGTCAATTATCCTTGATGATTCTGTTCATGCAAAGACAATGTTTATTTTGTTATAAGAAATTTTGAATTATGTTGTTAAGTATTTGATGTTAGGGTTTGTGCCCTAAAATCCAATTTATTGGCATATAATAAATAATTAAATTGTATAATTATATGAGGCTATTTATAAATGAACTAATGAGACATTATCATAGTCCATGAGATGCATTGTATGTGATTTATGTGATTTAGTCACAAAAGATGTAAATCACAAGTTCCTTGTGTACTCAAAATGTAGTTCATAGTCGGTGATGAAATTGGGCGTTTCATCTGCGAAGACTATAACACATCAACTAAGATGATTTGTCTTGATCATGGAAGTGAGGACTTCTAGTTGATGTGTTGATGTGTCTTAAGAGTTAAGACATATTAAACTAGACCGCTGTGAGATTAATTATTTAATCAACAACTGTCACTTGAACAATTAATTTCACGACTTCTAATTACATAGACTCTCAATCCTGAGAGGGTAGTGAACCCGATCATGAAATGTAGGTTACTTTGATATATCAGGAGTGAGATATAATATTCACGGTCAAAATCTTAGTATGTTGGGTAACCACACGTAGTGTTGAGAGAACACATATTCTCAAGATAGAATCCATAATCTCTTTTTGTAGAGACACGAAATATCCCATTGAGTTAAGTTTAATGGGAACTGGTTATTCAGGGTGCCCACTTTAGTAAGAAGTTACTAAAGCTTATATTTATTGAAATTGGATTACAATAAATGTGAATAACTAAAAGATTAAACCGGGTACTCAAGGATAAAATCGTTGTTTACAAAGTGACAGTTTATTATGACTTTGTTCACTATGGATATTTCATGGAGGGGTCAAATGATATTATTAGAGTCCTGGGATATAATTTATTAATAAGGCCTAGAGTGCAATTATATTTATATAGTGGTATTAAATATAATTAATGATAACTTTGGACTTGTCAAGAGTTGACAGAAAAGTCCAAGGCCCATTAGAGCTAGAGTCTTATTTGTTCCCTTTGGTCCCATCTCAAGCCACAAACTAAAGCCCAATTGGGTAGGCCCAAAAGGCTAACCCAATTAGATAATCAGTTTTTATTTAATAAGAGTTATTAAATAAAGTAACTAATAAGGGTATTTAGAATTGACGTACGATGAAAAGAAAATAAATAGTTTTTCTCTACAAGGGGAAGAAGAAGGATTTTTCTTTGAGATTCAACGTACATAAAAACTGATTGAGAGACCACACATCTTGGGTACCATGTGGAATTGAGTTGAAGATTGGAGGTATTCTCAAGTCTTGGTTTTGAATTTCACTGAATCAAGGTACGCTTTCTATTTTTTGTTTAAAAATTCAATGTTGCATGTTATCTCTCATGAATGAAGTAGATCCGTGATTGTTGCTTCCGCTGTGTGTTTTGTATGAGATGCAAAACCAGTTTTTCCAACAATTGGTATCAGAGCGGTCTTCAATATCATGTTTGTATAACATGTGATTGTGTTTTAGAATTAAAGAAAATAGTTTTCTTGGTGATTTAATTTTCTGCAGTAAAGTTTCTGCATAATTTTGTTTTGTAACTGCTGTGATTGATATATGTGATATATTGGTTGTTGATTCGGAAACCATTGGCTTGATATTTGTTTTTAATTATGGGTCAGACACGATTCGTAAAAGCAATGGTTGTTGATTCGCAATGGGTCTGGCTTGCTAGGTTTATCGATATCTGATATAAGGAATACAACTACGTGCGACGTAGTAATATTTCCCTTTGATATCATATGAGCAATTTTACGATTGAATGTTTGAATTCTTGGAATTCATATATGTATATCGTGGACCCATCATATTCAACTTGGCCGTTAACATGCTTTTGTTCATATGTTTTAATTAAAGCTTGGTTATTATATTGCAAGTAGCATTTGTTTTTTGGCTGAACGTACATGTATCATTGTATGTTTTTCATTCTTCAATGGTAAACGTGTACTGTGGGAATCTTGCTTTATATATATATCTTTATGATCAAACTGTATAAACATGCTAGAATTAAAGTTTTTTGGTTACTTTTTAAAAATCCTTTAATGAAATTTATTCCTAATGAGATTAGGATTATGTTTTCAAGGGTTTCTAGTATATTAGGGTTCTTGATAATAATCTTGAAAACCTTAGTGTTTGATCAGTGAATCTTTATTCATAAAATCAAAAGATGTTTTTGATGAAAAATTGCAAAAACTGTAAAAAACGGATCCTGAAAAATTCTGAAAAATTCAATTATGCGAGTTTCGATCGATCAGGAATTCCTTTCGATCGATCTAATGTACTTTTTGATTGATCGAAGAGGAATCGAGAACCGGTCGAGTCAGGCAGAAACTTTATGATGAAATTCTTCATTGTCTCGATCGATCGAGAATTCCTTTCGACTGATCGAATGTTAATTTCGATCGATCGAATAGGAATCGAGAATCAATCGAATGAGGCAGAAGCTTTGTGATGAATTTCTTCATTTTTCGATCGATCGAGTAATAGGTTCGACCGATCGAAGGCACTGAATTTTGAATTTTCACTTGTTTTTTGACTAAGTGTTAAAACTTTGATAAAAAGCAAGGCCATCTGTTTTATTAATCGTTATCTAACTAAAAGACCTAATGAGATCAAAGATGTTAGTTAAATAGAACTCTAAGTCCTAAATTGTTTTATGATTAAAAGTCCTTAATTTAATTTAATTTAATTAGAGGATTTAATGAGATTAAAATTCTAATTAAAAGGTATATAGTTTCTAATGAGATTAGAATACTTTATCTAGTAAATTAAGGATAGAGTTCTATATAACTAATTTTTGATTTATTAGTTTTTAAGGAATCCTAAATAGTTTAGGACTTCCATTTTAGTTAGTGATTCTAATGAGATTAGAGTCTTTATCAAGTGCAAGGTTATTAGTTGTGATGAGATCACAATTAATTAAGAAAAACCCAAATAACAAGTAAGAGTGCTGAATAACCCTTTTTGTTAAGTTTATTGTAATTTGAATACATACCTTATCTTGACTTCGAGTCTTGCATTCCATGCGGAGGGTATTTAATTCAAGGATTACATGATTAAACTTCTTTGTAATTACGCGACTGTTTGTTACACTATTGTGACGTGACTTAGTAAGATCACATCGAATTCAAACAATTAAACACATATGATGTGTAGGGTTAAATTGTGATTAGATCACAATGATTTCATGACAATCCACTTGTTTTAAAATTTCTAGTGGGAGAGAGATTCAAGGGTTGATTCTCACAGCCTCCATTGCCAGTTTATAGTACTGTGATTAGGCACCTCGCCTTGGCGTATATGCCTTGCTCCCTTCGGAGGGTGTTTAATTCATGGTACTGTAGATAAAACTTCTTAATGATGGATGAAGTGTGTTTTTACATTGAGAATGACCATGCTTCCGGGGAGTTACTTGGTGACTCACATAGATTCTAGGCAATGATGTACACTAGACTAAGTTTAATGTTAACCTTCCTACGGAGCTATGTCATTATTACTTAGAGGCAAAAGAAAATGTGGCAAATTATTTTTGTTTGGTAAGAGTTACCATGATAGCATTAATAATGAGAATAATTCTCGCCTAATCATAGTGATTGGTATGACCTCGCTTCCAAGGAATATTAATTGCAGGATTAGGTTGTCATTACACCTAGTATAGTATGGTTTTCGGGTTCCATATTATATGGTTATGGATGCAAAATATAATGTCCTGGTATTTAAGTTCATAGTCTCAAAATAAAGTTGTCCTAAAATTTTGTTCTCTAACTACTATTTTAATTGAATCACATTAACTAAGAAATAATTTTGGACATGGTACTTTAAGGAGCTGAAGTACATAAATATGTTTTCGATTCAGCATTGTCATAATTTCCTATACATGATGCATTTATGTAAGATAGCTTGTGATGTGATCATAGTCTCCATTGAAATGCTAAAATGTTACATTGGCTTCTATCTCAATTGTACTATAGCATGAGATGCAAGAGTTAGTACTAGACTTAGACTTGATATTAAGTCTAAATGAGATGTTTGGTACGAATCATATTGAGTGCTAAGAAAGGCTTAAGGATTTTCAATTCTATATCAGTTTATGAAAATATTTTATTAAAAAAAATGAACTAGAATTCTTGAATATAAAGATTAATTGTTAATCTTATATGGATATGATCCATAAGTCCTTGTTAGAATCATTTAATCAATTCAGATTGTTTTGAAAATAAATTCTTTTTATATTATCTGAATTGATGAGTGAGTTCTACGCAATAGAAGACATCCTAAAAGCTAAGGCTAGAATCAATATGATTTAATTCACATTCTTAGCCAGAACCGAAAGGTAAGGGTGGTAAGAAGAGGAATTAAAATACCAAGCAGTTGGACAAGCTAGTTGCCCTAGTAGTTGCCAAAAGGAAATTAGACTCAAAAGTATGACCAAAAGGAAAATGTTTCCATTTGGGTAAGGCTAAGCATTGTTCATGATTGTTTTCTAGATGAAAATTTACATGTTCTATTTTTTAAAGAGAAAGTTTCATCTTTTGGTATTGTATGTTTTGGCACTTATGTCTAGAACTTATTAATCTAAATAACATTCAAAGATTGGTGAAAGATGGGCTTTTAGAACCATTTTTTTTTTATTCCCAGTCTATGAATTCTATTTAGAGGATAATAAGATCTAGAGCTCCTTTTCGTAAAGGAATAAAGTTCCAATGACTTCTTTAAGTCAATGCATGCATAAATGAGGAATAGGGCTCTTTTAAAGGTAGATTGTTCTAGAAGAAAATTGTCAGTATTAGTTGTAGGACAACTATAAAATTCATTTAAAAATGAGATGGTTGTATTTGATACACCACAAGACATTATTCTGTAAATAACTATTACACCAGTACAATATCGTAGTGGGAGGATTATCAAATAGATTCATACTTTTAGAATAAACTTTTGAAGTCATTCCATAAGGATATGAATTTGATCCTCGGTCCTACGTAAAGGTAATAGATAATATAAATATGGATTACTGGATGAAGGTTATGTTAATAGGATTAGATTCTATTTAAAGTCTAGAACTTGTAGAGGCGCTTAATGGCATTAAGCCTATTATTTCAAATAGGTCTACAAGAAAATAAGATTGATAGATTTGAAGGTGTAAACCTTCAAAGTCAAGACTAGTGGTGAAAAGATTTATTTAGAAAGAAATGGTTCGACTATGAAAAGATTTTTTCACCAATAGTCAAGTTTGACTCTATCTAGATTCTCTTATTCATTATATTTCATTTGGATGAAATATGACAATGGATATCAAGAAAGCTTCTTTTAGTAGCAACCTTTAGGAAGACATCTATATAATGTAACTAGACTTGTTCATAACAAAGAACCAGTAGTATTTAGTATGCAAGTTGCTTAAAGTCCATTATTGGACAAAAGCAAACATCTAATTCATAAAATATCATCTTTGATCAAGCAATCAAATTATTTGATTCTGATCAAGTATTAAAAGGCCTTATGTGTGTAAAAGCTATATAGAGTAATAAATTTCTTAATGTATGTTGATGACATTCTAATCATTTAGAATGATATAGAGTTATTGTCATGAATAGAATTTTTTGTTGTCTAGTCCAGTTTGATATAAAGTACTTGGGAAAGACTGGTCACATCCTAAGAATTAAACTTTGTTAAAATTCAGAAATTAGGATGTTGGGTTTATCTCAAATTGCTTAAATAGATTAGATTCTAGCCAAGTATAACATGTTATACTTCAAGGAAGGATTCTTTTCTTTCAAGTTTGAAGTTCCTTTATATAGGACTATAGTCTTAAGACATATAAAAGGAAAAGCATATTAAGATGGTTCCTTATACCATATCAATAGGAAGTCTTTATGCTATGCTGTATACTAGGCTAAATATCTATTTTGCGGTGGGCATGGTAAGCAAATATCAACTGAATCTAAGATCACTTAATTTAGTGGGAGTAAAGCATATACTCAAATATCTTAGGAGAATGAGGGATTATATGCTTGTCCACCAAAGTGAGGATTAGATGGTTACTAGTTGTATAAATACTGACTTGTAGTTTGGTTGTGATTCATGAAGTTAGACTTCAAGATATGTGTTCATCCTAGGTGGTGAAGATACACATTAAGCGTAAGTATTGTCTCATTAGAGAAATATGAGTACGTGATTTATAGTAGTAGAAAAGATAATTTATGCAATAAATCTGGCTGAAACTTGTTTCCAAACCTTGCCTTAGAGTGCTTATGAATTACTCTAAAGGGAAATAAGTGTCGGATATATGATAAATTGTTTTTGAGGGCAAGTGGAAGATTGTTAGGGTTTGTATAATTATATGAGGCTATTTATAAATGAACTAATGAGACATTATCATAGTCCATGAGATGCATTGTATGTAATTTATGTGATTTAGTCACAGAAGATGTAAATCACAAGTTCCTTGTAAACTCAAAATGTAGTTCGTAGTCGGTGATGAAATTGGGCGTTTCATCTGCGAAGACTATAACACATCAACTAAAATGATTTGTCTTGATCATGGAAGTGAAGACTTCTAGTTGATGTGTTGATGTGTCTTAAGAGTTAAGACATATTGAACTGGAACACTGTGGAATTAATTATTCAATCAACAACTGTCACCTGAATAATTAATTTCACGACTTCTAATTACATAGACTCTCAATCCTGAGAGGGTAGTGAACCCGATCATGAAATATAGGTTACTTTAATATATCAGGAGTGAGATCTAATATTCACGGTCAAAATCTCAGTATGTTGGGTAACCACACGTAGTGTTGAGGGAACACATATTCTCAAGATGGAATCCATAATCTCTTTTTGTAGAGACACGAAATATCCCCTTGAGTTAAGTTTAATGGGAACTGGTTATTCAAGGCGCCCACTTTAGTAAGAAGTTACTAAAGCTTATATTTTTTGAAATTGGATTTCAATAAATGTGAATAACTAAAAGATTAAACCAGGTACTCAATGATAAAATAGTTGTTTACAAAGTGACAGTTTATTATGACTTTATTCACTATGGATATTTCATGGAGAGGTCAAATGATATTATTAGAGTCTTGGGATATAATTTATTAATAAGGCCTAGAGTGCAATTATATTTATATAATGGTATTAAATATAATTAATGGTAACTTTGGACTTGCCAAGAGTTGACAGAAAAACCCAAGGTATCAAATTCTTGTGTGGGTTTTTGTTTTTTTGTTTTGCTTTCAGTCTCCCTCGAAAGTTAAGCTTAGCAATGTTAGCTTCAAGAACATTAGAGGCACTTCTTCAACAAAGAAAGCTGTGTAGCTTATTTGCAGTAAAAGTGTTCCATGCCAACAAGTGGCGGTTGCTGACATTGATCTCGTATACAAGGGAGCTGGAGGATCTGCTACTTCTACTTGTGTTAATGTCAAGCCCACCGTTTCGGGCAAGCAAAATCCTCCTGCTTGTACCATCAAACAATAACTAAATGCCTCCCAAGCTATTGTAACTAATGCAGAATGAGGAAACACTATTTGCAAATAGGTTATAGGAGTTCTATCCTAAGTAGAATTTCATTTACTTCAGTCTATCACGTTCCCTTTTTCTCTGTTTAAATGAAACTGTGGAATGTTGGATGGTAATTTTTAGAGTTGTTTGAGTTTAGCCTTTTATTAAAGGCTGCTGTGATCTGGAGTGTTGTTGTAGATAGTATTTGTTCTGTTACTGTAGCTGGGATATTTCAAAATAAAACAAAAATAGTTATTAAACTCTTTCTAATTGTTATTATTATTCACCAAATACATGCTTGTGTCCATGATATGGTAACATTCAATTCATTTGCATGCATGTTACGCCAAATTAACTTGCTCTCATACTCTTCAACGTCGGTAAGATATAAAACTTATAAAACGGACGCCACATATTCAAATTTGCGTCTCTAAATATTGTATATTTTTAATATAGATTACTGTAACAACTAAATTGTAATCACTTTTATTTTTAAAAGTATAACACATTATTGAAGATGATTATACCCCCAAAGCAAAAATTAAGATAGGAAATAAAAACCAATTACGTAAATATTTTAGTAAACTTAATTTTCTTATTAAATTGAAGCAATTTTGGATGATTAATCTGCATATTCTAACAAATGATTAACAACGAAATTAAATGATGTAAAATACCTAAATGGTTTGTTGCACTAACTATTGTCTTTTATCAATAACTAGTCACAGACTAGCGCATTGTGCGAGATAATTTTTTTTTAGGGTGATCTTTTAAAATATATTTGGGGTAATAAGTAATAACACTCTCCCATTTTGTTTATATTAATAACACAATATTTTTTCAATTTATTTAAGAATCTATTTATAAATGTTTAACCATGGTTAGTAAAGACGTTACTCATAACCTTAGAATTAAAATACAAATTTATAAAATACCAAAACATTTGAAATGACAAATCTCTCCATAACTCATTGGGAAAAGAAAAGGGGGGAAAAAAGCAAAAGACATTACTTAATATTTTGAAATACACTTTAATTTAAAATTTTAAAATAAGAGAATTTAATTTTAAAATTAAGGACAATTTTGGAACCTACCTTAAGCACAGGCAGGTTAGTACACAATATTTTAATACTAATTTAACAAAGTTTGGTCAAACAAATGTAAAGGGTGAAAATATTTTTCCTTTCAAGTTTGGGGTAGAGTGTCATTTCCTCAAACCTCAAGGAAGGGGAATGTAATTACTTCTATATTATTATTTTTGTTGTTGTTGTTGTTAATAATTGATTTTTCATTTTCTTTAAAGTTAATAAAAACCTTACATATACCTTTTTATTTATTTATAGAATATACATTTTTTTTAAGATGAGTTGTATATTAAGCAAATGTAATATACTACAACAAAGTTAGAAGAATATGGTTCACCTTAAAAAATATTAATGAAATACACAAAAAATATTAAAATGATATATTTGTAGAGACAAAAAGATTTAAAAAAATAAGTGTAAATTTTTTTTTTTTGACAAAAAAAAAGACAATGCTTGAAGTAATTGTTACTTTTTATATATTACACTTCATTGCATAATATTTATATTTCCACGCATCGTGCAAGTCTGCGACTAGTTTCCTATAAAAATTGAATGATTCTACAAGTCTTCTATTGGGAATAAATTCTAATCTTAGGTTGCTAAATGCAAATGTAGTAGAAACATGGTGAGAGAAAATAATGAATTGTGCTCATGCAGGTTAGTGTAATAAGCATGTGATATGATTGTGGGCTTCCTTTATAATAGGATCTTTTGAACTCTTATAGCAAACAAAATGACGCTCTTATCCCCACCCAAAATTTTTTCCTATAATGACAAGCTTTATCTTTTAACCTCTAAGAAATGCAATGCAATGGCCAAAGGATATGCCCCTTTAATATATTGTCTCTAATAAAATAAAATAAAAAGGCTCCTGTCCCCTTTAGGTACAGGTTTATACGGAATTCAATTGTTTTCAATTTTTTTCTTTTCTCTGTAAGAAAAAATCATCAACCTTAACTAACCAAAAAACAAAAAAAAGAACCATCAACATTAATTAGAGTTATAAGAAGGAACAAAAATAGGATAACATTTAACAATTAAAGAGAAAAAAAAAACAGTTTAAAAAAAATCTAAATGGCATTAACCAAGGTGGAGTTTTAAAGAACTCTTGGTTTATGTAGAATATAATAGAGAAAATAAAAATGAGACTAATACTAATTCTAGGAAACATATATAGAGAAATAGAAAAAAGGATGCTAATTAAAGAACATTGGCAATACCATCAATCTTGTTTGAAGCTTAATCATAGCTCCACTAATTTGCTGACTTTCAACTTTTGGCTGGTATATATTCAGGCATTCTCCAATGCCATAAAATTCCTTATTGTTTGGTTTTACTTGAATTTCGGCAAACTACCCGATTAAATTAAGTGAGAAAATGAGCACAATGATTCTAGTGTAGAAAAAAAGAAGAAGAAGAAGAAGAAAGAATTCCCAAAGATTAGTAATTTGGCATAAATAGAAGAACGTATAAAAAATTCATCGAAAAATTGAGAGAGAAAGAGAGAGAGAGAGAGAACCTTTTTTTGAATTCCAGCAAACTACCCGATTGGATTAAGTGAGAAAATGAGCATAATGATTAAAGTGTAGGAAAAAAAAAAGAAAAAAAAAAGAGAGAAAGGATTCCCAATGATTAATAATTTGGCATAAATAGAAGAATGTATAAAAAATTCATCGAAAAATTGAGAGAGAGAGAGAGAGAGAAAACTTTTTTTGTGAGAGAAAACCATGCATAGGATGGAATAGATAGTTACAAATATATAGTAAGAGGGTGTGAATAAGAAGAGACAAAATAAAGGAAGATGAAGAGAAAGAAGAAGAATATTATTTATGTAGAGGGTAGTGGGGAGATGATAAAAAGAAGAATAATATATGTGTAGAGAGTAGTGGAGAGACGAAAAGGTAAGGGTGGAGAAATGTTGGAAAATGTGTAAATATTAATATAAAATAAAAAGTAAATGTTAAAAACAATTATTGGAAAATTGGAAAGAAAATGATAATGAAGTGAACGCTAATGTGGCTTAACTGGAGCATAACAACAATAAATGCTACGCTTCAACTTTTGGAGAGAGAGAGAGAGAGAGATATATATATATATATATATATATATATATATATATATATATATATATATATTTCGTAGCTCAATGATCTAGACACCATATTTTGTCCGCCTTTGATTTGTGTGTTGGACCCTAAAAATTCCAAAAATATAATCTTTTCTCCATGGGGCCGCGGAAGCATCCAGATTGATGTGGCACAACCCGTTCGGGCATCAAAGCACTCAAAGTGCATTTTCCAGTCAAATTGACCAAGTTGCCCCTGGTCAACCTCGGGTTGACCAAAAGTAAACGTCAGTCAAAATCATCCCAAAAACAACATTTTTCATGTTTTTATCAAATCCGAGCTACTCAGAGATTTTCGTCAACTTTGACCCGAGGGTGACTCCCAAGAGCACCAAAAATCCTAATTTTGTTTCGACTGTCAGAATGGGTTGGGACCAGTGCTATTGCAAAGATTATCAAATTCCCTTTCTAACGACTATTTATGGGTTGAAATTGGATTTAAAACGGTTGAGACATCTAGAAAACTGTGAAAAGCCCTTTAGCACACTTTCCGAGGCCATAACTTTTGATCCGACCGATGGATTTTCAATTGTTTTTGTGTTCTGGACACTAGACAACTAGAAATTTCCATATACACCTCAATCAGCTCAATCTGAGTCTGGGAAGGCCTTCAAATATGCATCGAAAGCTAAACTAAGCAAAAGACTGAAACTGCCCATGTCAGTAGAGTGGCAGGCTACCCTACAAGGTGCGTCGGAAGCCGAAGAGTCACTTTTCAGCTATTAAGGCTTCCAGACCCCTCATTTTGCAGAACAGAAGAAGAAGAAGAAGAGCTTTGTGCAGTTTTTCTAGGTAGATTCTCTCTCTCGTCTCTCTAATTTCTCTCCCAAAAACCTTTAAACACCTTAGATTCTCCTTTTTTGTCTACAATCATCAACGTAGTGTTCTTGCACCCAATCTTCCTGTCCTAAGTTCCATACCTTGGATTTGAGGTTTAGGGGTGTGGATGTAGCTTTTTAGTTAAAATCCACACCCTTTTCTTTCTATAGCATTTTCTTGCATAATAAAATGCTTTATTGCTTTTCCTAGCTTTATTCTTGCTTTCTAGCATGTCTTTAAAGTTTCTCTAGCATGTTTCCTTGCTATGCCATGATTTAATGTTTTGATGTTGTTGGTCTAGCTTTCTTGGACTAGGAGACGTCTAAATTTAATGTGTGTGCTTAGATCCACATGCTCTTAGGCTTCTTGCCTTGTTTATGCTTAGATCTACATGCTTTTAGGCTGCTTGCCATGTTTACGCTTAGATCTACGTGCCTATGTGTTCTTTGCGGCTTAGATCCACATGCTTTTAGGCTCCTCAACATGTTTACGCTTAGATCTACATGCCTATCTGTTCTTTGCCACGTTTATGCTTAGATCCATATGCTTTTGTGCTCTTTGCCTTGTCTACGCTTAGATCTATAACTTTGAGTGCTCTATGCCTTGTTCATGTGTCTAGATATACATGGTGGTTCCTATGCCACGTGCTTTTAAAGCCCTTCTACCTCTTAATATCTCTCTTTCTTGTGTTTTGACCCTTGTTTCTATGCTTTCACTTTGCACACTTGCCAACATGCTCATGCATGAGTCTGTGTGTCGTCCACACTCCAATCCAATGGAACTATAGACATTTAATCCAAACCTACATTTTTCCTCCTAGGACACCCCCTTTTGATTGATAACATGTTTGTTTTCCTCTTCGTGTGCTTCACATGCTTGTTTGCCCCCTGTTCGACATCTTTTCCTAGCTTGTCTTTTAGCATGCTTTCCTTCTATTCGTTTCTTTGCTTGTTTGCTGGCTTGTTTCCCTGTTTGTTGCACTTCCACACATAGAGCTAGGATGCTTGGATCGAGGGCATGACCTCCTAGGCGCAAGCGAAAAAAAAGGGCAAAATGCAACCAAGTAGATGCAAGCCCACCAACGGGCAATGTTCAATAGATCAGAGGGCATAAGCCCATCCCGAGCGGTTTTCTCTTTCCCTTTCTCTAAGTCTCTTCTCAAGAGCATGTATTAGGGTCCCCCTCCACGTGCCCCCTTTTTATTTTCCTACTCCGTGCTTGGGCCGTGTTCCCTGGTACTGGCAATGTCCGTTTTACATTTCCTATACCTTGCTGGGCCATACCATTGGAACATTGACAATGTTTGATTTAATTTTCCACTCTGTGTGGTTACATTGTGCATGATGTCTATATCTATATCTACTTGTATATGGGTGATTGTGCACTTTGTAAGATGGACTCTCGTGGCTGCACGAGTGACCCTCTCTAGTCACGAGAGCTCTTGACCTTGTAGTGTGGGTATGTGCTTAAGGCGATTGTCGTAGGTGCATATTCGTACTATATTGTGTGCACGATCATTGCGGTGTGATTGTCCTGATCCATGTCACCAAGTGACATTGGTTTCTTTGTGTGTGTGACATGCACCAACATGCTTAATGCTTTGAACGGTATCCGATCGTCACAGTATGAGCATGTCCATACGGGCCGTAAGTAGAGACTCAAAACCCTGTCGGTGCACCGTAGCGCATCAATCGTGAAACTCTGTAGGAAATTCACCGTGAAAATGGGGCATCCCCATTGCCGCATTATTGCATCGAAAGTTAGGTGAGAATAGCATTTTGCATGCAATGACGCATCTAAGGCGAAGCGCCGCTGGATTTTCGCCTTGAAAATAAGGCGAAATGCTGCCGGATTTCCGCTGGGGAAATTTGGCTACAATCTCAAACACAATTAGAAAGCGTCGATCAAGACCATACCTATTCCAAAATCAAACCTCAGAGCCAAAAACGTTCAAAGCCCCGTGAGCTAATGCCAATAGGTCGTTTTCAATTGCCAATGTCTTAAAATTACGATTTTACCAAAACAAATGACTGCCTTTGGACAAGCATTGTGGGGTGCCTAAAACCTTCACCACATGTAACTAGACTTCCAAACTCAAGACTCAAGATTTTTAGCCCATTCACATTAGATTAGGAAAAATGCCATTTTTCTTATCCTAGGATCGATAATAAAATCAAATAGACTCAGTTGACCAATCACGCCTTAGAAAAACCCAATGATTGGTGGAGACTACACTTACCCTTGAAATTTCCTTAAAATCGACTTATATTCAAGTCACACGCCCGAGGTATGACACACCTCCATATATCATCTCTTGCACCAAGGACAAGATGAGATGAAAGGCGAGTGAGCATCTCTGTGACAGGTGGTCGAGCAACTGCGAGGCGTCGACAAATGACATAACACGCTGTCATTTAGTAAGAGAATCACAGTTCAAATCCTCCTAATATTATTTATCAAATTATAAAAATAAAACTACTACTTTTTTGAAAACCTAAATTAAAAATTTTTCATTCAAAATGACAAATATTCACATTTTTGGTTTTGTTTTGTGTTTTTGTTTTTGTTTTGCGTTGGTAAAAGATAACTCAGTATGAATTAGTCATAACTATTCAATCTAGGCTTGTGCATATGCATGAAGTTTACTTAAAAAAATTAGAAAATAAGAAATATATTTTAAATATAATGGTATCCCCATTGATATAATCTCTTGTACATCCTTTACGCTTTAAATAATATTATTTTGATATCCAAAAAAAAAAAATAGTACTGCTTACGTACTATTTACACATTATTGAAGTCAATTATTATTATATCATGTATTGTAAATATGAATGTTACGTCATTCCAAGGCAAACATAACTATTTTTTCAGCTACTACTAATGATTGTGACTGAAAATAACAAAGCTTTAATTTGCAAAATGCAATAGCAACCAATGGGTGACTTCTAACATAGTAATAAGAAACGAGGCGAGATCCTTTGAACAACTTAATGATAAATTTAATCAAATATTAACTGGATAGTTAAGCAATCAAGATTCAAGTTTGACATTGTTCATGGACAAACATTTTCAATGTAGTGAAGAATATACACAACCACACAGAGACCTTATAGGGAAAAAAACCCAAACTGTAAAAAACACTACGGGATTAAGCCCAACTCAATAAGTCTACTATTAAAGGATGGTACAATACATTATATACTCATACGACGTTCCCATACTCACAGTCGGTTTCGGACCTTAGCTCCTTACTTTGGCTAGCTATTGCAGATGCTGCTGTAGACATCAAAATTTTATGATGTATTCGCATTCATCTGATCGATCATGATCAAATATTTGCGATCCAATTAATTTCCATTTGATGATGTGTCAACAGCGGACAATCAAAAAATGAAGTCAAGCCTCATGGCAAGCCCACGAGTTACTAAGACGCACATAGAAATGACATGTGTCCAAGCCATGTGGTTGTGTGAAATAAGAAAGCCATGTGGCAACTTCAGAATAAAAAATGCACATGGAAAGGTCTTATTAAATACACGATGAAAATTAAATTGAAGTTCAAAATTTGTAACTAAATCTCAATAAATACTGAGTGAAAATTCCAAATCAATGACCTCTGAGTCGCCTATAAATATAGGCTTCTCATATGAGAAAAAAAAAAAGAAAAAAAAAAAAAAAGATAGACACTTAGAGAGAAAAAGTCTATCGACACTCTATCAAAATAAAGAGTCATCTCTAAGTTCAAAAGAGCATCACTACTCCCTCAAAAGCAAGGCTCATTCCTACTTCAAATCAAAGTAAGTATTTTCCTTCATGTTCCTTTGATTTGGTATGAGATTAAGCTAACGTCCCTCGCATCAAATAGAGTACATACATTCAACTACTCGTTAAACTAGGAGACAATAACACACGATTCAAGATCAAGTTTCAAAGTCCTTTGGATTGTGAGGCTCCTTAGAGATCAAATCGAAGGAGTTTGTTTTATTCTATCCTATTAAAGAGTTATATAGATAACTGCACTGGCTTGCGTATCAATCAATATAAATTGATCATTTGGTACACTGTTTCACGACAGTATCATTTATCTTTTATCAAAATTTTTTGCACAAATGTCATGAATGCTTGGTGGGAGTCCATCCTAGAAATCTTCATGTCTCCAACCTACCCAGATCAATGTCCTCAAAGAAGTCTACGATACCCACGAATGCAACCGAAAGAGTTGGAGGTTTAATAAGCAAAAATACTTCCGCGGGTCCAGTTGATTGCTTATAATTACACTATTATTTTTATTTCAATAGGCAATATAACAAAAAATTATATGTTTAATTACATGTAAATATATGGGTTTAAACGATATCTCTTATATATATATATATATATATATATATATATATATATATTCTTTATGTGTATTTTTTGCTTAAACGAGATTAAAAAAAGCCCAATAATCTTGTAGACATGCAACCAAGAGAACCAAGCGTCAAGATCAATTGTGGCATTGCTTTTGAGCATTACAGAAGAAAATAAAAAAAAAAATTAAAAAAAGTGCCGGAATTAAAAATGGATGAAAAATATTCGTTCAAGCCAAAATTGGAAAAATCCTGATATGGATACATTCTACACTGTCTTCGTATTTCTGCCATAACTTGTTACACAAATGTCCAAGAGTAGAAAATCTTCAACTTTTTAGCTTAACAAAAATTAAAAAAAAAAAAAAAAATTGTAGGCCAAAAGTGTGATGGAAGCTAACGGCAGATGCAATTCCAAAAATCACAGATTTTACGTCTTAAATTTGTGGGGTTTTCTCTTTAGCTTTGGAGGAGGTTGACACAATAGAGGTGGAAAAGTCCTAGAACTTTTTTTTAATATTTTTTTTCTTCTTCTTTTAGAGGTTTAGCATTCTTTTTATTTATTTCTTTTGCCTAACTACGTGTGGCTAAATCTCTAGTTAGGGTTAGAGGTGAAACCTAATACTCTCAACATGTGTTCTTAGGATTATCTATGTGCTTTCTATAGATTGATGATTGAATTTTGAGATTAATTTACTATTTGGAATCATTGCAAGTTGACAAGTCCTTAAGATTTAATATCATACACAAACACACACACACACACACACACACACACACACCCACACCCACACAGACATATATATCTCTAATGGTTCAACTCTTTGATTCATTAGGATCTTAGAGTATATTTAATGCTTAATCTCTCCTAGAACATGTCAATTAAATTACTTGTTCAATCACTCATATTCAATCTGGTTTACACATTGACACCTCGGGAGTTCGGCGAGCACTATGTACAAATCATCAACAACCTAAAGAAAAATTGCCATTATAAATATGGAGATGATGTTTTTGGACTTAAAACTCTTTAGCCCAAAAGAGAGTGTGAATTCTCCTTTACATCAAAATATTAGAAACTAGACTTTTCTACAGCTATTTTTGGTATGAGAACTTCCGTGTTGCTTCTGAGGTGTTTAGCGGAGTCCACAATCATCAATTGGATTATGGTCGAGCCAATTGGATTTGGACGTTACATGAGGATGGATTCAACTTTTATCAAATAAAATATTAAGAGAATGTGAAGAAGCATGATTGGAAAAATGAATATGAAGGTGATGAAAAGTTTGCATATCATAATAAATAAAACGGATGATTTGTGAAGGAAGCTTAACATGTAATTTGCAACCTAGCTAAAATGTTAGTCTCATTGACATCAATGTTGGCATATATTTTTTATCATTAAAGAAAAAAAACGAAGTCTTTTCCTCTCATTTGATGTGAAACATACTATTGTTCAAAATTCATATTTGTTGAAATTCAACCAACATCTAAGTCATAATCAACCAAAGTAAGAATAATCATGGGTTGGTACATGAACAATGACATATTTTAGGGCTCGTCATTGTTGATAATCGATATTAGTACTAAACACTTCAAAAGTTGCATTGAAGTTCACCTACCAAAAATAGTAGTAGAAAAGTGTCGTGTTTCACAACTTGATGAAAAAGGAGAATTCCCCCTCACCTTTGGGTTGATGAGTTTTAAGGCCAAAATCATCATCTTCATCTGCTAGTTAATTAAAACCCTTACTTTTAGGCCTGGTCAAAATTTGAATTTCTTTCGAATTTCATTATTTCTACATTCTTTTTCTCTTGATTATTCACAACCTGATTTCTTTATCACAAATTTGTCTTTGAACAACACAATTTTGTGGAGGTTGATGGTGGTAATGTGTCAGAGTCTAGGGGGAGAAAGCGAGCAAGTTTCACGGTTGGAGAATTAAGGAGGGTAAATCTGCAAAGATTTTGTATTCTACATACTAAAAACCCATAGATGGACAATCTTAGTAGTCTCTTAGTCTCTACTTTAAGAACCAAAAAACGTTTCCAATTTCAAACTTCTTAATTCTAAGAAAGACCATTGAAAGTATTTGTTGATTTCATTTGTTTATAATTTGATAGTTGCAATAGAGAAGAGAGAATTTAAACCCTAAATATTTTATTTATAAATACTCAAAAGGTGGCAAAACTACAATATTGTTGGCATTGCGATTATAATAAATGTTCGTTGGTTATCATAATTATCAAATTTCTTATTTAGACAAAAAGGACTATGTCCAACTTTCTCGAGCATTGCATAGGTAACTGGCTAGTATATAATAATTGACAAAGATCTTTACACCAATTATAGTAATAATGATAAATATAATAATTGAAAAGGTGAGTTCAACCTCTCCTATATAGTATTTTCTTTATTTTCTATTTTACTCTACAGATGGGCATGCTGCCTATACTAACTTTGGACAGTTTTCGGAGGTGATTATTTTTCTAGACTTTTCCCCCCTCTCTAACGGGAAGTATTCAATTCGTTTAACGATAAACTATTAATTAATTAGTGAAGGAGGAAGCACGAAAGCTAATAATAGTATAGAAGTTGAAGTGTAAACATGAGAGTTCTTAGCAACCGTGCATAAAATTAGTTAATATCAGTTGGATAGCTTTAATGGTGATGAGCTCAGGTACTGTAGTATAAATAGCTTCAAACCAAATAGGGATGCCATCATACCGTACAACAAATTGGCAATAGCAGGGAAATGGGGAAGAATTTGAGCATTGTAACAATTTCCTTACTACTATTGTTGGCATCCACCAATGCCGGGCAAGTCTTTGACATCAAATCATATGGAGGACAACCTAATGCCGATATCACCCAGGTATAAATATGTGTAGCACAATTAAATACACCTAATTAACATGAAAAGTGGGTTCTAGTTAACTTAACTAGTAAACTCTTTTAATGTCAAATAAAAGTACTCGGGTTCAAACTCTGCTTACACTAAAAACTCTTCGGTGTCTTGACCAGACCATAAAACATTAACGTGAAAAATGGTTGTAATATACTGATTTTGATTTTTCATAATGTGTTTACCAGGCTTTGACAAAAGCTTGGAAAGCTGCGTGCGTGATGAAAGGGAAGTAAAGTTGTGATTTCAGCAGGGACATACAAACTAGGTGTAGTGACTTTGTTAGGTCCATGCAAAGGTGCTATTGAGTTTAACCTTCAAGGCACCCTACAGGCCCCATCAGACCTTGCCTCCTTCAACGGTAAAGACTTTTGGGTTTCTTTTGAACGTATCGACAGTCTCACTATGTCAGGTGGTGGAGTTTTTGATGGCAAAGGACAAACAGCATGGCAAAAAAATAATTGTGACCAAAAGTACAACTGCAAACTACTTCCTATCGTAAGATTTCAATCTTAATAATTAGCATTTAAATTTCCTTTATATTTATGTAGATATATACAGACGCTACAACTTTAAGAAATTTAACCATCACGAAATAATAATTCAAGCACTTATTCGTTTAATGGTGTTAAGGATATTGTCATATTATTAATAATTGGATGTAAGCTTTATATAGTGAGGTGTCACGACTCACCAAAAAAGATAATTCAAAATTTACATATGAGAAATTCCAAATACGGAATATGGACACAACTTCTGTGCCATGACCCTAACTTGTGCAACTATGTGTAATGGAGAAAAAGTGGTGGTTAAAGGTGATCAAAGTGATGGTTCACCAATCATACTCACATATAACATCAAGTTGTGACAAATTGTTTGGTCCAAAATGACTTTGCCATACAATATTGTTGAAGTAGTACCAACCACATTCATTGATATATATATTTGTAATTTTTTTTAATATAGTATTTCAAAGAAGCGTTAGCATTTTACTATAATATATTTAAAGGAAAATATTTTTAGGAGAATATTTAAATGAAACTATGGCGTTCATATTTGGTGTTTTGATTTGTCTAACTTGTAAACATGAACAAAATATAAGGTTCGATTTCGTCACAAATTCAATAGTCCGTGACATTCAATCGAAGGACAGCAAATTTTTCCAAATAAACATTATGGGATGCAAGAACTTGCAAATCCAAGATGTTACCATAACTGCACCCGGAGATAGCCCCAACACCGATGGAATCCACATCGGACGTTCATCTAAGATCACCATCAGCAATGCCAAAATTGGAACAGGTGACGATTGCATCTCCATTGGTGATGGAGCCCAAGATGTTACTGCTAACCAAGTAACGTGTGGACCTGCCCATGGTATCAACGTTGGAAGTCTTGGAAGGTACCTGTTTCAGGAATCAGAGTAATTGGTGGCACCTTAAGCAGTACACAGAATGGTGTTAGAATCAAAACATGACCTTCTTCCCCTCCTGGGAGTGCTTCAGATATGCATTTCGAGAATATTATCATGAACAATGTTGCCAATCCTATCCTCATTGATCAAGGCTACTGCCCAAACAATCAATGCTCAAACAAGGTTATTATTAAACATCACAAATATATACACTCATTTTGATGTTAGAAGTTAAAAATAGAAAAACAAATTACATATACTAATATCAAATTCTTGTGTAGGTTTTTGTTTGTTTGTCTCGAAAGTTAAGCTCAGCAATGTTAGCTTCAAGAACATTAGAGGAACTTCTTCAACAAAGGAAGCTATGAAGCTTATTTGCAGTAAAAGTGTTCCATGCCAACAAGTGGCGGTTGCTGACATTGATCTCGTATACAAGGGAGCTGGAGGATCTGCTACTTCCACTTGTGTTAATGTCAAGCCCACCGTTTCGGGCAAGCAAAATCCTCCTGCTTGTACCATCAAACAATAACTAAATGCCTCCCAAGCTATTGTAACTAATGCAGAATGAGGAAATACTATTTGCAAATAGGTTATAGGAGTTCTATTCTAAGTAGAATTTCATTTACTTCAGTCTATCACGTTCCCTTTTTCTCTATTTAAATGAAACTGTGGAATGTTGGATGGTAATTTTTAGAGTTGTTTGAGTTCAACCTTTTACTAAAGGCTGCTGTGATTTGGAGTGTTGTTGTAGATAGTATTTGTTCTGTTACTGTAGCTGGGATATTTCAAAATAAAACAAAAATAGTTATTAAACTCTTTGTAATTGTTATTATTATTCACCAAATACATGCTTTTGTCCATGATATGGTAACATTCAATTCATCTGCATGCATGTTTTTAACGCCAAATTAACTTGCTCTCATACTCTTCGACGTCGGTAAGATATAAAACTCATAAAACGGACGCCATATATTCAAATTTGCGTCTCTAAATATTGTATATTTTTAATATAGATTTCTGTAACAACTAAATTTTAATCACTTTTATTTTTAAAAGTATAACACATTATTGAAGATGATTATACCCCCAACGGAAAAATTAAGATAGGAAATAAAAACCAATTATGTAAGTATTTTAGTAAACTTACTTAATGTTCTTATTAAATTGAGGCAATTTTGGATGATTAATCTGCATATTCTAACAAATGATTAACAATGAAATTAAATGATGTCAAGTACCTAAATGGTTTGTTGCACTAACTATTGTCTTTTATAAATAACTAGTCGCAGACCTGCGCATTGCGCGAGATAATTTTTTTTTGTAGGGTGATCTTATTAAATATATTTGGGGTAATAAGTAATAACACTCTCCCATTTTGTTTATATTAATAACAAAATATTTTAAATTTATTTAAGATCTATTTATAAATGTTTAACCATGGTTAGTAAAGACATTACTCATAACCTTAGAATTAAAATACAAATTTATGAAATACCAAAACATTTGAAATGACAAATTTCTCCATAACTCATTGGGAAAAGAAAAGGGGGGAAAAAGCAAAAGACATTACTTAATATTTTGAAATACACTTTAATTTAAAATTTAAAAATAAGAGAATTTAATTTTAAAATTAAGGACAATTTTGGAACCTACCTTAAGCACAGGCAGGTTAGTACACAATATTTTAATACTAATTTAACAAAGTTTGGTCAAACAAATGTAAGTTGTGAAAATATTTTTTCCTATCAAGTTTGGGGTAGAGTGTCATTTCCTCAAACCTCAAGGAAGGGGAATGTAATTACTTCTATATTATTATTGTTGTTGTTGTTGTTGTTGTTGTTAATAATTGATTTTTCATTTTCTTTAAAGTTAATAAAAACCTTACATATACCTTTTTATTTATTTATAGAATATATATTTTTTTTTAAGATGAGTTGTATACTAAGCAAATGTAACACACTACAACAAAGTTAGAAGAATATGGTTCACCTTAAAAAATATTAATGAAGTACACAAAAAATATTAAAATGATATATTTGTAGAGATAAAAAGATTTTAAAAAATAAGTGTAAAAATCTTTTCTTTTTTTTAAAAAAAAAAAAAAAAAAAGACAATGCTTGAAGCAATTGTTACTTTTTATATATTACACTTCATTACATAATATTTATATTTCCACGCATCGCGCAAGTCTGCGACTAGTTTCCAATAAAAATTGAATGATTCTACAAGTCTTCTATTGGGAATAAATTCTAATCTTAGGTTGCTAAATGCAAATGTAATAGAAACATGGTGAGAGAAAATAATGAATTGTTCTCATGCAGGTTAGTGTAAGAAGCATGTGATATGATTGTGGGCTTCCTTTATAATAGGATCTTTTGTTACTCTTAGAGCAAACAAAATGACACCCTTATCCCCACCCAAAATGTTTTCCTATAATGACAAGTTTTATCTTTTAACCTCTAAGAAATGCAATGCAATGGCCAAACGATATGCCCCTTTAATATATTGTCTCTAATAAAATAAAATAAAAAGGCTCCAGTCCCCTTTAGGTACAAATTTATACAGAATTCAATTGTTTTCAATTTTTTCTTTTCTCTATAAGAAAGAATCATCAACCTTAACTAACCAAAAAAAAAAAAAGAACCATCAACATTAATTAGAGTTATAAGAAAGAACAAAAATAGGATAACATTTAACAATTAAAGAGAAAAAAAAAAAACAGTTTAAAAAAAATCTAAATGGCATTAACCAAGGTGGAGTTTTAAAGAACTCTGGTTTACGTAGAATATAATAGAGAAAATAAAAATGAGACTAATACTAATTCTAGGAAACATATATAGAGAAATAGAAAAAAGGATGATAATTAAAGAACATTGGCAATACCATCAATCTTGTTTGAAGCTTAATCATAGCTCCACTAATTTGCTGACTTTCAACTTTTGGCTGGTATATATTCAGGCGTTCTCCAATGCCGTAAAATTCCTTATTGTTTGTTTTACTTGAATTTCGGCAAACTACCCGATTAAATTAAGTGAGAAAATGAGCACAATGATTCTAGTGTAGAAAAAAAGAAGAAGAAGAAAGAATTCCCAAAGATTAGTAATTTGGCATAAATAGAAGAACGTATAAAAAATTCATCGAAAAATTGAGAGAGAGAGAGAGAGAGAGAGAGAATGAGAACCTTTTTTTGAATTCCAGCAAACTACCCGATTGGATTAAGTGAGAGAATGAGCATAATGATTCAAGTGTAGGAAAAAAAAAAAAGAAAGGATTCCCAAAGATTAGTAATTTGGCATAAATAGAAGAATGTATAAAAAATTCATCAAGAAATTGAGAGAGAGAGAGAGAGAAAACTTTTTTTGTGAGAGAAAACCATGCATAGGATGGAATAGATAGTTACAAATATATAGTAAGAGGGTGTGAATAAGTAGAGACAAAATAAAGGAAGATGAAGAGAAAGAAGAAGAATATTATTTATGTAGAGGGTAGTGGGGAGATGAAAAAAAGAAGAATAATATTTACGTAGAGGGGAGTGGAGAGATGAAAAGGTAAGGGTGGAGAAATGTTGAAAAAGGTGTAAATATTAAAATAAAATAAAAAGTAAATGTTAAAAACAATTATAGGAAAATTGGAAAGAAAATGATAATGAAGTGGACGCTAATGTGGCTTAACTGGAGCGTGACAACAATAAATGTTATGCTTCAGCTTTTAGATATATATATATATATATATATATATTTATATATATAGATTTCGTAGCTCAATGATCTAGACACCGTATTTTGTCTGCCTTTGATTTGTGTGTTGGACCCTAAAATTTCCAAAAATATAATCTTTTTTCCATTGGGCCGCGGAAGCATCCAGATTGATGTGGCACAACCCGTTTGGGCATCAAAGCACTCAAAGTGCATTTTCCAGTCAAATTGACCAAGTTGCCCTTGGTGAACCCCGGGTTGACCGAAAGTAAAAGTCAGTCAAAATCATCCCAAAAACAACATTTTTCATGTTTCTGTCAAATCCGAGCTACTCGGAGATTTTCGTCAACTTAGACCAAGTTTGACCCGAGGGTGACTCCCAAGGGCACCAGAAATCCTAATTTTGTTTCGACTATCAGAATGGGCTGGGACCAGCGCTATTGTAAATATTATCAAATTCCCTTTCCAACGACTATTCATGGGTTGAAATTGGATTTAAAACGGTTGAGACATCTAGAAAACTGTGAAAAGCTCTTTAGCACACTTCCCGAGACCATAACTTTGATCCGACCGATGGATTTATTGGAGCTAGAGTCTTATTTGTTCCCTTTGGTCCCATCTCAAGCCACAAACTAAAGCCCAATTGGGTAGGCCCAAAACGCTAACCCAATTAGATATTTAGTTTTTATTTAATAAGAGTTATTAAATAAAGTAACTACTAAGGGTAGTTAGAACTGACGTACGATGAAGAGAAAATAAATAGTTTTTCCGTACAAGAAGAAGAAGAAGGATTTTTCTTTGAGATTCAACATACATAAAAACTGATTGAGAGACTACACATCTTGGGCACCATGTGGAATTGAGATGAAAATTGGAGGTATTCTCAAGTCTTGGTTTTGAATTTCACTGCATCAAGGTACGCTTTCTATTCTTTGTTCTAAAATTTAATGTTGCATGTTATATCTCATGAATGAAGTAGATCCATGATTGTTGCTTCCGTTGTGTGTTTTGTATGATATGCAAAACCAGTTTTTCCAACATTTGACTATTTAAATACTTGGTTTATTTAAATGCTTGGATTTTAAAACATTTTGTTTTGTTGTGATTTATATTATTATACCAAAAAAAAAAAAAAAAAAATATATATATATATATATAATTGTATTAGGGGTGGGGCGGGGCGGGTCCCCACAGGGCCCCAAGGGGCGGGGATGGGGCAAGGTAGTTTTTCCCGCACCCTAGGGCGGGGTGGGGATGGGGAAGGGCAGCAACCATGGGGGGCAGGGACGAAGATCCCATCCTCCAGCCCCGCCTCGGCCCATTGCCATCCCGACTAAGGTGTTCATGATTGGCTAGAAAATAGTGGTAAGATGGTTATTTATGCATTTCTCTTAGAATTTTTTAGTCCTTACAATCAAAAGAATGTGTCTTCAAAATCATGACCATTTAAACAACTACTATAAACACTCACACAAATAGGCACTACATAGCACAAACTAGCAAAGTGCATAAAAATAAGCTCATCTAAGCTAAACAAGGTACATATGGTATGCTATGCAAAGATAATAGGCCAACCTCAATTACATATTCATGATGTGTAGTACAAAAGAAATAAAAATATTTTTGGTTTCAAAAAAAATTTTTATGACCAAAACTAAAAGCACACAATATGCTAAATGATTAAAAATGCAAATGCAATGCATGACAGTGCTTAACTAAGCTATAAAGGGTACACAAACCAGAAATATCAATTTCTTAATGAACCATTGAGCACATGTACAAACTAGTACATACTCACACAAAATCAGAAATAGCTTAGCACTTATATAACACATATTATTCAAGTTTCTCCACAATGTCAAGCGTGTTCTAAATCAAGAGAGAGATATTATAACTCATGTAATCCTCAAACAAATAAAACAAGTCACAAAATAAAATATTTTTGTCTTTTTGAAATTTTCAATGTTTTTGGATTTTTGATAATCAAAACAACCTAAAAAAATAAAACAACCAAAAATTAAAAGTAAACATGTCCACAAATAATTGAAAGAATTAAATCAGGGACAAGTAAGAAACACTCACCTTAGAGAGTCTTTCTCACCCATATAGCACGACTCTTCGGCTTTGTAGGTGAAAATCCATGAGAAGCAGAGTGTAGTTGAGGGATTGCACCAATCTTCTAAAAGAGTCTAAAATACTGCAAATTCCTTTCACAAGCCTCAAAAAGATCAACTGAAACAATAGTGTCATTTTTATTCAAAACATCACAATAAAAAATAGTAAAACACTTAAAATAATTTATGATAACAGGGATCAAGGATCAACTCTAGGTCAAGAAACCTAAAAACAAGAGCTAACTTGCTCTAGTATCACTTGTTAGGTTTTAGATCTTAGTAAACTTGATTGTTTAACTTAATTAATTAACCAAGTGGATACTTAGGTTTATTATTCAGATCTAGGTTAAAACAAAACAATCATATCATGTAAAGCAGTGAAAATATAAATAACACAATGAGATGATCACCCAGAAAAACCAAACTAGTAAAAAACCTGGGGAGGATTTAAACTAGCTATCCTTAAGGTAAAAAGAAAATCCACTATAGAGAATCAAACTTTACAATAAGACTTAAACCACTAAAATCCTATTGCTACCACATGTAGAACTTACTGACACGACCACATGCAAGCTCCGAATCCACGGACTCCTTCTATATTAAGCCTTTGCAACATTAGCACCCACACTTGTGATAAAAAAAAAAAAAAACACACACACACACACACAAACTCTCCTGTTTGTGACTCCGAGACCACCCTTGAAGGTTTAGATTATCAGCACCTTTGATGACTAGAGAAGGCAGCAACTTCTACAACATCGGATCTTGAGATTCTTCAAAGAATAACACCGGTAAAAGACATGAGAGAGCTTATTTGGTACAAAACCCTTGATACAAAAGAGGCTCACTCTTCTCTCTCTGAAAAGCCTATATAAAAACGAGCTTAGGGTTTCCTTTATATAATAGAAGAAGTAGATCTGAAACCCTAATCCTTTTTGGCTTGAATTGCTGTTTGGGCTTAATTAAAATTCTGCAGATATGTGTTTAAATCGATCGAGCCTGTCTCTCGATCGGTCAAGCCAGAAAAATTCTAAAATCTTCTTTCTACAACTTACTTATTCTTGAATCTTGACTTGTATAACCTTGAGTATTGTCTAATAATACATATAGACTCTAGGATCTATATCTAGACAAGTTTGTGTTCACGATTTGCCAATTGTTCTAAACTTTTAGAACCTAACAATTAATAATATCAATAATAATTTCTTCTGGATCACAACATCTTTCTTTACTCCATGTGATTGCAAAAACTCGTTTTTTGGTATAATATAAGGCAAGTCTTGATAAGCTCTTATCTTCAACCATAGCAACTTTCTCTTATATTCTCATGGAGATGACACCATATCAATTAGCCAATAACACACCTCTCTCGATTTCTCTTTGTTAGGTTCTAAGAATTTAGGAACTAAATGTATTAAAACTTCACTTTGTATATGAAAGCTCGGATTTGTGCTAAAACACAAGAGCATGTTTAGACCCCCAATTAAATATTATTACGGCTAGATTGCTTTTACTTTTACTTAATCAATGTACGGAATAAGAGTAAATGTACGCAATGAACCAATACTAATCTAGTACATAAACATGAACAATAAACAATAAAAGTAAAGCACATGGGAAGAGAGATGCAAATACAAGATAACACCAAGATGTGTTATCGAAGAGAAAATCGAAGAACTCGACGAACAACCTCTCCGTGACCCTCCAAGTCTAAATCGATCCATTAGAGAATAAATTTGGAGTACACTATTAGGACATATGTGTTTCACTTGTTTAGAACATATTTCATTCTTTTATGTAATTGGCTAATCCTTTGACAAAACACACTTTACTTGTAATTAGGTAGATTTAGGATGTGTTTAATGCTTCAAGAAACTGTGTTTCAAGATCAAGTGTTGAAATCATCAAGTCTGTCCAAGAAACAAGCTGAAAAGTGCAAGTTTATTAAAACTCGACAGCTGGCATGTGTCGAGGTTTAAAGAGCTGTTCCAGCCCCGTGGCTCGACAGCTGCTCGACAGCTGCTCGACAGCATCTCGACACCTCTATCTGTCGAGGTTTAAGAAAAACAGATTTTGAGTTTTGTTTTGATTCCAATCCGTGGATGTGCCTTTAGGCCTTCTTTTCTCCTAACCCTAGACATATAAAATGATTATTTTAAGGGCCGTCAAATAGTTCACAAGTTGCATAAGTGTTGAGAATTCCTTGTTCAACCAAGTTGTGACTAGAGACAAAGTTCTTGCCCTAGTTCATCTCTCTTGTGAAGAAGTTGCTGTGTAATGTGTACCGTAGGGTTTTGTAACCAAGCATCTTCTTGATCTTCGTCGTGTGGATGAAGACGAAGAACTTTGCAGCCAACAATCTTCTCTAGTTGGTGATTGAAGTCGCGTATTGGGATCCGCGCAATTGGTTAGTCACGTACTTGGGAGCCGTGCATTGAAAGGAGAAATTGTCACTACAGAACAAGTCCAATTGGGTATTGGGGTAAGGGTTCAACTGTAGGTTGGTAAGGTACTTGAAATTCTTTTACTTGTAACCGCTTGTTGTGATAATAGTGGAATTTCGGGAATGGTGACCTCAAAATCACCCGGTGGGGTTTTTACCGTGTAGGTTTTCCCCATTCGTAAACAAATCACCATGTCATTTAATTTCTGCTACATACTTAGTTTAATTGGTGATTTGTTTGTGCTACCACGCAATTTGCATGTTAATTTGATTAATTAATAACTTGGCTAATTAATCAATTAATCCATCATAAGGGGTCAATACTTTTTAGCCTATTAAGTGGTATCAAAGCAGGCACACTCTGATTAGGGTTAATCTTCATGTGTAATCCATTGACCCCTGTTTGTCATGGATAGAGGTCAATCTCTTATTATACCTCCATTGTCTGATGGTACTAACTATGCATACTGGAAAGTACACAAGAGAGCATTCTTGCAGTCTCTAGATGAGAAGGTGTGGTAAGCTGTGGAGATAGGCTGGACCAAGCCTAAAGAAGCGCTGGTCGATTGGGATGATGCTAAGATCAAGGCGGCAAACTTCAACAGCAAAGCATTGAATGCCTTATTCAGTGCGGTCACTAATGAGGAGTTCAAGAAGATATCCTCCACTGAAATTGCTAAGGAAGCATGGACCATCCTCCAGACAACCTATGAGGGAACAAAGGCTGTCAAAGATTTGAAGCTACAAAGGCTCAATACAAGCTTCAAAGAAATTAAGATGGAGGAGGATGAGTCGTTCGATGAGTTCTATGCCAAGCTCAAGGACATAGTGAACTCAGCCTTCAATCTTGGGGAAACCATTCCTAAACCCAAGATTGTGAGAAAAGTGCTCAGATCTCTGCCCGAGAGATTCCATGCCAAGATCACGGCAATAGAGGAATCAAAGGACATTGACAAGATTCCTCTGACTGAGCTTGTTGGTAATCTGTAAACCTATGAGCTAGGGTTGACAAGAATTGGCAAGTCGGGTAAAGGCAAGAGTATGGCACTGAAGGCCAAGAGTAGTGAGACAGATGAGTCATCAGATAATGAAGACTCTAAGATGAAGTCCTACATCACCAGGCAATTCAAGAAAGTCATGAAAAATGCAAACGGAAAAGGATTCGACAAGGACTGCAGGCAATTTAGTTCTTCTTAGTTCAAGAGCCAAGATAAAGGAAAAAAGAATGCTAGGGATGGTGGTCAGTACACTGGTCCCGCGGGACCTAAGTGCTTTGGGTGTCAAGGCTTTGGTCACATGAAACAAGAGTGTCCCACATATCTCAAGAGCATTGGGAAGAGCAAGGCACTTGTTGCTACTTTGAGCGACACTGAGCCTAAGGATGATTTTGACAATGAGGATGACAGAATTTTCAATGCCTTCACTGCCACTATCAATCCTACTAAAGGGATTGTTGAAGATGTGGATGAAGAAAAGGAATTGGTGGAATCCAAGTTTGAAAAGATGGATATCAAAATGACATCCATACAGTCTATGAGAAACTGTACAAGCTTTCTGAGAAGCATAAGAAACTCTACAGGCTGGCCACCAAGAAGCTCAGTGATGTGGAACTTGACCGTGAGGAGCTTTCCACTAAGTTTGATGAAGCCAATCAGACTATTGGGGCACTGAGATTCGAGAACAATTTCTTGGCTAAGAAGACCAAGAAGCTTGAAGCGGAGCTATTTCAAGTTAGAGCTCAATTGGAGAGGACATCAAGTGCAAAGCTAGATAAGATGCTCAACATTCAGAAATATGCTTTTGATCAAATCGGTTTGGGGTATGATTTCTCTTCTTCTAATATTGCTTCTACTAGCACTATTGTCTTTGTTCCTCCTGCTAATAATATTAAAATTGAGAACAATGATGTTAAAACTAAATTAGCTAGTGAGAACCTAGACAATGGTAAATCTATCTTAGGAGCACCCCCCTAAGCTTAAGAAGGAAACTAAAAACCCTAGGACTAAGAAGGCTAACTCTCAAAAGCCTAAACAGAAGAAGCAACATCTCTGTCATCATTGTGGTATTGCCGGTCATACTCAACCAAATTGCTATAAGTGGTTAGCTACTCAACAGAGCAATGGCATGATAGCATCTAGGAACCAGAATCAATTTCAAACCTCTCTTACTCCTCTTGGAGATCTTCTCAAAGCCCTCATGTTCCTTTCGAACTTGAACGGTTTCAATTCTTCCCCCTCATCAACGGTTCAAGAGTTTGCAAAAAGAAAAGGTTCTTCCAAGGTGTGGAAGGAAAAGGGTTCCAAGTGATTTAATCACTTTTTCTCTCTCTCCTCTTCTTGTTTTTGTTTTTGCATTAATTGTGTGTTTTACGTTACTGTTTTGAGTCAGTCTAGTTATATGCATTGTTTTGCTTTGATTAACATGTTTTTGCTTGCTTACATTCAGTTTTTGTTTAATTGTGTTTTTTTTATAAAAATAAATTAAAAAATTGAAAAATTGAAAAAATACAAAAATAGTGTGTGTTTGTGTACATTGGTTCTTGTGAACCTTAAAATGCCTATTGAAACAGAGTTTTCTAAACTTTGCATCTTTTGTAGCTTAGATGAGCATTCTTATGCACAAACTAAGCAAGTGAGCTTTGTGGCTCCTTGTTTGTGATGAGTAAGGTTAAGTGATCTCTTGTACTTAACACTCGTATCACTCTTTTTAACGGGAAGGACTAGAAAATCCTAAGAGAAAGGCATAAATAACCATCTCACCACTATTGCCCGCCAATCATGATATGACATCTGTATGCTTCGGCATAGTAAAAGTGCAATGTCAAAAAACTTAACATAATTGGGTATTTCTTTTCTCTCCTTTATATACTCATGCATGGTTTGCTTAATAAAAAAAAAATATGCAAAGAAAATAAAACCAAAAAGAACAAAATGCTTTAAAAACATGATTGCAAGCATGTTTTCTAGGAGATGTGGAAGTTATAGGATGTACCTCAAAGGTGATAGTCCCCATCAAACAGTTATGATTGTGTGTGAGTTAAGCTGATTTTCTCATATCTCAAATCGTCATAACATAGAGACACTTATGCATTCTTGTGATGTTTTCACACACAACACGCAATATTCTTTGCTACTTTTGATACATGTGCAGGTACAATGTGATTTGGCCATCACAAGATTTACATGTGTTGATGTATGCTCACTAAATTGTCTTAACTTCTATCCTCTTAATAGCTTCTCAAAACCTGGTGGATCGATCGAGCTTCTGTTCTAGTGTCTTTGCTTTGTTCCTCAACACCTTCTCAATAGCTCTATGTATTGAAGTTGCTTTTCTCGACACATTCCTCGACAGATGACTCGACACCTCTCGACACCTATATCTTTCGAGATTTACTGAACCTTTATTTAAAGGTTCTGTGCGATTCGGCTTCTCATTTCTCTCGATCTCTCTCTCGAAAGCTCTGTCTCTTCACCTTCCAAACCTCTCTCTCTCACTCCAAACCTCTACCCAAGGTTTCTTCATCTTTTTTTCAAGCTTTCCTTCACTTGGTAAGCTTCTAATCTTCTTTATTTACATGCATTTCATGTTTTGAAACCTAGTTTTTGGGGTCCTTGAAAATTTTGGGGTTTTTCAAAATTGATGAGTTATTGTTGCAATTTTTGGGATGGGTTTTGTAGATTTAATCTTAAAAAATCCATGCATTGCATCGTATTCACATTTTAACAGTATTCTCATGCATTTAGATGTGTGCAAACTGTTTGTGTGTTGGTAGGTTTGGATTAGGCTGAGCCCATGATGCTTTTCATATTACATGTCACATGTTTATGCGTTTCCCATGCACACGTTCTCTCTTTTCAATATACTTGTTATATTTGAGCAGTTTTAGAACTTCTTTGGGTGTTTCTTTCTTTCCTCCCCCTCTTTCTATTTACGTTAGTAGTGTCTATGGCACCAATACGTAATTCTATTCCGTCCCAGAACCCTCTCCGTTCTAGGGCCTCTTCTTCTTTTGATCCTACTCCCACCTTTGTTCGGTTCCATGATGAGGATGCCCAAAAGGACTTCTCGGAGAACTTTTCTAAACGAGGTGTTCATTCGGAACGCCAAGTTATTCTGGCGGACTTCGCCGGCACTGACCTTCCCGATGTCATTCACAAACGGGAATGGGAGTCACTATGTGACGTCGCGGTCACATGTCCTTCCGTGCTAATCCAGGAGTTCTACTCCAACATGCATGGAATTGATACTTCAGTACCTCTTTTCACACTCGCGTTCGAGGTACGCGTATAGTAGTCACACCGGAGTTGGTATCCAATGTGCTTCATATTTCGAGGGTTGTGCATCTTGACTACCCCGGTTGCAAGCGTCTATGGACTGTGTCCAAAGACGAGATGATCTCTGCCTTCTGTGAGCACCCAACTGTTTGGGGTGAGCGTTAGTTTACATCATGTCGGCCTTTTGCTAAAGGTCCTCAATTCTTGAACATGGTGATGACGTTTGTTTTGTATCCTCTCTCTCACTACAACTCTATCACAGAGCCTCGTGCTTGTTTTCTGTTGTCTCTTCTTGAGAATCATTCCATTGATTTTCCTTCACATTTCATTATTTCTATCATAGATGTGTATAGGGATATGGCTACCCGTGATAAGCTCATCTTTCCTTCCGCTATCACGAGGATTTTACGCCATTTTTCCATCCTTTTCCCGTGTCCGACCCCTTTCATGTCATGTGTGCCATAGACGCCGCTACCATAAAACATAGTGAGGCGCAGTTTAGGTCGCGATAGATGGTTTCAGCAGCTCCTTCCTCCCGTCTGGCTCCATCTAGATCTGCTCGAGTCTCATCTACTCCCTCATTTTCTACGAGCGATGTGTCACTAGGACATATCATAGCGCAGCTTTAGCGCATGGATGCTTGCCTAGATACGCTTTCTACAGAGTTGTATCAGGTGAATGTTCGTGTTAGTCACATTGCTCGGCGACAGGCAACCATGGGTGGTTTTGCTCCTGAGGTTTCTCATCCACCACCTCCTGTGGCTTCCGAGTCTGAGGATGATGATGGTGATGACGATGATGCTTCGGTTGATGATGATGGAGATGCTAGCTCTACCGATGAGATGTCTACTTGACACTCTACCCTTTGTCACTCGTGACAAAAAGGGGGAGTAGTAGTTTTGTTGGGCTATGAGAGTGGTCATACTTAGGGGGAAAGCTTGTATAGGACATTTTTGATAGGGGGAGTGTTGTTGTTTTAAGGGATGTAGTGAGGATTACTTGTATCTTTTTCTTTTCTCTACTTTAGATACATTTTCTTCTTGTATCTAGGTCTTGTGACCATGTATGACATACATTGGACTTATTATCTTTATATGTTGATATATGTTTCTTTCACCTACCCTTACATGTGTTGTTTCTTTTCTATCTTTATACACATGATTCTTATTACTTGTATGCAATCTATTATTTTTGTTTCACATTAAGATGCCTTGATGAGTTTTGTTTAAAGTGTTTCAGAAATACAGGTTGTCAAAGTCTACTAGCCATAAACTCTCTTCTTGCAAAGTTTTTCAAGAGTTTGTGTTAGGATAGATTTTATTGTATTCAACAAGTGAATATGAGTTGAGTGATTTATGACTTCTCTCATATGATCATTTGTTTGTTGTGGTTTTGTCATGGATTGCCAAAGGGGGAGATTGTTAGGACATATGTGTTTCACTTGTTTAGAACATATGTCATTGTTTTATGTAATTGGCTAATCCTTTGACAAAACGCACTTTACTTGTAATTGGGTAGATTTAGGATGTGTTTAATACTTCAAGAAACTGTGTTTCAAGATCAAGTGTTGAAGTCATCAAGTCTGTCCAAGAAACAAGCTGAAAAGTGCAAGTTTATTAAAGCTCGACAACTAGCATGTGTCGAGGTTTAAAGAGTTGTTCCAGCCTCGTGGCTCGACAGCTACTCGACAGCATCTTAACACCTCTATCTGTCGAGGTTTAAGAAAAATAGATTTTGAGTTCTATTTTTATTCCAATCCGTGGATGTGTCTTTGAGCCTTCTTTTCTCCTAACCCTAGACATATAAAATGATTATTTTAAGGGCCGTCAAATAGTTCACAAGTTGCACAAGTGTTGAGAAATCCTTGTTCAAGCAAGTTGTGACTAGAGACAAAGTTCTTGCCTTAGTTCATCTCTCTTGTGAAGAAGTTGCTGTGTAATGTGCACCGTAGGGTTTTGTAACCAAACATCTTCTTGATCTTCATCGTGTGGATGAAGAAGAAGAACTTTGCAGCCAACAATCTTCTCTAGTTGGTGATTGAAGTCGTGTACTGGGATCCGCGTAATTGGTTAGTCACATACTTAGGAGCCGTGCATTGAAAGGAGAAATTGTCACTACAAAACAAGTCCAATTGGGTATTGGGGTAAGAGTTCAACTGTAGGTTGGTAAGGTACTTAGGATTCTTTTACTTGTAACTGCTTGTTGTGATAATAGTGGAATTTCAGGAGTGGTGACCTTAAAATCACCCTGTGGGGTTTTTGCCGTGTAGTTTTTCTCCATTTGTAAACAAATCACCGTGTCATTTAATTTCCGCTGCATACTTAGTTTAATTGGTGATTTGTTTATGCTACCATGCAATTTGCATGTTAATTTGATTAATTAATAACTTGGCTAATTAATCAATTAATCCATCACAAGGGGTCAATACTTTTTGGCCTATCTTACACGAATAACAAAAGACCCTCCAAACCTAGTCTACCCAAAGTACTTGAGCCCACCAAGTTCCTGCTACCAACGGACTTCTTGGAGTCATGTCTTCCCTAGATTTTCAGATCCCGCAATAGGCTTGATTGCATCCGCCAAGCCTCACCGGCTTCTATTGGCAAATCCCTAAAGTTTCCCAAGCTCCAAAAGACTCACTACACTCTAAAAAGGTATGAGTTGTGTTTGAGTACAAATATCCTCTTAACGTATGATAATGGGAAAGGGAATGAGAAGAGGCTACAATGATTTCTCACTAAGAATAAGTAGCTCTCTCTCTAAAAGATGAGTGTGTTGTGCTGTAGTAAACTTATCTAGGGGTTTTTTTTTTTTTCTCTCTAAATGGCCTTTTATAAATTTGTGGGTAATGGGGGTATATATAGTACGAGTGAAGGCTAAGAAAGTCATACTTAAAATCCTCCAAGCAAAATGTTTCATGGGTATCTCGCAGGTTAGCCCTTCTCGTGAGACACTCGTGAAACTAACAGCCTGGCACGACTCTTTTGCTTTTAGCATGGGCTTCTCACATGCCCTTTCACGGGTAAGCTTCTCGTGAGACACTAGCGAAATTGCATTGATTCTTCATTTCATGCTTGATTCTTCACCAACTTAATACTAAATCAATACAATAAAATTCCACAAAATACAAGGAACAAAATAATGCAAATACAACAATTTTTGTCATGGAAAAAGGCCAATATAAAACACAGTTGTAAATCACAACTTTACAATCTCCCATTTTGGCTATTTCGTGACAAAACACCCTATAACAAACTCTAGACTTAAACGTGAGTTTGGGAACAATGGAAAAACTCATTTACACTTGTGATGAACTTGGAACATGTATACTTGTGACCTGAAACACTTGCACAAAACACATTAGACCCTCAAGGAAAATCAAGTGATAAAATTACAAGTATAATGTAACAAGTAAGGAACGATCAAGTAAACAAGATGTGAAACATATGAGCAGCTTGATTAAACACAAAACAGTCATACGGAAATGACCACAATGATTATACAGCAAAGCAAATGATCATTCAAACATTCAATCATTAAAGCACAATAGCATAAGGATGTGTGCAAGTCCAACACATAAACACGGTGCAATGAGAGCAGCAAAGCATAAATACTAAAAGTAACTCAAAGCACCATATAGCAATGAGAAAACAAGTATAAAGCAAAACAAGGTTTTCTTATAAAAAAATCTTCTCCCCCTTTGTATATGCATCTCCCCTATGGCTTTGTACCCCTACGAATGTGCACGAGATAGAATTTCTCCCCCTAAAAATGTGCACAAGAGTCATATGGAAATGACGAAACACTCCTGTATATAATCTGGTATACTCTCCCCATACGAATGTGCACGAGATAGAATTTCTCCCCCTAAGAATGTGCACAAGAGTCATATGGAAATGACGAAATACTCCGGTATATAATCCGGTATACTCTCTCCCTTTTTTTCATGAATAGAAAAATGAATAAAGAGGAAGGAAGGAAGGAAAAGAAGATATGAACAAGGATAAAATGCCTGAGGGGTGCAAGATGAATGAGAAAATGAAGCTCAAATAAAAAACAAAAATATCAAAAAAAAATGCTACAAAGCATAAAGTAAACATGACATGCTAAGGATGATGGAACATGATATAGACCTAGGCATGACATAGACACAAGGACATATTATATGTGCTAAAAGATCTAAAAAGACTTAACTAGCATAGTGAATGCAAAACATGTCAAGTGTTAGAGTGTGTGTAGCAAATGTGCATCTAGTGTAAATGTGAGATGCATGACTAATGCATGAGTATGCACTCATGGGACATAGTATGTAAAACACACAACCAATGATCAAAACATGATAAACATGCATAATCATGGTAATCCCCAAAAATTGGTACTCATCAGAGTCCAAAACAATGAGAAATGCCATTTGGGCATTTGATCAAACACTTAGAGTGCACACACTACACATGTATGTTAAACAATGCATGAACATATGAAAATCTTGCCTAAATACATTTAATTTTTGCCACAAGAGGCCGACATCCAAAGCAAATCATCATTTAAAACTAAACCCAATAAAAAAGAATGACAAACATTAAGTTTTCCAACCCCCATTTGAGAAATTCTCAACTATGAACATAAAACCCCCCAAAAACATAATCTAAGGATCAAAATCAATGAAAATAGTTAAAGATTTTCTTAGAGATGTTAAAGGAATGAAAAACAGTTAAATTTAGTTGGGTTTTGATGTAGAAATATTAAACTAGGGGTTTGTGAGAAGATGGGAGAAGTTTAAAACAAATGCCCCACGAAATGCCTTTTAAAAAGCTGATCTGGAAATTTTTGCTAGTAACTCGCTGTTAAGCCTTACTCGCGAAATTTTGCTAGTAACTCGCTGGTAAGTCTTACTCGTGAAATACTCGCGAAACTCTCTGTTCAAAGTTGAAAACTTGAGAATTGGACCATTTAAACTCGCAACTGAGCTTACACATGAAATATGTCACAGAAATACCCAAAAACATGTTTTTCACACAAAAACAACTTGAAAAACATGGGTGATACAAATCTCTTCCAAAAACAAATAAAAAGAACAAAAATCTTTTTTATTTGATCCACATATGGTTGAGCACACGCACATCACATTTGAAAAAGAACAAACACATAAATGAAATAGGCATTCATTGAACAGTAATCTTATGTACTGTGTGTGTGGATCAAGTATGAACTAGTCTATAGTCTAGTATGAAGTTTCAATGATCAATTCAATCAAGTCATTCACAACTAGTACGAAGTTAAGTGACCTATCTCACTTGTAGAAATGAACATATATGACCCCTCACCAATGTGATTACAATTGATTGAAAGCCTTTTGATTTGCTTCCATTTTACATACTTTTGATCAAACACAACTCAATTTTTGAGAAGCAATGCCACAAACATTTTGAATAAACTTTGACTATTTAGGCTTTGGCTTTGGCACCATACATTTAAAAACAAGTCACTTTCCCTTTTTCCTAGTCAAATACTAGTATGTGTAACGGCTTTTGTAGCTCATTATCTCTTTTCGAGATTTGACAATTGTTGAGCTTTTTAAGCAAAAAGAATAAATATGTGAGGAGATATATAGGCACAAGTCTACGCATGTATTAAGATCAAGCAAGACTATTGACCAATCATTCATGACAAGCTTGAAGATCTATTTACAACAATCAAGCGTAGATTTCTAGATGTCGCTCACACATAGAAAATGTGTATACATAACTAGCTAAGCTCGTAAATGCACTACGCCATTAATACGGAAGTACTAGGTCAAACTCACATGATATATGTGCTTAAACATATACGATCAAACTTTTTGAGTTTTTCACTTTTTATGTGGTTTTGGATTTTTACACTCAAAACAAAGACATAAAAGTAAGATCAAATGAAAACAACAAAAACAATGCATATAAAGAGATACATGATGCACAAATGTATGACAATGGAGCATCTAATGCATAAAGAGTCCTACAAAGATCGAAAGAATTAGATCAAGGATCAAAAGAGCATAGCTTAACCAAAGGAACCCTTCTTTATCCAAACGGAACGATTGTTTGGAATGAGTGTCTCATGAGAAGTGAGACGAGGGTTGGAAGAGTGAGAACTGGAGATGCACATAGACAAGGAGGTAAGAATATCAAAAACTTTCTTCAACAACTTACCATTTTCCCCCAAATTTGGTTTAGCTTGCAAAGCACAAATTTCAAGAAGCTCAAGTTTCTCTTTTCAGTTTATTCTTTTAAAAGCTTAAAACTTAGAGCAAGAGGTCTTAGATGACCAAAGGCACCACAATGGTGACAAACAATGGGTTTAGGTCGAACACGCAACAATAGTAGTAAGTTGGAACAAACATAGATCCGTCCAAAACCATAGGCTGAGACCTAAACTAAGGCTTAGGCTTAAGAGCCCTTCTCTCCACTTTTTGATTTCTTTTATGTGGAGCAATGTACACAAATTTGTCCTTTGAGGTAGAACACACAATAGGCACAAAATTGGGTACATTGGGTACCACAACATGATTACAACAAATATTTGCATCCTTTTTAGCAATAGGTTCAGCAATCAAACACTTGACATGCATCTTAAGAGATTCATTTTCATATTTAAGATCATCAACTAGTTTGTTAGACAAAAGAAGTTTAGCATCCAAGTCCATATTTAAACATTCAAACTCGTTTAGTTTTTCAAAAGAATGTTTAGCAAGTTTCTTATACTTTTCAACCAATTTGTTGGATTCATTGAGTTTAGCAATCAAATCATCATTTTCACAAATGAACATGCTCAAATTCTCATGAAAACTCTTAGCCTTTTTCTTCAAGAGTTTGACATTTGGAATTTTAACAACACCCATAGATTCATATAACATGTTATCACAATCATGAGGATATACACTCATAGAGGTATTTTCACAAACACATGGCATGTTACAATCAACAACATCCATAGACGCATACAAAGCAATATCCATGGCAATACAAACAAGGGGTCAAGGATCACACTTAGGTAATGAAACCAAAACAAGTGCACCCGCTCTAATACCAATTGAAAGTTCGAATTTGTGGTAAAATACAAGAGCTTGTTTACACCCCTAGTTAAAAATTATTACGGCTAGATTCCTTTTACTCTTACTTAATCAAAGTGAGGCACAAAAGTAAATGTGTGCAATGAACCGATACTACTCTAGTGCATAAACATGAACAACAAACAATAAAAGTAAAGCACAAGAGTAAGGGAAGAGAGATGCAA
The DNA here is from genome assembly GCF_040712315.1 of Castanea sativa. Taxonomy (NCBI): domain Eukaryota; kingdom Viridiplantae; phylum Streptophyta; class Magnoliopsida; order Fagales; family Fagaceae; genus Castanea; species Castanea sativa. Next base: position 45,748,627 of record NC_134015.1, on the reverse strand, counting down.
ACACAAGATAACACCAAGACGTGTTATCGAAGAGGAAACTGAAGAACTCGGCGAAAAACCTCTCTGCGACCCTCTAATTTGAAATCGATCCACTAGAGAATAAATTTGGAGTACATAAATGTTAGGACATATGTGAATTATGTTAGGAACATATGTCAATATTTTATGTAATTGGTTAATCTTTTGACAAAACGCACTTTACTTGTATTTGGGCAGATCTAGGATGTGTTTAATGCTTCAAGAAACAAGGTTTCAAGTTTAAGTGTTAAAGGCATGTAAGTCTGCTTAAGAAACAAGTGAAGAAGTGTTGTTCATTAAAGCTTGACAGCTAGTATCTATCGAGGCTTAAAAAGCTGTTTCAGCCCGTGGCTCGACAGTTGCTCAATAGATAAAGTATCTGTCGAGATTTATAAAAATCAGTTTTTCAGATTTGATTTCATTTCAATCCGTGAATGTATGTTTGGGCTTTCTTTTCTCACAACCCTAAACATATATAAGGATTTTTTTAAGGGCTATCACAGGTTGCTCAAGTTGCACAAGTGTGAAGCAAAGAGTTGTTCATGCAAATTGTGACCAAAAACCTAGTTTGTCCTAATTCATCTGGAAGAAACTGCTATGTTTGTGCACCATAGGGTTTTGTTACCAACAAACTTTTTGATCTTTATTGTGTGATGAACTTAAGAACTTTGCAACTAACATCCTTCTCAAGTTAGTGATCAAGCCGTGTACTGGGATCCGCGCATTTATTGGTTAGTCACGTACTGGGAGCCGTGCATTAAAAGGAGAGATTGTCACTACAAAACAAGTCCAATTGGGTATTGGGGTAAGGGTTTAACTGTAAGTTGGTATAAGGTACTGGGATTCCTTTACTTGTAACCACTTGTTGTGATAATAATGAATTCTTGGAAGTGGCGACCTTAAAATCACCCGGTGGGGTTTTTGCTTTGGAGATTTACCCTATTCGTAAATAAATTACCGTGTCAACTTTATTTTTCACTACATTATATTTTAGTTGGTAATTTGTTTGTGTTTCCACGTACATTGCATGTTAATTTGGTTAATTAATAAACTTGGGTAATTAATCAATTAATTTATCACAAGGGATCAATACATTCTTGGCCTATCAACGAATAACAAAATAATTTCCAAGCCTAGTTTACCCAATGTACTTAAGCCCTCCAAGCTCCTGCTACCAATGTACTTCTGGAAGTCATGTCTTCTATAGCTTTCCGGATCCCACAATATGCCCGATAACATCTGCCAAGCCTCACCGGCTTCTTTTGGAAAATCTCCAAAACTTCCTAAGCTCCAAAACATTCACTACACTTTGAAAAGGTGTGGGTTATGTTTGGGTACAAATCTTCTCTCAAGGTATGATAATGGAAGAAGGAAGGAGAAGAGGTTACAATGATTTTTTATTAAGGATGAATAGTTCTCTCTCTAAAAGATGTGTGTGTTGTGCTGTAGAAAACCTATCTAGGGTTTTTGTTTCTTTAACTGGCCTCTTATACATTTGTGGGTGATGAGGGTATATATAGTATGGGTGGAGGATAAGAAAGTCACACTTAAAATCCTACAGGCAGAATGTTTTGTGGGTATCTCGCAGGTTAGCCCTTCTCGTGAGATACTCGCGAAACTAACAGCCTGGCATGACTCTTCAGCTTCCAACATGTGCTTCTCATATGCCCTTTTCGCAGGTAAGCTTCTCCCGAGACACTAGTGAAATTGCACTAATTCTTCATTTCATGCTTGATTCTTCACCAACCTTAATACTAAACCCAATACAATAAAATCCCACAAAATCTAAGGAACAAAATAATGCAAATACAACACTTTTTGTCATAGAAAAAAACCAACATAAAACATAGTTTTAAATCACAACTTTACAGTATATGTTGGCAAACCATGATCAAAACAATGAGTCTAGGTTTAGGCTTGCTCAAAGTTTGGTTAAGAGTAAGTTTGGAATTGAGTAATTGCGAGAAATTATTATTCAAATTCTGCAAGGCTCGATCAATCAAAAATTAGCCTTGATCGATCAAAAATTGCAGAATAAGAATTTTCTACAGTATTTTCAAACCAGTCCAAGCCTGTATGACGTGTAGGGTTAAGTGTTTCACACCAAGTATAAAATGAAAAACCCTAGCCACGTTTTTAGAGTCTTTGTTGAGTTGTGTGTTGAATCTTTTGTGAGATCAAAGAAGTGTTTACCTTCATACACACACATAGAGCTAACAAGATCAACATTTGCATCAAGAACTTGATGGTGAATTCAGTTGCTGCATAAAGAACTTTCAAGAAGATCTAAAACCTTTGGGAGGTGTCTCAAAGTCACAAGTATGAGAATTTGTGGTTGTTGCAGATGAAGGAAAGAAGTAGTCTATGAACTCAGAGCTGTCACGTGGTCATGGTAGTAAATTTTTGACACGAGATAGCAATGGGATGTTAGTGGTCTAAGTCTTATTGTACAAAATTCAATTCTTTTATAGTGGATCTGTTTTTACATTAAGAACAGCTAGGTTAAATCATCCCCAAGTTTTTTACCGGTTAGGTTTTCTTGGATTATCAGATCTTTGTGTTCTTTATTTTTCGCTGCTTTACTGTTTGTGTTTAACCTAATCTTGAATAACAATCTTGTTAATCAACTTAGTATAATATTAGGTTAAACATATTCTGGTAAAGGGTCTAAACTTAAAAAGTGGTATTAGAACAGGTTAGCTCCTGTGTTATATCTTTTGATCTAAGAGTTGATCCTTGACCCCTGTTTTCATGGATTTTTTAGTCATTTTGGTTGAAAAATGAACTTGTCTATTTTTGGATCATATGGCTTGTTGAATATGTCTATTCTTTCCTCGAGTGTCTTGGTATAATTACATGTGCTGATATTTATGTGTGTTATATAGCTTTAACCGCCATAAAGGTAAGTGATTCTTGTCTTTGGTATTTAGATAAAGGTTGTTCTAGACTTGTAATATGAAATAAAGCATTATTCAAGACACTCTTTGAAGGAAAGATTGGGACAGTCACATTTGGAGATGAGAGCAAGTTTGTAATCAGAGGTATTGGACCAGTAGACATTCCAAGGTTGCCAGTATTTGAAGATGTTTGGTATGTTGATGAGCTTAAGGCTAATCTACTCAGCATCAGTCAGAGTTGTGACAAAGGATTGAATGTTCTCTTCACCATGTATGAATGTGAGATACTCGATGAAGGAGGTGACTACATTTGCATTGGTATTAGGACTGTTGATAACTGTTATGGTATAACACCCAGTATAAACATCAAGTGTTATAGCGTAAAGATTAATCAAGTAGACCTATGACATTAACGGTTTGAACATGCAAGTCACAAGCAATTAAAAAAAATCTCCAAGTGTGAAGAAGTTTTAGGTTGCCCAAGTTTGAAAAGATAGAAAATAGCATATGTGGACCATGTCAGATGGGCAAATAAGTGAAGTCCATGTTGGGGTTTATGTCCTAAAATCCAATTTATTGGCATGTTATAAATAATTAAATTGTTTAATTATATGAGACTATTTATAAATGAACTAATGGGACATTATCTTAGTCCATGAGATGCATTGTATGTGATTTATGTGATTTAGTCACAGAAGATGTAAATCACAAGTTCTTTGTAAACTCAGAAGTTTAGTTCGTAGTCGGTGATGAAATTGGGTGTTTCATCTGCGAAGAGTATAACATATCAACTAAGATGATTTGTCTTGATCATGGAAATTGAGATTTCTAGTTGGTATGTTGATATGTTTTAAGAGTTAAGACATATTAAACTGGACCGCTATGAGATTTATTATTCTCCTAACAACTGTCAAATAAATAATAAATCTCATGACTTCTATTTACATGAACTCTTAATCCTAAGAGAATAATGGACTTGATCATAAGATGTAGGTTGCTTTGATATATCAGGAGTGAGATCTATAAGTCACGGTCAACACCTCAGTATGTTGGGCAGCCACATTTAGTGTTGATGGAATATGTATTCTCAAGATGTAATTCACAGTCTCTTAATGGAGATACAAAATATTCCCTTGAGATAAGTTTAATGGGTTTGGTTATTTAGAGAGTTGGGCCCAACCACTTTAGTAAGGAGTTACTAAAGTATGTATATTTAAGGAATTGGATTTCATAAATATATAATGAATAACTTAAAAGATTAAACCGAGTACTTAAGGATTAAGATGTAGTAATTTATAAAGTGGCAGTTTACATCCATGACTTTGTATTACTACAAATATTTTATGAAGGGGTTGCATGTATAATAAAGTCTTGGGATATAATTTATAGATAAGGCCTAGAGTGCAACTATATTTATGTAGTGGTATTAAATATAGTTAATGGTAAATTTGGACTTGTCAAGAGTTGACAGAAAAGTCCAAGGCCCATTGGAGCTAGTGTCTTATTAGTCCCTTTTGGTCCTACTCCAAGCCACACACAAGAGCCCAATTGGAATGGCCCAAAAGGCTAGCCCAATTAGATAATCAGTTATATATAAAAAAAAAAGAAACATACAAAATTTTGGGTGAGGTGTGAGACATCATTCTGAAATGGTGAGTATGTGAGTGTTGGACATTCTCTTATTCTCTCATTGGAAACTGATTGAGAGACCACACATCTTGGGCATTAAGTGGAATTGGAGTGAAGATTAAAAGTCTTCCCAAGCGCTTTTGATCTTCGGTTTTGAATTTCACCGTACCAAGGTACGCTTTCTTGTTCTCTAATTCTGAAACTTACATAGTACATGTTATCAATTGCGAATGAAGTGGATCTGTTAATTTTTCCACTGCGCATGTTTACATGAGATAGAAACAAGTATTTCACATGTTTTTCCTACAAATGGTATCAGAGCGGTCTTCAATTTCGAATTGTATATCATGTTTTGTGATTTTTGGAATTAGTGACAATAGTTTCATGTTGTGAGAAATTTAATTTTCTGCATGGTTGTTGAAACTATGATTTGATGAAAACTGATTTTGATGTTATGATGTTGTTTAATTTTGAGTTTAAGGATGTTAAACTGAATTTTATGGCTATAGTATCAATGATATTCAGTTTAGATATCAATCTCTATCCATTATGTTCATATGATGGTTGTTTTGCTCTTGAAAACGTTGAAAAACTGTCTTAGAAAAATTCTGAGAAATTCAAAATTCGCGACGCTCGATCAAACGAGCATCTGTCGAGCATCGATCGAGCTGGCAAAAAGTTTCTCGATCGATCGAGGATCTGTCGAGCATCGATCAAGCTTCGTGGAATTTTTTCTCGATCAATCGAGCATCTGTCGGGGATCAATCAAGCAGCCAGAACTTTTCTCGATCGATCGAGGTACATTCTCGATTGATCGAGAACTGGGTATTCAGAATTTGTCTAAGTGTTTTTCACATTTATAAAGAACAAGGATGTGTGTGATGTGATTACTCATGGTTCTAACTAAAAGACCTAATGAGATCAATGGTATTAGTTAAATAGAACTCTTACTCCTAAATAGTTTGGAACATGTCTTTTAACAAACACTCTAATGAGATTGGAATTGTTGTATGTTTAAAAATCCTTAATTTATTTTAATTAGAGGTTTTAATGAGATTAAAGCTTAATTAAAAGGTATATAGTTTCTAATGAGATTAGAACTTATCATTTAGGAAATTAAGGATAAAGTTCTATATAACTAATTTTTTGATTCATTAGTGTTTAAGGAATCCTAAAGAGTTTAGGACTTCCATTTTAGTTAGTGATTCTAATGAGATTAGAGTCTTGAACAAGTGCAAGGTTATTAGTTGTGATGGGATCACAATTATTTAAGAAAAACCCAAATAACGAGCGGGAGTGCTTAAATAACCATTTTGTTAAGTTTATTGTAATGTGAATAGATACCTTGTCTTGACTTCGAGTCTTGCATTCCATGCGGAGGCTATTTACTTCACGGATTACAAGGTTAAACTTCATTGTGATTGCGCAAATGTTCATTACGCTAAAGTGACGTGACTTACTAACATCACATCGAATTTAAACAATTAAACACATTTGATGTGTAGGGTTAAAATTGTGAGTAGATCACAATGATTTCAAGACAATCCACTTGTTTTAAAATTTCTAGTAGGAGAGAGATTCAAGGGTTGATTCTCACGGCCTCCATTGCCGGTTTATAGTAGTATGATTAAGCACCTCGCCTTGGCGTATATGCCTTGCTCCCTTCGGAGGGTGTTTAATTCATGGTATTACAGGTTAAACTTCTTAATGATGGATGAAGTGTGTTTTTACATTGAGAACGACCACGCTTTTGTGGAGTTACTTGATGACTCATATAGATTCTAGGCAATGGTGTACACTAGACTAAGTGTAATGTTAACCTCCCTTCGAAGCTATGTCATTATTACTTAGAGGCTAAAGAAAAAGCGGCAAATTATTTTTGTTTGGTAAGAGTTACCATGACAGCATTAATAATAAGAATAATTCTCGCCTGATCATAGTGATTGGTATGACCTCGCTTCCGAGAAATATTAATTGCGGGATTAGGTTGTCATTGCACTTAATATAGTATGTTTTTCGGGTTCCATACTATATGGTTATGGATGCAAAATATAATGTCCCTGTAATTATGTTCAGTCTCTAAATAAAGTTGTCATAAATTTTGTTCTCTAGCTACTATTTTAAATGAATCGCATTAACTAAGAAATATTTTTGGACATGGTGCTTAAAGGTGCTGAAGTACATAAATTTTGTTTTAATTCAAGATTGTCATATAATGAATAACTTAAAGGATTAAACCGGGTACTCAAGGATTAAGATGTAGTAATTTACAAAGTGGCAGTCTACATCCATGATTTTGTATTACTACGAATATTTTATGAAGGGGTTGCATGTATAATAATGTCTTGGGATATAATTTATAGATAAGGCCTAGAGTGCAACTATATTTATATAGTGGTATTAAATATAGTTAATGGTAACTTTGGACTTGTCAAGAGTTGACAGAAAAGCCCATGCCTCATTGGAGCTAGTGTCTTATTGGTTCCTTTTGGTCCCACTCCAAGCCACACATAAGTGCCTAATTGGAATGGTCCAAAAGGCTAACCCAATTAGATAATCAGTTATATATAAGAAGAGAAACATACAGAATTTTGGGTGAGGTGTGAAACATCATTCTAAAATGGTGAGTATGTGAGTGTTGGACACTCTCCTATTCTCTCCTTGGAAACTGATTGAGAGACCACACATCTTGGGCATTAAGTGGAATTGGAGTGAAGATTAAAGTTTTTCCAAGTGCTTCTGATCTTTGGTTTTGAATTTCACTGTACCAAGGTACGCTTTCTTGTTCTCTAATTCTGAAACTTACATAGTACATGTTATCAATTGCGAATGAAGTAGATCCGTTAATTTTTCCGCTGCGCATATTTGCATGAGATACAAACAAGTATTTCACATGTTTTTCCTACAATCCAAGCATCCATCTTGTTAAGCCATATGTGGATATTGTTAGAGATATATGTAATGTAAATTGGCTAACCCTTTGACAAAACACACTTTACTTGTAATTGGGTAGATCTAGGATGAGTTTAGTAATTTAATAAACAAGAGTTCAAGTTTAGTATTGAAGCCATGCAAGTTTGTTCAAGAAACAAGTGAAGAAATGTTGTTCATTAATGCTCGACAGATAGCTCAACAGATCACATCTATCGAGGTATAATACTGGAGCTTGACAGAAGTTGTATTTGTCGAGAACTACGAAATTTAGATTTCCATATCAGATTTCACGCATGTCCAAGTGTATTTGTGTAGGGTTTCTTTTCTCACAACCCTAGACATATATAATGATTATTTTAAGGGCCGTCACATTAGATGCAAGGTGATTATTCATGCATATTGTGACCGGAGACAATTTGCCCTAGTTCATCATATTCTTTGAAGAAACTACTGCATCTTTGCGCCAAGAGTTTTGTAACCATGGAGCTTTTTGATCTTCATCGTTGCATGAACTGAAGAAATTTGCAACCAATATCTTCCTCAAGTTGGTGTGTTAGTCACGTACTTGGATTCGTGCATCAATTGGTTAGTCATGTACTCGAAGCCATGTATTAAAAGGAAAGATTGTCACTACATTTCAAGTCTAGTTGGGTATTGGGGTAAGGGTTCAACTGTACGTTGGTATTAGATACTAGGATTCATTTTACTTATAATCGCTTGTTTTGATAATAATGAATTCTCGGGAGTAATGACCTTAAATTCACCCGGTAAGGTTTCGCCTCGGTGGTTTTCCCCATTCATAAACAAAACAACTGTGTCAAATTTATTTTCCGCTGCATTTAACTTAGTTGGTGATTTTTTTGTGCTACCACGCTTATTGCATGTAATTGAATCTAATTAATTAACTTGGCTAATTAATTGATTAATTTACCCAAGGGTTCAATACATTCTTTGCCTATCAAGTGGTATTAGAGCGGGCACATTCTGATTAGGGTTAGTCTTTTCTGTGTGATCTATTGACCCCTGTTTGTTATGGATAGAGGATAATCTCTAATTATACCTCCTTTATTTGATAGCATTAACTATGGATACTGGAAAGTACGCATGAGAGCTTTTTTGCAATCTTTAGATGAGAATGTGTGGCAAGTTATGGAGATTGGCTAGACTAAGTCAAAGGAAGCACCAGTTGATTGGGATAATGCCAAGATCAACGAACTTCAACAATAGAGCACTGAATGCTTTATTCAGTGCCGTCACCAATGAGGAGTTCAAGAAAATATCATTTACTGAAACTGCTAAAGAAGCATGGACCATCCTCCAAACAACCTACAAAGGGACTAAGGCTATCAAGGATTCAAAGTGTCAAAGGCTTACTACAAGCATTGAAGAGATTAAGATGGAGGAGGATGAGTTGTTTGACAAGTTCTATGCTAAGCTAAAGGACATAATCAACTCTGCCTTTAATCTTGGGGAAACTATTCCCGAACCCAAGGTTATAAGAAAGGTGCTCAGATCTCTGCCTGAAAAATTTCATGCCAAGATCACTGTCGTTGAAGAATCAAAGGACATTGACAAAATTCCTTTGACAGAGCTAGTTGGCAACTTGCAAACCTATGAGTTGGGTTTGATTAGGATCAGGAAACCAAGCAAAACTAAGAGCATGGCACTGAAGGCCAAAAGCAATAAGATCGATGAGTCTTTTGATGATGAAGATTCCAAGATGAAATCCTACATCACTAGGCAATTCAAGAATTTTATGAAGAATGCCAATGAGAAAGGATTCGACGAGGACCGAAAGCAATCCAATTTTTCACAATTCAAGAGCCAAGATAGAGGAAAGAAGGATGCTAAGGATGATGGTCAGTACACTGTTCCCTCCGGACCAAAGTTCTTTGAATGTCAAGGTTTTAGACACATGAAACAAGAATGTCCAACATATCTCAGGAAAATTGGGAAAAGCAAGGCTTTTACTACTACCTTGAGTGACACCGAGCCTGAGGATGAGTTAGATGACAATGATGACGAGAGAATCTTGAATGTCTAACTGCCTCAATGAATCCTACTGAGGGGATTGTCAAAGAGGAAGATGAAGAAGAGGACTTGGTGGAGTCTAAGTTTGAGAAAATGGATGAACAAGATGATATCTATACAGCCTATGCTAAGTTGTACAAGATTTCCGAGAAGCATGAGAAACTTTATAGGCTGGTCACCAAGAAGCTAAGTGAAGCTGAGCTAGATCGAAAGGAGCTCTCTACAAAGGTTGATGAAGCAAATCAAACCATTGGAGCTTTGCGGTTCGAGAACAACTGCCTTGCTAAAAAGACAAAGAAGCTTGAATTAGAACTGTTTCAAGTTAGAGCTCGATTGGAGAGGACTTCTAGTGCAAAGCTCGATGAGATGCTAAGCTCTCAAAAATCTGCTTCTGATAGAACCGGTTTAAGGTATGATTTCTCTTCTCCTAACATTGCCTCATCTAGTACTATTGTGTTTTGTGTATATTGGTAGTTGTGTACCTTGGATGGCCATTGAAATAAAGTTTTCTAAATTTTGTATCATTTGCAGCTTAAATGAGCATATCAAGCACAACTAAGCAAGTGAGCTTTGTGGCTCGTGTTTGTGATGAGTACGATTAAGTAATCTCTTATACTTAACACTCATATTACTCTTTTTGACATAAAGGACTAGAAAATTTTAAGAGAAAGGCATAAATAATCATCTCACCACTAAAGTCCGTCAATCATGTTATAACATCTGTGTGCTTCGGCATAGCAAAATGGTGATATCTTTGGCTTACATAATTGGGTATTTCTTTTCTCTCTATATATGCCCATGCATGATATGTTCAATAATAAAAATATGCAAAGAAATATAAAAGCAAAAGGAATCAAAATGCTTTTAAATATGGTTGCAAGCAGGTTTCTAGGAGATGTGGGAATTATAAGATGTACCTCGAAAGTGATAGTCTCCATCAAGCAGTAATGATTGTGTGTGAGTGAATTTGATTTACTCATATCACAAATTGCCATAATATGAGACACTTATGCACTCTTGCTATGTTTTCACACACAATACGCAAATTCTTTGCCACCCTTGATACATGTGTAGGTACAATGTGATTTGGCCATCACAAGGAATACATGTGTTAATTGTAGGATAAATATGTGTTTGTATCACATACAAAACATACACAACAGAAAAATAACGGATCTACTTCATTCGCAATTGATAACATGTACTATGTAAATTTCAAAATTTAAGAACAATAGATTGTACCTTGGTGCGGTGAATTTCAAAAACAAAGATTAGAAGCACTTGTAATCGAGAACACTTTTAATCTTCACTCCAATTCCATTAACGCCCAAGAAGTGTGGTCTCTCAATCAGTTTTCCAAGTTAGAATTAGAGAGAGTGGCTTACACTCACACACACACTATTTCACAATAGTGTGTCAAACACAACAGAATTCTGTATGTTTCTCCCTTTGTATCTAATTGATTATCTAATTGGGCTGGCATTTTGGGTATTTCCAATTGGGCTTAAGTGTGTAACTTGGAGTGGGACCAAAAGGGACCAATAACACACTAGCTCCAATGGACCTTGGGTTTTTCTGTCAACTCTTGACAAGTTCAAAGTTACCATTAACTATATTTAATACCACTATATAAATATAATTGTATACTAGGCCTTATTTATAAATTATATCCCAAAATTTTATTGTACATGCAACCCTTTTATAAAATATTTGTAGTAATACAAAGTCATGAATATAGACTGCCACTTTAAAAATTACTATATTTTAATTCCTTAAGTACCCGATTTAATCCTTTAAGATATTCATAATATATTTATGAAATCTAATTCCATAAATATATACTTTAGTAACTCCTTACTAAAGTGGTTAGGTCTAACACTCTGAATAACTAAACTCATTAAACTTATCTTAAAGGAATATTTTGTATCTCCGTTAAGAGACTATGAATTCTATCTTGAGAATATATGCTCCATCAATACTAAATATGGTTGCCTAACATACTGAGATTTTGATGGTAACTTAAGATCTCACTCTTGATATATTAAAGCAACCTACACTTCATGATCACGTCCATTATTCTCTTAGGATTAAGAGTTCATATAAATAGAAGTCGTGAGTTTATTATTCATTTGACAGTAGTTAGGAAAATAATAAATCTCATAGCGATCTAGTTCAATATGTTTTAACTCTTAAAACATGTCAACATACCAACTAGAAATCTCCATTTCCATGATCAAGACAAATCATCTTAGTTGATATGTTATAGTCTTCGCAAATGAAATACCCAATTTCATCACCGACTACGAACTAAAATTCTGAGTTTACAAAGAACTTGTGATTTATATCTTTTGTGACTGAATCACATACTATGCATCTCATAGACTATATGATAATGTCCCAATATTCATGTTACCATTATTTTTAAATAATTAAAAAACAACTTTATTAATCACAACATAATGTCATACATAGCATCATACAATAGGATTTAAGGGCACACATCCTAACAATCTCCCACTTGCCCTAAAGACTATTGTGCACTAATCTAACTCCCATTTTCTCCAAATGTGACTTGAAAGTCTTTTGGGGCAAGGCTTTGGTAAAGGGATTCGCTAGATTATTTGCACTATCTATCTTTGCTACTACTACATCTCCACGAGCAACAATGTCTCGAATGATGTGGTACTTTCTTTCTATGTGCTTTCCTTTCTTGTGATTCCTTGGATCCTTGGATTATACAACCACTCCACTATTGTCGTAAAACAATGTGATAGGAGCTTGCTCAATTCTCACAACACCAAGATCAAAAAGGAATTTCTTGAGCCAAACAACTTCCTTTGCCGCTTCACAAGCAGTAACATATTCAGCTTCCATGGTGGAGTCGGCAATACAAGATTGCTTAACACTCCTCTAACTTATGGTTTCACCTCCCAAGGTGAACACACAACCTGAAGTGGACTTTCTAAAATCAAAATCCGAATGAAAATCTGAATCTGTATAGCCAATGGGAATCAAATCCTCACAACGGTAAACAAGCATATAATCTCTCGTTCTCCTTAGATACTTGATAATATGCTTTACAACTTGCCAATGTTTAAGTCCTGGATTTTATTGATATCGGCTGACCATGCCAACTGAATAACAAATATCCGGTCTAGTACAAAGCATGGCATACATGAGACTTCCCACCGCAAAAGCATAGGGAACCTATCTCATCAAGTTTTCTTTCTTAAGAGTCTTAGGCCTTTGGTCATCGGACAGAAGAACTCCATGTTTGAAAGGAAGTAATCCTTTCTTGGAGTTTTGTATGCTAAACCGTTCTAGAACCTTATCTATATATCTAGCTTGTGACAAACCTAACATCATATTATTTCGATCTCGCCAAAGCTTGATCCCTAGAATATAGTTAGCTTCACCCAAGTCCTTCATATCAAATTGGCTTAACAACCAAACTTTAACCGATGACATTACCCCTACATTATTTTCAATAAGTAGAATATCATCATCATAAAACACTAGAAACATTACTACTTTATCTCGATGTCTTTTGTACACACATGATTTATCAAGATTTTGTTCAAAACTGAATGACTTGATTGCTTGATTAAATCTGATGTTCCATGACCTAGATACTTGTTTAAGTCCATAAATAGACCTTTTCAACTTGCATACCATATGCTCTTGATTCATTGCTATGAAACCTTCCGGTTGCAACATGTAGATTTCTTCATCAAGATTGCCATTAAGAAATGCAGTCTTGACATCCATTTGTCAAATCTCATAATCATAATAAGTAGCAATAGATAAGAGAATTCTGATAGACTTAAGCATGGCTACTAGCGAAAAAGTTTCATCATAGTCAATGCCTTCTTTTTGTGTACACCCTTTCGCCACTGTTTTGCTTTAAAGGTTTCAACATTTCCATCTATCCCTCTCTTCCTCTTGTAAACCCATTTGCAACCAACAAGTTTAATGCCATTAGGCGCCTTTACAAGATCCCACACATGATTGGAATGCATAGAATCCAATTCAGATTTCATAGCTTGGACCCAATGATGTGCATCTATATCATTCATTGCTTCCTCATAAGTGTAGGGATCCGATTCAGCCTCTTCTGAGATAGCTTCATAAGTTTCTCCCAAACCTATGAATCTTATAGAAGGTCGAACAATTCTCCCACTACGATAAGGCACCTGTGTACTAGACATCTCATGAGTAGTATCTTGTGGTGTATCTAATACAACCACATCATCCCTAGTTTCATCAATTGGTTGTTCAACTATAGGTTCATCAATTGGTTGTTCAACTATAGGTTCATCTATTTCAACCGAAACAACTTTGCTCCTAGGATTAAAGTTATTCACATAATTATCCTCTAAGAATTTGGCATGAGTGCTAACAAACACTTTGTTATCTTTATGATTATAGAATAAATAACCCTTAGTTTCCTCTAAATACCCTATAAACATGAATACTTTTGTTTTAGCTTCCAACTTATCAGACTTCCCTTTCAACACATGTACTACACATCCCCAAATGTGGAGATATTTCATACTAGGCTTGCGCCCACTCCACAATTCCTTGGGTGTGTTGGGAACAGATTTCGATGGAACCAAATTCAAAATATGCATTGCAGTTTTTAGTGCATATCCCCAAAAAGAAACTAGTAAAGTTGAGTAACCCATCATGGACCTAACCATTTTCAAAAGAATCATATTCCTTCTTTTCGCTACACCATTTTGTTAAGGAGTTCCAAGTGCAATCAATTGGGATACAATCCCATTTTGAATTAGATAATCCTTGAAATCCCCAAGAAGGTTTTCACCACCTCGATTAGATTGAATGACCTTTATGCATCTACCCAATTCATTCTCAACTTCGGCCCTAAACTCTTTAAACTTGTCAAATGCTTCGGACTTCCGTCTCATTAGGTACACATAACCATATCTTGAGTAATCATCCATAAAAGTGATGAAGTACTCAAAACCTCCTTTTTCTTGGGTTGATATAGGACCACATACATCTATATGAACTAATTCAAGCAACTCTTGGGCTCTTCTTCCTTTTGCATTAAAAGGTCGTTTGGTTATTTTACCCTCCAAACAAGATTCACAAACTGAGAATTCATCAAAGTCCAATGGCTCTAAAAGTCCATATTTGATCAGTCTTTGAACTCTATTTGAATTAATATGACCCAAACGCAAGTGCTAAAGATATGCATCATTAGAAGGAAAATTTCTCTTTAATGATTTTACATGAGAGTTATTATCTAATTCAGAATTGTATAATTCATGCTTATCAGGAGTTAAAATATAAAGACTATCCACAATATTGCTAGAACAAATAAACACTTTATCCTTCTTTATTACAACATTGTCTTTCAGGATAACACAATACCCATGTTTTTCGAAATAAGTTGTAGAAACTAAATTCCTACGAATATTAGGTACATATAGACAATCTTCCAATATTAAAATTCTAGAACTAAAAGATAAATTAAACATTCCAACAGCTATAACTAGAATCTTAACTTAAGATCTCACTTCTGATATATCAAAGCAACCTACACTTTATGATCAAGTCTATTATTCTCTCAAGATTAAGAATTCATGTAAACAGAAGTCGTGAGTTTATTATTTATTTGACAGTCGTTAGTAGAATAATAAATTTCACAGCAGTTCAGTTCAATATGTTTTAACTCTTAAAACATATCAACATACCAACTAGAAATCTCCATTGCCATGATCAAGAAAAATCATTTTAATTGATATGTTATAATCTTCGCAGATGAAATGCCTAATTTCATCACTGACTACAAATTACAATTTTGAGTTTACAAAGAACTTGTGATTTATATCTTCTGTGACTCCTCGCATAAATCACATACTATGCATCTCATGGACTATATGATAATGTTCAATATTCATGTTACCATTATTTTAGATTATAATAAAACAACTTTATTAATACAACATTAAGTCATACATAATGTCATACATAGCATCATATAATAGGATTTAAGGGCACTAATCCTAACATGACCAATGAGGAATTCAAGAAAATATCATCCACGGAAGTTGCCAAGAAAGCATGGACCATTCTTGAGACCACCTATGAAGGTACCAAGGCAATAAAGACAGTGAAGCTTCAAAGACTCACTAGTAGTTTTGAAGAAATAAGGATGGAGTAGGATGGGACCTTTGATGAGTTCTATGCTAAACTCAAGGATATTGCGAATTCTGCCTTCAACCTTGGAGAATCTATAGCAAAATTCAAAATTGTTAGAAAAATCCTTAGGTCCTTACCTGAAAGGTTCCATGCCAAGATCACTGTCATTGAAGAAGTGAAGGATATTGATCAAATTCCTTTGACTGAACTCATAGGGAACCTTTAAATTTATGAGATAGGATAAGGTTTAATGGGAAAAGGTAGAAAGAGTAAAAACTTCGCTCTTAAGGGTATAGAGGAAGAGAATGATGACTCTGAAGATGAAGATGAGGATGAGGATGAGGACTTAACCTTTATAGCTGATGAGATTTCAAGCTTCTTCAATTTAGGAAAAAGGATAAAGACAAACCTCCTAGGAAATCTAAATCCTCTAGGAAGGGTAAGAATGTGAAACCCCTTATTTAGTGTCATGAGTGCAAATGTTTTGGTTATATGAGGATAGAGTACCCAAACTATCTTATGAAGGAAAAGACCAAGAATTCAAATAATAAAGGGTTGGTTGCTACCTAGAGTGATACTGAGGATGACTCTTCCGATGAGTATATGGATGAATGTGGTCATTTTATAGCTTTTGCTGCCACAACCGATAAGGTGATTGTGGAGAGTGATAATGACAGTGAGGATTCTTCTAATGATGAAGTACCCAAGAGGACGACCCTTTAAGAAGCCTATGATAAGCTATGTACTAAATTTATAAAATCTGAAAAGTCTACTCATCGTTGTAGAAAAGAGCTTAATGAGATAAAACTGAAAAAATGATTTGTTAGTCAAACTAGATGAGACTACAAGATTAGTTGAGACTCTTGTTGTGGAGAACACCTTATTAGAAGAGAAGGTCAAGAATCTCGAGGTTAAGCTTAGTCAAGCTAGAACTCAAATAGAGAGGATGTCTAGTGCAATGCTTGATGAGGTATTGAGTGCTCAAAAGCCTAGTTCTGATAAGACTGGCTTAAGATATGCTGTTTCCTTCAACTCCTCCTCTTCCACAGCTTTTGGATCAAGGGCTGTCTTTGTGCCCCAATCTGAGAAATGTGATAAAGGTACGAAATCCAAAACTGATTTGGCTAATTCTAAATCCTTTGTTAGACCTCATGTTTGTCATCATTGTGGTGTTTCTAGACACATTTGTCCTAATTGCTTTAAGTTGTATCATCAAAAGTAACTGTCCAAATGATCACAAGTTTCCTCTCAAGGACCTACACCTTTGTTTGGAGAGTTATTAAAAGCCTTGAACTTTTTAACTCAATTTCAAGAGAATCTTAATTTTTCTATGTCCTTTAGTAGATATACTAGGACACGTGCCTTTTCATCTTCACGGCCAAAGGCTTGTGCTGTGTGGGTGAGAAAGGAGCCTAAGACTTAATTGTCTTTTGGTTGTCATCGGCTTTAATTCTTTCTACCTAAAGTATGACTCTCTTGCTTGATTTCTTATCTGCTTTTGGAATCATATTTTCATGCATATGCAGCTTTCCTTCATGCTTTCATGTTGTTTGTCTGTTTTTGTTTGGTTGTTTAATTTTTATTTTTATTTTTACTTTTTGTTTTCAAAGTGACAAAAAGGGAAAGAAATTGTGGAGAATATGTGGTTTCTTTTTAAGATTCTACATTTTAGGGGGAGAAATACATGTCTTTGTAAGGGGGAGTTATGTTTCATCTTGTTAGGGGGAGTGTTTACCTCTTTGTTGTTTTAGAAGCTTCTTTTAGCTTCTTGTACACCAGTCTTGTGACCATGTTTACATACATTGTGCTTATCTTTGATATATATATATGATGTATGTCTTCTTCACCTACCTCTACATGTATTGTTTATTTTCTCTCTTTATACACATGTTTCTTTATTGTATGCAATCTTTTATTTCTGTTTCACACTAAAATGTCTTGATGAGTTTTTTTTTTTTTTAAGTGTTTTAGAAATACAGGTTGTCAAAGTTTATCATGCCATAAACTCTTTTCTTACAATGTTTTTCAGGAGTTCATGATAGGATTAGATTTTATTGTATTTAACAATTGATTATGAGCTGAGTGATTTATAACTTCTCTTATATTTCATTTATTTGTTGTGGTTTTGTCACGGATTGCCAAAAATAGAGACTGTTAGGACATATGTGAAACTTGTTATGAACTTATGTCATTTAGAATTGGTCAATCCTTTGACAAAACACACTTTACTTGTATTTGTGTAGATATAGGATGGGTTTAGTTCTTCAAGGAATAAGAGTTTAAGTCTATTATTGAAGTCATGTAAATCTATCCAAGAAATAAGTGAAGAAGTGCTAATTCATTAAAGCTCAACAGTTGTATCTATCGAGAACTACGAAATTAAAATTTTCAGATTTGATTTTCAGCCCATGCTAACATGTATGTGTAGGGTTTCTTTTCTCACAACCCTAGACATATATAAGACTTATTTTAAAGGCCGTCACGTAAAAGAATACAAGGAGAACACATGCAAAAGGTGATTGATGCCTTATTCTCTCTAAAAGAAGCTACTACGTATTTGGGCCTTAGGATTCTGTAACCAAATGCTTCTTGATCTTCATTGTTGATGAAGTGAAGAACTTTGCAGCCAGCAATCTTCTTCAAGTTGGTGAGTTAGTCATGTATTAGGAGCCTTGCATCTTTGGTTAATCACGTACTGGGATCCGTGCAAAAAGGTGGTGTTCATATATTGAAGAATTCAGAGGTTCTAAAGCAGTAGAAGGTTTCTACTGTGAGTTCATCTACAGGGATTGTAAAGTCTAGGGACAAAGGTTTTGTACTAGATCTGAAACTTCTCTTTACTATAGTGAATTGCTTTCCGGGAAGGTTTCCCTCCAGGTTTTTTACTGTGAAATTAGTTTGTTTCATTGGTTTTCTTGGGTCATCATATCTTGTCTTATTTACTTTTTCGCGGTACATGGTATTGATGTTATTTTGTTTTAACAGAATTTATTCATAATCAATCTAATTAACAACTCGGGTTTAAAACTTGTTTATTCTATCAATTGGGGTCTAAATTTCCCAACACGAATGCACACGTTTGAACCTTTAGGATAAACTTACCTCCCGTCCAAATTAGGCAACGATATATGAAGGCTAGTTATGGCTAGGCCAACTTGGGTGCCTTACCTCTTCCAACCTGTACCCTAACTCCAGACGTTGTTTGGTAAGAAGACCTTCATGAGGTCATTTCTTTAGTTCTTAGACCTATAACTAGGTGGCGACTCCTTTGCTTCTTCTTAAGAGGCACCGCGTACTCCCAGATTCACGTTAGTTTAAGCCTAAAACCACTTTTAAGGAGGTTAAGTACTCTGCACCCCGTGCTTCATGAGAAGAAACCGATATGCCAAGATCTATACTACTATTTAAGGAGCTTCCCCAGTTTGGACAGGATTTTTTTTTTGTTCCACAATACCCCCAACACTCCTAAGTTTAAGTGGAGTCAGGATAGTCAAGTAAAAATACATGTTTGACTTGCACCAAAATATTGCCTAAAAATTAGGAATACTCTCTATTAAGGTATTTGAAATGCTTCAACTACCTAAACTCAGGTTTTTTTAAAAAAAATCACTTTTTTTTTTCTTTTTTACCATTAATAAGTCTTAACCGTCTTTCAAAAAAAAAGTCTTAACCGTTTCACATCAACCAAAAAAAAGTCTTAATAGTAAAAAAAAAAAAATTGATTATGATGAATGAAAATTATTAACTTAACCCAAAAAAAAAACCTCTATATAAAATCCACTTTGTCAAATTTATTCCTTAAAACTTTTTTCAAGTCATTTGATTTTGAGTGTTGTGTAGTTACTTCAGTTTTCTCTGAATCCCGTATTTTTTTTTCTCTGTGACCAAAAATAGAAAGAATAAAAAATCTAAAAAGTAGAGACACCCAACAGCCATAGAGCCATAGCCATCAAAGACACAGTCAAGGAACAAACCTAGACTCCACTTCTTGGTATTCAACAACAACACCCTCTCTTTCTCTGTATTTTTTTTTTTTGGGTACTGAGGTTGTGGTGTTGTATGTTTGTTTGAGGAGACATTGTAGGATTGGGGAAACCAAAGCTTCAACATTACCCATTGCATTCAGGGACTAAACTCAAGGAAGAAAAGCCACTGGCCCTTGAATTATCAAACCCTTCTTCTACTTCTGTATCTAAGTCACTGTACAATTTACTTACTGTTACTCTCTTTCTTCATTTTTTGATGTTTTTTGGTATTGGATTTTTTTTTATATGACTTACAATATATATAGTATTCATTTTCTATGCTTCACTAGAAAAAAAAAAAAGATAGATTAGATATGCCTAAAAATATTGGAGTGATTCAGTACTAATAACAAAAATGAATAGATATGGACTTATAACAATTTTAACGGAGTAATATTATATTATTTAAGCATATTTTATATATTAGGTATTCATGTTCAAGTTATAGTGGATTATTTAAATTTTTTTTTTTAAAAGTTATAGTGGACTAGCCTATATGCACGCCCTCGCGCATGTGCTCAGAAGTTCTTTTATTTTTGAGTAAAGGTTAATAATATGTATTCATTATAATTTAGTATTGCTAAATTTTCTAATAATAAAATACCTAAAGGTGTGATGAAAAAGAATACCTAGGGGTGTGATTAGTGTTATGCGTTTGTGGATGAAATATTTTTTTCATCACACTCCTACGTTTTTTATAATTTAAAAATGTAGCAATTTCAAATTATAATGAATACAAATTATTAATCTTTACCCAAAAATAGAAGAGTCTCTAAGCACACACCTGAGCGCGTGCTTAGAGGCTAGTATTATCTAAAAGGGGTATGGATCTCAAAACTTACACTACCTGTTAAAAAATTGTTGTTTTGGATATTTATGAATTTCATACATTAAAAAAAATCTGTAAAAGTAATAAAAAAATTTGTGAAAAATTTTGACAATTTTTATCTAAGTAAGAGAAGAACACCTAAAATAATTCAAACTTTCCCGAGCAACTCCTTTCATAGTAACCAAATAGGGGGAGAATATCAAAATCCCTAAACAAACCTTCATCAAAACACACAATCTTCACCAATTCTAGGAATCAAGAGACCTATTGCTGCCAATCTCTTCCTTTGAGTGAGTAGGCAATCTCTTCGATCTTGTCCATTGTTTGTTGTTGAGATAAAGAATAAGAATTGGTAGAACCACAAAATTTTGTTTTCTTTTATAGAATTTTTTTTTTCTTATTCATTTGAATGCGCTTCCGCTAATGCCAAACCACACCCCAAAAATTCCATAACTTTCCACTTGTTGTTATATAGGAACAAGAACGTTGAGCAACTACTAACGTCAGCATAACAAACTTACGGTTTCAGAGAGAGAGAGAGAGATTTTCTCTTTGTGGGTGGGTGGCTATAAGGGATGCCACATCCTTGTCTAAGCCCAATTTTTTTATTATTATTCATGGGAAATTATTTGATGGAAATAACCACCCATTATCTAACCCATGCCATGTGGAAGACAATTATATATGTTGGTAAAAACTGGTTTTGTATCTCATACAAAACACATAGCCGAAGCAATAAACAAGGATCTATTTCATTCATAATTGATAACGTACACTATGTAAATTTCAGAATTTAAGAACAAGATAGCATACCTTGGTGTGATGAAATTCAAAACCAAAGATTGAAGTACTTGGTAATACTTTTAATCTTCACTCCAATTCCACTTTACGCCTAAGATGTGTAGTCTCTCAGTCAGTTTTCAAAGGGAGAATGAAAGTGTGTCTCTCTCTCACATGCACACCATTTCTTCTTATATCACTTATAAAAAATTCTGTATATTTCTCCCTTTTATAACTAACTGATTATCTAATTGGGCTAGCCTATTGGGTCTTTCCAATTGGGCTTTAGTGTGTGGCTTGGAATGGGACCAATAAGACACTAGCTCCAATGGACCTTGGGCTTTTTCATCAACCCTTGACAAGTCCAAAGTTACCATTAATTATATTTAATACCACTATATAAATATAATTGCACTCTAGGCCTTATTAATAAATTATATCCCAAGACTTTATTATAAATACAACCCCTTCATCAAAATATTCGTAGTAATACAAAGTCATGAATATAGACTGCCACTTTGAAGATTACTACATCTTAATCCTTGAGTACCCAGTTTAATCCTTTATGTTATTCATCATATATTTATGAAATCCAATTTCATATATATATATACTTTAGTAACTCCTTACTAAAGTGGTTGGGCCCAACACTTTGAATAACTAAACCCATTAAACTTATCTCAAGGGAATATTTTATATCTCCAGGGAATATTTTATATCTCCATTAAAATATTATGAATTCCATCTTGAGAATATATGTTCCATCAATACTAAATGCGGCTGCCCAACATACTGAGGTTTTGACCGTTACTAATAGATCTCACTCTTGATATATCAAAGCAACCTACATCTTATGATCAAGTCCATTATTCTCTCAGGATGTAGAGTTGATGTAAATAGAAGTCGTGAGATTTACTATTCATTTGACAGTCGTTATGAGAATAACAAATCTCACAGCGGTCCAGTTCAATATGTCTTAACTCTTAAAACATATCAACATACCAACTAGAAGTCTCCACTTCCATGATCAAGACAAATTATCTTAGTTGATATATTATAGTTTTCGCAGATGAAATGCTCAATTTCATCTCCGACTACGAACTACATTTTGAGTTTACAAGGAACTTGTGATTTACATCTTTTGTGACTAAATCACATAAATCACATACAATGCATCTCATGGACTATGATAATGTCCCATTAGTTCATTTATAAATAGTCTCATATAATTAAACAATCTAATTATTTATGACATGCCAATAAATTGGATTTTAGGGCACAAACCCTAACAATATATGCATCATGGAAGAAGGTAGGGACACTTATCATTACGAGGGAAAAGAGGTAGTTAATTTCTGCAAATAACCACCTGTACTGTGGTACTAATGCACTCGAAATAATTGCCACCCTTGCCCATAAATATAGGCCACATTCAAAAAAGAAAGACACCTTGAATAAACCATATGCTTGTTTAGAGCACATATCATCAGAGAACTTTCAAAGATCTTAAAATCTAAGGGGATCTTCATCATATGATTGTAAGTTTATGTCTCAATACTTGCATTTAAGTTTCATGCGAATTATACATACTTGCATTTAAGTTTATGTCTCAATACTTGCATCCTATAGAAGATTGAACACGAATATTGTTGAATTTTAATGGTCATGTTTTCACTTCGTATTGGTTTTGAGAAATGGAAGGGTGTTTTTCACTGGGCTGTAAGTCTGTAACCAACAAGTAGTTGCCCCGACTTTCATTACCAATGTTCTATACACCAAATAATGACATTGGGATTGGTTCAATTGAGGAATTAATAAATAAGGGACACCCACCAATGTAACAAAACTATTGATAGGCCAAAAATGCATCGACCCCTTGTGATGAATTAATTAGCCAAGTTTATTAATTAATCAAATTAACATGTAAATACGTGGTAGCACAAACAAATCACCAATTAATTAAAGTATGCAGCGGAAAATAAATTGACACAGTGATTTGTTTACGAATGGGGAAAAACATCCGAGACAAAAACCTCACCGGGTGATTTTAAGGTCACTACTCCCGAGAATTCACTATTATCACAACAAGCGGTTACAAGTAAAGGCATCTCAATAGCTTATACCAACCTACAGTTGAACCCTTACCTCAATACTCAATTGGACTTGTTCTGTAATGAAAATCTCTCATTTCAATGCACAGCTCCCAATACGTGACTAACCAATTGTGCGGATCTCAGTATACAACTTCAATCACTAACTAGAGAAGATTGTTGGCTGCAAAATTCTTCAGTTCATCACACAATGAAGATTGAGAAGCTCCTTAGTTACAAAACCCTATGGTGCATAAATACAACAGCTTCTTCACAAGAAAGATGAATTAGGGCAAATTCTGTCTCCAGACACAATTTGCATGAACAAACTTTGCTTAACACTTGTGCAACTTGTGTCTTGGTTGTGCAACCTTTTACGGCTCTTAAAATAATCCTTTTATATGTCTAGGGTTGTGAGAAAAGAAAGTTCAAACATACAATCACGTATTGAATGAAAAACAAACTAGAAATTCTAAGTTTCATAAACCTCAACAGATACCTTAGCTGTCAAGCTGCGGGCTGAAACAACTCTTTTAATTCTTCATAGATACAAGCTGTCGAGCTTTAATGAACAACATTTTTCACACTTGAATCTTGGACAGACTTGCATGGTTTTAACACTAGAACTTGAAACAAGGTTTCTTGAAGTATTAAACACATCCTAGATCTACCCAATTACAAGTAAAGTGTGTTTTGTCAAAGGATTAGCCAATTACATGAAATAGTGACATATGTTCCTAACATTGAATCACATATGTCCTAACAACTATAATTACAAGGAGCTTATGGATAAATTATACAGGCAACAAGGGGTGAGGAGAAGGGTGGAGGTCCTAGAGGAAGCTTTTGAGTTGCAACATTATGAATGTGGTCCTCGTCTGCCTGGTATAGGTGCCTTTTTTTTAGTGGCCATAAACTCATAATAATCACTTTGGGCTTGCATGTCGACTACAATACAATGTTCTTGCTATCAGGATTGCCCTAAAACCCAATTATATGACATTATCTTCTATTTCTTTTTGTAAAAGTTAATAATTTACATTTGTTATAATTTGAAAATATATATATTTTATTTTTCAAGCAAATAAAAATAATAAACTTTAGAGATAAGTTGTAATTGTAATTTTATTTTTTTTATTTATTGAACATGTGTTTGAAGTGGTGTAGTAATATAGAGAAAAGTTTGGCTAGGAAAAATAAGATGAAAATGAGGGGAAAGAATGCTAAATTTAAGAGTTCTCTTAGTTTTTTTATTTCTTATTTTTTAAATTGGGGGTGTTTTACATTTATTCACCTGAGCTTCAATCCGCTTGCAGCCATCTCACCCTCAAACGTTAGAAAAACACCTTTTAATACAAATCACAACAATACACGAATCAAAATAGGAACCCTTTGAAATCTTGCCTCACGAGCCCTAGAATCACGAAAAAATCCTTGCATTGAGCTAGGGTTTTGATTTTTCTGACCATGTTACATAAAAATTTCATGTTCCCATAAATTCTGACTTTGGGTTGTCTTGAGGCATTGAATATTCGAAGATACAGCAAGCCAGGTATGAAATTTCTGCTTTATGTGTTTTGGGTTTTCACCTTTTGATGGTAGCTTTTATTCATAAGAAATTTGGGCAGAAGTTGATAAGCGATGTCTTCTTTGTATAAAAATTACTCAAGTTCAAGTGGGCATATGTGTACATATGTGACTTATGTGCTGAGAACAAGTTTGACAATGGATAATTTTGGGAGAAAGTTTTTGGGATGTAGTTGATATAAGGTAAGTATAGTTTTTAGTTAATCTAGTTGACTCAAGTGAGATTGGAATGTGATATGTTCAATTCAATTTATGAACAGGTTGGTCCCAAGTGCCCTTTGTTTCATTGGATTGATAATCCTACTTGTATACGTGGGAACGAAGCTGCCCATTTGGTGCAACAAAAGCTGGATTTATTACGGAGTGAGCTTTAACTTGAAAATGAAAGGGAAAGAATAGCTACCCAGACAGCAGCAGAAGCTACCCAAATGGAAAAAATTGCTTAAGAAATGGTAGCAAAAGCTACAAAGAGGGAGAGAAAGTTTCAAGCTTCCTCTGTTAAAGCCAAGGAGATAGTAGTGAGAGCTTTAGAGCAAGAGAGAAAGTGCAGAATTTCACTAATTCTATCATGATCTTTTTTTTTTTGGTTATGTTGTTTTCCTGTTTTAGCTCAAGTGAGAATGTTGGAATGATGAGATTGAGTCTGCCTGATGGGTTGTAACGTATAAGTAGGTCCTCAATTGGCCAATGTTGGCTTGACGCCACTTTGTATTGTAATAGAACTATTTCAGATTCTGTTGGCTTGAAGCCAAGCTTTTTTAAGAAAAAGTGTTATTTATGTTAGATGTTGTTGGTGTTTTTGTTTAAAGTGAATTGGCAACTTGTGTCTTGTGGTTTTGTTGGATGCTGTAACTTGTTTAAAGTGCAGAATTGTGTCTGATGTTTGTGCAAAAAATGCATTGTGTGAAGATAATTGTGTTGAAAGTGAATTGTTTATAGTGCATTGTTTAGAGTGTTTGTGTTGAAAGTGCATGACAACCATTTGTCAACTTGCAAGAAAAGACAACAAATGCACACATAAACTTGCTATATTCAACGCATTCACCTGTTGTATTCAATATATACACACATAAACCTGTTGTGTTCAACTGCAATAATCAACCACATGACAACAACTAATCAAAATAATAATTTTGAACACCTGTCATTAAGTTGGGAAATTGTATACACATATAAAGTGGCAATGAATATTATCTTTCATCAACCACCAATCAATATAAGGCCTTTGGTACAACAACCACAAAACATTTGCACCGGCCCTTGTTTACAAAACTTACAAAGATAACACAAACCCCAACAGATGTTTTGACAGCATATATAAGCAACAATTGCCTGCCCTGCCATTGTTTACAATATATATATAACCCTAACACCTAATCATATAACCCTAACACTAAATATACATAGCAACAATCTTCTTCACATAAGCTTCATTTACTACCCTTGCCTCTCCTCCCATGTTGCCCTTTCCACCTCTTGTGTTACATTTCTATGTCCTTGTTGCATTACTCCTTCCTCTGAAAGCAGCTCCTCTGGTAGCAAGTGGTCTTGTAGGCTACAAAGTACAAGAATTTAGATGTTAGCTACCAGTATCACAAATTTATGAATAAAATATCAAACATAAAACTACAGTACATGTGATGATGGTGCTCTAGTGTCCCATGTTTCTATAGGGGTGTGTGGTGTTGGCTAGCTTGAAGAGAAGCAATGAGCTCCTCTAACTATGTACCTAAAGTCTGTAGAGTACCACTGAGTTGGTTGTTGTGACCATAGATTTTGGCCTGGTGGCTATGACCCTGCTGTTTGGTTGGATGAGGCCATAGTATAAGGCTGATGAGTTGGTGGGGGCTGAGATGATGCTAAGAATTGAGATGAGGATGGGGCTTGGGATAAATATTGGGCCTGGGATCCTTGGCTTCATAGGGCTTAGGATGAATATTTGCCTTTTTGCACTCTCTTCTTCGTCTCCCATGGTGTCTCACCAATGACATTGGCCTTGCATCCCTTTGCATTGTGCCCTTCCTTTTGACACCTCCCACACTTGACTGGCTTGGTTGCTCTTGACAACCTATAAGGGTTCCTTGGCTCATTAGCATCCCTCTTCCTTTTAATAGGTAGCCTGCCTGGTGGCTTATAAATAGTAGGTGCAATAAAAGCAGGTTGGCCACGTGAGATCCACTCAGACTGGCTAGGCATGGGAGGTATGGGTTTCTTGTATGTCTTCACATAAGTAACTTTGTAGTAGCATGGATGGGTGTAATCCTCTAGTTTCTCACAATTCATAAAAATGACTGCAATTCCATGCTTGCAGGGGATTCTTGTCAAGTCTCATACTCTACAACTACATGTCTTCCTTACCAAGTCCACCACATGCCTCTCCCTCTCATTGTCAACTTCATACACAAACCTCCCAAGGCATAATACAAAAGCCCTTAAACTCTACTTTCATCTTCTCCAACTTGTCCTATGTGCCTGGACACAACTTGCCACCATACCTTTCTATGACAATCCTCTTTATGTATAGTCTGCTCATAAGCCTAACCGTAATCCATTCCAGCATTGATAATATTGGCTTATCTCTAGCCTTTACAATC
The DNA here is from genome assembly GCF_040712315.1 of Castanea sativa. Classification (NCBI taxonomy): domain Eukaryota; kingdom Viridiplantae; phylum Streptophyta; class Magnoliopsida; order Fagales; family Fagaceae; genus Castanea; species Castanea sativa. The sequence goes on along the minus strand of NC_134015.1, from coordinate 45,721,045 downwards.
ATAGAGTTGAAACTCTCACTCAAATTGTTTACAAGACAATCTTTCAAAGCCCTAGGAGAAAAGTGGGATCCGGTCCACTATGCAGGATCTATATCTGCAAGATATTTCCAAACTTCTTCATCCAAACTCTTAAGATACTGCATCTCCTTCTCAAATTCCTTAACTGATGTTGTGCCAGCACACCTCCACAGTACACTCTTCAACTCCATGCCCTTATGGTTAACCTTGAAGTTGTTGTATATGTGTTTCACACAATACTTGTGCTTTACAGCTAGGAATAGAGTCTCCATTGCAGGAATAAGGCCCTGAGTATTGCATGAAAGTAAGCAAGTTAGCAAGTAAGCATTCAATATGTAATCACAGATTAATACCAGATTAAGATCATCTAGCCTGCCAATGTCATCTACAAACTGCTCTGAGAACCAGATCCAGCTATCCTTGTTCTCTTGCTCAACCATAACCACTGACACTAGGAATATATTGCCATTTCCATCCTTGGAAATGATAGATAGTAATTGCCCACCAAACCTACCCTTTAAGTGGCATCTATCCGGCCTAACAAATGGTCTACAATCACCTAGAAACCCAAGTTTATGAGCATTGTACCTAATGTACATCCTTTTAAACTTGGGTTGTGCATTCTCATCTTCCATCTCTATTTGCAGTATCACCTTGCTTCCAACATCTGTCCTCCTTATCATTTCTGCATAATCTCTTAGTAGGTCATACTGAGACTCTTCATTCCTAGTGATCAAACCCCTAGCTGCCTTTCTTGATCTATACACTTGACTAAGTCTTAAACCAATTGAAATCTGCTGCATAACATGGTGCTTAACACCTGAGACCTCCTAATTAGGATTTTTACTAAAATCTTCCAAATACCTATTTGCCACATACGCTGATGTAACTTGCCCATTTTGAAATGATAGGGGGCAGGTACACTCAAGATTAAGTGTCTTGATCTCAAATGTGCACTCTCTAATCACCATTAAGGCATAATATCTCCATCCACAATTATTCTTACAATGTACAAAATTCTTCTTCTTCTCATTCAACTTCCACTTGATATCAATGTGATGCTAATTCACATACTCCTTCAAAGCCTTCCTAAAAACCTTGGAGTTTGGAAATTTCATCCCTTTTACCAACTAAACATTTGTCATATCAACCCTCTTATTGAATTCTGGGTCGCCAACCCTCTACTCATCATCAAAACCATCCATACTTGCAATATCATCCTCTAGAGCTAGTTCAACCCACTCCTCATCTAAATTTATGTTCAGAGGTGGAACAGTGCTTGGTTAAGGTGTATCTGTGTTTGGCTAAGGTGTATCAATGGTTGGTTAAGGTGGATCATTGTTAGGCTTAAGTGGATCACTAAGAGGTGGAGAAGACTCGCCAAAACATCATCACCAAAGTCTTCTCCTTCCAGACCTTCATTCAACCAATCAAACTCCTCTTCTACCCCCACACTAGCATCACCCCCTCTAACAACCCCTCCACTAACCCCTTGACCAACCCCTCCATCTATCCCTCCACCAAACCCTTTAGGAACTTCAACTACTAGCGGAGCATGACCATTTTCCACGTGCAGTATGATGGTGTCTCTTGACCCTCCTTCATGAAGCTTACACATAGGCACCATATCTGCATCATGTATGAGCCTTAAGTCTTACTCCAAGTTTCCCCCAGGAGCTAAATAATGAAACCTAGACAATTCAGCAATCCCCAATTCCTCACATATACCTTCTATTTCAAAATAACTAAACCTATCAGGATCCTTATACACTATTTCAACTTTCCCACCAAAGTATTCTAAACTTGGGTTCCACAGAAAAGTACTCCCATAATGAACCTCAAATTTCACTTCCTCAACATCCATCGGCAATAACAAATTACCATTTTACTCGTAGACAATTAAAGAATTGTAAACAACAAACACATAAAGAATAAACACTTGTATGTTTCTGTTTCGCTTTTGGGAGGCAACACACACATCAAAGGGAAAACATTTTCTGCTTTGCTTTTGTTTCTATTTTACTAATAAGTACATGCAAAAACTAAAATTAAAACCCAACAAATTCGTAGGGTCCACAGTGAGATACAATGACCACGACAGGCAAAATGCCCATAAACAAACACAAACCCAAACCACAGGTGGTCACATTTTTCATAAACATCAACAAACAAAACCAATATTCTTAGTAAATTACATGTAACATTGACTGATTACTCAAAAAATTATAAAGCCCAAACAAACCCGAATAAAAATAGTTCGAAAACCCAAAAAGTGACTGATTTATTACCAGGATTTGAGTCCCTCAAACAACTTGTTGCTCATCTCGGTTTATTCTTGCAGCACAATTTCAATATCAAATGCAGGTGGAGATTTTCATGATTCTAGGGCTCATGAGGAAAGATTTCAAAGGGTTCGTGGTTTGATCCATGTTATGTTCTGATTTGTATTAAAAATGTTTTTTTCCTAACGTCTGAGGGTGAGGTGGGTAACGAAGAGCAAAGCTCAGCTGGGCAAAGTGTTCAGTTTTAAACCACATGCAAGCAAAGTGAAAACGGACCAAAGCACAAGTGGGTTTACTATAATTTTCCCTAAAAAAATTATTTTTTTTAGATTACTTTTTGCATGAATATCTGGATTATTAATTATATTGTAGTCCGTAAGACATATTTTATGTAATTTAAGTATGAGAATGAAATTCTCATAAAAAACTCTAAATCACAAGCTCTTTGTAAATTTGCATTTCATTTGTGAAGATTATAATATATCAGTCCTGGTGAACTATTTTAATTATGGAAGTGAAGATTTCTTATTGATATGCTGGTTTGTCTTAATTGTGTAAGGTACACTGAATTGGACTATTGTAAGATTTATTGTTCAAATAACTATTTTCACCTGAACAAATAAACCTTACTAACTACTATTTTCATAGACTCTCAATCCTAAGAGGATGATGAACTCAAATATAAAATGTTGGTTGCTTTAATGTATACCAAAGTGAAATCCTAGCATCTTACACGATCAAAACCTTAGTACTTTGGGCAATCACATATCGTATTGTGAGAACACACGTTCTTAAGACAAAATTCATAATTTCTTTTTAGAGACATGAAGCATCCCATTTCTTTGTTTCACCATGTGCATTCAAACAAATTTTTTTTTCTTTCTCCACTGTTAAAATTTGATGTTCTATTGTCTATCTAATTGGAGCTCTAATTTTGGGACGATAAATTACCACTATGATTTTAATCATTTTACAGGACAATTCTCGATCCTTTTAGTTTCATGAAATGACCATTTAGCACTTGGTCTTGTAAAAATATAGTCATGCCCCTACACTTGGAAAGATTAAAATTTTTCTTTTGGTTGCAAAATGGTATCTACATATATCATAACGAGAGACTAACTTAGTTGATTTGAAGAACTCATATTGCACGTTATACATATGGAAAATTAGAATGATCAAAGGCTTGAAATTGTGTCAAACACTGAACCAACAAAGTTTTCAAATTGAACGTTCAAACTCCCAATAGATAACTCTGTTAAATGCGAAGGAGAAGTGTCCGTTGGAAATAATGATCTGCTAGAGTATATCCAAAACTTTGCTTCCTCTTTCTCAAAAGCTTTCTTTTGTTCACTTCCTAGACAATGTAATAATGTGGCACATATGATGGCCGCATATGCAATGGAGAATAAGGACTCCTCCATTTGGTTAGGTAGTTATTATGAATATATACATCTTCATTGCTTTTAACTCAAAAATAAATAAATAAATAAATAAGAACAAAAAAAAATCTAAATGTAACATAGTAATCCCTTTTTTTTCGCGAAGCAAAATTATATATTAAGTAGATACCACATATTGTTTCTCCAAAAAAAAAAGCAGCTAGATACCACATATTGATTCATCATACATAGTATATTATTGTATCAAAAAACTATTGAATAAGAAAAATTTTGATGGTGTAGCACCAAATTGTAACTCAATTGGTTGGTACATCCTAATATTGTCTAGGAAGAAATTTTCATGATCAAGCAGCAGTTTATAAATTAGAGGATATAAAACTTAAAACAAAGGCCTTACTACCAATATCGTGCCAAAATGATGAACTCCTTGAAATGAAAAACCATTGACTTAGATGTCATTTGTTGCCAATGGAATGATATTCCAAGCGAGAACTCTCCTTTGTATAGTATCGTTATTTATGATATTTTAATGAGCATCCGATTTCAAGATTCTACCAGTGGAAGTCTAATGTTAAAATTAATGGGACTCTTAAACACCATGAAGAAAAAATGTGACAAAGGAAACTTTTAACTGAAGTCATATCATTACTATAATAAGAAAATCAATTTCTTCTGGTCCACATATCTTTCTGTTCACACACACATCTCAAAAAACACAATATCTTGAGCAACTCATTGTTGCTTCAACCAGAGCTCCTCTCTTATCTTTTCATGGAGATGACAGTACCCTTTCAATTAGCCAATAACACACCTCTCTCCCTCTCTCCTGATTTCATTCTTCCAGAATTCAAAAGGCCTACCCTCTCAAAGGTATTTCCTTCGGATTCAATCCCCACAATCGACTTAAATGATAATCAAATTGATGAGGGTCAAGGGTCATCCCCGTTAGTTTCAAAGATATCACAAGCTTGTGAAGAATATGGTTTCTTTCAGATTATCAACCATGGAGTTCCCAAGGAATTATCCCAAAAAGTGTTGGCTGTGGTGACAGAGTTCTTCCAGTTGCCTCATGAGGAAAGGGCGCAATATCTTACAAAAGATCATACCAAGCAAGTAAAAGTGTTCAACTATTACCAAAAGTATGAAGGCCTTGGAAAGGTCATAATGTGGAGTGAGACCTTCTCTCACCCTTGGCATCCTATAGAAGATTTCACTCATTTCTTACCCACAAATCCTCCTCAGTATCGGTATCTCTACCTCACACTGCATCCTTTTCTGTTTTTCCTCTCTTGGATTCCAAATTTAGCCTGTGATTGACTGATTACACTAGCTCAATAACACTATTAAATCATGCATATTTTTGTTTGGTTGTTACAGAGAAGTTTTTGCTGAGTATGCAAAGGAGATTGGAGTTTTGATGGATAGACTTTTGAGCTTGATATCCCAAGGGCTTGGTCTAGAGAAGGATTGTTTAAAGAAGAAGATAGGTGAGAGGGCTTCCCTTTATTCACAAGCAAATTATTATCCACCATGTCCAGACCCAGAGCTCACAATGGGGATGCCTGCTCATAATGATATTGTTGCACTCACTGTACTATTGCAGTCAGAGGGGGTGACTGGCCTCCAAGTGATCAAAGATGAGAAATGGGTACCTGTTGACCCTGTGCCTAATTCTTTTGTCGTCAATCTCGCTGATCAAATTCAGGTAGCCGCGTTATTTTTCAACTTTTTCTTTATGCAAAATAAATATTTCTTGAAAGAAAAAGACAAATGATAATCTATTCTATCGACAAAGTTTCTAGTTTGAGGAGAATCTCTTCAAAATTCTCACATAACCTCCTTCCTTTTTTTTCTTTTTTTTTTTTAGTTGTGAAATTTAAAAATTTAATCGTTGAATTTTTAAAATTTCTTTGATGACTGTATTATTGCAGTCAGGGGAGGCTGAGCTCATTTTTCTTTCCTTTGGTTCTGTATTTTTTTTAATATTTATGTGTTGATACCGGCAATTCTATAGTAATTTCGGAGCAATGCTTTGAACTCTGACAAAAAGTGTGGGCCCCACACATGGTTCCCACCATAGGCCAACACCTTTTGTGAGGAGGCGTTATATCCTGCACCCGGCATATATGCCGGGTGTCTCACACATGGGCGGGCCCCACACACTGTGGGGCCCGCCCCTGTGTCTCACACCCGGCATATATGCCGGGTACAAGATATAAAAATTGTTTTGTGAGAGCCTAGAACTACCTAAGTTTTTTTTTCTCATTAATATAATGTTGTTATATTAATACAACAAATTGTCATAATATTTTTACAATTGTTAAGGTGTCAGCTCCTTATAAGCCATAATAAAATATGATATTGGGACCAACCACAACTAAAAATAAAAGTATCGTAAAAATGTTATCATATTTTGTTATTGTCAAAACATTTTCACAACCGCCATAAAAGAAATAAGTTTTACATATGTTAAGTATAATTTCTTTGTATATCAAAATAAAATAAAATAAAAAATATCACACTAGAGCCTACCATAATTGAAAATAATGTATTGTAAAAATGTCATGATATTTTATTGTTGTTACAATATTTTCACGATTATTGAGGTGTAAATTCCTTATAAGTAAATATAAAATAAAATAAATCAAACTAAAATTCACCACGACTGAAGATAAAAAGTATTGTGAAAATGTTGTAACATTTTGTTATAATTTTAGACTTTTTGTTTATTTAGTCAAATTTAGTGGGCCAAAATTTGCTGTTTTTTACACAATTAAAAAATAGGTAGTTTCATTCCCCCCCTAAACTTTAAAACCGAGCAATTTTTCCCTTTGTCTTTTGGAAATGAAGAAATTTCTTTTATCGATTCTCTCTCAGTCAACCCTAACAGAATCTTATGATTCCTAAATTATTTCATTTTAATATGCCAAATATCCCAAAATTTTCTTTGCACTAAATTTTAATATCCCAAAAATTTTCTTTGAAAATTGATTTACTAAGTTTAAATCTTCTAAAATTCCAATTTTATCTAATAGAAACTTGGATGACACATATCTTTTATTATCTTGTTTTTTTTCTTATTTTTTCTTGCTTAAATGAGTTCATAACAAAACAAGTAAGCTAAATATAATAGTTAGACTCTAAAATACAAAACGATAAAAAAAGAATTATGAATAATAAAATTTTTACAGTAAATAGTTGCAAATATTGACAAAGAATTTCAATTATAGGCATGTGACATCATTAATTGCGAATGATAGCCGATTAGTCTTGTCAGCCTTGTCACGTGTGTTTATACCCAAATGGAAATAACCAATTAGTCAATTGTCTTTATCATTAGGTGGCTTTGTCTGATGGTGTCACTATTATTAATGTAGTTTATTTTTTATTTTTTATTTTTTTGAATTAATGTAGTTTATTGTTGAACATAAAATGTACTAAATTTAAAATCGTACAAATCGTGTGGATTTCTAACTTCTGGATTAACCGGATTACAAAAAGAATATTAAGTCTCCTTCCAGATTTTGTTTGTGGATTATACATCGAGTTTTTTTTCTCTCTCTGCTCTATTTTTTAAGCTAATCGTGTTTTTAATTTATGCAGGTTCTGAGTAATGGAAGGTACAAGAGTGTAGATCACAGGGCCGTAACCAACAAATGGTTGCCACGAGTATCATTGGCAATGTTCTATGCACCAAATAATGACATTGTGATAGGTCCAATTGAAGATTTGATTGATGAGGAACACCCATCAAAGTATCGAAACTATAGTTACAAGGAGTTTATGGAAGAATTTTATAGGCAAGAAGGAAAGAGAAGGAGGGTAAAGGAAGCTTTTGAGTTGCAGCATTAGGAACATGGTATTGATCCACCTTCTATAGCTGTTTTCTTTTTTTCTTTATCTTTCTTTTTTTTAATTTTAATTGGTCGTAAACTCATAATAAACAGTTTGGGTTCACATGTCCTCTACAATACAATGCCCTTATATAAATAAAATTATTGTAGTAACTAGTAGGCACAGAAGACAGAACCCCATTCTCAAATTTCTTTGAGCAAGGAACTGCCCATAAGGGGATATTTTTCAAGGTGAACTTTTAATATTGATAAGTAAGAAAATAGTCTAATTTTCTAGATTGGGCCTTTGTGGGAGGGCTTGGATGAACACTTATTTACTAAGTATTTGTATTTTTTTTTTCTCTTCGTAATAATTTGAACGTTGGAAGAGTGAGTATTTGAAACCAAAACATATATAAAATTCCTCAGACGTAGTAGATTAAGTTCTCCAGTTAGATTCAAATATATAATTGCATTGAATTTAATTGTAATAGGAAAAAAAACATTATTTGTTGTCTTTTTCAAATAATGTTATGATATGAATAAAAAGTGTAAACTTCTTTGTTAATGTTATATTTTTATGTATTGGCATATCTAAGTCAAAACGTATTTTTTATGTATTTGAGTCTTAGTTTAAGTATGTCCAAGTTTTTGCTTTCAAAAAAAAAAAAAAAATATGTCCAAGTTTTCACAAGTTCTATATTTTAGAGATACAAGAGACTACTCAAGAAAAGTTGTTGAAACCCAAACCTAGATTAGCAAATAATATTTTATTTCTTATTCGATACCAACAAAGTAAATGGTTGATGGTTGGAGAAAATTAAATGTAGCTATCTAGAGTAGTCGTTTTATAGACAAGTGAAACTCATTCTATTAGATTTATGAATTAATTATTTAGTATTAATATAAAATAAAATTTATACTGAATTAGGTAAGTGAGATTTTTATCCAACCAAACCATGGAATCACTAAGGGTCCGCTTGGTTGGGAGGATAGAAAAGTTTTTAGTTTTCCTCAGTTGTGTTTGGTTAAGAGGGTGGAAAAGTAGAGGGATGGAAAAGTAGAGGGATGGAAAACTTTTGGATTTGGTTGAAAATAAGGTTTGTATAAATTTACCATCATGTCCCTCTTAAATAAAAGAAAAAAGTAATACATTATACTTTTATAAAAAAAATTGTGTATAAATGAAAGTAGACATTTCAAAAAAAATAGCATAAGTGGCTTAAAAAAAAAAAACTAGCATAAGAAATCATCCAAAAATGTTTTCTTAAAAAATAATAAAAAAAATTTATAAAAAATAAATAAATAAATAAGAACCCACCGCCTGACCCAATAAAAAACCTTACTGTGGAAAAGAAAAGGAACTAGAAAAGTGGGGGCAATTTTGTCAAAAAAAATTTCCCACTTTTCTTTCCAATTTGGAGAGATTGTATTTTGAATGGGGGGAGAGAAAACTTGTGGGCCTCACTACTTTTCTCTCCCCCTACCCCTTTCAACTAAATAATAAAAAATATCATTTTTCACTATTTTTTTCTTTCTCTATTTTCCATTCTCCCTGTTTTTACCCCAACCAAACACACCCTAAATGACAGGTTGAAATCCCATCATTTAAAGTTTTCATTGAAAAAATCAAATACTTCATCCAAAAACTTCAAACGAAAAAAAAAAAAAGATATGAAATATTTTTCAACCACAAAATTTAAGCAAATTGTTGTCGAGAAAATTGAATCAATAATAAGATTGTTCAAGAGTTTTTCTTCTTTTGTTGAAATTAATTCCATAAAGAGAACACAGAGGGGTGAGGACACCTCAAGATACTAGTGGTCGTGGACTAGTCGACAACACTTCTTAAACTAGTTGACATCTTCAATATGATAACAGTATTAATTAACTAAAAGCCTATTATTAGGAGAGGGCCATATAGGGGCATGTCAGTTCATAATTTTATATATAAACTTCTGTGCATAGTATGTAATTTAATCTACTATACACATGTATTTAGGTGCAAATGTGGGCCATGCCCCCTTTTGTCTAAAAATCTAAATGCGATTCCATCTCTTATGACAAGCTGTTTTTCTAAAGCTATGTAACACTAGCACAAGCATTATAAAAGATATCATTTAGCCAGTAGTTTAAAGCTTCATTGATTTCGATTAAAATTGTTTCTGGAAAACGGTTTCTGCATTTTCTGGTGTTTAGTGCTATTGAAAACATTAGCTAACGGCAAAAAAGTTTCTAGGGATAAGAAAAAACAAGCTCGATAAATCGAAAAACATTTTTAGGAACCTTACATACTTAACAAACTATCATAAATATAGTTTAAAAAATAAAATAAATCATTCCTAATGACCTTCTGTGATGTTTTCGGGAGATGTTTAGAGTTGCAAGTTTGCTACTAAACAGAAGTAAACAAGTCAGGTTTAGGCTTTTGCCCCCCAAAAAAAAGTTTTCCACCTGAATAAATGAGAACATATGTATATTTTTATTTTGTGGGTGAAATTTGAAAATAAGTAAATAAATAAATAAAGTATTTTATGAAAGAGAAATTTTTGGGGCAAATTTACAAATGTCACTTCTATAAGTTCTATGGCATGACATAAACCTCCTGTACTGTACGTAGTTTATTTTGTGACACTCACCTCCCATGTGGTTTGTTTCCTGATAAATTTTTTCCTAACTTTAGTGGAGTTTCTTGACATGGAAAGTACCCCCCCCCCCCCCTCCCCCAAAAAAAAAAAGAAAACATTGGAATAGGATAATGAAAATTAAAGAATGGTCTTTTTTCTTTTCTTTTTTTTGGCTGGGAAGAAAACTTTTATTGAACAACCAAACAAGAAGATACATACAAGGCTTCCTCCAATATAACATCTCTAAGCACAGGAGGAGCAGAACAAAAATCAAAATAACCAAAAACATGATTAGCTACAGATCAACGTCCAAGCACATGTGGGGCTATATTTGCTTCTCTAGGAATCCATCTAAGAGTAATAGAATGGATTTTGCTTGCATTTATAGCAGTTTCCTCCAAAATGTTGCCAATGCACTAAGTAGTGACTAAATCAATTTAGGATTGAGCTTGAATGCAGGTCTTGCAGTCTCTTTCGATACAGACATTGTCCAAATTATGTTTATGCACCAGCTCAATGACACATCTCAAGGCCTGAGCCTGAGCTCGGACAATGGAGTTGGTGTCCACCCTTGCTATAAAGGCAAATAACAAGTCCCCTTCTCCAATCTCTAGCTATCAAGGCATTAACCCCATTTGATATCATCTTTAGCTCTAGGATGATACATATTATTGTGACTCATTATAGCCAGTGGAGGTGCCACGTACAGCTCAAGGTGTTCCCAGGAACATCCTGACTAGAAAAAAAAAAAATATATATATATATATATAATAATTAAAAAAATTTCTATTTGATCTATATCAGGAACACCCTCAATCACAAAATTAGGAACGCCCTCAAATTAAAAAAATTAAAAAATTATTTGTTCTACTTTCAAGCAAAAAAAAAAAAACCCAAAAAAAAAAAAATTGTAACAGAGACAAAGCCAAGCCCACGCCAAGCCCAACAGATTACAAAGGTAGCAAACTCACAAATTCTATAAAAAAACAAAAAAACAAACAAACAAACAAACTCAGCAAATCACTAAATCAAAAATCAAACCCACGGTCACATCACTCGCAGAGCAAACCAAACCCCAATACAGAGCAGACCAAACCCCAAACCCCAATACAGAGCAAACCAAACCTCAATACAAAGCAAACCAAACCCACGATCACGTCGCTCGCAACTCGCTCGTCTTCTTCGTCGTTGTCGTCGTCGTCGTCGTCATCGCTCATCGCAGATTGCCCCTCATCGCAAATCGCCCTTTATCAATCATCGCAGATCGCAGAGCTGCTCCGGTGCTCGTGCTCCCTCCCTCAAGGTATTTCTCTCTCTTTTTCTCTCTGACTCTCTCCGACTCTCTCTCTCTTTATCTGAATCTGAAATGAAAACTATGAAATGAAATTAATGAATGAGAGTCTCTCTCTTTATTCTTTAAGAGTCTAACTCTCTCTCTTTTGAACTGTGAGTCTATGATTGGCTGGCTGAACCTTTACTCTTTAGCTTTATTAATATTTTGTTCTTTGCCTGTTTTTTGACTTTTGAAATTTGGCTTTATCTTATTCTTACCCATTGGTGTTGGTCAGTGTGTGTTGGTATTGGTGAGATATTGATTATCTTTTAGTGTAATGTGTATTGTGATTTGTGATTGTGAAATTTTCTGATTGGTAGCTAGATATTATGATTAGGGACATCAGGCATGAGGCTTGTGCTTGTCTGTTGAGTGGGGTGGGGGTAGATGGGCACATGGGGTCGTGTTACACTACTTTAATTATTGTGCAGCACATGGGAAGTGTAATGTGCACATGGCTAGCTCTTTTGATGTAGTGTGCACATGAGGCTAAACAATATAACAAATTAAAGTTGTATAATTAATGACAAACAAATTAAAGCAATATAGTTTATTGTTACGCTAAACAACAATAATTAAAGCAGTATAATTAACCAATACATTATAAAAGACAAACGAATTAAATTATGTTAAACTAAACAACAATTAATAATTTTATCATTAATAAAACAACAATATAACAAATTATAATTTATAAAAGACAAACAAATTAATGAAACAACTAAATAACAATAATTAATAATTTTATTAATATTTCAAATGAACTTATAGTTTATTGTTTATTCTTTTGCTAAAATTATGGACAAATATTTGATAAGAAAACCACGTACCCAAGATTTACCACATACCCAAGATTTATCTCCTGTGCAAGATTCATCTTCGTCTTCTAAGCGAATTCGTGTTAACTTTAATTTAGAAAATCTTCCTTCGGATCCTGGGCTACAAGAAAAGATATCATCTTATCATTCTAATAATCATGATGAAATAAGAAGATATTATTTACAAAAGGGCCTTGTCAACCTGTTTTACAATGTGATGATTACCCTATATCATATTTTTCTAAAAAGCCCCGTCGATTTATATCCAAATGGTATGAAAAGAGATACTGGTTGGAATATAGAATAGACAAGGATGCAGTATTTTGTTTTTATTGCTACCTATTTGGGCAAGATGTTGGTAAGTAAGGAGGAGGTGACACTTTTGTAACGAAGGGATTCAAACTTTGGAATCAGAATGAGAAGTTAAATGCCCATGTTAGAGGAGTTAATAGTGCTCATAACTAAGCTGTCAAGAAGAGTGAAGATTTATCGAAGGAAAAGCAACACATTCAAAGTGTTTTGGTTAAGCAATCAAATCAAGATAAAACTGAATATCGAGTTCAATTAAATGCAATAGTTGATTGCATAAGATTCCTTTTATGCCGGGGATTAGCTTTTCGTGGTCACAATGAATCTTAAGGTTGAAGTGATTAAGGAAATTTCCTTGAGCTTCTACAATTTTTGGGGGATCACAATGAATCTATCAATGAAGTGTTACAAAAAGCTCTGAAAAATTGCAAACTTACCCACCATGATATTCAAAAAGACATTGTGAATGCAATTGCACGTGGAACATCCAAAGCCATCATCAAGGATCTTGACAATGGGTTCTTTTTAATATTAGTTGATGGCTCACGTGATATCTCAGTGATAGAACAAATGGCCCTCATTCTTCGTTATGTGACCAAAAAATGAATTATTATAGAGCAGTTCCTTGGTATTGTACATGTAGCAAGTACCACTGCTTTGTCACTCAAATATGCTATTGAATGTTTACTTTGTGAACATAATTTGAGTTTATCGAAACTACATGGGTAAGGTTATGACAGGGCTAGTAATATGGAAGGTGATATCAATGGTCTCAAAACTATAATTTTGAAAAATAATCAGTCATCATTTTATGTCCATTATTTTGCTCATCAACTTTAATTGACACTTGTTGCCGTTGCTAAAATCACATTAACATTGCAAAATTTTTTTATGTGGTTAGTAATTTAGTAACTGTTGTTGGAGGCTCTTCTAAGAGACGAGATGTTCTTCGAGATGCATAATTTGCCAAAATTAAAGAAGATTTATAGAATGGTGTATGTAGAAGTGGGCAAGGTTTGAATCAAGAGACAAATCTTAAACGTCCTGGTGATACACATTGGAGATCATATTATGAGACTATTCTCAACTTGATTTTGATGTTCTCTGATGTTGTTGATGTACTTGAGATTATTGAAGAAGATGGTCTCTCCGACCAAAAAGTTGAAGCTTGATCTATTATGAGGTCAATTCAATCTTTTAAATTTGTCTTTGCTCTACACTTGATGAAAAACATTTTAGGGATCACAAATGAGTTTTCAATTGCATTGCAAAAAAAAATCATGATATAGTAAATACTATGGATCTTGTTAAAGTGTCTAAGCAACAATTGCAAGTGATGAGAGATGATGAATGGATATCTTTATTGACTGAAGTATCTTCATTTTGTACCACACATGATATTCCTATCTTGAACATGAATGAAATATTTGTAGTTAGCGGGAGGCCGCAACGCAACACCCAACAAAATACAAATTTATATCATTATCATGTTGAGCTATTCTACACAGTCATAGATATGCAACTTCAAGAGCTTAACAACTGTTTCTCAGAGGCGAATACCGATTTGCTACTTTGTATGGCTTGCTTGAATTCAAGTAATTCATTTGTGGCTTTTGATAAGGAAAAGTTGATATGTCTAGCAAAGTTCTATCCATCTAATTTTCTTGGGACAGATATCTTGGCACTTGACTCTCAACTTCAGAATTACATTTTTGATATGCGCAACAATGACTTGTTTTCAGAGCTTCAAGGAGTTAGTGAATTTGCTGAAAAAGTTAGTGAACACAGAGAAGCATGAGACTTATCTATTAGTCTATTTGCTTCTGAAGTTAGCTTTGACCCTTCTTGTTGCTACTGCAACAGTTGAAAGAAGTTTTTCAGCAATGAAATATATAAAGAATGAACTGCACAATCGAATGGGAGATCAGTGGATAAATGATTGCTTGGTTGTGTATATTGAACAAGATGTAGCTTGTAGCATTGATAATGAGACTATCATGTAACGATTTCAAAATATAAAAACTCATAGAAAGCAATTGTAAATTTTATGTATTTGCGTGTTTTTTTATTGTTGTTGTTCTAAATATACAAAATTTTCTTTTTATTAGATTGTGTAATTTATGCTTGTTGAGGAACACCCTGGAAAAAATTCCTAGGGCCACGACTAATTATAGCCCAATGATCAATGAACTTTCTTTGGATGGCTCTTTCCAATTTTTTTAACTGTGGGCATCTTCTTCCCATGAATTGCTTTATTTCTCAAGTACTAGATGAAATCCAAGATTGGTCTACCCTAAAACTTAAGTGAATAGATAGAAATATAAATAACGATTAAAAGAGAGTTAAAAAAGAATAAAAAATGTAAGGGTAGAACAATAATTTCTCCAATTCGTTCTGTCTATGATGTAAGCATTTATCACATCATCAAATTTTGTTTAAAAAGTTGGTCGAAAATCCCCATAAAACAAAACACCGGGTGGTTAGTGTGACAAAATAAAACATTAGTAACTTCATGTTCAATGGTGATATATGTAATTAGGTTTGATTTGTTGGGCTAAGATAGCTTGACTCCGATTAATTAATTCAATTATCTAAATTGATTAATTAAGTTAAATTGCATGCAAATCGTAGAGGCACCAACAAATCACCAATTCAACTAAATACAGCACAATTTAAATTGACATGGTGAATTGTTGACAAATAGGAAACACCTTTCGCAAGGAAAAAACTCCACCGGGTGATTTTCAGGTCACCACTCCCAAAAATCTGCTAATCAATAATCAAGTGTTTACAAGTATAAGGAATCTTACCACTACCCTTGTCTATCCCGAAATACCAACCTATAGTTGAACCTTTGCTCCAATACCCAATTGGACTTGATCTTGTAGTAACCTTCTTTCCCTTGATGCACAAATCTCCAATCTGTAACTGTCCCTTTTGCACAAATCCCAATATATGACTAACTCTAGCAAATTGAATAAATGTTGTTGGTTGCAAAGTTCTTCATTTCATCAATAATGAAGATTTAGAAGCACTTGGTTACAAAATCTTATGGCGTACAAACGCAGTAGCTTCTCACAAAGAAAATAAAGCTCATAGTATCTATTTCCGTATGTGACGGCTTTTAAAATAAGCCTTATATATGTCTAAGGTTGCAAGAAAAAAAATCATAACCAATTACATCAACATGGGCCGAAATTCAGATCAAGAATATCCGAATTTGTAAAGCTCGATAAATCGAGTTGGTGTCAAGCTGGTATCTAGCTTGCCTAGTAAATCTCGATAGATGTCATCTGTCAAGCTATCTATCGAGCTTCAATAAAAAGGCTTTTCTTCACTTGTTTCTTGGATCAATTTTCATGTCTTTAATACAACCACTTGTTGTGTATCAAACCTAGCTTAGATCTATCCAATTTACATGTAAAGGGTGTTTTGACAAAGGATTAGCCATTTACATATAAAATATGACCCTAACAATCTCCCCCTTTGGCAATCCGTGACAAAGCCACAAGCATAATTATGAGAGAAGTATAAAGTAACAATCTCCATAACTATTACAAAAGCCAAAAATTACATAAGCCTAACAACTACAATGAGCTCTTGAAAAATTTTGCAAGAAAAGAGATCACGGCATGAAAGACTTGCAACACGTCTTATCTAAAACACTTAAACAAGATCCATCAATGCATCACGTGTAAAATAGAGAAAAATTATATAAAATAAAGGACATGTGTATAAGGAGAGAAAAGAAACAACACATGTAAGATAGAGGTGAAGAAACATACATCATCATATATATATAGAGAAGTACAACAATGTATGTAAATCTCACAAGGCCATGGTACATGTAATGAGAAAGATACAATAAAATCTCACTACATTTATCAAAGCACTTTCCCCTTAACTAATCTATCTCTATACTAACTCTCCCCCTAACGACATGACTACTCTTTCATAACCTAAACAACTCCCCATTTTTGTCATGAGTGACAAAGGGTGAATCACTGAGAAGCAATCATCTCATCATCACTAGAAGAGCAAAAAGCATCATCACTATAATCAAAAGAATCTGCAGCAAGCTCGGGTGAAGGAGAAGGAGCAAAACCTACAAGACGAGACTATTAGCGAGCAATGCGACCAATCCTGGTGTTCATTTGACACATCTCATCAAAATTGTAGTCAAGATGACTACCAAAATCAGCATGCATATGCTGAAGCTGGTCCATAATGGCAACAAGAGATGCCTCTACTCCTGAAGAGGAAGAAGAAGCAAAAGACAAAGAAGGTCAAAAGGCATAAGCAGCATCCTCTACAACACGGAAAGCAACCTCATCCTACTGACTGAGAGTAGGCTCCACACGTGGCCGCTTGGCCGCCAGCTACACATCACTCCTCCTTATAGATTCCTTGCTAATGGAGCCATGGTGTAAAAGTGAGGAGAAGAAGGAATGGTGGTATGCAAGTTTGTGAGAATGCGAGTGATAGCTAAAGGAAAGATTAGCTTACCACATGTAGCAGTGTCTCGATAGATATCTATCATAGATACTATCATATGTGAAGGAAAAGCTATAGAAAGATCTTCCAAGAGAGAAAGAAGGAAATGAGCATGAGGCTCAGTGAATGTGTTATAGTGTGACCATGGTGTGAGAACAAATGTCATCACCATATTAAGGATCCTTGGAACCTTAGCAAACTCAATCATGGAGAAATTTAGAGTATCTCCCCACACCATGGCCTTCTCACAAAAGAGTGAGGCCAACTCGCCACGAGAGAGGGTACGTAGACAAGTGTGACTAGAATAGTCCGGACGAACTACCCTAGGGACATGTAGTACCACGGAAATGAACTCTGGAGTGACTACATACGTGTTCCTCTGAATACCGTAGTAAACTAAGGATAAAGGTATCGATGGCATGTATGTTGGAGTAAAACTCCTGTATAAACACGTTAAGACACCTTAAAGGTTACTCAGAAAGAGATTCACAGCCCCGAGAGCTAAACGCACTAGGAAGATGAGTGTCTAGAAAATCAGATAGAATGACCTGGCATTGTGAAAAAATTGCTCGGCCATATAAGTTCTTGGCAGAATCCTTTTGGGAGTCCACATCATGGAACCTAACTCTATCAGGGACAAAGAGAAGAAGAAGAAGAACCACTACAAGTGATCAGGTTCTTGGAAGGGATTGAATTTTTGTGTGCCATATTCAAGAAACTAAAGGGAGAAGAAAAGAAAAGAAGAACACAGCAGAAGACAAAGCTCAGGAAAGAAAGAAAAGAGAGGTGCAATGCATGATAATGCATGAACATGTTACGTGCAAAAATAAATTGCATCATATGCAAAAATCCAATCCAAACTACAGCACTCACATTGATTAAACACTTATAAGAAGTTTGAAGCTTGATTTAGGCTGAAAACTTGAAGGAATGTAGGATTTTAGAGAAAGAAGGAGGTTTGGATTGAGAGAGAAGAGAAAAATCGAAGTATTTGAGTGAAAAAGCAAACCACGTCAAACCTCGAATATATATTGAAACAAATTCCTCAATAGATCAAGAAAGTGACGAGAACAAAAGCTCGATAGATCAAAGAGGTATCAACGGCAAAACTAGATCGAAACATTGAGGAGGAGTCGAGCTATCGATTGAGCAAACAGAGACTTCAAAGAAGAGGCTTGATGGATCAGGCTATCTATCAAGAGGTATCAAGGAAACCCAAAAATTCTTGATAGATCGAGGAGGTATCGAGCTTCTATTGAGAATCCAAAAATGAGGTTTTTCAAAGAGGAAAAACAACATGAGATGAATGCAACCAAGATAGACACCAAGCCAAGAAACAAAGAAGCATGTTGATCACTAAAACACATCAATCACTCTAGATGCAAAGCATTCCTAGATCAAAAAACACACTAAACAAGTCTAACAAATTTTATTTTCAAAAACAAGTTAAAACAGTTTAGTAAGCTTATACTACCACATGTATTCCTTGTGATGGCGAACTCACATTGTACCAGTACAATAGTCTCAAGGGTAGCAAAGAGCATACGTGTTGTGTGTGAAATTTTTGCGAGAGCATAAGAGTCCCATTATGTGAAGAGTAATGATATAAGATGTTAGGAACCTAGAGGTTCCTAATGGGGATGGGTATGAATTGTAGGGGAATTGATGGGAATTGTAAGGAAATTGACTTAATTCGAGATAGTCACCCTCCGTCGAGAGAGAGAGAGAGAGAGAGAGAGAGAGATGCACTAATGCACTATGAAATTGGTTTATTCTTCAATTCATATTTAATGTTGAATTACTACCATGTATTTATAGGAGACTAGCTCTATTGCCATTGGCTCACATGGCTCATGATAATTGGCTAGCTAATTCAACATATGCTCTATGAATTAAGCCATGGGCTAAATGAGCTACATGTACTCAAATCTTAACTAACTCATCCTAATGCTAATCTCAACCAACTGACTAACTATCTAACTAAAGGGATTACAACAATTATTTCATATTACTAAGATAAGATAATCAAATACATCCACACACAATTATAACTGTTTGATGAAGACTATCACATTTGAGGTACATCATATAACTCCAACATCTCCTAGAAACACGCTTGCAACCATCTTTAAAAGCATTTTGATTCTTTTTGCTTTTCATGTTCTTTGCATATTTTTCTTTAAAACATATAAAGACATAACATGCATGGGTAGATAAGAGAAAGAAGAAACACCCAATTATGTAAGTCAAACATCTTGTTTTTGCTATGCAAGTGCTACACCTTACCGAGCATGGCTTTTATGAATTGCACACAGATGTTTTATGATTAACGAGTTTTAGTGGTAAGACGGTTATTTATACTTTTCACTTAGGATCTTTTAGTCCTTCCCGTCAAAAAGAGTGATAAAGATATGAATGATAACGATTAACCAAATCATATAAACGAGCCACAAAACTCACGTTACTTAGTTGACGGAGACCTTAACTTAGGACAATTTGGCCTAATATGACAATAACGACAAATGGGAACAAATTCATCTTTTTCCTTCAACCTAGGAGAAGTTTTAGACATAGGTTTAGAAACTTCAGCATCAAAATCAAATTTTATACATTTCTCTATTCTAGCAATATTAGCCTTCAACTCTTTATTATTCCTTTTAAATTGAGGAATATAAAAATATTTTTCTTTTGAGTTAGGCTCAACAAGTTTGACACTAGTTAATTTTTCAACTTCAGTTTTAGATTCAACTAGTTGCCCTTCTAAACTCTTAATTTTGTCAACCTGAGATGAGAACTGATTTTTTAATTCTCATTCAAATTATTGGCTTCATCCAATCTTGCAATCAATTCATATCTTTCAAGTTTGACCTTTTAAAATTTAACTTTTAATTATATAGAACTTTTAAGAGATTTCATACAAAATTTATAAAGCTTACAATAGGTGTAGACACTCAATTTTACACCCATGATTTAATCAAGGAAGATGACTGGAGTGACCATCCATGTACCAAAAAAAATCATTCTTGCATCACATAAATCATTGTGTTCTTGCATCACATGCATTAATTTGTTCTTGCATTACATGCAGCATGTCATTCTTTACATATCATGAAAATGATCTTGAGATTCTAACAGTCACAACGGTGTTTCCGATTTTCAAATCGGATCATCAGATTGAAAGATATCACATGATCAAGTTTGCACGGTCCATATGCATTTTGTCTAGGAGAAGTCGACTGCACACAATTAATTTAAATTAATTCTAATTGGTCAAACAATGAAAATTAATTAAATAATTTGTAATTGGTTGATAATTAGTGTTTAAGATAGATATGCATGCATAGGAATAAAAGGGATGGTTGGATAATAATAAAATTGTGAATAATCTTAACTTTATCAGGATTTATTTTAAGGAATTTATCCACAAGATAATGGGTCAAGATAATTGTTCAAGATAATGGTTCTTAAAAATCCTGAATTATCCAAAAAAGAGATTAAAAAAAAAAATCATAAACAGAGGATGAAAATGTGTCCAAATGCAAGGACCGGCCAAAAAAAACCTAGACAGAGAGTCCAATTGGCACTCGAACATGAAAGCACTTTCAGACTCCAATAGCCAATTCAACACTTTTGGAGTGCCGAACGGCACTTTGAAAGTGCCAAATTGCCATCATGTGACCTTTGGCCTAACGGCCTTCGGGTGCCGATAAAACACACCATTTTCCACCCTTTTAAACCTTTTTGCAAAAGGATGCGTCTAGATTCAAACCCTAATCGTCCATACCTATTTTTTAGAGATTTCTGGCCTCTACGAATAGAGTCTGAACCTCACAATTCAACACTTTTTTTCTACGCTTTGGGAGGCATATGTTTTAGACTCTCAAATCACCCATATTTTCATATCCCTTCTTTGAGTGTTGCTGCCTAAATTAGGGTTTTTAGGTTTTCAAGAGAATTGAAAAAATTTCTTTGAATCCTAAAACATCCTTTCAAGAACAAAGTGTGCCCATGCAAGAGGTTGTTCTCTAACCCTTTTGCTTTTATGCTTTTCTTTATCATGATGATGCATGTTTAATTGTTTTAGATATTCATATTTTACTATGATTAATTTAGTTCATGAAAATATGTTCTTGATTTTTTTTTATTGTTGATACAATATGTTTCTTAATTTTAAAAATCTGCATGTAGTCAACTTGTTTTTCTTTTAAAATAAAAAAGATATGCATCTTTCTTAGATGCTGTTGGGAAATTTAGACCCCGGTTGATAGAATTAACAAGTTTTAATCCCAAGTTGTTAATTAGATTTATTATGAATAAAACTTGTTAAAACAAACAAACATCAATATCATGTCAAAATCATATGCAGCGAAAAAAAAAAATAAGACAAGATATGATGACCTAGGAAAACCAATAAAACCAACCAGTTTCACAGTAAAAAACCTGGGGGGAAATCTTCCCGAAAAGCAATTCACTATAGTAAAGAGAAGTTTCATATCTACTACAAAACCTTTGTCCCTAGACTCTACAATCCCCGTAGATGAACTTTCAGCAGAAACCTTCTACCGCTTCAGAACCTCTAAACTCTTCAATATATGAATGCCACCCTTTTGATGCACGGATCCCAGTACGTGACTCCTTTGCACGAATCCCAGTACATGACTCACTCACCAACTTGAGAAAGAAGAATGTTGGCTGCAAAGTTCTTCACTTCATCAACAATGAAGATCAAGAAGAACTTGGTTACAAAACCCTAAGGCGCAAAGACGCAGTAGCTTCTTTAAGAGAGAATAAGGCATCGGTCACCTTTTGCATATGTTCTCCTAGTATTCTCTTATGTGACGGCCTCTAAAATAAGTCTTATATATGTCTAGGGTTGTCAGAAAAGAAACCCTACACAAATACATAAGCATGAGCCGAAAATCAGCTCTGAAAATTCTGATTTTCGTAACCTCGATAGATACCTCGATAGATAGTATCCGTCGAGCCTCATTAAACCTCAATCGATAGCTATCTGTCCAGCTTTAGTGAACAGCTTTTCTTCACTTGTTTCTTGGTCCAATCTTCATGGCTTTAATACTAGACCTGAACAACATGTTCCTTAAAGTATTAAACACATTCTAGATCTACGCAATTACAAGTAAAGTGCGTTTTGTCAAAGGATTAGCCAATTGCATAACATATGTCCTTAACAGATACAGATCTGAATTTTTCTTAAACTAAAACGGATCTGCACCTAGAACGGATCTGCAACTAAAACAGATCCGCATCTTTCTTAGATGCATATCTGAATTTTTCTTCAAAATAAAAAGGAGTCTGCATCTTCCTTAGATGCAAATTTAAATTTTTTTTCAAATCAAAAGTGATTTGTATCTCTCTCAAGATACAAATCTGAATTTTTAATACATGTAGATCTTTGAAATAAAGGAAAAGATAAAACCTTTTTTTATTTGTTTCATGTTGCATAAATTTAGTTCTGAGTGAAACTCTCTTCTCAAAAAATCTTTTTTCATTCTTTTAAAACATAAAAAATAAAAACAAATCTAATTTTTCTATTATAAAAAAAACTTTTTTTTTTATCATCACAAAGCAAATCTGATCTTTTACAAAACTCAAAACCATTTTTTATCTCCTAAAAACATATCTGAATTTTTTAAACTAGCCAAAATACTTTGTTTTTATTAAATAAAAACATATCTGAATTTTTTCTTCAAAAACCCCTTTTTTCTATATACTATAAACCAGATCTAATTTTTTATAAATCAAAATCAATTTTTTACCAATCAAAATAGATCTGAAGTTTAAATAAAAAAAAAATTCATTCATAAATAAATTTGTGTGATTTGATTTTATTTCACATGTTCAACATATCATTCATGTCGTGCACAAAATAGTACATTAGTGACAAGATTCTAGAAGACCAGACTCTGTCTGGGTGGAATGGGTGCTTAACACCTTCCCATTCCGTAACCTAGCCTCCGGATTTAGTTCTTTGGTTAAGTAGATCTAGCATTGTCTTTGTTTTATTTTAGGTAGAATGTAACTAGGACAAAAAGCCTTGTAATTACTTGGTAGTTTGTAACTAGGACCCAAAGCCATGTAATTTTTCAATTTTCCACTTGTGTAATTTTTTATTCAATCAATGAAGAGAATAATTCAGTCATATATAAGTGGTGACTCCACACCACTTACCCAAAAAGAGAGGTGCCCTAAAAGGTACCCGAATCTCTTTTTTGAGGGACGCGTCTCTCACAGTGGCAACCCCACTTAGGATATCGAGTGCTAAGCTTCGTATTAGACTTAAGTGACCAAATGCGTACCATTACTTCGCATGGTCTTGCATGATATAGTTGTTGCTTATTTATTTATGTTTGATGGGATGTTGTATGATATTTTGCTATACAATATGTTGTTGTACGTATTATTTGTTAAAATCTTTCCCTAACTGCCGTAGTGTGTGCCATTCAAACAACAATGCACCGCTTTTCAACAATTTTGTGGTAATAGTAACCATGGATCACCGGTCTTCATGAGATTCGGGTACCCAGTGGCGAACTCACCAACTCATAGCCCAAAGTCACTGAATCATTTCCTGTTGACTGTAAAGGACAAACCAAGCTGTTTGGACCAACGCAATATTCATTACATTACAAGTTGGGAGGTGTAATGCCCTAACTAAGGGAAACAATGAAACAACAAACCCACCCTACAACATAATGACTTAGAACCTACCCTTTGGTCAGTCCCGGTTAAAATTGCATTGCATGTTATATGTGGTTGTTTTGCTTGGTTGGTTGATGTAGATGGCGACCTAGCATTAATTGACCCAAGAAAGCCTGTTCTAGAGAGAGATGGGGAAGAATTTCATCAAGATCCAAAAGAAGGTTACACAGAAAACCTAAGGTTGACACTCAAGGTAGTAGCTCCAATTCCAAGCTCATCACCCCCATCACGGTACTGAAGCTCGTAAGCATAGAGGAGACTCTGCTGCTGCAACATCACAATCCTATATTTGAACTACAAAATACTTTAGAACCTAATCAAATTACTTCAGAACCAAGATACTTCAAAACCTAATCACAATCCTATATTCGAATTAGAAGATACTTCAGAACCAAGCACCAACATATGGGGGAGACACTTCAAACCCCAATCAAATAACCCAACACCCACAAATGAGGGGAGACACTTTAAACCCCAAGACACCAATCCTAATGACTCGACAAAAATTGTCCATATTACAAGGAGGGGAAGACACTTCAAACCTCCACATTTGGAGACAGACAACCAAAAGCCAAAGTTCATAAAGATTTTAACCTTTTGGATCATAAGTTCAGGCCCATCAAGCCCAAGAAAGGTCCAAGCTAAGGGATTACTAATGAGCCAAGAAAGAATTGAAGATGTTCTCAATTCCATCCTGGAAGGTCAAGAGAGGATAAATGAAGAGCTAGCCCAAATCTCCCAGATATCCAACTTAGCATTACAAGTCAACTTAGCCAATCAAGCTATACTCTCTACCTTGTGCAAGGATAATTCACCAGAACCCGAAGAGATTCCACATTTCCAATTTCTAAAGAAAAGAGCTAGGTATTTCAACAAGTTGTCTTTCCAACTATCCTCTCCAATCAACAAGAACATGTCAATGGATTCAATCCCCAAGGAGGTAGTGCCTTATCACATCAGTAACGATGCAGTTAAACCATCAACTGGTGATTCTCGACATAACTACTCATGGCTTTGAGTGAAGCCTTGGAAACTACAAGCTAAGGGATTACTGAAGTCATTAGATCCCAAGCCAATACCACATCTCATGCCTAGAAGATACAATCTTCATGCTCGTTGTAGATATCATCAAGGGAAAGGCCACACAACTAATAGATGTTATACCGTAAAGCATGCCATTTAAGATCTGATTGACCAAAAAGTCATTGCTCCACTATCATCAACCAGTCATTTTGACTTTGTTTGAATTTCATTTTGGTTCCTTAGTTTTATTGTTTATTTAGGATTTGCTTTCTAGTTGGTTATTTGCTCAATAAAGTCCATGTTGTGTTTGATGCATTTATCTTGTTGATCATATGTACATAGAAAATCAAAGAAAATCAATCAAAAAAATCGAAAATTTTAGAAAATAATAATAATAATAATAATAATAATAATAATAATAATAATAATAATAATAAATTCAAAAAATTCAAAAAATTCAAAAACAAATCAAAAAAATTCAAAGAAATTTTTTTTTTTCCTGTCGAAAAAAATTCTTTGCACTAGGGGCATTGGGCCTTCTTAGTAACCTTTTTCTAAAAACCCTTTTTCTTGTTCCTTCAAAGACTCCAATTTGTTTTTCAAAAGCCTTCTTTTCAAGAGAATAAAAGAAGATCCATTTGTCAAAGCTTCTTCCAAACCATGATGACTAATTGCTCTACCAATCAATTTGTCCCAAAAAGGGATTTAACTTCATTCAATCCATGTAAGGACTTTTGCTAAACATTCAAAATATGATAAGAAAAGGTCCTAAAAGGCAAACAAAGAAATAGATCCATTCACCCAGATTTCTCAAACCCCAATCCATTATTGGAGCATTTGAACTCTTATTCCTAGAATAATTTACTAAAAGAGTTTAAGTCATTGTGCTTACAAGAAAGCATCACTAGGGATAGGAGGCCGCCTTCAATGGCCCACATTATTCCTTGACACCTATTACAACAATTATCCACTGCTAGCCAACTTAAGCCTTTAGACAGTTAGCCAATTTTTCAATGAACCCACTAAAACTTGAATGGGTGGGGAAATTAAGTATGCATGCTTAAATCTCAGGATAAGAAAGTGTTGACCTTATGGATCCAGCTCCACTTGGTAAGGTCCTTAATGAAGGCAATATGACAAGTTCAAAAGAGGAAGATTCATCAAGTTTAGAAAAGAAGGTTCATCAAAGTTAGGTAGAAAGGAAATCCATCAAGGAGAGATAAGATATTGAGAAAGCATCAAATTGTGAGTAAAAAAGAGAAGGTCATCAAGCTAGAAAAGACTTTAACCAAAAGAGAGAGAAGTGAATGTAAGAATTTTCATCAAGTTGTGAAAAAATACTAATTCATCAACTAGATTTGCCACAAGTTTAAATATATACAAAATAAATCCCCCAAATCCAAATTCAGGACCATTACATCAAGTTCAAAAATCTACAAAATAAATCCCATAAATGAATATACAAAATATACCCCTTTTAGGCACCAAATAACGAACCTAAAAAAAAAAAAAAAAAGATCTTGGTGGTGGCAGATCTTGGCTGAGCTACACTTGCAGAAGACAGATCGAAGCTCCAAGAAGACAAAGAAAGATAGAAACAAACCTGTGACGATCTTGAGACCGGTGATGACAGAGCTTGAGACTAACGGTGACAAAGCTTAAGGCCGGCGGTGAGATCGTGTGATGGCGGTGGTGACAGAGGTTAGAGCTTGAGGTTGAATTCGTGGGTGAGAGAGGGAGAAAAAGGTGAGTCCATGAGTGAGAGAGGGAGAGGAAAGTGAGGCTGTGAGGCTGAGTGTGGAATATGAGAGGAAGTAGTCAAGTAGGGTTATAAAAAACATTTTTCTGTTATAAAAAAAAAAATTATCATCACAAAGCAGATCTAATCTTTTACAAAACTCAAAACCATTTTTTTATCTCCTAAAAACATATCTGAATTTTACCAACCAAAATACTTTGTTTTTATTAAATAGAAACAGATCTGAATTTTTATAAATCAAAATCAATTTTTTACCAATCAAAACATATCTGAATTTAAAAATAAAAAACAAAAGAAGAGATTTCATTCATAAATAAATTTGTGTGATTTGATTTGATTTCACATGTTCAACATATCATTCATATCGTGCATAAAATGGTACATTGGTCACAAGATTCTAGTAGACCAATCACTGTCTGGACGGAATGGGTGCCTAACACCTTCCCATTTCGTAACCTGAACTCCGGATTTAGGTCTTTGGTTAAGTAGATCTAGCATTTTCTTTGTTTTATTTTGGGTAGAATGTAACTAGGATAAAAAGCCTTGTAATTACTTGGTAGTTTGTAACTAGGACCCAAAGCCATGTAATTTTTCAATTTTCCACTTGTGTAATTTTTTATTCAGTCAATGAAGAGAATAATTCAGTCATATATTTAGTTTTTCTTATTTTTTGTATAAAAAAATAAAAAATAAAAAAAGTGGCAACTCCGCACCACTTACTCAAAAAGAGAGGTGCCCTAAAAGGTACCCGAATCTCTTTTTTGACGGACGCGTCTCTTACAATAGGCATCTTGAATATCATCATCATCATTCAACACAAGATCATGAAAATCAAAACAATCAAGAGTTTCCATGACAACAAAGGTCAATGGATCACACGGCAAAAAGTAAAACCTAATCAAAGTGTATCTGTTCTGATACCATTTGTTGGGTTAAGATAGCTTGACCCCAGTTAATTAATTCATTTACCTAAGTTGATTAATTAGGTTAAATTTCATGCAAATTATGGAGGCACCAATAAATCACCAATTAAACTAAATGCAGTGAAAATTAAATTGACAAGATGATTTGTTGGCTAATAAGGGAAAACCTTTCTCAAAGCAAAAACTCCACCAAGTAATTTTAAGGTCACCACCCCAAGAATCCACTAATCAATAATCAAACGATTACAAGTATAAAGAATCTTACCACTACCCTGGCCTATCTCGAAATACCAACCTACAGTTGAACCCTTACTCCAATACCTAATTGGACTTCTTGTAGTAGCCTTCTTTCTCTTGATGCACAAATCTCCAATTTATGACTAACCCTTTTGCACGGATCCCAGTACGTGACGAACTCCAGCAACTTGAATGGGTGTTGTTGACTGCAAAGTTCTTCACTTCATCAACAAAGAAAATCATGAAGCACTTGGTTACAAAACCCTATGACGTACAAATGCAGTAACTTCTCACAGAGAAAATAAAGCTCTTGATCTTTGTTTTTGCCTATGTCAGTTTTTAAAATAAGCCTTATATATGTCTAGGATTTTGAGAAAAAAAAAACCATAAACAAATACATCAACATGGGCCGAAATTCAAATCTAGAATTTTTGAATTCGTAAAGCTTGATAGATCAAGCTGGTGTCAAACTTGCCCACTAAATCTCGATAGATGCCATCTGTCGAGCTATTTGTCAAGATTCAGTAAAAGTCTTTTCTTCATTTTTTTTTTCTTGGATCAATCTGCATATCTTCAATACAACCACTTGTTGTGTATCAAACTCAACTTAGATATACCCCATTTACAAGTAAAATGCATTTTAAAAAAATATTAGCCAATAACATATAAAATATGATCATAAGAGCATCCACATCAGTGGGTGTATAGTCTTCTAAAATAAAAAAAGGTACCCATTTTACAAATTTTGAGCAACAAAACACCCAAATAAGTGGGTGTAAAAATGTGTAAATATACACATTAGCTATAGTAACCATGTATATTTACACAGTTACTATAACTTGTCTATCTATTATTTTAGTATTTGTTTCTCTCTCCTCACCTCACTCTCTCCTTTTCAGGTTCTACTCTCACCTTTCTCTCCGGTCCCTCAGTCCCTCAGTCCATCCTCACCAACACGATTAGTACAGAAAGGAGAATCGAAACCACAGCGAGTGATGACATCTCGACCTGAGTGATGACATCTCAGCCCAATGAGGCCAATCATGGAGGGCGAAGCTTGTTACTACCTGGACAGCTCCAGCGCCTCCTTTAGTGTTGTGGAGTTTTTGTGTGGAGCCGAGGTCTCAAACTCCAGCACCGCCGAGGTCTCGAACTCTAGCGCCATCGATGATTGAGACGATGAGTGTCGTTGATGATGGGGTTTAGGGGTCTCGATTTTCTGTGGGGTTTGGATTTACTATTTGGATTTTCTACGGGGTGATGGTGGTTGATGATTGTGGGTTGATGGTGGTGGCTAGATGGGTGGGTTGATGGGTTGGTTTGATGGTGGTGTCTGGGTGGCTGGTGGCTAGGTGTGGGTGATTTTTGGTTTATGGTGGGTCTGTAGCTTGATGGAGAAGATGGTGGTTAGCTGGGTGTGGGTGATTTTGGGTCTGTGTTGTGTAACTCGACGGAGAAGACGGTGGCTGGGTGTGGGTGATTTTGGGTTTGTGATGGGTCTGTGAGAGGTTCTAGAGAGGAGAGGGAAGGAAATAATAAAAAATGTAAAAAGAATTAATATTTTATTGAATAAATGTATAGAATAGATAAACTAGTATTGGTATTTTGTAAAAATGAATGTATAAAATAGAAAAAGTAAGTTTTTTCTTGCAAAATAGACAAAAAATTTGCATAAACTGATGTGGTTGCTCTAACATAACATACTTCAAACCTATGAAAACACCTATGAAACAAAACTTTGAGACTCTCTAGAACTGAAGGGAAGTTAATTGTAGACCCTACATAATACAAAAGATGCATTTATTAGTAGGCTACTCTATTTGACATTAAAATCAATTTCTTGATAAACCTAGGGAGGCACACATGCCTGCCTACTATCCACTGCCTGAGGAAACGGACGGTTATCAATGCCGATGGTTGCGACATATGTGATGAAAGCAAAACGTCAGGCCATACCTTATGGAATTGCTTGTTGGCAAAGGAGGTCTGGAAGGAATCGGGTCTGAAACTCACCATTTGGACAAACCAACAAAATGATTTCATTGACATATTATGGAAGCTTAGGGAGGAGGACAGAGGTATTGATTGGGAGGTATTTGCAACCACTGCATGGAGTATTTGGAACAACAGAAATTTGGTTAAGCATGATCGGCATTGCAAGCTTGCCAAAGCCATTGCTAAGGAAGCATCCAACTACGCAGAGAAATTTAGACAGGGTAGTGCACCCCCTGCTCCACCGGTCAGACAAAACCCTTAGAATAGGCCACGGTGGAGCCCTCCAAGCCTCGGTTGGTTCAAGATAAATGTTGATGGGGCAGTTTTTAAGGAGTCGGGGTGCTTCGGTGTTGGTGTCTTGATCAGAAACGAGAAAGGAGAAACTATGGGAGCAATGAGTAAAAAAATTCCCTTCCCCTGGTGGCCCTAGAAGTGGAGGCCAAAGCAGCAGTAGAAGAAGGTATTCTCTTGGCCAGAGATCTTGGGCCCAAGGAAGTAATTTTTGAGGGAGATGCTCTGACTGTGATCAAGGCCCTCTTGGACCAGGTTTTTTCAGGTGTGGAAGGCAAGCCATGTAAACAGAGACTGCAATACCGCGGCCTACATGTTAGCTCAGCATGCAATGTCTGTCTCTGATTGTATTTTCTGGATGGAGGACACCCCTCCCTTTATATCTTCTCAAGTTTGTAAGGATGTACCCGATATGGGCTTTAGTCCCCAACTAATGAAAGTTATTTTGCATTGACCATAAAAAAAAAAAGTGTGTTAAGGGATCACCTGGGCAGGTTCTGTTTGTCGCAAGCTTTTGTGATGCTGTTTGGGCAGGATGCCCAAATACTCAAAAGGTCTTTTAAGTGGGTATTTTGTTTACTTATTAGGCCTTATTCTAAACTAGCTTTGCTCTCTTGCGACAATCAAGTTGCTATTTACATAGCATCAAATCCAGATTGTCACCTAGTTCATGACAAGGTTCAAGAGAATATTATTAACACTTTACATGTGGTCTAGTTTAAATCAAGTTGTAGACATTTTTACAAATGCACTTGGCCTCCCTGTCTTTTCAAAGGTTGTCGAAATTGGAGTTTATAGACATCTATGAGGGCGTTTGGATAAACTTATTCCTGCGTCTATATATATATGCTCCAAACGGAGTTTATATATGCTCCCACGAGACAGAGTTCTTCATTTCAAGATAACAATCTATAACGGCTAGAATAGGTTAGTTAGTGATTTTTTTCTCCAATTGGTTGTAAAAATGATTGGTGAGCTTTGTTGTAACTGATCAAAAAACCGACACACTGTACAACTGCTGTTAGTAAGTGATTTTTTTCCCCCCCTCTTCGTGCTCTGCTTTGTATATAAGAATATTGAAACAGTGCCACCTCATTATTCTCTCTTTTTTTTTTTTATCAATAATATCAAAACACAGTTTATTTAGAGACTTTTTTTAAAAAAAAAAATATTCTTCGATGGCTATCACTATACGTTAATTACGGAAATCACTTCCATCATGTATATATGCAACATTCATCAAAGCTCCATATTTAGAATATGTTTATCATGCTTCTCAAAAAAGAATATATGTATCATTGTAATTGCAATAATATTGAAATTTTGTTAATAGAATTCATGTTTATAAAGGACCAAACTCATAAATAGGAGAGAGCTTGTGGATGTAATTTTGAGGGCCGAACAATATTAAAAATCTTGTCTTACTTTGTCTTTGTTTACACTTTCTCACAAATACAACATTGCAATATGCATGTCATAGGCGTATCTGTATGCAGGGCACCTAAGTTTCCTAATAAGCAAACCATTAGCCATATATGGCTTGAAATGACTGATGTTCTGGGCAATTTTTTTCCCTTTTGTTTCTAAAATCTTTTTTAGGTCTTCAACTAGTGGCAAATGGAACAGTAAATTAAAGAGGATTCCTATACCAATCTCCAAATAGTGCAATAGTTAACTAATTACCCTAAGCTTTGGCTATCAATCACATTTTTGTGGGGATGTCAAACCAAACACATTTATGTCGAAAACACAGGAACATAAGAGAGAAATAAAATGTGGACAAAACTTAGGTAAAATATTTTAGATGTTGTTCCATAGGTTCTCCACTTAAGATTGAGCCAAGTGACTATTTAACAAAAAAATACACTTCCATCCCATGAGGAAAAATCTACATGACAGAATTTTAAAAGTAGAATCTAAGGAACAGTACCTAAGTACTGGACCTAAGTTTTGCCCATAAAATAAAATGCTTAAGATAATTTACGGTGACCCTGACCCACAGTTCCACATGCCCAAGGTATATGCAAGAGTGAAACCAGTTGGGTCACAAGTCTGTAAGCTAGAGTCCCTCACTTCAAGCTTTAATCCTGATCCAGTCATGCATGGTCTTCTTGTTTGCCGATGGTGCCAAACCAAACCTTGCAGCAAATAGCATCAGCCTTGTAGAAGTCATAATAATTTGTCCCACAAATATTTTGATTAGTTATCTCTTCAAAAAAAAAAAAAAAACTAGATTAGAATATATGGCACACGATGTACAGTCTTTAATAAACTAGATTAGAATATTTGGAAGAAAAGTTATTTATATACTCTGAATTCAATGTAAACAACCATTTTAAAAATTGGGCTAAAAGTCTTTGTTGTTTAGTGATATTATCTAGTTCTCTTCTCTCCGTATGAAGAACTTAAGTTTGAATCTCCTACCCTACTTTATTATAAGCAAATTAAACCATCATATAGAGGGTAGCTTCTACTTTCTAGTCCTCCATGGAAGAAATGGAAAAGGCAACTTATAGAAAATTGGAGTGGCTTCAAGTAACTTCAAAGTTCAAACCTAAAAGCTCAAATAGTGTGAAACACTATAGCTAATTTAGACCCCCAATTTTAAATTAAGGCTTGATTACTTTTACTCTGACTTAACTAAGTGCGGGACAAGAGTAAATGAGTCGTAATAAAACCAAAACACTACTCTAAGGCATAAGCATGTACAATAAACAATAAATGTAAAGCTTAAAGAGTAGGAAAGAGAGATGCATACACAAGATAACACCGAGACGTGTTATCGAAGAATAAATCGAAGTACTTGACAAAAAGCCTTTTCGCAGCCATCCAAGCCAAAATCAATCCATTAGTGAATAAAGTTGGAGTACACGAATATCAAAAATACCCTCCAAGCCTAATCTACCCAATGTACTTGAACTCTTCAAGTTCCAGCTACAACAGGCTTCACGGAGCCATGTCTTCATTAGTTATTCGGATTCTGCAATTAGCTCCAAATTGCATCCGCCACTCAATGGCTTTTTCCTATGCTTCCCATATGCACCAAAACTTTTCTCAACACTCAGATTGGGTGAGGTAAGTATTTGGGTTAAGAAACTCTCAAGAATGTGTAGATGGAGAGGTAAAAGTAAAGGAAAACTTTAGAGAAATGGTGTAAATGATTGTGGGTATATAATCTCTAACTCTCAAGTGTTTGGCTAGGGTTTTCTCTCTCGAAAGTTTCTTGAAAAAACTCATTCCAAATTCGTGGGTAATGAGGGCTTATATAGTGTTGGTAAAGGTATGAGAAAAAGCTCACTCAAAAAGCTCCAGACAAAGTTTCGTGGGTCACTCGCGACTTGGCCTAAGTCGTAAAGTGACTCGCGAAATCTAGCTTGGCAAGGAGACTCTTCAAATTCCAGTATATGCTTCTCAAGAGGCCTTTTGCGGGTTGGCACTCGTGAGCCAGTCACGAGCTAGTTGCAAATTCTTCATTTTCACAGAATTTGCACCAATCTCTCACACACAGTCCTTACATTAAATCCCACAAAAAATACAAGAAAATGATTGAACAAAAATACAATCAAATTTGATACAAAATTAAACCCAACATAAAAATATAATTGTAAATCACATCTTTACAAAACCAATAAAAAGAAAGGAAAAAAATATATACTCCAAAGCATTTACGCGGTACATTCCAAGTGATTATTTTGGTGAGGTAATGAAAGTTGGCAAGTACCACCACCTAGCTTCAACAAGGATGCTTGTGACAAGTGTGAGGCACGTAGCTCTACAGTACAGGAAGGATTGGTATCAAAGGCTTAGCAAGTAAGCCTTATGTTGATGCCTTTCCAAGAAGCAAAATCAGTTGCTAGACTGCATACCGTCCCAGTAGACGAGTTATTTGAAACTTTTTGACTTTAAAGTTTGAGTGATAAATCTCCTTGAACTCATCCTTGATATACTGGACCTAACATTTGATTTCACATTACCACTAAATTTGCAATTCCCTAATTACATGCGATTATCGTTGTGACTTCAATAATTCATTTTTAGCATCTATTCTTTTTTCTAATACTATTTATTTAGTTTTTTTAGCATCAAGTTATTTATTAATCTCTTAGTGAAAGCATTTTGAACTTAATTAATTTTGAAATTCACATAAGAGTTATATCAAAATCAATTTTCTAGTGCTTAAAATACAAGAAACAACAATTTTACTGCTACAACAAACTCTAATAAAACAAGATTAATAAAGTACGCCAAAAAAAAAAACTGAAATTCATATCAAGACTTGAGGACTTTAAAAGTAATGAAAATAAAAGCAAATTAATTTACAAATGAAATGTGTCTACACAAAGGCTTTTCATTTTTCCGATGCTGTTATCAATTTTGCTAACTGGCTATATAAATTTTTAAGCAAAATTTTTTATTTTTCATAGACATCTTCAAAAATCTTAAAAGGGGTTACAAATGTAGAAAAAATAAACTATTTTTTAATATAAAATTTAAACAAAAGTTTCTTAAACATACACATAAACATTTAATTTGTATTCCCAACTTATAAAGATATGTTACTTTTTATTCAAAAATAAACTTGAGAATATATAAAAATTTCTAAAACCAATATGTGAAAACATTAGGCTACTTACACTTAAGTCCTCCTATATTTTTAAAATGTATAAAACAATTTTAGACTATAAGTATGAGACCTTTCAAACAAAATTTAATTCTTGATGATACCTTATTTTGTTTTTCTCTAATTCTTACAAGTATTTTTGTTAACCATAATTTGAAACTTGGCATATGAATTAATGTGCTCTTTATCAATTCCTCCAACAAATTATAAACAAATGATCGCTCAGGTAAACCAATCATTAAGTGTTTGAAGTCCATGCTATTTTCTTCAATTAGTGCTTTCATTTTTGGATAATGCTCATATTCTATTAAAGGCTGGGAGAATATTGTTATATGTTTGTGTTTATGGGTAAGATTCATTCAAACTCTACATCTTGCATAAAAAAAATGCACTAAGGTTTAGTGACATAATAGATAAATGCACTTTTATTTTAGTTGAATGTGCACTAAAAAATGCCAGTGTTTTTTTTTTTTTTTTTGTATAAGAATTTAATACATATGTTTTTAACATTACAAGAATCTAAAACAGAATAATGTTTTTACAGGGGATGATGACAAGATGTAATGATCAAGACTTCCGAATTTATGTGGTTAAGTTAAATGGCAAGATTGCTACCATAACTAGAATAAGCTTATAAGCAAATGCTTATGAATATTATATCATTCCTTTATAGATGGTGTATGTAAGGTCACAATTTGCACCCAAACCCAAAAGTAAGAATGAGATAGGCCCAAAAAACCCAATACAATGAAATTTGTAGAAAATAGGCTTGAAATCTAGGTTCTAGTGGAGTCAAATAACAAAAATGATGGGCTAGATTGCAACATCATACACATTGGATCATTTATGTAACAGAATTCATCCTTGGACTCAGGCCGAGGATAATGGATCTTATCTTTCACTCTTTCAAAGATAGATTACAATCATGGGTGCTAATTTGTACAGTGTTTTCTCTCTTTTTTCTCCGATCCCCCTCCTAAATGTCTTCCTTTGCCTTTTATATCATCCCCCTTCTTCTCCCCATCTTCCACGTATGGATTATATTATTGATTTAGATACTTATCCCATCAACCTATCCTTGAAGCCTTTGGAGGAAGCTGTAAGGATGAACCCTGATGCTCAAGCATCACTTCTCCATTAATGCAACTAGAGAGTTAGCTACAAACCATTCAATGCGGTGGTAACAGCTTTATCTTAGATATTTCATAGCCCTTCTTCTTATCTTGTACATCCACCATGCCTACCCTTACTTATAGGATTTCCTAGAATATCGCCTTCGGACGCCAGACAGCCCTCTCCTACCTCGGCTTTACATAGCTAAGGACATACTCTTCCTCGAACCACGTTCTTGGATAACCTTGATTAGACCTAGCCTCTTTACCCATCAGTACTGCCGTTTAGGTTGATATTCCCACATCCTCAAACCATTCAGTGTTCTCGGATTGGGCCTCTAGCCCAACACCTATTCTTGGGCCCATTGACCCCACAATAGCCCCTCGAAATTCTCATTTCTGCCACTTCGGGAGGAAAAGAGGATCTCGACATCTGTCACAGTTAATTTGTGTTCGCCACACCTCTTCCCTGACAATGGTGATGTCCTTTGAACTACCCACTGCACGTTCCTAACATTTTGGCATGCAGAGTGTCCCCTAATTAAATTCCAATGGCTTTTTGTCCCCCACATTTGACGACACGATGCACATCCAATGGTTGAGGATTGCATAGGAACATAGGCGGGAATCTTCCCACTTCAAAACTCTCGCTTATATAAATATCAACAATTTAAACCATCTTACTTACTTCAACACTCATACAACAAACCTGCCAATTTTTTCAATCTACACATGCCCTCACAATTACCAAGAATTAGGCCGAGGTGGTTTTGTCGTCCTAAAGTAAGTCTTTCCGATCTTCCTCATTCATTATCTTTTTACATACTTTTCTCTTTTTTGTGTTTCTTTCTCCTCGGCTCACCTGTCCTTTTCTATATTCGTCAATACCTCTAACCTTCTCCTACAAATGGTTAGATTTGCTTCCCTAGTAGATTCTGAAGAAAAGAGAGAACAATTTAAGGCTCGGTATGGAATTCCCCCGGGGGTATGCGTTACATATTGTACGGAAGAGGACTGGCATGAGAAAAGGCGAATGAGAGAGGCAGTTATCCTGATGATCGCTTTCATAGAGGGAGGGATGAAAATCCCAATGGGGACGGTTACTAAGGACTACCTTAGGGCCTTTAGATTAGCTCCTACCCAATGCGCCCCAAATATGTTTAGGATTTTGGGTTCAGTAGATGCACTAAATGAGAAGATGGGTCTAGGGCTCACCCGTCACAACATGAACTGGATTTACAATCTCCACAACCTAAAAGGACAAGGGTATTATTTAAAATCTAGGTACCCCGAGGCTAGATTAATCCAATGCCTCCCTGAATCCAATAAGGGCATGAAAAAATATTTCCTAATCATATCAGGAGATTGGCACGATGGCCTCCCCTGTCCAACAAGGGAAAGGGAACCAGGTGAGGCTCTAGGTTTAGATGAACTACTCACAATTACTTTTTCTTCTTCTTTTCTAATGTG
The DNA here is from genome assembly GCF_040712315.1 of Castanea sativa. Taxonomy (NCBI): domain Eukaryota; kingdom Viridiplantae; phylum Streptophyta; class Magnoliopsida; order Fagales; family Fagaceae; genus Castanea; species Castanea sativa. The sequence continues at coordinate 45,683,777 of NC_134015.1, read as the reverse complement.
AGTTTATGTAAAAACATTTGTTTTACTTGTCGATTTAGCAGACCCACACGCAGCTATTCGCCACTCCGATCTTATCAACCATGAAAAATTGAATGAAATATTGAAGGCCGAAGTGTTCGCGCATACAGACAACCAACTCCGAGTAGCTCATTTGATCCTTGGTTACGATCCTATCTCCAAAGCTTTCCAGGCGCCGAAGTGCGTGATTAGAGCGAAAGACCCATGCTTACACCGAATAAGCGTTGTTGTCGAGGGCTTCCTTTTACCTGCGGACGCTCCTATTCCTCAAGGCACCCTCGTCACATAACCCATACCAAACAGTATTCCCCTGATTCCTCTTCCAACTTAACACATAGCCGGTGAAGCGACCTCTTCTCAACCCAGCATAAAGGAAGAAGAAGAAATTTTTGAAGTTATAGATTCCGATGACGAATTTGAAGTCTTCAACCAATCCCATTCTACTAAGGATCGAATTGGTGACCTCGGCACATCATCTCCAAGTCATCCACAAGGCGAAACTCACAGCCCTGACACAATAGGAATTCAACGCAAACCCAAATAGAATCTTAGAGACATAATGGAGTCTCAAGTGGGAGCCAAGAGCTCTAGAAGGCAGCTCAGACCAAGCTTCCCCAGACAAAAGATAAAGGCCCAGAGAAATCTTCTTAGCCCAAACTCCCTCCTCCCCCACCTACCCAATCCCAACGCGTTGACCAAGCTAATCATAAGAGAAAGGGGGATCAGCATAAGGGGAAGGACGTGATTGAAGGAGGGAAAGACCTCCTTCCCAAGGATGTGGAGCCCGAAAAGGGAGTTAAACAGGCTCGCATAACACAAACGAGGTCAGAAAAAAGGACGGTGATCCATGCACCTGCACCTGCCCCAATTTGGGCTCCATCAATGACAATGGATGATCATACAGTTACTACCGACGCTTCCATCAGGGGTTATGACGCAAGAACAGCTGCCTATGTGGCAGATCCACTAGAACAAGCTCTTTTACTACTTAAGGACATGCACGAGCTAAGGCAAATGAGGGATCAAAATGTCTTTATGACACTAAAAAAGGAGCTTGCTATGGTAAGAATCCTATTTACCTATTACTCATTTCATTTCCCTTTTGTACTTAAGTTTTTTGTTTTGACTATATCTCTTTGTTCCACCTTGTTATTGTAAACAGTCTGTCCAATCTGCTCATAAGGCTGAAGAGATTGTTATTAGCACTTACAAAGCCTTTAAGGATGAAGAAACAAGGTGCAACCATGCTTAGAAGACCCTTGAGATAAAGGACAAGAAGTTACAAGAGGTCACTACCCAATTAAGCAAGGCAGAAAATGAGTGGAAAAGTGCTGATGCAGCCTTAAAGACGATCGAGAAACAGGTTGAGACCCAACGCCTGCAACTTCGCCAGGCCAATGAGGACAATGCTGCGGCGAAGAAACAAATAAAGGTTCTTAAGAAAAGCCTGAAGGATTCTGAGAAAGCTAGGGAGGAAGCCAACAAGGCTAAGGATGAAGCTAAAAAGGCCAAAGAGGAGGCTAAAAAAGCAAAGGACCAAGCTAAGCAAGAAGGGTACGAGGTCGGAGTGGCAGAGACCACGGAAAATCTTAGATCACAAGTCTCAGAGGTATGTAGGCATTACTGCCTCTAAGTGTGGAACGAGGCACTTACCTGAGTTGGGATCGAGGCCTTTTCTACCATTTGGAGGAAAGAAAATGTTTACTACCCACCAGCCATCTGAGCCTCTGCTCCATCCACCACCAAGGCTGATGCTGCCACCCAAGGAGCAGACACCGAAAAGGACAGCTCTTCTGAAACCTTTCCCTCCTTTAGACATCAGTCCGAGGAGGTTAAGCAGTCTGAAGTCCCCATACAACCTATTGAAGGAACAACAGAAGGGGTGACCTATGATGCTGCTCAGCCGCTTAATGCTCCTTAGGAATCTACCAAAGAGAAGGGAGCTACTGAGACCCTAGAACTAGTCCTGGCGACCCTTCCCATTACCATCAAGGAGGATCCAAAAGGCAAAGGGCCTGCTTCTGACTCCACTGCTCCCATTCAGCCTCCAAAGGATCCTAAGGGCAATCTGACGATAAAACTAAAGCCGTGATTAATCCTTGTTCACTATTCCTTTCAGCTTTATCTTCCTTTTATTTGATGTAACTTTGACAGTCTGTAAGCAAATTATCTTTTCAAAAGACCTTAAATTAATGAAAATATCAATTGGTCTCTCTTATGTGTTTGACACTTACGTTTTTTCTTCTTATCATCTCTACTTTACTTTATGCTTAATTAATAAGACAATGACACACGCCTAGATTTGTCATCGGCATAAATGATAACTCTTTTATGATGAACTCAGAATTAGTTAATCAACCAAATCTAGCAAAACCACTTTGTAACTAAAAAGTCTATATGTCACAACAGAACAATAACCCACATCATTTCCAATATAACTTAATGATTTTAATGAAGTAATCAGATATGAACCAGACAACAAATATGTTTAATATACCTACAAATGCTTTAAGTGATGCTCATGAGCTCCCATATGTTCATCATTGCCTTGGGAGTCTTCAAGATACGCGATCATAATAGCAAAATAGTGCTAAAATCAAATCCAGATATTAGTTGACCCAAGAATAGATCGTCCGAGGACCAGACATAGTTAAGATTATGACCAACACTTAATAAAATAAATTTCCCAAAGTAGATGATCCGAGAACCAGACATAACTAAGGTTTCGTTCAACACTTAATAGAATATCAATTTATACAAGGTATGTGGTCTGAGGAATTAGGCATGACCAAGTTTCAGTTTGATACTTAGAAAAATGAGTTGAAGTGTCAATTTTCCCAAAGTAGATAATCTGAGGACTAGACATAACTAAGGTTTTGTTCAACACTTAATAAAATATCAATTTATACAAAGTATATGATCCGAGAAACCAGGCATGACTAAATTTCAGTTTGATACTTAAAAAAATGAGTTGAAGTGTTAATTTTCCCAAAGTAGATGATCTGAGGACCAGACATAACTAAGATTCTGTTCAACACTTAATAAAATATCAATTTATACAAGGTATGGGGTTCGAGGAGCCAGGCATGACCAAGTTTCAGTTTGATACTTAGAAAAATGAGCTGAAGTGTTAATTTTTCCAAAGTAGATGATCCAAGGACCAGACATAACTAAAGTTCTGTTCAACACTTAATAAAATATCAATTTATACAAGGTATGTGGTCCGAGGAGCCAGGCATGACCAAGTTTCAGTTTGATACTTAGAAAAATGAGCTGAAGTGTTAATTTTTCCAAAGTAGATGATCCGAGAACTAAACATAACTAAGGTTCTGTTCAACACTTAATAAAATAGGCATGACCAAGTTTCAGTTTGATACTTAGAAAAATAGTAATCAACGTAACACAGTGTCAACAGAAATGAGATGGCATAAGTGCCTTTCATTAATAATAATACCTTCATAGGTTATTTACATTCCAGGGATGTGGTACAACATTTTCATCTAAATCTTCAAGATAATACATCCCTATGTCTGCTATCAAAGTGATATGATAAGGTCCTTCCTAGTTAGGTCCCAATTTTCCCCATACTGGGTTCTTCGTAGTACCCAAAACCTTCCTCAATACCAAATCTCCAAGTGCAAATGGCCTTAGTTTCACATGGGAATCATACCCCTGTTTGAGTTTGTGCTAATAGTAAGCTAATTGAACCATGACATTTTCTCGCTGCTCTTCAACTAGGTCTAAGCTTTTTTCTAATAAATTGTCATTACTGCTTGGGATGAAAGAGTTCGTCCTCAATGTCAGAAACCCAGTTTCTAGAGGGATTATAGCCTCAACTCTATAAGTCATAGAGAAGGGTGTCTCTTCAGTGGATCTACGAGGTGTAGTTCAATATGTTTACAAAACATCTGGCAATTCTTCCACCCACCTTCCCTTAGCATCATCCAGTCTTTTCTTGAACCCATTAACTATAACTTTATTGACAGTCTTTGCTTGTCCATTCTCTTGCGAATAAGCTAGAGTGGAATATCTATTCGTGATGCCTAGATCACAACAGTATCTTTTGAAGGCCTTACTATCTAATTGTAGGCCGTTATCTGAAATAAGAGTATGAGGGATTCCAAACCTGGTGACAATGTTTTTCCAGACAAATTTCTTCTCATCCAAATCCCTAAAATTTGACAATGGCTCAGCCTCAACCCATTTAGTGAAATAATTTGTTCCAACGAGCAACCACCACCTATTTCCTACTGCTTTTAGGAAAGGCCCTACAATATCCAAGCCCCATTGAGCAAAAGGCCAAGGACTAGACAAAGGGTTAAGGACACCCTATCTCTGACATTGGTCACACTTCTTTGCATAATCCTGTGCCTCTCTCTGCATATTTGGCCACCAACACCCTTGTGTAAGAGCTCTATGAGATAAAGACCTTCCTCTTGTGTGACTTCCACAAATCCTCTTGCGTAACTCTTCCAAAAGTAATTTCGTTGCTTTAAGGTGTATACACAGCAAATATGGCCCTGAAAAAGAACATTTGTACAACTTCTGGTCTTCGGACAGCTAGAACCAAGGTTCTTTTCTGCGTACTTTATCTGTCTCAGACTTCTCTTCGCACAAGATATCATTTTTAAGGAACGACTCTATAGGATGCATCCAACTAGGTCCCACCCTAACTTGATAAATCTGGATGGTATCACTATTCGTCCTAGTGGGTTTACACAAATCTTCAATGAGGATGACCTGAGGTAGGCCTTGTGTCGAGGATGACCCGAGGTAGGCCTTGTGTCGAGGATGTTGCAAGGGTGGCTAGGGAGTCAGCATGAGTATTCCTGCTCCTAGAGATATGTAACAAGGTAAAAAAAAATCAAAATTTGATTGTAAGTACCTGACCTGGGTTAAATACTCTTACATTCTCGGATCTCTAGCCTCTAACACTCCTTCCACCTAGCCTACTACTAATCATGAATTTGAGAATATTTGCACCGTTTTTGCACCCATCTTCTGAACCATAGCCAATCCTACCAATAAAGCTTCATACTCTGCCTCATTGTTGGTGGCCGAGAACCCCAATCTCAAGGATCTCTCAAAAGTAATTCCCTTAGGAGACACCAAAACTAGCCCCACACCAGAATCTCTTTGGTTCGCTACTCCGTTAACGTACACTTTCCATATCAAAAGTTCCTTGCACAAAATCATGCCAACTAATTTTTCATCCATGTCCAACCTCTTGGCATTCTCTTTTAATGAAGGCTCAGCAAACTCTGCCACCAAATCAAAAAGGACTTGGCCTTTTATAGAGATGCGAGGCATATATTTGATATCAAAAGCCCCCAAAATGGTACCCCATTTGGCAATCCTTCCCGTATAGTCAGCACTTCGAAGTATAGACCTAAGAGGAAGTTGAGTTAAAACAACAATTGTATGAAATTGGAAGTAATGGGGAAGCTTACACGTAGCATGCACCACTGCTAGGATCGCCTTTTCCAACGGTAAATAATACACCTCGACCTCATATAGGGATTTTCTCACATAATAAACTGGCCTTTGTACACCATTATCAACTCGTATCAGAATCAGACTAACGGCATGATTAGCCACAGCAATATATACGAACAGAATTTCATTCATTTCTGGCCGAGACATAATGGGTGGTCACGAAAGATATTCCTTAAGTTGCTGAAAAGCTAACGCACACTCCTCGGTCCATTCAAATCCGTTCCACTTATTCAACAATTGGAAGAAAGGCTTGCATCTATTTGCGGACCAAGAAATAAACCAGTTGAGGGCAGCAATCATCCCTGTCAACCTCTGAACCTCTTTAGGATTACGAGGTGGCAGTAAGCTATTAATTGCCTTGACTTGCGCAGGATTAACTTCAATTCCTTGATGAATTACCATGTAACCCAAAAATTTACCTGATCCCACACCAAAGGAACACTTAGAAGCATTAAGGTGCAACTTGTACTTTCTTAGCGTCTGAAAGGTGTCATTTAGGTCTTTCACATGCATGGAAACCGTTTTACTTTTCACCACCATGTCATCCATATACACTTCAATAGTCTTTCCCAGCTGTGGCTCAAACATCCTAGTCATCATCCTTTGATAGGTAGCCTCTGCTTTCTTCAAACCAAAAGGCATTACCATATAGTGATAATTCCTTGTAGGAGTGACAAAGGTTGTCTTCTCCTGATCATCCAAAACCAAAGGTATTTGGTGATAACCTTGAAAGGCGTCTAAAAAACTCATCCGAGGATGCCCAACAATGGCATCCACCAACTGATCTATACGTGGTATTAGGAAAGAATCTTTAGGACAAGCCTTGTTCAAATCTGTGAAGTCTACGCATACTCTCCACTTCCCATTTTTCTTCTTCACTACTACTCTATGAGCCAACCATTCTAGATAAAACACCTCCTTAATAGCGCTAGCCTTTTTGAGCTTGACTACCTCTTCTTTGACAGCCTCGGAATGCTCCATGGATGAGCGCTGAGGTGATTGCTTCCTTGGCACCACGGCTGGATTAACATTTAGATGATGACAAATGAAACTCGGATCTACCCTGGGGGCCTTATATGCATTCCATGCAAATACATCAACGTTCTTTTTAAAAAACATAACTAGCTCCTCCTTCTCCTGAGGTGGCAATTGAACTCTCACTTGAAAGAATTTTTCAGGGCCATTACCTATAATAACCTCCTCTAACCCTCACACGTGGTTTCTTCTACCGCTGCCACCCTGGGTGTGGCCAGAGATATTGATTGCTATAAGCCCCCTTCAGCAGAGGTCAAGGACTCCGACCTAGGCTGATGCAGAATTGCAGCCGCCATGTACTGTCTAGCCACAGATTGACTCCCAACCAGTTCCTCGATCTAATCCCCAGATGGAAACTTCACTTTAACATGTAGAGTTGAGGAAACAGCACCTAAAGCATGAAGCCACGGTCTTGCCACAATGGCCTTGTAGGTAGAATCGGCATCCTCCACAATGAAGTCCACTTCTACTACCTCTGAGCATGATTGCACAGATAATCTAATTTGCCCCTTTGGTATGATAGTTTTCCCCTCAAAACTTATTAACAGTGAATCATAATCCGTCAAATCCTTAAGCTTCAAGTTTAGCCCCTTGTATAAATCAAGGTACATAATATCTGCACCACTACCCTGATCAACCATTACCTTTTTCACGTCGTAGCCCCCTATCCTCAATGTAACCACCAAAGCATCATCATGTGGCTGGATAGTCCCAATCTTGTGTTCTTATGAGAAACCCAATGTTGGTTGGATACTTCTTCTAGCCCTCTTCAGCTCAGAACTAGAATCCTCTGCAAGGGTTCGTGCCATGGACATCACCCTAGAAGGACGAGAACCAGTCCTCCTAGGAGCAACAAAGATAACATTGATCGTACCCAAAGGAGGACTTGAAAAAGTGTTGCCCTGATTTACAGAACCTGAATGGTCTCCCTACCCATTGGGCCGATACAAAAACTGCTTTAACCTTCCCTCCTTAACTAACTGCTCTAAATGATTCCACAGGGTTCTACAATCCCCAATGGTATGACCCCTTTCTCGATGATACTGGCAATGAAAGTTCTGATTACACCTCATGGGGTCCCTTACCATCTTGTTAGGCCATTTGAAATATGGCTCATTCTTGATTTTTTCCAACAGCTGATGCACCGGTTCCCAAAATACAGAATTAACCACCTGAGGAGTGGTAGGACCAAATTGTCCAGCAAAATCTCTTCGGGGCCTATTGTTGTTGTATCTGTCCGACCTGAAATCCCTCCTCTCTTGAAGGATAACCTTCGCCTTTTCCTTACCTTATTGCTGATCTTCCTCAACCCGTTCATTATCATTAATGTAGTCCATGAGCCAACATACACTCCTTACAGGCTTTTTGGTCAAAGATTTCCTTAAGTCGTGCTCGGTAGGTAGGCTAACCTTGAAAGTCCTTATTGCTACATCGTCAAAATCTCCATCGATCTTATTGAACATCTTCCAGTATCAGTTAGAGTACGTTTTCAGGGTTTCTCTTTCTTACATGTCCATGGACAGTAACGAATTCAGGAGCCGAGGCACTTTACTACACGTTATGAAGCGAGATCCAAATGCCTGGGTGAGTTCCATGAAGGAATCAATAGAACCTGCCCTCAAGCCATTAAACCACCTCATCGCCACAGGTCCCAAGCTAGAGGAGAAGACTTTGCACATTAAAGTTTCATTCTTAGAATGCACCGCCATCCTCTGATTGAAATGACTCACATGCTCCACGAGGTCTATTCGGCCATTATAAATGGTGAATGTTAATTGGGTGAATTGCCGAGGGAACTTTCCTTTTTCCACCGTACGTGTGAAGGGTGACTTGGAAATTTAGTGCAACACCCTACTCATAGCATCATTTCCCAAGCCCCTAGAGGAATGCTTCTTGCCCTCACAACCCCGAAGGTTATCCTCCTCGTAGGAAAAAAACTCACTAAGAGGAGTTCTTGACCTAGGCCTGTAACTACTACCCTAGGTGTCCTCAAAAGAAGGGTTAGAAAAGGAGGGAGTTTGCCTTCACATTTAGCGGTGCAACTTCTTCTTCAGGTGGTCAATCTCCAACTCCATGGCCTTAGTATTTTCCTCATGAGGAATTCTACTTCCACCTCGTGAATGACTCCTGCTAGTGTGCGCTGTGTGCACACTGCCTTCCCGATCTCTTTCCTATTCAAGATGCAAGAAATGATCCTCACGCTGGGACCCCATAGACTCTGCATGGTGTGGATCTGAGCCTACCATAATGTTAACCTTCCTAGAACACAAGATTCTCCACAGGCGGCACCAATTGTAAGGTCACAATTTGTACCCAAACCCAAAAGTAAGAATGAGATAGGCCCAAAAAGCCCAATACAATGAAATTTGTAGAGAGTGGGTTTGAAATCTAGGCTCTAGTGGAGTTAAATAACAAAAATGATGGACTAGATTGCAACATCATACACGTTGGATCATTTATGTAACAAGAATCATCCTTGGACTCAGGCCGAGGATAATGGATCTTATCTTTCACTCTTTCAAAGATAGATTACAATCATAGGTGTTAATGTGTACAGTGTTTTCTCCTTTTTTTTCTCCGATCCCCCTCTTGAATGTCTTCCTTCACCTTTTATATCATCCCCCTTCTTCTCCCCATCTTCCACATATGAATCAAATTATTGATTTAGATACTTGTCCCATCAACCTATCCCTGAAGTCTTTGGAGGCAGTTGTAAGGATGAATCTTGATGTTCAGGTATCACTTCCCCATTAATGCGGCCAGAGAGTTAGCTACAGAGCATTCAATGCGATGGTAACAGCTTTATCTTAGATATTTCATAGCCCTTCTTCTTATCTTGTGCATCCACCATGCCTACCCTTACTTATAAGATTTCCTAGAATATAGCCTTTGGAAGCCAGACAGCCCTCTCCTACCTCGGCTTTACATAGTCGAGGACATACTCTTCCTCGGACCACCTTCTTGGATAACCTTGATCAGACCTAGCTTCTTTACCCATCAGTACTACCTTTTGAGTTGATATTCTCGCATCCTCGAACCATTCAGTATCCTCAGATTGGGCCTCTAGCCCAACACCTATTCCTGAGCCCATTAACCCCACAGTGTACAAGAATATTGATCAACAAATTATAAGGCAAACAAGAATTTTCTTACAATATAAACAAAATTATATATATAGAAATAGAATATTGTTTGGTTCTGTGTGTGTGTGTGTGAGCTACTTGTTGGGAGCCTTCTCCACCTCATCCAACCAATATATGAAAACATTTTTTTTTTTGGTAAACAATATATGAAAACGTTATACTATTTACACTTAAGTCCTCTTATATTTTTAAAATGTATAAAACAATTTCAGATTGTATGAGACCTTTCAAACAACGTTTAATTCTTGATGATACCTTATTTTGTTTTCCTCTAATTCTTACAAGTATCGTTTTTAGCCATATTTTGAAACTTGACACATGAATTAATGTGTTTTTTTATCAATTCCTCCAAAAAATTATAAATGAATGCGAGCTCAGGTAAATCAATCATTAAGTGTTTGAAGTCCATGCCATTTTCTGCAATTAGTACTTTCATTTTCGGATAATACTCATATTCCCTTAAACCATTCCTAGGGTGGGAGAATATTATTCTATTTTTATGTCTCTGGGTAAGACTCATTCAACCTCTACATCTTGCATAAAAAATGCACTAGGGTTTAGTGACATAAATAGATCAATACACTTCATTTTAGTTGAATGTGCACTAAAAAATGCCAGTTTTTTTTTTTTTTTTTTTGCATAAGAATTTAATACATATGTTCTTTTTGCATTGAAAAATATATTCACAACACTTGTGACAATCTACGTTGATATGTCGTGGGTAATGAGTTTTCCATGTGAGTTTTGCTCCATTTGATTGTTTCATACTTGATGTTTAAGAATTTTGGATTGAGTTGCCCCAACTTCATTTTAATTGTAGCATTCATAGTTGCAATACTCAATGCCTCTCTTTTGTGGCATGTTATTTGAAGTTGTCAAAGAATTTGAAAAAAAAAAACTATAATAAATTCGAATACGAAAGCTCCTTTGATATGACCTCCATTGTTTAACAACCACTTAAAAAATATCTCTATATCTTTTTTTTTTTCTTTTTTTTTTTTTGCTAAATAACTTTTTCCAAATATTAGTTCATTTTGTTACATTGATTCATTATTGTAAGGTTAGCTACTTTAATTGTTGACCATGTACAGAGTGTCACTTTCCTTTTATATTAGGGGTAATTTCAAAATGGGGACAATGTAAAATTCCTTTTCTTGTCTTAGAAAAACTTGGGTCTACTGGAGTGGTCTAGAATATTACGAATTCTTTAGGAAATGTTGATTGTGATTTTGTCTCCAAAATTGCATGACCTTTGTCCACTATAATTGTTGTATCCATAAGAGAAAAATTAGTTACTTGAAATTTTACGCCTAGTCATAGCACCCTCACAGTAGAGGGGGAAACATTCCATCCACATAAAACGTTTCAATTTCTCAATATACTAACCCATTAGCCTTCATTAATTAAATAATTTCCTGATAAATGCATTTTAAATTTATTTATTTTTGAAATTAAGATAATAGCAATATTAAAACCAAAATTTTATTGCTCAAGATACCAAAAGTGACAAATTTCAAATTACAAGACAAAGTTCAAAACAAAATTAATGATAGTACCAATAAAATGATATACACACCAAGATAAAGTATGATAATCTTCAAATGCATAAATGTTTTTAGATCCTAACCTCTCTAGACGTATGGCAATGAAAAAAACATACAATTGAGTTATATATGTGCTTAATGCTCTTTTATGTATCAATATTGAAATGTTTTGTTGTTATCTAATCAATTCTAAAATATGTTTACTCTACTAATAATATGTCAACTGACACAATATGACTAACAATTCAAACTCATAATAATAAACTTTGACATGTGAACAAATTTCCTCTTAATTGGAAATCTAAGGGCATAGATGAAAGGATATCGAATTCGATTCAGGGAACTTGATATTCTGACTTCGCCACCATAAGTAGCATGAAACATGGGAGTAGCTCTTTCCAAATTAGCCAATGGGCATGGATGAAATGATATTGAATTTGTAGACACCTTATTTTACAATTTGCATTTAACCAAAAGGTAGATCTTCAGATTTGTAATACAAAACAAATCTCGATGCTCTAATGATCACAATGGTATGTCATGGGCTTTGATCGGACCACCTGATCAAAAGTTATCATACAAACAATTTTCAATGATCGTGGCTCACTTACACAATGGGCTCGATCACTTCCTATTTTAAACACTTAATTTTGATTGGTTCCAACAAGAATTAATTTAAAATTAATTAAGTGTGAATTTTGATTGGATTTCATTTTATTTATTTTTAATAAAAAATGTTTTCCTTTATGGCATCTTATCTGCTCTTTTGAAAAACAATTTGGAGAGGAAAAGATTGTTGGGGTTTATGTCCTAAAATCCAAATTATTGGCATGTCATTAATAATTAAATTGTTTAATTATATGAGACTATTTATAAATGAACTAATGAGACATTATCTTAGTCTATGAGATGCATTGTATGTGATTTATGTGATTTAGTCACAGAAGATGTAAATCACAAGTTCCTTGTAAACTCAAAATGTAGTTCGTAGTCGGTGATGAAATTAAGCATTTCATCTGCGAAGACTATAACATATCAACTAAGATGATTTGTCTTGATCATGAAAATGAAGATTTCTAGTTGGTATGTTGATATGTTTTAAGAGTTAAGACATACTGAACTGGACCGCTGTGAGATTTACTATTTTTCTAACAACTGTCAAATGAATAATAAATCTCACGACTTCTATTTACATGAACTCTTAATCCTAAGAGAATAATGGATTTAATCATGAGATGTAGGTTGCTTTGATATATCAGGAGTGAGATCTATTAGTCACGGTGAAAACCTCAGTATGTTGAGCAGCCGCATTTAGTGTTGATGGTACATATATTCTCAAGATGGAATTCATAATCTCTTAACGGAGATACAAAATATTCCTTTGAGATAAGTTTAATGGGTTTGGTTATTCAGAGAGTTAAGCCCAACCACTTCAGTAAGAAGTTTCTAAAGTATATATTTATGGAATTGGATTTCATAAAATATATATAATGAATAACTTAAAGGATTAAACCGGGTACTCAATGATTAAGATGTAGTAATCTTCAAGGTGACAGTCTACTTTCATGGCTTTATATTACTACAAATATTTTATGAAGGATTACGTGTATAATAAAGTCTTAGGATATAATTTATAGATAAGGCCTAGAGTGCAACTATATTTATATAGTGGTATTAAATATAATTAATAATAACTTTGGACTTGTCAAGAGTTAACAGAAAAGCCCAAGGTCCATTGGAGCTAGTATTTTATTGATCCCTTTTGGTCCCACTCCAAGCCACACACAAAAGCCCAATTGGGATGGCCCAAAATGCTAGCCTAATTAGATAATCCGTTATATATAAGGAGAGATACATACAGAATTTAAAAGGAGGTTTTCATAAGTCTCTTTTCATAAGTGTTTTCATTAAGAACATACAAGAAATGAAATGGTTTGTATGTGAGTGTTGAACACTCTCCTATTCTCTCCTTGGAAACTAATTGAGAGACCACACATCTTGGGCATTAAGTGGAATTGGAGTGAAGATTAAAAGTGTTCCCAAGTACTTCTGATCTTCGGTTTTGAATTTCACCACACCAAGGTACGCTTTCTTGTTTTCTAATTCTGAAACTTACATAGTACATGTTATCGATTGTGAGTGCAGTAAATCCATTAATTTTCCGCTGCGCATGTTTTTTATGAGATACAAACACTTATTTTCCATGCATTTTTCCAACAAAGATATGATCCATGAAAAAAATTCAAGAAAAAAACAGAAAAATGCTCAAAAAACGTTATTATCTTCAACAGCAACCTGAATCACATTTTTAGCCTGGAAAAAGTTGAAATTTAGTTTTCTTTATTTCTGGAAAATTTGTAGAGAATTGAATAAGATAACACAAATTCAAAATAAGATAACACAAATTCAGGTGCATAAGTTGGAATTTTGGGCAGAAAGTTATGGCCAAAATAGGAAACAGGTGCATAAGATAACACAAAGTCAGCATCATCTTCAATTTTCTTTCAAAATTTCAAATGGGAATCAACATTAGATCTGTTCAACCTTATCTAATAGGCTTATCCCTTTCCTTAGCTTCAGAAGAAAGGTTTTTGAAAAATAAGTTGGATAGAGAAATAGATACATCCTATCAAAAATTTCAAAAAAAACAGAAAAATACTTAAAAAACGTTACTATTTTCAGCAGCAATTTGAATTGCATTTTTTGCCTAGAAAACGTTGAAATTTGGTTTTCTCTATTTCTGGAAAAGTTGTAGAGAATTGAATTTCCTTTTGTAAAAAACAAATCTTGAATCAATTGAAATTTTGACCTGAAAGTTAAAGCCAAAATACGAAACAGGTGCAGAAGATAACACAAATTCAGCATCATCTTCAATTTTCTTTTAAAATTTCAAATGGGGATCAACAGTAAATCTATTCAAGCTTGTATAATAGGCTTATCCCTTCCCTTAGCTTCCAAAGAAAGCTTTTTAACTTAGCTTTAAAGCTAAGCCATCCCTTCTCCTATAAATAGAGAAGACCTCTTCTATTTTTTGCACCCCATTCCCTCTGTAGAGCTAGTGAGAAAGTAGAAAAGAAAAATTATTGTGCAACCATCGTTCTTACTTTGATTATAGTTTAGTACTTCCTTGCTCTCTCCCTAGCTCTTTAAGTGATCACTTCCCCCTTTAATTTATGCTCTATGCTAGTAAGTAGTTAATTGTGTTCTTTAAGTTTCTGCACATGCTTTTATAAATGCTTCCAAGTCATTATTTGTTTCTTTCATGATATGCTTGGATGAACATGCCTATATATATCATTGATATTCCTTTTACATGCTTAGATGAACACTTCTAGGCTAATACACAACTATCTCTTGAATGCTTAGATGAACATGTCTAGGTAGTTGTTTTACCTTTTTTTTAAATGCTTAAACGAACATGCCTAAGTATTTTGATTTTCGCTAAATGAACATGTCTAAGGGATTCTTCTTTACTTGTTTTTCATAATTGCTTGAATGATCAAATATGCTTAAATGTTTTGTTTTTCTCTGTGCAATTTTGTGGATGACAAATGGCATGACAATTCTCTATTTTCCTTCACATGCTTGGATAAACACTTCTAAGTTATTATTTGCTTTTCATAACATGCTTATATGAACATGTCTAGGTAGTTATTTTTCTCTTTTTTGAATGCTTAGACGAACAGGTCTAAATAACATTATGGTTTTCGCCTAAATACTTGGATGAACATGTCTGGGTGATTTTCTTTGTTCTTCTCATGATTGCTTAGATGATTGGTAGGTCTAAAAATAAATTTTCTTTTGCAATTATGTTGATGACAAATAACATGACGATTTTGCTTTCCTTTACATGCTTATATGAACATGTCTAGGCTAGGAATTCCTTGTTTACATTAATTTCTTGGATGAACATGCCATTACTTTCATGCTTTCTTTACATTTAATTTGTTATCTAACAAATTTAACTTTTTGTTTCTCTTTATGTCAAATTCTCCAACACATATTTGTTTACAATTCTTGCAAATTAACATGTTTATATGATATATTGTTTGTATTTGTTTGACATAACATGATATTGGCCACCTTAACCTAGAAGACCGGTTTTACCGGGCGAGATGGTTGCTTAATCTCTTCTCATCTTGTAAATTAGCCTCCGAATCAAGATCAAGGATTCTAGACTAGGCTCTTGTATATGCAATTTTACATTTTTTAGAATGTAACTAGGAAGCAAAGTAATGTAATTTACTTTCTTAGATTGTTAAAAAAAACATTGTAAATTTTGTTACAAAATTGGTGTAAATTGTCATATATATTAATACAACAAAAGCATTTTTTTATAGTGAAGGTTTTCTTATTTTTGCAATTAAATTAAATTAAATAAATGGCAACTCCATGTAAAACCCTTGATCTAGGGGGAGTATATTTTACAATGAATTCGACATTTTGAGCATCACGGTATCACTCGTTCGAGCTAGTTAGGCCCAGTTTGAGAAAAAATTGGCAAGCCGACGTCACAGTCGCTCATAGAATTCGATTCAGGGAACCTAATATTCTAACTTTGCCACCATAAGTACATGAAACATGGGAGTAGTTCTTTCCAAATTAGCTTTGGCTATTGTACAAAGTGGATCTCACATGGTTATGAGTTACGACTATGCCTACCCTAGTAGAGGTTTGTGCAAGAGTATGGTTTACTTTCTCTTCAACTCAACTAATTTGCTGGTGAGGCCTTTTTTTCCTTTTTTTTTTTTTGGGATAATGAGATAGATGCAATCTTGAATTTGAACCCAAAATGTTGTCGTTTGAAACACAATGAAGTATCAATTGATTTACAGAATTCATTACATTTTATTTTGAATTTGAGTGTGTTGGCCGTAATTTATGAATTGTTGCTGTGGAAGGAAAGTTGGGAAGAAGAGATTAAAAAAATGAAAATTTATTTATTTTGGAGAGAAAAAATATTATATATATATATCTATATATATATATATATATATATATATTGGCAAGCTTGACCGATCAAGAGAATGCTTTGATCTATCAATCTGTGATATGCAAAATTTGTTTCAAGGCTCAACAGCTCATGAAACATTTAGAGTTTTAGTTCAAACCTACTAGGTATATAAGGAAAATCATAAAGCACATTTTTCAAGTCTTGGAGAGCTACTTCTGTGAGAACTGTGAGGTTATTGTACCTTCTAATTCTTTCAAGCACCTACCAGAGATGACATTGCTAGCAAGGTTTTCAGACTCGGACCAGACCGGGAGGTTGGACCTTGAAAACGAGGAACCGGATGGAAATCTAGTTTTTTAAGCATAGAGAACCGGGTATATGTGGTAATTTCATGAACCCCTAAAACCGGGATTGAACCCCTTAAACCGTGCGGTCCAACCCCTTAGCAATTTTTTTTTTTAATAAAAAAAACTTAACACAATTTTATTCTACTTAATTAAATTATCCATCTCTAACAAGGAATAAAAAAATTATAATTAAAATCCTTCAAAGATATTCAACTTTACTTCAAAAATTAATCATAAATTTTAATGTTTTCATGGTTTTTATTTTATTTTATTAACTTTCTCATTTAATTATTAAATATATACTTGAAAATCATTAAATTTTCCTCATATATATATATATTAGTCAATTTTGCTAGTTTTGTAAATTTAATATCTATATTTAGGATTTAATTAATTATAACGTCATCACGATTCAACCCCGGTTCAACATTGGTTCAACCTCAAAAACCTTTAACCTCTCCCTTTTATGGTTTAATGAACGGTCCGGGTCTGAAAACCTTAATTGCTAATATCGGTGGAGTAAAAGTTGCAGCAAGTTTCAACTATCAAGTGTACTGAAGATTAAGATGTAAATTGGAGGTTCATGTTGGAACAAATCCACATCAAAGAAGTCTGAGGGGTTCAAAGCTCAATTTGGTAACTGTAGTTAGATTTACTATAAATTGGTATTTTTGACTGTCGTTCCCCCCAGATTTTTTTATCTTGAAACTAGTTTGTTTCATTAGTTTTTCTAGGTTATCACATCATATATTATTTAGTTTTCTGTTGTGCGTGTTATGTGTGATGAATATTCAACCTAGATCTGAATAATTAACATAAATAACTATTTCGCTAATAAATTAGGTAAAACACAATGTTTTCCAGGAGTCTAAAAACTTACAATGACTATAAGGAGAAACATATAGATACTCATATATATGGTATACGAATAATAAATTAATGGGTAAACTACATATTTGGTCCCTATCCTATACACTATATTTCAATTTGATCCCTAACCTTTCAATTGTATCAATTTAGTCCCTAACCTTTCGGTATTGTGTCAATTTAGTCCCTACAGTTATCTTTTGGATGAAAATTGATGACGTGTCTAATGGCCAAAATAAAAAAAATTAGTTTTCGTTGATATGACAATAAACTAAAATTTTATTTTGGCCGTTTGTCACCTAAGCAATTTTCATCTAATATATAATGGCAATGACTAAATTGACATGACACTAAAAGATTAGGGACCAAATTGGCACAATTAAAAAGTTAAAGACTAAATTGAAATATAGTGTAAAGGTTAGGGACTAAATATGTAGTTTACCCTAAATTAATTAAAATAGAAAAATTGGGTTTCCCGTAAGAATTTTTGTTAATCTATTAGACTACTGTGAAACCGAAGCAATTAGCATTATTAGCTAAAGCATGATATGTTATTAAATATTCCTAAAAGCTATAGTACCCCCAAGAAGTAATGTAGCTCACTACTTGTTTTTCTTTTTCTTTTTCAAATCTCTCTCTCTCTCTCTCTCTCTCTCTCTCTCTCTCTAACGAACATTAGTGGCGATGGCTTATAGATTTTGATTTACAATGAGTGATTCAGTAGCATACGATGGATGGAAACAATGACTTTGGTTGATAATGGCATTCGCATAAGTGGTTTTCTAGTCATAAGCAGGCTTATCCATTGTTGGTGATGATGGGTTTTTTGGAGGTTTCAATGAAGAACAAAGAGAATGAAAGCAAAGTAAAAGAAAAAAGAAAATTGAGAAATTTTATAGGGAGAAAAAAATTGATAGGCCAAGAATGTATTAACTCGTTTGGTAAATTAATCAATTAATTAGTCAAGTTAATTAATTAAATTCAATTACATGCAATAAGTGTAGTAGCATAAACAAATCACCAATTAAGTTAAATGCAGCGAAAAATAAATTTGACACAGGTGATTTGTTTACAAATGGAAAAAATCACCAAGGCAAAACCCCATCGGGTGAATTATAGGTCACCACTCCTGATAATTCACTATTATCAAAATAAGTAGTTACAAGTAAAAGGAATCTCAGTACCTAATACCAACCTATAGTTGAACCATTACCCCAATACCCAATTGAACCTGTGATGTAGTGACAATCCCTCCTTTCAATGCACGGCTTGCAATACGTGACTAATCAATAATGCACAGATCCCAATACGTGACTTACTTTGCACAAATTCAAGTACGTGACTGACACACCAACTTGAGGAAGATGTTGACTACAAAGTTCTTCAGTTTATCCAACGATGAAGATCAAGAAGCTCATTGGTTACAAAACCCTTGGTGCAAAGACGCAGTAGCTTCTTCAAAGAATATGATGAGCTAGGGCAAATTGTCTCCGATCACAATATGCATGAATAATCACCTTACATTATGTGTGACAGTCCTTAAAATAATCCTTATATATGTCTACGATTGTGAGGAAAGAAACCTTACACAAATACACTTAGATATGCATGTAATCAGATCTGGAAGCTCTGATTTCGTAATTTTCGACAGATACAGCTACTATGGAGTTCCAATATTAAACCTCGATAGATGTGATCTGTCAAGCTTTAATGAACAATATTTCTTCACTTGTTTCTTGGACAAATTTGCATGGCTTCAATACTAAACTTGAACTCTTGTTCTTTTCAATACTAAACTCATCCTAAATCTACCCAATTACAATATAGAGCATTTTGTCAAAGGATTAGTCAATTTATATAACATATGTCTCTAACAAGTTCCACATATGTCCTAAAAAAAATAATTAAAAGTTAAAATTTAAAGAACTGGGAAATTGTTTTAAGGTATGTAGCAACTAGCTACAATCATCATCCAACATGCACGTACTAAAATAAAAATTTTAGAGAGAGAGAGAGAGAGAGAAAGAGAGAGAGATTCTGTTTCAACAACGTAAGCAGTGAGTGTTGTTATCTTTAATATATTCTAGAGGATTGATTGGATTTTTCCTATGATTTTTTCCTTTACATGGGAGGATTTTATATGCCAATTTGATGCTATCTTTTGTGTGTGAATGTGTTTTTTTTTTTTTTTTTTAAAGAGATTGTATGATACTATTATTTTTATTATTATTTGTAATCATTTAATTTAATTCAATACAAACATTAGTGGTAGTATAGTACAGCAAATCGTATCGAAGTTCCCACAGAAAAAAAAATACATAATATGATCAAGTTATATGTGATAAACGTGTCAAATAGAAACAGTTTTTCTTTTTGGACTTTGTTAACAAGCATCTTAAGTACCATGGATAATGGATAAAATTTAAATATAATACTTTAGATGTTATTTCTTAAATTCTCCTCTTAAAATTCAGTCATGTGACTACTTAACTAAAAAATATGCTTCTATCGTAAGTGAAAAGATCTATATAGCAAAAAAAATCCACATATCAATAATTTTTTAACTAAGAAATATACTTCTATCACATAAGAAAAAATCAACATAGCAGAATTTAAAAAAAAAAAACTTAAGGAACAATAATTAAGCATTGTGCCTAAATCTTGCTCATAGTTAATATGTATTTAATACTATATTAAATAATATTTTTATGTATTTTTTAAAAATAAAGTTAAATTGTACACATATATTCCAAAAATATATATACAACACAATAAATGTCTATATATAAATCAACAAATTATTAATATATGTATTACAACTTATAATAAAGTATTTATTAATTTTTAATATATATCGTTAAGGCACTTGTTACCGCATGCTTTTCTTTCTTAGTTTCAAATTATAATTACACTATAATATTTTTATTTTTATTTTTATTTTTATTTTGGAGAAGATTTATTTGTGTGTGCATATCAAGGCGTCTAAAAAGATACGTAGAAACAAGTTTATCTGAGAAAAAGTAAGACATCAAATCAACAGCTACTTTTATAGCCGTCAGATTTATCTTTCATGCTTCCACATCAAGCAATGAAAAGACGTTGTTGGAATTCTGTTTTCAAAAAACAGATGGTGCAGATATTTATAGAAATATTTGTAGCTACGTGTCAATTTAGTGGTGGTTGTTCATAGCAAAAGGTCTTGGTGTACCGTGAAGCTAGCAGACATTATATTCCCACTTTCTACGACAATCTTTCTTTTATTTTTCCCAAAGGGCACGTCTCTTCAGTCTTTGCACTTCTTGAAAGTTTAAACAATCGCTTCCGTCTATTTTTGAACTTG
Organism: Castanea sativa; assembly: GCF_040712315.1. Lineage (NCBI taxonomy): Eukaryota > Viridiplantae > Streptophyta > Magnoliopsida > Fagales > Fagaceae > Castanea > Castanea sativa. The sequence continues at coordinate 45,663,033 of NC_134015.1, read as the reverse complement.
TAAATTATCAGTTGCGGCGGCGTATCTTTTGCTTACAATTACATGAATTTTTTTTTTTTTTTTAGGATACAATTAGATGAATTCATTAATGAAATTTTTTTTTAGGTCGGTTTAAATCCGCTTATATTACTGAAATTAAATTTTTTTGATAAAAGTATAGATAAAGATAAAAGTTTTTACTTGAAATAGTACAGTGAGATCCATAAATAATACCAAAAAATACAATGAGGTTCATGAATAATAGCAAAAATAAACTGAATAGTAAAACAGTTGACAAAAATAATATTTGCCAAACGGATACTTAAATTGAAATTTTTTTTTTTAATTTCATCTACAACGGTTTGGCTTCAAATTTATTTGGTATTATCTTTCTCAAACTTAATAGGTATGGATTGAACTTTGCTTTAGAAGCTTTGGCAGCCACCCGGGCATGGTTATCAAAATTTCGATCTAGATCCTACGATTCTACAATTTTACCATCTCACCTGCCCAGAACGATCCGAATCTTTCAAGGATCTTTGCGATCGTTCAAGATCGGCAGGATCGTATGCTTCTGACAATTCTAAATGACATTGGTTTCTTGCAATCTTCTTTAACTTGACAGAAGGCTCAATTGAACTTAAATGAAAAATAAAATCTCAATAAGCCAAGTTTTTCCACTCTAATGTAAAAAGAGTGTCAGTTGGACCCAAATAAAAAATATTCCAATAGAGTGTCACATTTTGAGGTTTTTGGCTTCTTTGATATAGTAATGTATGGTTATTATATCAATGAATGTATAATTTATATGATTATTTAACATACCAATGTATATTTTTTGTTTTTTTTTTTCTCAAATAATGTAGGATTTTACGATCCACGATCAAATCCACGATCTGATCCTATGATCTACGATCTCACCTACCTCTCACAATCTTACGTAGGATCCTGATTTGGACAACCTTGCACGCGAGCAATTGAACTTGCTCTAGAACTGAGTTTTGACAGGATTATTTTCGAAAGCAACTTAGATATTGTTATAAGGGCTCTTACGAATCATTCACCTTCCTTTACTCCTTTCGGTTTGCTGATTAGGGATGCTCAAATTTTTGCAGGTTGGCTTAGTTGAGTTAAGTTTCAACATATTGGTAAAGATGGTAACAATGTAGCTCATAACCTTGCTAGAACGTCATGTCACAAGTTTTTCTATTTAGATGGAAGATGTTTTATTCTATTGTTTTGATGTTTATTAGGCAAATTTACTTGTTTCTTAATAATAATCAAAGTTTTGTTTCTCAAAAAAAAAAAAAGGTACGGATTGAAGAGATGAGATAAGATATATGTCAATTTAAATAATTATAATCAAGTGATGTGACTAAAAACGGAGAACTAACTAACTTCAAACGACTTCTTTGTTTACACTCTACACTCTTTCATGATGTGTTATTTTAAAGGAAAAAATAGATGCATTCATGTTTTGGTTTCTTGATGCTTAGATTCCAACTCTTACTGACTTAAAGGCCTATCTTTTTATATTCAGATTTGTAAGGTCAACTATAAGACATCCTTTAGGCAAAGCCTAGTATTAGTGGCCTCTTCTTCGATTACTTGAAAAATATCCAATATGTGAGTGAATTTTATGGGAGAGTAGGTTTGAACTACGAATACCATAGGGCTATGAAGCTCAAGTGTTTTAAGCTTTTAGAGTTTTTGTTGAAAGGAGACTTGGAATTTTTATGAAGCATGGGAAGTTGATAATATAGCTCTCGAAGGGTTTGTGTTGCCTTCCTTAGTCGTTTCTCGCCAATGGTACACATTTACCTATATTTGGTTCAAATTGCTCGAGACAATGAGCTCTCGATTGGTCCCTGGGGAGGCAAGCTTTATTGAAAAGATTGCTACTTAGGGGAGAAGAGTAGCCATTGGCATTAACTATAAGAGGAAAGATTCATTTGCTCAATTGAATAAAATCAGGCTACATAAGACTTCAAAGGTTGGTTGACTTTAGTAAGAACAAAAAGGGTAATTGAAAAAAAGGCTTGGGCCCGTGAGTGGGGTTACCCTTGACAAGAATTATGTGCTAGCATGTGTGTGTGTGGGCTCTCTTCAAGCTAGCTTCCGCTTTAGTCTCTTTGTTATCATAATTTAGCCAGCCGCAATATGCCTCCCTGGCACGCAATAAAGTTTGTGGCTCTTTCGGCCCAATTTTGATTGTTCCCTGGCATGGATCTCTTTCATGGTATGGGTCTTGAAGCCCATAAAAAAAAAAATAAAAAAAATTAAAAAAAAAAAAAACCTTCATAAATCCTAACATTTCTCTACCTTAACATATGATAAATTGAGGCCTTCTAAGCTAAGTTTACAAGTAGCAGCCTTAAACAATTTCCTTAAGAGCTCAATAGTTTCACACTAAAAAACATCCTTCTATTTTACAAACTGCCTACCAGTTAAGCACATCTTCAAGACTTGAAACCAAACTCTCATTGTAAAAGGACAAAGTTGTGACGGTTCTTGTTATTTCTACTATGACATCTCCCATATAGCCCCGTTTTGTAACTTTTTCAAGATAGATAATCTAATTTTCATTGCTAACCAACTGATGAAGGCAATTTTTATTGGTTGCTTTGATGGAACTAATGGTTTCAAATTTGATAAAATTGACTATGTCGAAGGAGTTTAGACCTCTAACTCTAAGTTAAACTATTTAGCCCTTTTTACCTTAAGAGATCATGATTAATTTTATGCCTAATTCTATATATATATATATATATATATGAACTTTCAATAAGATAAAGATAAACTTCAACTTTCTACAATATATTAACAAAAAAATCACAATTCTTACTATAGTCCAAACTAATCTAACTCATACTAATCCAGACTAATTTATATGAATTAACACAACATACCTATATCATTGCTTACACAATACAAGTTCAACGATGAGAGTCTCCATTTGAATTAAAGCTACCTAGCCGTTTGACAACGTGCCTAATGCATTTATCTACTCAAAGATTTATTCTAAATCTAACATATAATCAGAAAGGGGACCAAAGATCGACAAGGAGACCATAGTGCTAATCATGGAACTTCTAACAAATGGTTTATTATTCACGGCAAATTACCCTCATAGGCTGCCTAAAATTAAAACCCACCGATCTCTATAGCACCTGCAGCAACGAACATTGAGAAACAGGTATTTAGCAAGCCCCTCTTCTTCAATGGTTGGCCGGGTGACCTGTAAATCTCTTTTTCACCAAAATTAACACTACCAATTACAATTATGCTTGTTTAGATATAATGGTGCATCAGATGAACTAGCAAAGAGAGAACAGTTAAGGAGCACCAATAAATGTCCCAACTTTGTTTATAAAAAAATATGTGCGTAATGTTTTACAACTAAGCACTTCTTGCGAGTGTCCCATCACAATGGACAATGCTTGTAATAGTGCTTTTTAATAAATAAATAAATCCTCTTTCTAATCAAAATATAGATATAATAGTATTTTAACTTAATTAGTACCTCAACAAGCATTCCCAACCTATCCAACCTTGTTATACCAAATAATTTTGGCATCATCCTATAGAGTCATTTGCAATTATTTGTTGCATGTGAGATATACCAGTACTTTTCTATTCTTTTTGTTTTAAATAGTTATATTAACGTATGTTCTTAGGGCATACATTAACAAACTATTTTAAGAAATTTTTAATGAAAAAAATGACTTTTTTTTTTTCAATTTTTTCAATTTTTCATAAAAGATTTCTTAAAATTAATAATTAATGTATGCCTAACCCGGGCATATGTTAATAAACTATTTTATGAAACCTTTTATGAAAAAATGAAACGTTACTAGTCTTCTTTTTTTTTTACAATTTTTTAAATTTTTCATAAAAATTTTCTTAAAATTGATAATTAATGTATACCTAACTGGAACCTTCTTTGAACTAGGGATATGGTACTAGCTAACCGAACCCTTCTTTGAAAAAGTGACTAGTTTTTTTTCTTCAGTTTTTTAAATTTTCTTAAAATTGATAATTCATGTATGTCTAAGCAAACCCTTTTATTTTTATACGAGATAGAAATTCTACTTTAACCTAATCTAAGTGTGTATGTGTGTAAAGCTTCCTCCTAAATACTTAAACTCTAATCTTGTCCCCAACACTCTATAAATACTTATACTTATAGAGTGACCATCACGCTAAAGATGCACTGTAGCTAACCAAACCCTTATTTGAAATAGGGATACGGTAGTAGTGTAACTAAGTATCCATTTGGATACAAATGATCTACGTCTGCATGCATTGTGCATGAACAGTAGCCGCACTTGTTGACTTTTTCTTGCATGAACAGTGCATTCGAGTATTGTTCACAGACCCACAAACTTCACTTTTATCAATTTTTTTTATTAAAAATGGGTTCCATGGTACTATTCACACATTTAAAAATTATTTTGTTACAATATTTTCAGTTTTTAGTTTTCAATTTTTAACAATAAGTTCTATCCAAACGGACCCAAAAAAAAAAATAATCAATTGGTGTTAAATACTGTTTTCAATAGTATTAGTACTAGTGAGAAAGATAGTATCAAAAGTCAACCATTAAACTGGCAGCCGCAATATTTAGAGCATGAGTACCCTAATGCCAGAGCTAAAAGGAAAGCACTGCTAAAACTTAAAAGCATAGCTTTTCACAAGCATGGAAGTGTAGGAAGAAAAGGATAAAAACTCATAAAAGTGGGGATGAGCCCGATCGAGTGTGTGTGTGAAAAGTGAAAACTGAAAAGCAAGGTTATGCTTTATTAATTGCTCAAACAACAAATTGATCATACACGTAGCACATACTCAATTTGAAAGCAACGTGACTTGATGATCCATTTGGGCAAGTGCGACATAGGAGTAAATGAACTACTCATTCGTTGGCTATGCTCCCTTGGTTTCGTGATTTTTGGAAGGAAAGGGGTCCGTACCTTCCCAATTTTTATAGATTATTAATTAGTGTTACTTTTCTAATATTTAATTATTTTTACTTGATTAATATTTCAAAATCTTATTATTGAGTTATATATTAAATTTTATTTTATATTAATAGGATGTCATTTATTATATCATTTTAATTTGAACCTAACTTCTTAAAAAAAAAAAAAAACTTAGTTTATCTCTATTATTAAAGAAAGAATAATTGTGTCTTAATTATATAAAGCTGTCGTGTATATTGTGTAAAGTGCAAACTTCAACAATGTAATTATTACATATGTTTTCTAATTTTTTTTTTTAAGTTTAAAATTTTTTAAAAAAAATATTAGAATACAAATTCTTTTACAAATTATTGATATGATGAGCGATTATTGGTAAATAAAAAACGTGGTGTTATTGATGGCTCAAACGAGAACTAATAAAAAGTTGGTCATAACAAAAATTTGTAAAATATTATAAAATAGTTTATAATTGTAGCATTACTCAAATTTAAAATGATATTCTATAGGCAAATAATATTATTTTATTTCAAAGCACTTGGTTAAAATATAACAGTGAATAGGGTTATTTTATATACGATCAAACTCTATATATTCAAATTGAAATAGGGTTATGTCAATTAACAACTTTCTATAGAATCCACAATTTTCTAATAAATACTTAAATATGGGAGTAAAAATTCACTCTAGAATTAACCAATCTAAAAGGATTTTTTTTTATTAGAGGCTAATTCGGTCTCCTTAATTAGTATGAGTGAGATTTTCAATATTAGCAAGAAAATTCACTAATTGAGCTAACTAATTAAACACAATCATAGAATTAACACTTACCCTAATTTTTCAAAAATTTACTGTTAAACCTCACTAATTCGGGTATTGGAGTAGATATATCTTCTTCTTCGTTTTTCCTCCCCAATCCAAAGGATCAATTTTCATCTTCGTTTGAAAATGCTGTGCCACACGTCAACACGTTTTTAATAAAGTTCTGTAGGGCTATATGTATTTTTACATTTATAACTCATTAACCCGATATAAAGGAAAGTTCATTATTAAATCCTCAATTATTCTAAATTAATAGATAGGGTCTGTATAAAGAGGGCCCCCTTGCCTGTAAAGTTGAACATGATATTATGACCCAAAAAACATAAGTTAGATGCGAACTACTAGTGAAATTGAATGAGTAATAATTCAAACAATATTAAACTGTCCATTCACCAATATGATAAAGCTTGCTGCCAGGGAACAAAAATAAAGCATAGAAAGAGAGAGATAAATATTTGTCGAAACAACTTCTGCAATGTACTTCAAATTTCAAATTGCGAATTTCCAAATTGAATTTGCTCTAATAAAGTAATAATTCATAATTCAAGACTAGTACTATATCATATTGATCATATGTTGTGAGTTTGTGTGTGTCAAATTTAATTTAAAAATAATGGTTAAGTTAGGTATCTAGAACTCCTAATATGCAGCTTACTTTTCATTTGCTTTAAAAGAAAACATTGTACATTTTTTTAATGTTTGGTATAATGAAAATGATTTCTTTGATGATCATACCAAAAACAAGTCCGTTGAAGAGAAAATTATTTTCCAAAATATTTTAAATTCAACATTTCACCACATATAAACTTCACATCACCAAAAAAAAGAGCTCCTAATAATAATTTATTTTTTTTCATCACTTCTTTTTTCATAGATCAACTACTAATTGTCATTCACCATAGATGATTGACGCTGTTAGATCATTCTCACATAATTTCTCACTTAGATATTAGATTATATTTTTATATTCATTAATTATCTTTCTTAAGAATTTGTTTATAAAAAAATTGAAAATTTTATCAAAAATTTTAATTTTTTTATTTAAAAAAATTCTTAATTTCTCACTTAGATATTAGATTATATTTTTATATTCATTAATTATCTTTCTTAAGAAATTTTTATAAAAAAATTATAGAAAAAAGCTTCTTTAATAACTCATTAATATTTAATAGTAATAGATGCTCTAACAACACCCATAAAACTTTATTATCAAAATATACAGAACATCAACTCATATGATTATGAAAGTAAGATTGTCTTATTATCGTATTAAACATTAAAGAGCCTTGCCATGGAAGTGACATGACTGTGGAAGGTGTACAATTTGTCAGATAAGAAATGAAGAGCCATCGGATTGGCATGCATGCATGCATTCATTACTAGGATTTATATAAATAAATAAATATAATTTTTTTTTCAAGCTGAGAATTTGTTTAGGAAGTTGAACTTTAAATTTTTGATAGAATTTAGGAAGTTGAAGTGGAAACCATAGGATCAGGTTCTGCTTAAAGGCCTTGGTTTTTGCCAGAAGGAGAAAAAAGCTGGGCTATGCTATTATTATATCAGGCTTTACTGGCGGAGGTTTCACAGGAAAGACAATATTTAGGGAGATAGCAGCATCGAGCGTGGATTAGTTTGGGAGACAATTTGGACAGGAGTGATCTGTGACAACTGTGAGTTTGCAGTAGCCATGTACCATCTCACAGATAGGTTTTTAATTTTGCTTTTTTGCTCGTGACCTCTCCATCTCTTTGTCTCTCTCTCCCACCAACCTCTAATTAAACCTTTAGATAAAAACATAGTGGGTACTACAATTCACAGGGTTTAAATGCAAAATCAAGTTCATTAGTTATAAAATCAAGGGGTTACCCCCCTGCTGTGACTATGTGGGTCCAAAAGGATTTATTGTATTTGGCTTAGCTTCCTGGTGTATTGTATCTTGTTGTACCTTTCTGCTTGTTTTATTGATATAAAGTTTCACTTTAAAAAAAAAAAATCTTTTTGTTGTCAAATAAAAAATATAAGATTTGAATATTTTTAACACTAAAACTTGATTGATATTTTCTAATAAATTTAATTGATAAAATTTTTTATTATTGAATAAAAAATTTTAAAATTCAAATTTTACCTAAATTGAAAACCAAATATTTTAGAGTTTGATGATAATGAACAGTCATCATATAACGTACATCACCAACTAAAAATTCATAATTTTTAATAATTTTTACATTAAATGTATTAAAAGAGTTAAATAATAGTTTCATTAAAAAAATTAAAGCTAAATTATTTCAAAAAGAAAAAGAAGAAGCTAAATGTTTTTAAACAATTCTAAAATATACTCTCTTTTTTTTTTTTTTTTTTTTTTGAGAAGCTAAAATATACTAGTTACAAAAACTTGTCATTGCGGAATATACTTCCTCTCTTTCACAGAGAAGTGTGCCTCCCCAGTCCCCACCTCTGAAAGAGGAAGGAGAATACATCCGAAAAATACAATAATTTTCCAATCACATAATACAGTATACTGCTCCACTGTCTACAACTCAAAACAAATCAGCTAACACGTGTAGCGAAAAAATAAATGGCAGTGGCCTACATGGTTGGGAATATAACATCCATGTGTCACCTTAGCTCCGGTCATTACTTATTTGCGGTGGTGACCCTTCTTAAAGAAATGTCGTGTACTCCTGTTACCCATAAATAGTTTCTATTATTTTGTACGTTACATATTTATACTACAGTTTAAAAAATAAAATAAAAAAGTGCTTTCTACTTACCAATCTACCCTATTAGCCTCTAAGAGTATTCGTATTTCGTAGCAAGCAAGGTACACGGATTTTTAAGCCAAAGTTTTATATATATAAGGTAAATATGGCGGGGGAGAATATTCTACTATATCACACTATAGAGAATGTCATTATAATTCGAATATCAACTGAAATTTGTGGCAACTTAAAATGTGCAAATTCTACATTATCTTGTTAAACCAAATGAACTATTGTAGCAAACTAAAATTTTGTTTTTTCATGACAAAGCCAAGATTTGATCCCATGGAGACAAAATTTAGACACACATATATACATGACATGTATATATAAGCAATCACATGCGTGTGTGTGTTCAAATTTAAATATTAAATTCATTTATGTGAATGCTAAACCACATTTTAATATTAAAAAAATACCAAAAATAGCACATTTATTAATTCATGTGCATGTTTATTAAGGACATTTACATATGAATAAGTCATCTCTAACAATTTTTTCAAAGTCAAAATTTCATCTGAGATTCAAATGATTATTTATTATTAGATAGATCTCACAGTTCATGTGAATTTTTTTTTAATCCTCTTTGTTAATATAAACATATAAAGTATTGAACGTAGCAATTTTAAAATTATATTTCTAACATCTATTCCCTTGAAAATTTTGCATTTTAGATTGGGAATAGTATTAAACTTTATAGTTTATTATGTAATATAATTGTTACAAAATTTCAATGCTTATAAAACATTTTTAATGAAAAATTATAAATTATTAGATGAAAAATTTGACTCCTATTATCATTTTTTTCTAATCACTTTTGAAATGTGACAACAATATTAATTTTAGTTTATCTATATGAAAGAAACCCTTCTTTATTCTTTTTTTACTTAACCTAGTTTTTCTTTTATAAGTTTTGAATCTAGCTTGAAAGAATTTGATAAAATAGGAAACATTTCTTTAATTTTAATTAATACTTAATAGTTCACTTTTTTATGATATGAATAAAAATTCAAAGAAAAAGAGAGAGAAAAAAAAAATCAAAATCACTAACCAAAGGGTACAATTACTCATCAAGACTGAATATGTGTGTGTATATACAAAATCAAGATCCACACAAATCAATAAGTTTAAAGGAGAATTTATCGAAAGAGTATTACAACCCAAAGAAAATCATTGGTCAAAATCTTGACTGATGTATACTGGATAGCTCCCGAGCCACATGGTATTACTAGGTTAGGCTGGAGTGTCTGCCTGCAATACCATTTGTAATGACCCAAGTAAAAGCGTTAGCTCTATATCCTAAAAATACTAGTTTGATCACAATATATGCTCGTTGTGGGACATAAAACACACCCACAAATTAACACAGTACATACTCCGGAGTCCTTGGCAGAGTTGATGCCAAAGTTCAAGAGTCTCCGTAGGTGATAACCAAAAGCTGCCAAAAGGTTGGGTTGACTCAGCAAAAACGCCAACAAACCAAAAAGAAACCATATTGCCATGGACCTAAACCAACCATCCACCCGATTTGAAATTTTATAAGGTTAAGCTTCTAATCGTACTGTGTCTTTCAGATGTGAAAAAAAATATGAAGAAAATACTTATTAGACATCATTTAAGTATCAATTGACACTATAATCCTGGTTCGAAAATAGATTTTTCCATTCTAGTACTGGCCCTTATTTGTACCACTAAACATTTCTGTGTGACTTTGATATGTACAATTTTAATGTGGAACTTTTCTTTTAATTTTTTTTTTTAATCGAAGACAATACTTCATAGAGACTTCAATACCAATCGACACGAGCTATAAAAATAGAGTTAATTAATCTGGTCCTAAAATGAATTTATTGATTTTAATACGCTCCCCCTATTTGTAGCATCTATCAATAGTTATTTAATTTGTAACTTTAATATGGTATAGTTTTAAAGTGGAACTTTTAGAGTAATAGGCGGGTGATGTCATTTTTCAATTACAAATTATTTAATATATGTCATTTTTTGTTAATTCGATAGTAACGATAAGAGATTTAAATTATTTTTCTCCTAATAAAGAAGAGAAATTTATTTCACGGAATTCTAAAGTATTTGACATATTTTAGTTGTTAAAAAAAATTAAATTTATTTATTTCAATAGGATGTTTATTTGGGATAGCTTACTTTGATTGGCTTAATTAATGTAGTTTTCAATAGGATATAGTTTTCTGAGCTTTATCTTCCTGTTTTTTGAATAGGTGTAATATATGATTATTGATTAATGATTCAGTGGTACATTTTTTAAAAAAATAATTTAAAATACCGTACCACTCAATTACATATCAGAAAAATTCTCGAAGAAATAATGTATAATCATGGATTTCACCATAAATGAAAAAACGTACATAAAAAACAGGAAGAAAAGGCTATGTAGAATACATCCTGCTATTGAGTGGTACTATTACATGGCTTTTCTTTTGACACCGTGGCCATTTTCCTTCTCTAGCGATCAGGGTTAAGGTAGGGTTTAAATATAAATAGGGTTTGGGCTAGAGTTTACCACACAACGACTCTTGAAGCAAATCTGAAAATTCTTGATCTACCATGCAGTAAAGCTTCAACTGTACTCTTTATTATCCAATGTTACAATACAAATGGAATCCAATAATACATTAAAATATGTCATGAAATTAGCCAATATGACTAAAAATTATAACAAAAAGAAAAACTTTATTTTTCATAAATAACAAATATAATAATAAGTAGAAGTGAGGATGAGTCGTGTTTAATAGGTTTTTTTCAATTCAACCCAACTTACCACATGATTAGAAACCAACACAACCCAACTCATATGGGTCGGGTTGGGTTGGCTAAGTGGGTTGTGTTTGTATATACATATTTAATGTTGTGAAAAAAAAGTTAGGCTTGTATCAATTTTTGTGAACATTTTTTCAATAAATTATTAAATTTCACATAATATGCTTAAATTATATTCCAAGTTCTCAACATGCCAAAATCAATCAAACTAAAAATTTATAAATTTAAAATATAAGTAATAAAATAAACTTATATACATGGTGGATCAGATTGGGTTAAATAGGTTGAAAAACTATCAACCCGAACTTGACCCGATCCAAGGCTCAAAATAAAATTTCAAGACAACTCACCAACTCACGAAAACAAGATAAGGCATTGATTTGGGTTGGGTCGGTTTTGTTGGGTTGATGGGTTTGATGCACACTCCTAACAATAAGGATCTCTAACTCCTAACTTCAAAAGCTGCAATTCCCTTTTCTCTCAAAATAAAAATAAAAATGAAGAGTCCATATCTCTCTTCATCTCCGAATGTTTTTTTCTTATAAAAAGGTTTTCTTCTAGAAAAATTAAGAAGGTTTCTGTTATAGAGATTTACCTATCTATTTGTAGGAGCATATATTTTGAATGAACTTTTTTTTTTTTCTTTTTTTTTTTTTTTTTTAAATACAATGTTGGGATCAAAGATTGTCCGTTGTACAACAATCCACCCAAACCACTCAACTCACTTTACTCACCACCCCTCATGGATATGATATTTGTTTTATAGCAGGTAGGTTCAACTATAAAAGTGGTGGGTTAGGTTGCATGACGGGTTAAGTTTTTTTAAATTGCCAAAATCTGACTTAACCTGCTTTTATATATATATATATATATATATATATATATATATATATATATATATATATATATATATATATATATATCTTGTTAGTTTATACTTATTTTAATTTTTTTTACTTATTGACTACATTATTTACATATGTTAATAAGAAAAATGTGATACTTTTCCCACATACTCGTATATATTCTTAAAAGCTTATTTTAGGGAGAAACAAAAGTTAGAAATACTTATACCATGAGATGTATGTACTATCAACGACAGATTGGTAATTAAATTTTTTAAATCAATCCGTTCAATTTGGCCCATGCACACCCCCAACAGGAAGTGAACTATTATCCGAGTGAAAATGTATTTTTAATGTATTTGAGTCATTAGTATACCCACTCTTATTTTAGTTAGTCCTCATCAACTATCTAACCTAACACTACCAGTGCATGCATGTGCCCATGCATGTCTTCTCAAGTCACTATTTTTGCAAAGACTGAGCAATAAAATGCCCAACATCAGGGCTTGCTATTTTTGACATTCTAATAGAGGTGCATATATCTAGACTAGATCATTCAAAGGCATTGTGCACAAAAGAAATACACATGTTGTGGTAGGAAGAAAAACAATGTCGAACCTCCCTTATGACCACAGACTAAAAAGCCCAAATTTTCTGAATTCCATGAGATAAAAGAGAGCGTGTGTGATGTGTATTCACCTTCACTGTAGGCCATTTTGGTTATGCATTCAAGAAAAAGCGTTCCGAGGCCGACAAGTATATTGATAGTGGTCTAGTCCAAAGATCTTCTATCAAACTCGTTCTTCATCAAACAGTACCAAAAAGTGTATCAAGTATTTTTAATTAAATTTAAATAACAACAAACAACCCAGCTTTTATGAGAGGGCCCTTGACTACTGGAAAATGGGATTTACTGGCAATTGCTTTAGAGCATATATTAGTAATTCATTTTAGAAAATTTTTTATAGAAAAATGAAAAAATAATTCACTATTTTGATGGTTTTTTTAATTTTTTATAAATTTTTTTTTCAATATAGATAGGTAATGTGTACCCCAGACCCTTGGAAAATTAATCAAAAGAATAAAATAAAAATTTATTGGTAATGCCAAGCGTTGCGCAAGAAACTAGTACCAAACAAAGGATTCCATGATGTTAATGTTGATGATGTTGAGCTTTTAGGGTCTGTTCTGTTGGACGGGTAGAAACGTGGGAGCATGGAAAATTGTAGAAAAATAGAAAAGTGGAAGGATGGAAAATATTTAGTTTTCCCTCTTGTGTGTCCGGTTGGAAGGGTGAAAAATGTAATTTATATAAATTAACTGTTATAGCCTTATTACATAATATATAAGAAATAGATTTATTTGTACTTATTACATAATATAAAATGTTTAGGTAATGTTAAAAAAAAACATTCAGTAATGTTGAAAAAAAAAAAGTTCAGTAATGTTGAAAAAAAAAAAAAAAAGAACAACGTTCAGTAACGTTGAAGGAAAAAAAAAAAAAAAAAAAAAGGAACAACGTTCAGGTGGGATGGGGGCTTTTTAGTAAAAGCCCCCATCCCAACTTTTCTCCCCACAATTTTCCTCCCAATTTGGGAGGAAAATATTTGTGGGCCCAGGAGAAAAATTTTCCTCCCGGTTTTTCATCCTCCCTTTGTTTTCTCTCCAAACGAATAGTGAAAAATGTCTATTTTCCTCCCTTTGTTTTCTATCCTCCCTATTTTCACTCCAAATGGACGGGGCCTTAGGGTTTTTAGGCTTTGTACAAGGTTGCCTGGACCTTTTGGATCTGTAAAGGTTGGTATGTTGAAAAGGTTGGAACTAGGAAACTGTAATAGAAAAAGAATCCAATTAAGCCATACTTTTTTTTTTTATAGTTTTATCGTGAATTGAAAATTTTTTACACTTTTTTAAATTCCTAATTAAACTTTTTCCTAAAATGGTATAGGATATTAACTTAGAAAATATTTATGACTAAAGTGGTATTAAAATTTTTCTAAAATAGTCAAGTAATAAATGTCCTAAAGGCACCTATTCAGCCCATTTTGGGTGATGAAATATATAGCAACATATATGTTTACATGATAGATTCACATACATCCCTATTTTGATTTAATGATAATTAATATTGGGTTCGGTTAATGTATGTCATTAGAGCATACATTAATAAATCTGTTTTTGAAAAAATTTTATCTGAAATTGAAAAAACTGTCAAAACTTTTCAATTCCCGATAAAACTTTTTAAAAAAATGGTATACTATTGTGTGTCTTTAGTAAGGAAGTCAATACCGTATTGGAGGCTGTACCAGTTTGGCCATTGGTACGACATATTTCGGATACCGGTCAATACCGGTGTATCGTTTCGAATTTACTGCTATTTTATATATTTAATATATACACAGACACACACACACACAAAATATCTATTTACCATAAAACATTACCTTAAAAATATCTGTTTACCATAAAATATTACTTCAATTATTCATTGTATACAAAGAAAAAAAAACACTAAAAAAAAAAAAACTTAATTGTTCATTGCATACAAAGAAAATAAATAATATCAGTAGTGTTTAGGGTGCAGCTTGGGTGGTGTTAAGGGTTAGATTAGGACTTGAAATTACCATCCTGCCCTTAAAAAACTGCCACAATTACCACACACACACACACAAAAAAAACACAGCATTTTGTACGACCGGTACAATATTCATTTACCGGCCGGTAATTCGCTGGTACGACCAGTATGCGGCTAGTATTTTTTTCGGTACGAAATAGAAGTGTACTTGTATCGGTGCACTGGCCAGTACGGTATGTACCGGCTAGTATGGTATGGTATCAGTAACACTGATCTTTAGGGCACACGTTAGTAAAATCCATTAATATTTTAAAAGAAAAAATATAGGTCCATTTTGTAGTCTTTCTTCTACCTCAAAGAAGACCCCAAAATAGTAATTAGTAAAAGAAATGATAAAATTTTCATATGAAAGTTAACTAACAAGTTTGCATCTAAAAAATAATAATAAGAAGAATAGTATTAAACAATATCTATATATAATATAAAATAAAATAACAATGATTTATTTAGATTTAAATATGAAAAAATAACTTAAAATTATCGCTTTATACCTCAAACTATGTAGAGTGAAAATTATTACTTTAAGTCTCAAACTGTATTGAGTTAACAATAATCACATGTGTATAAAACTTAATAAATATATCGTGTATTCATTAATTCACATGCTCAATTAAAGAATCAATAAGAGTCAGATGTGTGTGGCTTATTAAATTAGGGCATAAGATGTATAGATAAATGCTTATAACTTTCTTTGACAAAGGAATAAAGTATAATCAAGTCGTTGCCTTGTATGTGTTTCACTCTATTCTTTTCTTTCTTGTGAAGGCAGAGATTCTCACGAAGTAATCTCATACTTAGATAAGGTGACTCTCTTGAAGAAGTCACAAATCATATAATTCGTCAACAATTCCATGCAATCCATCATCCAACCAAAAACCCTAATCAAGTACTCATACAAAGTCATTAACAATCAAAACCCTAGTACTCTCCAAACACCAACCCTCATATTTTCCATCATCAAGAACCATTAATAATCTCTCATACCTAAGCCACTCCAAATCCTAAAGACACCACTTGAATCATCAAGGAACCCTAACCCTTGATTGTGTTCCTTACAACTATCAAATTTTATCCATATTATTTTTATTGGTTTATCTCATGATTATTTCTAATTTTTTTTCTCTCTCTCTCTCTAAAATAATAAGGAGGGGGATGTGGGGGTATATCAACCACAAACATTAAACATCATAGCCGATACAACTTGCATCACTAGTCATCACTTAAAAGCTATTGGATCCTACCATAGTGTAATCTATTGAAGGGAGGATTTCCTTGCTTGAGTCCTTTCTTTGTGGGTCTGCTTAGATTCTTCACTTATTGGTTCCTTAATGAATAACATTATTAATTTATTATGACACCTATAAATATTGATTATGATGCCATCATTTTATTATTTTTTGAAAAAAAATCCAAAACTTTTTTTTTTTTTTGAGAAACAAAAAAAAAAAAAAAAAATCTGAAGCTTGATTGAGAAATATTATCCTCATTATATTAATAATACTAAAGAAATATAATAAGAGTCTTGTAACTCAATTGACCACTTCTTAGTGTTTTCAATAAAAATATCTAAAGTTTAAATCCTCTTCTTCCAATTATGAAATTAAAAAAACTAAAAAATGGATTATAAAAGAGTAGGTTGCCAATAATAGTAGTTCAAAGGGTAAATGTTATTACACACATGCTCTTTTACACAAATTTACAAAAACACGCAACATGCATCATTGAAATAGACTGCTTGAAGTCACGATTTTCAAGTTTCAAATTTGGACTTGACTTCAAGTTACGATTGTAATACCTGTGTATAAGTTTGTATAAAAGAGTGCAGATAACATCTCTCTAATTCAACTAAACAAACTACTGAGCAGTATAGTATACAAAGGATGGTAAGAGTAATGCTCAAGATAAAGAAAAATGTTCAATTTTGTGTCACAACTTGTTAAGTGACGAGTTGTGATTGGTGTAAGTGTGATGGTGGGCCATGTAAAAATACACCTATACCAATCACAACTCGCCACGTAGTGAGTTATAGCATAAAATTATGTACTTTTCTGTGTCTTGAGCATTACTCAGATAATAAAGATGATATAATAATAATAACTACACCAATGTTCAGGCACTTCTGATGGAGCAACTAGTCTGGATTAATTGCTACTTTTACCATGTATATACGGTTGCGCAGTGGTTCTGATGGAGCAGCTAGTCTGGATTAATTGATAGTTCAAGTTTTACATTTACTACTTGCCATGTACATACGTGTGCAGCCGTAGTGGCAAAGAACCAATATTGTGGGGTTCTGTTGTTTGTTTGGGAGCTAAGCGAATCTTGATCTTCTGGCCAAAAAGGAATTCAATCGGGATATGCTGTTGTACGAATAAGGGGAGAGATAGTAAGGTTTTCAGTCTGGATTTTTAATGAAAGCATGATAGAAGAAAAGCTTACAACTCTCGTACCTTATTCACTTAATCTCAGAACCCCTGTTTGCTTCGATGGAAGATCGGTATGCACAGTAGGGAACCGTTAAACGCTGTACTGCACATCATCATCACATATACCCAGTAATCAACTAGACGAATTCATTTTCTTTGAAAGAAAAAAAAAAAGGGAGTTTTTGGGTTCGTACCCCAATGCCCTACACTTTTTTTTAATTAATTTTTTTACAAGAGGCACAGGAATTCAAGATTGCATTAAACAAGAGCACTGTATGTAGAGAAAACATGTAGAATTTAGACAAACAAATAGTACTCACAATAAACTTTTTCACGAGGAATTTAGTCTGGATTCAAGATGCATGCCAACGAACACGTTAAAAATGTCTCACACATGTGTACGACCAATTAAAGCTCCATTCCAACTATGAGTTGAAGAATTTTAAAGAACTTTTACTGCGAAGATAAAAAGTACTAGTTTTTAAAGAACATTTTATATATATTATATATATAGAAAGAACTAGTTTTTGTCAACATCACTTGGGAAAAAAAAAAAAAAAACCAATTGTCCACATTTGATTTTAAAAGAGGCACTTACTTGAAATTCATACTTTATGTGTGCGTTTGAATATCGCTTATTTTGCTGAAAACTGAAAATAATAAAAAATACTTTTCGAATTACTGTTCACAATGAAAATACTGTTCACTTACCTTCTTGCATTGTTTATGTCCCATAAACAGTGCAAGAGGCGCTGAGTTAGTAAAATAAATGGGCTGAAACACAAACGCGTCTGATGCAAACGCAAACCAAACAAACCTTATATTTGATTAAATTACAGGCATGTTTGGTACCATTATTTAAACAACAGTTTTTATTGGTACAATAGCCACTCCATAAGTATAAGTGTTTATGAAGTGTGAGGTGTGGAGGCAAGAATTAAGGTTCAAATCTTCAGGAAGTAGTTTCACACACATATACATTTAGATTAAGTTAAAGTAAAATTTATATCTTATATAAACAAAATTAATGTAACTAATAATTATATAAACTCTCTTAGCAAGTGTCCTTAAGGTACATGTTAATAGATAATTTTAAGAAAGTTTTTATACCACTTTTATAAGAAATATAAAAAATTTTGAAAAAAATTTTTTTTTTTATAAAATTTTTCAAAAATATATTTTAAACCAATATCCTTAACACATTTTTTAAATTTTCTCTAACACATTATTTTTCAAAAACCATAAGATACCAAACGTTTTGTAGTGCAATCGGCACTTATTAATATTTTCAATGAAGAGATTCATTCAAATAATTTCTCAATCATTGTAATTATTATTTTTTTTTTAAAGAGAAATATAAGAGAGTGGAGATCATCTTCATAAATTTAGAGGTGGGTAGGGTGTCAATATTTTTCTAATAAGAAACTTATTTTCATGCATAAGTTTCCACGGAAAATTTTAACTCATATTAATGGTGTAAATAAATAAAGAAAAATCTTAACGAATGTTCTTAAGATAATGGTCAATAATTTATATAAAGAAAGTTTTTATGAGGAAAAAAATTAATATTTTGACACATTTTTTCATTTTCCTTAAAAGTGATGTCAAAATTTTTCTAAAATAAATTGTTAATCATTATTATAAGGGCACCATTACCATCACCCATAAATAAATTATATTCTTCCTCACCCTATCAAACTCACCATATTTATCAGTTCCTGACAGATATGCATTTAACCTAGATTATATTCTTCCTCTTTTTCTTTTTCTTTTTTAGATTTTGCTAATATGTGCCCTTAAAGCACACAATAATTAATTATTTTTGAAAATATTTTCTCAAAAATTAAAAAAGTACTGACAACTTTTTCAACTTCTAAAAAAATATTTTTAAAAATAAATAACTTAATGTGTGCTCTTAGAATATACATACATTAACCAAACCTTTCTTTTTTTTAAATGGCAAATGGTAATGACACAGAAGGCACTCTAAATCAAAGACATTCCCTATACCCTTAATTGTTTAATGTATTTCCTATAAAAAAAAAATTGTTTAATATATTGTGTAAGTGATATTTTGACATTCCTATAGGGTTTCTTTTAAGTCTCTGGGTTTCACATCTCCTATTCTAGTGTGAAAAGCTGGTCACTCTATCGAGGCTATCACTTCTGACAGGATCTCTTCTTGTCGTTAAAATCTTAATTTCTCATCCTTTTTCTGCTTGGCGTCTCCGCCTTTATCAAGTCTTTAAACCTCGGCCTCCACCATCAATTACTACTCTCTCTCTCTCTCTCTCTCTCTCTCTCACATATGTATTAATATTACTTTGTTTACTTGGGGTCAGTTTTCAATATTTTTTTTTCATTAAAAAAAAAAAAAAATCGCTTCCATGAAGTGACTGGATAAAAAGAGATAGCCACTAGTTTTACAGAAAATATATCTAGCATGCATGAGATAATAGTCATGATAATTGATATAAAGTTGATCTTTTGAGATCACCATGCTTAGATATGATAGCCATATCGACATCTAGAGGTAAGTATGGGATATAATCATACAATATGTATTGATTTGATTGCCAAAAGTGCAAAGAGCCTTCACCTATACTCTCAGGCATTGAAAATTTACAACACTGGTCGGTCCAATTATACATGTATTTTTTTTAAGTTATAATATTGTATAAAAGTTGGCAAATTTTTAAAATTAAAACCTTTCTATACGTTCACAATTCCAGATACGGTTCCTACAAAAAACTTGACGTTCACTATTAATTAGGACATGGGCTTAGGAGCAGATACATTTGAATATTTGATAAATGGATTTGGAATCATTTTATTCATATAAGATTGAGTGTGATGGTTCAAAATTATGTATATTGTACATTAGCACTGTTTACATTTATATGCATGTTTGGCTTGTGTTTGGATGTGAACTAAAATTATAAATTATTTCACTATTCAGCTTATTTTTGCTAGTATTTATAGATCTCACTATATTTTTTGGTACTATTCATGGACCCCATGGTATTATTTCAACTCACTTTTACTTTTATCTACAGTACTTTTAGCAATAAGTTTTCAGTTTCAGCAAAATAAGCGGTATCCAGCTTAAAAAGTCAACTTATTTTACTATTCAATTTATTTTTACTATAAAACGGTTCCTACCAAAAACTTCACTATTAATTAGGACATGGGCTTAGGAGCAGATACATTTGAATATTTGATAAATGGATTTGGAATCATTTTATTCATATAAGATTGAGTGTGATGGTTCAAAATTATGTATATTGTACATTAGCACTGTTTACATTTATATGCATGTTTTGCTTGTGTTTAGATGTGAACTAAAATTATAAATTATTTCACTATTCAGTTTATTTTTGCTAGTATTTATAGATCTCACTATATTTTTTGGTACTATTCATGGACCCCACGGTATTATTTCAACTCACTTTTGCTTTTATCTACAGTACTTTTAGCAATAAGTTTTCAGTTTCAGCAAAATAAGCGGTATCCAGCTTAAAAAGTCAGCTTATTTTACTATTCAACTTATTTTTGCTACTATTCATGGGCTCCATTGTACTTTTTGATGCTATTCATGAGTCTCACTGTACTATTTCAGCTAACTTTTACTTTTATCTATGATACTTTCAACAAAAAATTTTTAGTTTCAGCAAAATAAGCAGATTTCAAATAGGCCCATAGTCATTAGAAAATTAAGTCTAGCGTGTTGTGATCCCGTCATGCATCAGCTTTTCCTTTTCTCCTTTAAGAACACATAATGGAAGATGCATGAGCATTCACATTGGTTTTGTGCAAACAATTTTTGTCTATTTTAATATAAAAACTGACTTTTTCTATTTTACACAATAATTTTTCAAAAATATTAAAATTAAATTGCCTATTATACATTCTATTTTAATATAATATTCATTTTTCATTCATTTTTTTACCATAGGTCCGGTTAATGTATGCCCTTAGGACATATATTAACAAATCTATTTTTAGAAAAAATTTATCGGGAATTGAAAAAGCTGTTAAAATTTTTTCAATTCCCGATAAAAACTTTTTCCAAAAATAGTATACTATTGTGTACCCTTAGAGCACATGTTAGTAAAATCTTTTTACTATTACTTTTTTTTCCCAGTCTCGTTTTCCTTTGTTTTCTCATCAAACAAGCACATGCTTTCTTTCTCATCAAACTGTAAACTTCCAAAATTTAGAGCTATGTATATAGTAAAAAATCCTTTTAAAAAATCACATTGAGCTAATGATAAGAAAAAAAAATCACATAAAAGAAGTCAAAACCAAATCTACAAACCCATCAAACCGAAACCTAAAACCCCAAAACAAGCCTATAATCAAAGTATTAAACCCAGAATCAAACCGAAGTTGAAACCCATAACCCATTTCAAAACCCATCGATTTGAGCTTCAAATCGAAATCCGGATTTCTGCTTCACCTATTCTAAACCAATTCGAACCCATTTAGGCACTCGTTGATTGCAAACCCTGTTAACCAATCCGAACCCATTTGACTTGATGAGGCAATGGGATGGTCAAATTTGATTATGGGTTGGATATAGTTCCTAGAGTTAGAGAGAGATTAGTTTCTGGTTTGGAGAGAGAGAGAGAGAGAGAGAGAGAGAGAGATGAGTTAAAAAAAAGGTATACAAAGGTTTAGTAAATCGTGTAAATATATAGTTACTGTAGTAACAATACATATTTATACTATTTTGGTTTGTTTAATTGATGTAAGTAGTTTTTGGGCAAAAATGTTTAAAATTGACACATTTTCTATTGTACACCCACTAATGTAAATACTCTAAACAACCAAATACTACAAAATGAAGTGGTATATTTCTCCTTGATGAACGAGGGTAGTTGCAAGTTAACCCTTATGTGTACGTAGGTGTTTGTGGGGCTACAAGTTTTCCTTTTGTTTCATGCAAAAATATATAAATAAATAAAGCCCAAAACAAATCTCATAACACATTTACAACAATTTTATTTTAAGTAATGAAGTGTTCAAGTGTAATTTTATTTTAATTTATCTTATGATAGAATACATTTGAACTTATTGTAAAAGGATAGGAGATTTTGTTTTGATATATTTAAGGCATTTAGAATTTGAGGCACACTAACAATGCTTGCATCACATACAAATATGCATATTTTGTCACAACTATCTTATATGATAAATTGTGAATAGTTGACAAAAAAAAAAAAAAAAACCTAGTTAATTCAGTGTGGTTGATAGTTACATTGAAATATGATTTTGTCAAGATCATAAAAGATTAAAGTACCAAGTATAAGTACTATTTTCTTTGCTAAATTAAACAAACTCTTCATTGATGCTAAATGTAAGTACTAGATGTCTTCTCTATTGCATTTGCCATTGGTGTTAATGTTTAATGACCAAGACAAAAGAGTACAAGAAAATTGTTTAGTTGTAAATCAAATACTATTAGTTAGGGAAACGAGATAGTGAGATGAAGGAAGAGAGAGAGAGAGATTTGGGGTTCAGGGACATCTTCCCATTTTTTTCTGACTCCAGAGTACATCACACAAACAACTTTAGTCTCCATCTAGCTACCAACAGTACCTAATAACCATCCCTTAAAGACCCTACACTAACCCCTATATCAGACAACTCCATGTGACTCATAAAATCTTTGCTTTTCAAACCCTAAAAACCATCACTAACCTAAAAATCATGCATAAAATATGCAAAATACATAACATTAACCGACTCATAAGAAAACAAAATAAATTTATGAAAAACCAAAGTAGGAGAAACAAATTCTGAGCGCCGCCAGTGTAATCATTCAGAATGATAATCACAAAGGACCAGAACCAGTTCTCTTCTCCAACTTCCCAGAAAAACTACAATTTATATATATATATAAACAATATCTTCTTGCCCCCAAAAATCGCATTTCCTTTATTACATGTTAGATGGAGACGTGTTGATGCAGAACCATATTCAGAAATCTGTTAAATCTTTTACTACTGCTTAATTCAAAGGCAAAAAAAAGATGGGTAAATAAAAAAAATTTAAAAAAAAAACCCAAATCTACAAAAGACTTTCATTACAACCTCAATCTACATCAGTCATACTCTTACAATCTGTTAATCTTTGATTGTACTACTTAATACAAGTAAAGACAGGGTCAAAGAACAAAATAAAAAAAACCCACAAATTTATAAAAGCCCTTTTGTTATTGCCTCTGAAGAATAGTTTATTTAATTAAAATTGAAAATATTTTACTAAAATTGTAGAAACAAAGTTAAAAAATAAACTGAATAATACAATAAGACCCATAAATAATATTAAAATATAATAAAATCTATAAATAATAACAAAAATAAACTAAAATTATAAATAAGTTAAAAATTTCAGTTTATCCCAAATAATCTCTGCATCAATCATATTCACACCTTGTTAATATTTTATTGTACTACTTAATTCAAGGTAAAAAGATGGGTAAAGAAAAAAAGAGCCCCAAATCTACAAAAGTCTTTCATTACAATTTACAATTTTTCAATCTACATCAATCTACTAGTTAATTCAAGGTAAAAAAGAAGGGTAAAAACCCAAAATTACAATTTCATTAAATCTTCAATCTACATCAATCATATTCTTACAAACCCAAAATGACAACCCATTTTCACTTCCTTCATTGCTCTTGGAAATAGCCGAAGACAATTACTGTTGTAATAGTGCTCTTAGCTGGCACAGGCAAAAAATAACCCTACCATTTCTCAAAGTTGCCAAATAACAGTAACTCCGAATAACCTTTTTCCCAAAAGAATAAACAATCATAATTAGTTCTATCAATGCGTTTAGCAAATTTTAACTTGTACCGTCAATTTAGCTTTTTAATTTTTGACATATATATATTATATTTGTTTTTTTAAGAAACTTTTTTTTTGGATAGATATAGCTGTATTATTAAGGTAATTCTTCTTTTCTTTTCTTAATTTCAAATTTAAAATGTAACTATTTATGCAATTGGATAAGCATCGTGATTAATTTGATGAAAACAGAAAAGTCGTAACGCGGCAATAAAGTCTTTGCAATATTATGTCGGCCAAAATTAATATATTTGCAGCACAATAATACATATTAACTGAGCATTATCTTGTTTACTGTTACCTGAAAACAGACAACAGAGAGCTACCTCGAGAGGAGAGGGATTAAAAACACCCATTATGATCTTATCTCCTGGACACAAATTGTGCAAGACTCATAAATTTAAAAAAAAAAAAAAGAAAAAAAAAAAACTTGAGTCAAATTAATCATAGCCTTATGATTTAACTTGTGAGCAGTTGGTACAGTACTTGTGATTAACAATTCATAAATTTAAACATAATTTCACGTATTTTTCCTTTCAAAAAATAATTGGGGTTGCGTTAATAATCTAATATACACTTATATTTGAACTACTGGCAATTATGTTTGAAACTTTTTAAAACGAGAAATGATATATATAATATTTTTACAATATTTTTACAACAAATTTTAAGTAGAAGGTCGTTACTGGTTGTTATTGTTGGAGCAAAAAAGTAATCTTAATGTTAAGTTCAAATTTGAACCAATAACAATTAATTATTTATAATTTGTTGTAAAAATATTGTGGACATAACATTTCTCTTTTAAAATTAACCAAATTTTTCTCTAAAGTCAACTTAATCCCTAAATACTGTCAGACATTATTCATTTTTCTCAAATTGAGTTGGCTCTATGAACCAAATTGACCAAATTTTAGAAAATTTTGAATGTGATTATCATTAACCCAACTTCAAGATAGGCTAATAAAATTTATTCAAAATAATTAATCAATACAATAACTAAAAGTACATATTTAGAGGACAGATATTACTTTTCGAAATTTGAACAGTGCAATTTTTTTTTCATTACTTTATTGTATTTATTTAAATATTTGTATATAAGAGTCACTCATACAACTATATATACACCCACGGACACCCCAATGGAAATGGCAAGCACTCTCTGACTGTGACTCATTCCATTCCATAGGCTTTATTAGCTATAGCTTCGAAGTTCGACCTTTCTTCTCATACCTCCTTGAACATTCTTCACAAACAAACAAAAAACATGGAAGAAGCATTTAGGCGGCTAAACGGTCTGACCCACACGTCTGAACCCATCACTGACCATCAGAACCACCACAACACCAAGAAGTGCAACACCATCCCAACCACCACAACAACACCACCCACTACCACCACCACCACCACCACAACCACCAACAACTCCACCACTAACACCAACAACAAGAGGACCATAAGAGAAACCAATAGCTCCGGTGGTGGTACCACCATGAGATACCGTGGGGTCCGCCGTAGGCCATGGGGTCGCTATGCTGCTGAGATCAGGGACCCACAATCAAAAGAACGCCGCTGGCTCGGTACTTTTGACACAGCTGAGGAAGCTGCTTGTGCTTATGACTGTGCAGCTCGGGCCATGCGTGGACTCAAGGCTCGAACCAATTTCGTGTACCCAACTTCACCGACTCATCACTCTGCCACCGACCATCTCTTGCCTCCTTTCAACTTTGCTAAACACTCTCAGCCGTCTGGTAAGACCCCGCCAAATCATCATCGTCAGTTTGGTTCCACTTGGTCTTCACCTTATGGTGATTTCTCTGGGTCTTTACCACAGAGAAATGGTTCTCTGAATATGCTTCTGCTTTGTGATCTTCTTAGCTCTTCTTCTTCTTCGAACCCATCTTCCTTGGTCTCTTCCATGGACCAGTTTCCTTACTTTAATGGCTCTTCGTCTTCTTTGTTGAATCCCTCTGCTAATTCTAACATCTCTGATACCTTCTCAAACTCTTCTTCCATGTCATTTCCAGTTATTGACAACAATCAGAGTCATACCACCGGGGGTTCCAATAGAGCAATTACCACTCAATCTTTGGGTGAAAGCTCGGAGTTTTTTCCCAAAGAGCCTTCAGATTCAGGGTTATTAGAAGAAGTTATTCATGGGTTTTTTCCTAAACCATTGTCCAAGAAGTGTGACCCTCCAAAAACACAAACTTGCACCAACTTTGAAACCAGTCCTCCACTCATTTCTGACATGTCTGTTGCTCAATCTTTCGAGGGAATGAGAAGGGGCATCAAGAACGACCATTTTGGTTGCTCGTATGACTATCAAGGTATTCCACTACTTCCACAACAGTTTGAGAATTTCAATGGGTTCAAAAACGAGACTTTTAGCTCACAAGCAGCTATGCCCTTTGGTTATGAGATGCCAGCGGTGAATCTTCAGGTTGGGCCGGAGTCCATGTTGGATGATATCTTTCAGTACCCTGAGCTTCTGAATGCATTTGCAGCTAGGGTTCAGAATGGTTGAGAGCTCTTTCCAGAAACCTGTCACTTTTACTAGTTACTAGCTCAAAAAATTAACAGCATTTTGTTTCTTGTCGACAGTGAAAGTAACTCAAAGTTGATCTTTAGGGTTTTCGCAAGATTAATTAATTAAACTTGTTATGTACTTCTTCTGATGGAGATTTTATGTTCTTGTTATATTTAGCTTACTATAGCTACTCTCTATATGTTTTTTTTTTTTTTTGAGAAACTACTCTCTATATGTTTATATTTGACTTTCTTGCAAGTAAAGCTTGAGCTGTTCCATTTTATCATTTTGTGTTTAATTTTATGTCTTTGTCCTCTTAAGTTTGTTTTCTTTATAATAAAACCTGGTTAATTTGTTGCTGTTGACATTTTGGGATTTTCGTTTTCTTCTCGTAGTTCATGTAGGAAATATACTCCAAAGACATTCTTAGTGTTTGTTTGGTAGCTATATTTGCGTTGACTTTGGATCCAAAAGGCTCTGTTTGTCCCACTATTGGTTTTGGGTTCTGTTTTTCTTCTTTGAAGTATTGGTTAAGGATGTATGGTTGTTCATTGGTTGTTTGTTTCTGGGTTTGGAAAGCAGTAACCCTAAAAAGGGTTACGAGAACTTTTTGAGGGAAAGTGATGTTGCCAGGGCGATGACTTTTTAGATTCAAGACAAATACACAGGCCCACGAGACAAAAAGCACAGACCCACGGCTCAAATGGTCCTGTTCTTTAACTTCTTTCTGCCACTGAAATGATCATATAAAATAGGATATATGGGATTACGGGTTAGGCCTAGCTAACTCAACATTGTCAACAAGGCATTCTGAAGGAAATTAAGCTACGTACAGAGCCCAGGCGTGATAAGTTGAAACGAAATGAACAAAATAACTAATAAGTATTCAAAAGTTCAAATGCA
Source organism: Castanea sativa (assembly GCF_040712315.1). NCBI lineage: Eukaryota > Viridiplantae > Streptophyta > Magnoliopsida > Fagales > Fagaceae > Castanea > Castanea sativa. The sequence continues at coordinate 45,635,511 of NC_134015.1, read as the reverse complement.
TTTTACTTTACACTCTTGGAAATTGGGGTAATTTCTAGATCAATTTCTCGACTTTGAAAATATGCAATTTATACCTCAAATGCTTCAAACATTTTCGTTGTTTAACTCAATTTGAGTAAAAATAAAAGTACATTAAAATATTTAAAAAAGAAATAAGATGTAAAATGATAAGAAAAAGAAAAACAACTAAATAAATACAGCTTTCTACCTCTCTCTTTCCATCATCTCTTTCTCGGCAACCCAATGCTTCAAGCTTTTCTCTAATTTCAGTCCTAACTTGGTTGATTAACATGAAAAACCTAGTGATCTCTCACTCAATCTACCTAGAGAGAAAAATATGGATGCGATTTTGAGCATGCTATTGTCAATGCAACCGATCTGCCCCACAAGAGATTTACAATGAATTTGGATGGGCGGTAGGGGAGAGGGAAATATAAGGGGAGTTTAATTATAACTCGAAATGCCTATTTAAAAAGAGAGTAAAGGGGTTGGAGGGGTGTCTAATTTTCCATTCCCCTCATTCTCATTCAAATAGAGAATTTGGATGGGGAGAGAAAAATTCATTTATATTAAAATACTTTACGGAAAATAGAAAATTTGGAAAATACTATAAATTTCTTGAAAAGATGTGCTAAAAGTTGTAATGATAAAAACTAGGGTAAATTCCACTTATACTCCTTGAGGTTTGGCCTAATGCTGACTAGATCCATAAGATTTTAAAATTGACCACTTTAGTCCCTAAAGACAATTTAGTCCTAACTTTGTTAGTCCCTGTTACTTTTTTTTTCCCTCAAACTTATCTCTCTCTCTCTCTCTCTCTCTCTCTCTCTCTCTCTCTTGTCCAGGTCCTCCACACCACTCTCCACTAAGCCTAATTAACACTGCAATGATGTTCTTGAAGGTGAGTAAGCAGAGCTTAAGGGTGATGGTCGGTGATGGTTTGATTTAGGTGGTGTGAGAGTGGGTTTGCGGTGGTTTGAGTTTTGATTTATGGTGTTGGTTTGTGGTGATGAGGTGGTGGTTGTGGTCTCAACTAATAGATCTGTGGGTTGAGTTGGATTTGTAGCTGTAGTGTTGTGGGTTCTAATGGAGTGGTGGGTTTACTAAAGATTTTTTGGATTTGGTTTTGTTGCTATGGATTTGGCTAATTTGTGGCTAGTGGTGGTTTTTGATGTTGGTGATGGGTTCTGATATGGGTAGATTTGTAATGGGGGTGGTTGTGGGTTGAGATATGGTGGTGCAGTGGTGGGTTTGCATGGTTTTTTTGGATTTGAGTTTTGTTGCTGAGGTGGTGGTTGTGGCCGGCTGAGGTAGTGGTTATGGTAGATCTAAGGTTAGAGAATGGGTAGATTTGTAGTGGAGGTGGTTGTGGATTGAGATATTGTGGTGGGTTTGCTAGGTTTTTTGGATTTGAGTTTGCCTTTGCTTAGTTTGCATTTTCATAGAGAGAGAGAGAGAGAGAGAGAGAGAGAGAGAGAGAGAGAGAGAGAGAGAGAGAGAGAGAGAGTTACCGAGAAGAGAGACAAGCTAACAGTATTTAGGGACAAAGTTGTTTTTAGGGACTAAAGTGGCCAATGTTGAAATCTCATGGACCTGGTTGGCATAAGCCAAAACCTTAGGGAGTGTGTGTGGAATTTACCCTAAAATCTAAATATGGTTGTTGATTTATAAAAAATGAAGAGCTACAACTAAAAATTTACATTGAAAGGTCATTTGTGTAGTTGTAATTGTAAAACACTTTTAAAAAATTTCTTGGGTTTTTGCTAGTCATTAGGGACACCAAAAGACTCATTTCCCTCATTTTTGTTTGTAAAATTCTGAAAAATAAAATAAAAAAATTTGCAATTGTCTCGCTCGAGTAGAAATGCACCTCACTCATGTGACCAATCCTTCTCGATCAAGCAAGACTTTCTCACTTGGTCCAACTCTTCAATAATTGCTTTTATAAAATCAAATATAAAGTTTTGTCTGTCCCTTACTCATAGCCTTCTTAAGCCCAATTTTATTTTACTTTAAAATATTCTCCACTTTTCTAATGTTTAAGTAGCTTCTCTCACGCGTTATAACCTATATTTATTTACCTATAATTAAGGGTGTCTAGACTTGATTGGAGCCTGACAAATCTAAAAAACTAGTTGATGCTGACCCATAGCCCTCCTAATTCGAGACTCCAATCGGTCAGCCATGAGTCTTCACCTCCAAGAACTGAAGCTAGTGGGTCAAGTGTTAGGTTTCCTTCTTCGAAACCCAAGCAACCTGACCCAATCGATGATATACAAGAACTTCAGCCAGATCCAACAAGATCAAGATTCGATCTGGCAAGAGGGGAAAAATTAAAAAAAAAAAAAATCATTTTGTAACTACTAAATGACTATTTTATTTATTTATTTATTGGTAAACCTATACTTAAGCCCACAATCATTTTTTTTGTTGTTGTTGAGATATTTTGATTATTTAAGTTCTATCAATATTTTGGAGTTTATGGGTGTATTTTAGTCATTTTCACTATTTTATTGGTATTTTGGTAGTTTTGAAGATTTTAGTGTATTTTGACAATTTTAGATGTCTCGGAAGTAATTTGATCATTTTATTGGTTTTAATTAGATATTTTGATTATCATGGATGTTTTCATGGATATTTTGGTTAATTTAGAAGTTTTAAAAATATTTTGGTAAGTTTGGATGCATTTTGACCATTTTAGAGGTTTTAGAGATATATTGGTAATTTCAATAATATTTTGGAGCATCTAAGGGTATTTCAACCATGTTAGAGGATTTATGTGTATATTGGTCATTGTAAATATTTTGATGATTTTTGAGGTTTTTAAAGGTATTTAAGTGATTTTGAAGATTTTGAAGGTTTTGAGGAAGTATTTTAGTTATTTTAAAGGTTTAAGGGTACTTTGGTTTAGGAGATAATGATTATTGAGTAAAGTCAATATTTTAAAGAGTTTTCTAATGGGACCAATTGCTAACCCATAGGGTTTATAATACCCATTTAAAATAAATAGTAAATGAGTCAATTTCAGTTAAACTCATTATATAGGTGAGTTATTATCTATTATTGTTTTTTGAGAATACTAAGTATTTTAACACACACACACGCAAAGAGAAGAGAGAAGGTTTTAAAGAAACAAACAGTGGTGTATATCCAAAATGACCTAACTCATGTACAGATTTGGATGGGTTAATATGTGCATACATTTTGTAACATACATAAGTAATATTTCATGATGTTTGTGCATAGTTATCAAATTCAGACCAACCCAATCAGTCGAATTGGTGAATCAATAACCCAATATTTAAGATAGTTTGAGTCTTTAATGATACCATTTAAGCATATAGCCCAATTAAATCCGTTCAACCGGAACGAATTATTTTAAACCAAGGTTTTTCATTTACTCAAATCACTTATCTATCTATTTTTTCAAAATAAATATTTTGGCAAATTTCATCTTATGTGAGAAAAGAAAAATGCTATATAGGGATAGCAATTGAATACAATATCTTCCATGATTTTTTTGTGGGTTAGTTTAGAAATGGTTTTTTTTTTTTTTTTTATAATTTCCTTTCAATTTTTTTGACTTTTTCAATAATATTTGTCTTCAAATGAATTATTTTTAATTCTATCTGCATTGATCTTCTCAATATTTGTCTAAGTGCATGTGCATGAAACTGCTTTCTAGAAACTTAAATCTTGGTTCTTATCTACTCTTACTAACCTTTTGTGAAATGACCATCACGCCAAAGGTATACAATGATCTAATTTTCCTTTGATAATTGTATCTTTTGATTATATATGCTTCTTTAATAAGTTAAACTCAATATTTTTTTATGACTTATAATTTAGGTATTTGTTTGAATATTAACTTGATATATTTATTTATTGTAATTAACTTAAGGATTTGTTCATTTCGGTCGGAATTTTTTTTTTTTTGAGCTCTTTAGGCTTATCTTATACAAAGAGTGCTCAATAAATATTATTGCATTAAGACATAAATTATATTCTTATATCTTTTATTGTGAATATATCAAAAAAAATTTTAATATTTGAAAATTGATATATCAATTTTAATTAGATTTGAAAAAAATTCTTAAGTTTTATTTTAATTTTAAATAAATCATGGTTTGAGCAATGATCCACTGTTGAATCAGTGACTTAGTAAACCCTTGAGTGGAATTAAAGTTTTAATTTAATAATTAGTATGTGTTAGTGTTTTCCATGATTCAGTGGTAAAATTGGTGTAATATGGTCATTTAATTAATTGAAAATTGAATATTACAAGAAAAATCCACCAACACTCAAAGGGAAAAAAAAAAAAATCCGAGAAACTTGTAACCTTTTGTTTTGGGGTCAAAAGATAATATAAATTTTCGTTGGGATTAGGTTTTAAGAGAGTCAAGAAAGATTTTAACAAGTTTATGTGTTTTAATTTTTTGGATTAACACATGTTTCTGTTACGAAAACTTAAAAAATCAAGGTCATGGACCAAATTTTTGCAATGAATTTGTTCAATAACCCACATTAATTGTAACTAGAAAAGAAAAAAAAAAGGTTGATTGTTGAAAAATGATGAATCGTTCGGAGAGCATAGCATTTAATTGAAAATGCCATATACATTACGTTAGTTTTTAAGTGCTAAGTACCCTTTTGTTTGCCTGAAACGATTAGTCCTTCAAAAAAAGTACACCTTTGAAATGGTTAATATATAATTGAAATCGATTATAGGGTCCCTTCAAAAAAAAAAAAAAGCAATTATAGGGTGTGGACCATTTTTCTTAGCCCTAGAGCTTTGTACAAGTAACGTGCACGAGGGGTTAGCCAAACTCAAAGTCCTAGCATTTAATGGATATATTAACCTTTCTTTGCCTCATAATTACCTTCTTAATGACACATGGGTTGGCGTGTAAATCATTAGAAGGCCATCACTAATTCTCTTCAGTACTTTTATTTTCCATATGGGATAAAAAAATATTTAATAATCCCATCAACTCTACACAAATCTTGATCTTTAATAAGTTGACTTCAAAACTTCTAGTTTTAAATGGACAATAAATATCATTAAATTTTAAGGGTTGGTAATTATTGTTAATCAATAATTTCCAAATTTTCTGGCCCCAAACTTCTTTAAAAGCATTCTCATTGGGTTATGTACGACCCATTAAAATGCAAAATAGATAATATGAAATTTTTTTAAAAAAAATTTCTCTTTATTTTCTCTCTTTTCTTTCTTACTTTTATATTAAAGTAGAAGACAAAATTTAGGTACAATACCTGTTCTTAAATTATCCTCTTAAAATTCAGTCATGTGGTTACTTGGTTAGAAAATATACTACTATCGTATGAGAAAAAATTCACATGACACAATGTGTGCCTAAATCTTGCTCAAAAGTAAGTATTATTTTAAGATAACGATTGTAAAATAAAGAATGTAACGTAAGATTTGTTATAAAAACAATTATATAAAATAGTTAAAGTGGCTTTTTGATGAGGTAAAATTATTATCATTATTAGTACTATTTTTTCGGCATCACTAGATGAAAGAGCTCTAATAAAATGTCAAAGAGAAATTGTGTGATAGGTCCATTCTATTAGGACTGAAATTGGATGGTATTAATCCCATAAATTCCTTAAAAACTCTTTTCTCATCGACTCATTCTCAATTTCCCAGCGATTTTGATGACAATGATGTTCTTACAACTTTCCTACAAATGAAGAATTAGATCAACCTTGTTCTCTATGGGATCCCATAAATCCCCGGGACCTGATGGCCTATTAGCACTATTTTTCAAACATTATTGAGATATAATTAGGGATGATGTAATTATATTTGTTAAAAGCTCCTTTATAGGAGGCTTCATGTTAAAGCAAATCAACAATTCATTCATAGCTCTCATTCCTAAATTACCAAACCCATCTATGTTAAATCAATTTTGACCAACCTCCCTTTGTAATGTTTTGTATAAGATAATGTGGGGGGTTGAGGACTGAGGATGAAGTTCAAGGGTTGCAGTCTTGGGGAATATGGCCAAGGCCCGTGGGCCTGAGGAAGATGGTCACTTGGGAAATGCAGGATTAAGTCCTAAAGCATTCTGTGGTTTACCAAGGGGGAGCCAAGTGACGTGGGGGGAGGTTTTTGATTTTAGCCAGCCTATGGACTTCGCATTGATTGCCCTGCACCTAGCTTTCCTAGTCGCATTAAATGGAGGGTAACAGTTTTATCAACTGCATTGATGTGGAAGTGACCTGAACAGTGCAGATCACAACTAAGCAGTTTCTTTCCACCATTTTCTACAAACTGTAGGAAGTGATAGATGTCAAAAGAGGAAACTGGTCAGGTGGGAGATGAATGGTTGAGATGCTAGGAAGGAAGGAGTATATATGTAGGGGGGGCAGAAAAGGAGGGGGGGGGGGAAGTAGAACATGTAAGTAAAGAAGAGAGTGATGAACAGTACTACTTGAATGTAACTTATGCCTCCTCGGGAAGGCTTTAATTGGAGGGATATACTCTCTTACTTCTTTGTCCAATCCTCAGAATAAGACAATTCTTTGTTGTTTTGTTCACTCTCTACAAATTCTTTGTTTTGAGATTTAAATGAATTGATCCAACCACTGTTCTAAGTGGGCTTTAGCACTTAGTTTTTTCAGGTCCTTATAGATAATTTCAAAGATCCTAGCTAGCAAGCTCAAACAATTGTTTGGGCTCAAGAGATTGTTCATTCAATGGGACTCAAAAAAGGAAAAGAAGGATGACTTGGGTTAAAATTGGATATGAAGAAGGCATATGATAAGCTAGAATGACCTTTCATTGTGCAAGTGCTTCGGTGTTTAGGTCTTTCAAGTCGATGGGTGCAGTGGATAGAGCAATGTATTTCTATGGTATCCTTTTCGATACTTTTGAATGGAAAGTTAAAATCTAAGAAAAGACTGAAACTGTTGTTATAGAAGTTATCATGGGACACACTACCCACCAAGGCTGCGCTGAGCTTTAGAATCACAACAGTTGTGGATGAATGTAGATTTTGCAAATGCCCAGGTGAGTCAGCACTTCATTTATTTACCTAATGCCCTTTCACAACGCAAGTTTGGGCCAGTTCAATGTGGGCACTACTTCTCTACTCAATGAACTTCCCTTCTATTGCTCATTGGGTTCAGTTCTTAATAAATCCTTGCTCTATTATCTCTATTGTTAGAAGAGATGCTAATTTTGCTGCCCATTGTCTGGCTAAGTGAGCTTTTTGTTCTAACAAGTTCGGCTCCTTTAAACATTCATAGCTCCCTGATAATGTTGTTCTAAGGAAACTTGAGTAGTTTAGGAGCTTTTCTATCTTTTGTCTTTCTAATAATTTTTTTTCATTCAGCCCAAAAAAAAAACCATGGGCTGGGCTAAACAGTAATCAGGCACCATGAAGTACAGGTTCACTTAGCATTTTAGAATATCTCGGTCAAAAATAGTAACTTCGGGAATTTCTTCAGGCCTCTTTGGGCTGAATTTATTTGTGGGCTTTTAGATATTCAAACTTCGATGCCTATCAGAAACAAGTTCACGTGTTTATTAAAAGTAGGGGCGGGTCATTTGTGTTCAAATGTCGAGTTTGTGTCGTATCAAGTCATGAATATCCAACTATATGTGTCAACACTAACCCGTATGTTTATTAAACGAGTCGAAATTTCTTAACCCTAACACAATTTATTTATTAAATGTGTCACCCATGTCGACCTGTTTACAAAATTTTATCAAAATGAAAAAAAAATTATGAATAAACAAACAGATATATATTTTTAATATAAAATTCAGAACTAACGAGTAATTGCATCACAAATAATCATTCAAAACTAATACATATCTTAATATCACAAATAATCAATCATAATATGTCAAAGAAAATAGATCACAACAACTAATAAGTTTATATACTTAGAGTTTGAAGAGTATATTAGTAAAAATATTATTTAATTAAACAGATCAAATGGGTTAAACAAATTTCGTATATTAAACACTAACCTAACCCATTTATTAAACGGGTTAGTCGTGTCAACCCAAATATGACTCAAACTCATTAAGTCTCAACCTAATTACCTGCTAATTTTGTGTCATGTCGTGTCGGGTCGAGTTTGCGGATTGTGTTCAATTTTGTCACCCTTAATTAAAGGGGGGAAAATGTTTACAAAAAAATAATAAAGAAATATTTGAAGTGCATGTCATTCTAATTTTTTGGGATTAAGGGCTACTGCAACATGATGATTAGTTTTTTTTTTTCCTCAATCAGTTTGATTGAATTAAAAAAAAAAAAAAATTATTTTAACTTTTTTGAGTGACACAATATTAGTTTGGGAAAAGGAAATACTCAATTAGCTTCCTTTTATTTTTATTTTTTGTTATATTGTGGGTATAAAAAAACACTCAATGACATTAGTGTACTGGGCTTATTTTTTTTTATTTATATTTTATATGATATTGGGCTCGACTGTTATGAAACACATAAAGATAACGGCTAGGCACCCAAACTTTCAAATATTGATTGGGCCAGTACACTTCAAATGCAACGGACTGCAGTTTGGGTCGAACCCTGGGCCAATCAACGGGGGATTGGTTGCAAATTTGTATCGCACCCAGATCCAGATACGGACTGCAAGCTTGGTTTGTGGAGTGAAAGAAAGATTGTATAATTTGTTTTGTGTTAGAATATGTCATGGGCCCTAAGCTTAAGCCCATTATCTAACAGAAAGAAAATTTAGTAGCAGTTTGAAAACAAGATTATCACGTGACAGACAATGGAGGATTAGAAATTAATTCTACATGGATAACAATCATAGTGGAAGTTGAACCATTAGTAATATGAAGGGGATAAAGAGAAAGTAGGACTGTAGGATTACATGTCAAAATAGCAGGAGGAAGAGTTATGTGGTGTAGAGATTAGAGAGCAGATGAGGATGCAACTTGAGAATGAGATAAGACATGATTGAGGAGTATCTCTAGCTTAGTTTTTGAAAACGTATATTTGATAGAAGAGGAAGTCTCAATGGAGGTGATGATGAGCTTGAGTTAGCTAAGGAGATTGTATATATGTTGTTTAGTTCTGGATTTGGATAGCCTTAAGCCAAATTGATTTTATATTTGGAGAATAATTATTAGTTATTCCGGAAGTATAATAATGCGGTACTCTTTCCTCTCACATATATGATAGACCCCATAATGAATTTAATTAGTGGCATTTATCATAAATATGAGAGTGAGTATCATGTCACCGTATTCTCAAGCGTACCTAATTAAGGAGGTTGGGATAAATGCCAAATGAGAGCAGCTGGGGATGATATGGACAAGGCAATGTCACTATGTTGTGAACGATGAGAATGTAAACGAGTTTTCTCTTGAACAATTTTGTTCAGAACTTGGCCAATTGTGGATAGATCCATCATAAACAAATGATGTTGAAGTTTCTCTCGATACTTACGAGATTTCATAGTCTTTGAGGCACCCATCAGAAAGAGAGCAGATTGATCAACTAAAACGTGCATAAGAGCCAATGCTGCTTGACACCATAAGAGCAAGTGTAGCTAGCATGTATATCACTATATCCTAGACTTCCGTTAGACTGGTGGATGGAGTTGATAAGTTGCGAAATCATGTGATAATCTTTAATGATTGGTGCTTTCCCAATTTTCAAGTCGTAGGACAAAGGCATCCTCCGATAAGATTCTAATAGTTCAGTGGAAGAAAGAAAGGAAGGAATTAAGAATTGGAACAAGGAATAAGAAGGAGAGAAAGCATAGGGGAGCAAAACAATGTAATTCTTATCTGAATGTCCTTTACAATAACCTCCCTTTCCTTATAAGCACTACACCCCTTAACCAACTAACTAACTACTTGATACCCTAGCCCAACCAACTAACAACCCACAATAGCAGTACAGCTCAGCTGCACTAATCACTGCACACACCCACACACCCTCATGCAGGCACACACGCACCTCCTTGTAGGTACACACGCACCACCTTGCACACATGCACCACACACGCACACCCCCCTTGCACACCCTTACACAACTACAACTGTCACAATTACTTACAAATGTCCACAATAGCATATCACTGTCGACAATACACCACTGTCACAATCAAGGCCGGCCCTAGACATTTTGGGGCCTAAGGCGAAAATTAAAAATGGGGCATTTTTATACTTATATATATCAATTAAATTAATATTATTATATTATAATATATTTCATTTAAAATATATTTTTCTTGCCTTTTGAGATGCAAATTGACTAATTAAATTTTTGTATTCAAGTTCTTCTAACATCTCATTTTCAATCGATAATATAGCTAATCCACTTAATCTTTCTCTGGATATTGTCGATCTTAAATATGATTTTAGTAATTTTAATTTTGAAAAACTTCTTTCTGCAGTAGCTACTGTAACATGTATTGTTAGTAAAATCCTATAAACAATGCATGTATTTGGAAATGAATCTAATCCTTTATATAATTTAGTATGTTAATTGGAGTATAATATTTTGTTTGTAAAATTTCTTTTAAAATCTTTAACTCTGACAATAAATCAAAACCATCAATATCAGAATAAATATCATGTTTGAGAAAATCTTCAAGTTTAAGACAGTATTTTTGTAAATTATCATTATCTAGTGACTTCAATTTTGTGAAATTAAATAGAAAACCAAAAATATCTTCATATAATTGAAATTGTTCAAATCTATTCTCAATTGAGCTATTTGCTTTATCTACTATATATAAGAAATAATCAATTCTAAAAGATTCTTCAGCAGAATGTGTTATCTCATTATGAACATTTTCATCAAATTGTTTTTTCTATGAATTATACGTTTCTCACGAAATACAGGTTCTATTTCATCATTATGGTGAACTTGTTCATTTGTGACATTTTCATCATTATTTTCATTTTCTTCTAAATTATTTTGAAGTTCATTATCAAGATTTGTTGTACTGCAAAATTGAACATCATTGTTATCTTGCAATTGTATCATTTCATTATCTTCTAACTCTTTTTGGTGAATTTCTTGCTCATTTGTGATATTTTCATCTAAATTTTGTGTTATATTTTGTTTATTACTAATAACAAATTTACCCATTGATCCTTTTTGAGACTCAATCAATTTTTCTTTTTTTTTTTCTTTTTTTAAGTTTTTCATATCCAGATGCATATTTCCTAGTAGACATTTCTAATCAAACAATATATTTATAAAGACTAAAATAAAAAATAACTTTCAAGTGTAGAACAAATGAGAAATAGAACCTGATTTATATAAAAAGTATTGTTGTAGTTTCACCGAACAATAACAAGTTTTTAGCAATTTCAACCTGCATAAATAAAGACTTATTCAGTATATGGCCACTAACTAAAATATATATATAAACTGAAAACACAAGATTAAAAAAAAAAAAATAAAAATAAGCACAACCATAACAAAAATTTAAGCACAACTATAACACAACAAGGCTTATTAAAAAGACCCACCCACAAAAAAAAAAAAAAAAAAATCCTATATTCCTATCTAATCTTATCAGACGATTTTCCCATCATTAAAAAAAAAAAAAACTTATCAGAGTTTCAGATTTATCACTTATCTATAACCCAATACCCAAGGTCCCAAATACAAAAAGACAAAAACTCACAGGCCACAGCTTTATAATAAACGCACAGCTTTATAAAAATCCAGAGCTTTATAAAAAACCCACAGCTTTATAGAAAATCCTATCTATCTAAGATCTAACCCAAATCCAAAAAGAAGAAAACCCAGGCAGCATCGTAGCAGCAAGCTTTTAAAAAAAAAAAAAAAAAACCTTGAAGGAAGTTGCTGAACGGCTGAACTAAACGGAACTGAGGAAGAGGAAGAGGAAGAGAAAGGCCGGAGGAACTGAGGAAGCTTGCTACTAAGGCCAGAGAGCAGATGAGATCAGTGAGAATAGGGGAGAGAAAGAGAATCAGAGAGAATGAGATTGAGAGACAGAGAGAGGTGGAGAGCAGAGATTAGAGAGAGGTCAAATTTTTAGGGTTTTGAGTTATTTTATTTGTTGTGATTTGTGATTATTTTGTGGTTAATGTGTTAGACCGGATTTGTAGTTTATCCGGATGATTTATGGTTTGTCTGATTTACCAAAATTTTTGTTTTTTGGTTAAAAAGATGTGCCAAAATTTTGTGCTTCAGCTTCACCTTAAACTAATTTTTTTTTCTCCTTACTGTGTCAGATTTTTGGGGCTTCCCTGAAACTATTTTTTTTCCCTACTCCCTCTTATTTTCTAAAATTTTGGGGCCTCCATTCCACTCGGGGCCTTAGGCAACCGCCTAATACGCCTAAGAGAAGGGCCAGCCCTGGTCACAATACAATACCTATCATCATTAGTCTCATATTGTTTCTTGGTAGGTGCTTCTCTTGTGCTAAGTTGAAAGAATGTAATTATCCTGATCAAGAAGTACTTGAATGGGATGAACAACATGATTTTGTACCATTTATTGATGTCAAATGTAAAAACCAAAGAAAAGTTTGAAGTTAGCATGAAAAATCGTGTAGAGAGCAATCAACGGTCCATGACTTATACAATAAATGTGATGTGGTAGATGATGTACTAAGTTGCTATGATGCATAAAATGATATAGGCAATAGTGTGGCACTGATATAATTTAGGGTGGCAATTCGTGTTCGCGTGTCGGGTTTGTGTCGTGTCAAGTCATGAGTATTCGACTACATAGGTCAACACTAACTCAACATGTTTATTAAACGGGTCAAGATTTCTCAACCCTAACACGACCCATTTATTAAACGGGTCAGTCGTGTCGACCTGTTTATCAGATTTTATCAAAATGAAAAATAAAAATTAATGAAAAAACAAACAAATAAATATTTTTAATATAAAATTCAGAACTAACGAGTAACTGCATCACAAATAATCATTCAAAATTAAAGCATATTCCAATATCACAAATAATCAATCACAATATATCAAAGAAAATAAATCACAACAACTAATAAGTTTATATACCTAGAGTTTGAAGGGTATATTGGTAAAATATCATTTAATTAAACGGGTCAGACGGGTCAAATGGGTTCGATGTGTTCAACACTAACCCAACCCATTTATTAAACGGGTTAGTCGTGTCGACCCGAATATGACACGAACCCGTTAAGCCTCAACCCATAACCTGCTAATTTCATGTCGTGTCGTGTCGGGTTCGCGGGTCGTGTCAAATTTTGCCACCCCTATCATATAATGATAAGTTAGCCTCTGCTACTCTTACTCCTCCCATTAACTACAGCCAAGACTCCGCCTCTATATCCTATGCCCCGTTCTTTTTTATTTGGAATCGATGATTGTTTGTGGTCATTGCGGTTCCTTTGTTTGTATTATACTGGTTTCCTTTCCTTTAGGTGTGCTGGCAAGCAAGGGAGGATGAGGACTGGAGTCCATCCTGAACAACAAGGATCAAAGTACGTCTTAAAGCTCACCTAAGTGTTTTTTTTTTTCCAAAGAAACATAATGCATTTTAGATTCATTATTATATAAGTTGAGATATTTTGTAAATAATGTAAAATGTGATTAGAATTTGTTTCTAATACTCCTTACAAACAGTTCATCTTCTATATGTCTTGAATAACTCAAAAATGAAACACGTAAGTAAATATAAGTAAATTGATCATTTATATTGTAAAAAAAAAAAAAAAGACTTTAATAATATAAAATTTTTTTAATTTTGTTAAGAACATGCTAACATTATGCTGAGAATATAACGTAATTACTAGTAAAACAGCTTCTTTATCTACGCAAACCTCTCATCCCAAAACATAACTGAAGTGGGCCAAAAGGACTTAAATGGACTGTAATGAATTGAAATGGACCGTAATAAACTGATATGGACTAAATGGTACTAAATTGGGCTACCGAAATGGACAATAATAAATTGAAGTGGGCCGCTCGAAGTACGAAGAGTGTGCATAATTGCATATTATCCTAGGCCCCTAAAGACGTTGATCACTATAAAATTTCAGCCAAACAGATCATAAAGAAGGCAAAGCCGACCACCCAAATTATAGTATGTGAGAAATCTTATCGAAATAATGGTATTCCCGTTGGGATACCAAAAGGTCTCATATCCTAAATATTACGTGATATACGTGACCCACAGATGATAAACTAATTGGGAAGCATGAGATTGTCTCCCATGGTAATGGTGGGGACCTATAGGAAGGATTTTTCAGGATGTCATCTCTCATAATTCAATGCATAGTGCACAAAAAAGAGAAATGGATAACAAGAAGGAAAGCTAATGGGGGGTCTGATTGATGATGGGATTTTAGAGTGGTTGAAGCATTACAATAAAGTGTTGACTTTATGTGAGAGCTGGTTAATGGAGTTTATTATCACATCCGTGAAGCAAGAGAAGGACATAAAGATAATAATATTGCTTACACATTAAGTGTAAAGTCACAGTTCACGCACATCACCTTTTTGAATTTTTAGCCATAGCCAATTCCATCTCTTTCTCTATCTTATCCACATTTAAAAGCATGTAGCTAGACACCATGGGCAAGTTCTTTGTGGAACACAGGTCATTCTAGAGCCTTCTTGCAGAGAGGTACCAAAATCTATTCTATATATTTGTCTTGCTTAAACTAGTTAGTTTTCCTAACATTGAAGTTTTATCTGATTACCAAGAATATATCGATCTCATATATATATATATTGTTCTTCAGCATTAAAAAAGTGCAGAAGAAATAAAGAGATCCCACAATGGAAAGTGAAGAGATAGCTAAAAAGGAGATGAAGGTGGAGATTCCACCAGATGCTGAACTTGTATCAGCCATGTCTGGGCTTGCAAGACAGCCGAGTGGTGCAAAGAGCAATTGTCTATGCTCTCCAACCACGCATGCAGGTTCATTCAGGTGCAGGCTTCATCGCACCCCAGGTCTTCAGCGAACAAGAAGCATAGACTCCAATAATTCCCTGAGGGATTCAACATCAAAGCCAAATACGACCACGGCTGATTCTGCTAGTAGTAATGAAAACACAGTACATGCTCAGTGATTCACTTAAATAGTGCCTGTTATTGTCGCTATAGTACTTCATTATTGCTTCTACAGCTTGAGTTGTCCACTGTGTATCTACTTGGTTATTGCTTTTATAATTGTTAATCCACCAGTTTCTTTGCCAGAACTTTCTAAATGCAGTGTCTTTTCCACCTTCTGAAGTAGCAATGACCAATCATGGTATGTCATGTGGATGATTATTTTTTCCATTTTAAGCTTTGATAATTTTATAAGTCAAGTGAATATATGGGAAGTTACAATTGGTACCATATAAAGTGAAATATAAAAAGTGAAACAAAATATTTATATTTGTGGTAACAAATGAATTTTTTTTCCTTTTTATCATTTTTCGGAAATAAAATAAAGAACAATAATTTAAGCACATATTTTACCATTACAGAAGAGATGGATGGTAAGAGATTTGTAACTTAGTAATATTGTCAAATTCTTCTAATTATGAAATATGGGTTCAAATCCTCCTCTCCTCTGAAGATTATGGGTTGTATATTTGTTGGCAAATACTAGAGTCAAAACATGTCAAAATTAGGTTGTATCAATAAGATTATGTTAGGGTTGAGTTTGGGTACATCATGCCAACATGTCGTTTGAGAATGGATTCATATTAAAGGAAGTTCAGAGTTCTGAAACAACTGTGGGTCAAATTGGTGAGTTATCTATGGAGACTATAGAGTCTAAGTACTAAGGTTTTGTTCTAAATTGTAAAACTAATTCTTTTATAGTGGATGCCTTAGTTGGGGTAGGATATACTCGTAGTGATTTTTTCTCTGGAGAGTTCTTTATCTGTTTTCATTTCATCAGCATATCCAAAACAAATCCCCAAGGCCAACAAAACTTCATCGGCCAGCAAATTCAAGCCCACAAACAATGGAAATAGCCCATGAAAAGCAGCTTATGAATTTGGTCCAATTTGGACCCCTAAAGTAAAGCCCAAAAAGCCACCAATTCAGCCTATGAAATCCGTGAGTAAGAGACAGCAAGGCCGGACTAGGGCCCACAATGTCCATCTCACAAGTACTGCTTGTGAGGTTGGGGGATCACTCATGGAGAAGCACCATGTTTGTTGAATAGACAACCTCTACCCAAGCTGTTTGGTAGTATATTTTAAACAACAATTTTCAGTATTTAAACAACATTACATGTATTTTCACAAACACATCTTTTCAAAAAATACAAACAATTTAACTAGAAAAAGATTACCAAACGAGCCTAGTTTTCAGCAAGCTGGATTTGGAAGCCAGATACACTTCCTCGGATCAAAACCTTTATGTGGATGTGTGCCCACAATAGCATTGGAGTTAAGGCTTGTCTTGCCAAAAAAAGAGTTGTGGAGGAGGATAGGTGTCTCATATGTCTTGGAGAGGCAGAAACTGTCATCCATGCTTTTCGAGATTGCCCTTGTACCAAATCTGTTTGGATGCAGCTGGGAGTTAAGGTGGCGGACTGGGCATTTTGGGAGAACAATGTGCAGGGCAGGTTCAACTATAACTGAAGCTTGAGCAGGGGACTTATCCCTACAAATCGGCCGTGGAAAGTTGTGTTTCCTTTTGCAATATGGTTTATATGGAAGAATAGGAACCAAACGATCTTTAAAAAAATGAACATGAATACCAAGCTGGCATCTAAGATAATGAATAAAGTAGTGGAATATGTGCAATATGGTTCATCTCCGAGATCACCTTCCCTTGGAAGCATCAAGACAATCAGATGGGAGAGGGAGGGGTGGATGAAATTGAATACATATGGATCATCCATTGATAATCTAGGCCGGGCAGGCTGTGGGGGTGTTATGAGAGATGAATGTGGCAGATAGGTAGGTGGGTTCACAAGAAGCATTGGTATCACTAGCAGCTTTACAATGGAGCTCTAAGGGATTAGGGATGGCCTAATATTGTGCTATAATTTGAATATTTCATCCCTAGTAGTAGAAATTGATGCCAAAGCTTTAGTGGATGTATTGGAAAACCCTGAGTATGTGAATAACGTTGTCTCCTCAATTTTGGATGATTGTAGGTTTTTGGCAGCTCGCTTCAACCAGATTCAATTTAAGCACTGCTACTAGCAAGCAAACCAGTGCGTTGAAAGCCTTGCTAGGATGAGTTCCCTTCAATATTTCGATTTATCTTAGGCGTAAATGTACTTTTAGTCCCTACATTTTGACGTTTTTCCATTTTAGTCCCTACATTTTATTTTTACCACTTTTAGTCCTTAAACCAATTAACGCGTGTTATTTTGGTTATTTCCTTCAGTCAACCGACAGAAATTGCTGAGGTGGCTGCCGGAGTAATTAAAATATTATATAAAATGCCACATCACCATGCCATGTCAGCATATAAATTTTAAAAATATATATTAATTTTAACAAAATTAAAAAACATAGAAAGAAAATTTAAAACATAAAAATATATCGTATTTGAATAAAAATAACCAAGAAGATGAACCAGATCACAGGAACACAAGAAGATCACAGAAACACAAGAACATGAACCCAGATCATAAGAACACAAGAATACAAACCCAGAGCATAAGAACACAAACCCAGATCATAAGAACACAAACCCAGATAACAAGAACAGTACTCAAAGAATTAAAAACTAAAAGTGGAAATGAGAGTTTTCCGTTGGTTGCTCTTTTTTGCTGAACCAGATCTCATTGCTCTTTTCTTCCATGGAAATTATTATAACACCATATCAAACATATTGAAGCAAACCCCAAATCATAAATTTACACCCACAGCAACACAAACAACAAAATCTAAGAAAATTTCAAACCAAAATCCACCATACCCATTGATTCACATAATCCAAATACATTTGAAATCAAAATCCAAAACAAATCACAGGCAGGCAACAACATCAGATCTTAACAACCAAATCTAAATCCCCAAACCCAAGAGAAAAAAAGAAGAAGTTGAGTTCTTGGCAAATCCGTGAAGCCTTTAACCTCCACAATTCCACGCGCTGTCCTAGGCAGTAGATCGAGAAGTTGAGTTCTAGGTTTTAGAGAGAGATCGGATAAATATGAAGTGTTTGGCTCGGGTTTAGAGAGAGAAAGGATGGGAGGTTGGGAACCACCATCGTCGTGGTGGTGGCAGCTGGGCTTCACGACGGAGCTAGAAGGCTGTGCCTTGTTTAGATCGAAGAGAGGGTGAGACTGATCCAGAGCGAGAGAGCTTATATGTTTCGGTTTTAGAGAGAATTTGAGGTTGAGATGTGAAACCACTGCCAATGGTGGCGGCGGTGATGAGCTTGAGAGGCTTTGCCATGGTGGTCTGAGACAGAGACAATTCAGATAAGAGATTTTAAGGTTGAGATAGTTGGTTCGGAGATGGAGAAGACCACCGTGGTGGTGGTGCTGGTGATTGGAGTGATGAGTTCAAGGTACTGGGCCATGGAGGCTCAGGAGAGAGAGAGAGAGAGAGAGAGAGAGAGAGAGAGAGAGAGAGAGAGAGAGAGAGAGAGAGAGAGAGAAGGCTCTGTAAATTGAAGAAAAAATCAGAAGAACATGAACTTAATTGAATTTTAGTTTTTAATTACGTTTTTATTTGAATTTTAGTATTTAATTACGTTTTTATTTTTATTATTTAGTTTTTTTAGAAGGTTTATTATTTAGTTAAAATTAATAAATTAATTTTTTAAAATTTATATGCTGACATGTCATTGGTGATGTGGCACTTTTTTTATAATATTTTAATTGCTCCGGCAGCCACCTCAGGAATTTCCGTCGGTTGACTAATGGAAAGGACCAAAATAACACGCGTTAATTGGTTTAGAGACTAAAAGTGGTAAAAATAAAATGTAGGGACTAAAATGGAAAAACCTCAAAATGTAGGGACTAAAAATGCATTTACGCCTTTATCTTATTTTGTTAGTCCGCTTGAGGATGTTGTCTTTGCTTTTGAGAATGATTTGAAAGGCATGTATTTTAACAAGCATTGTCCTGAACCTATTGTAGTTTATTAGTTTTTATGCATCATCTATTTACCCAAAAAAAAAAACCTTTACCTAACACATATTCTTATCCCAATAAAAAAATTCAATCACCATTTAATGCTATTTGTTTTGATTCCTCAAATTTGAGAAGTTATTATGTACACAAGGAGAATTGCCGAAGTGGTCCTCTCAACTAATGCAATAATGACACTTATTCAAATGTGTGAGTTAGATTCCTAATTAGCATAAGAATTAAAAAAAAAAAAAAAAAACTAGGTGATGTCACATTTGTATAAATGACAGTGTTTTATTGACTAGAAAGGGAAATTATTGTGTACTCTCGGAGTCCCATAAATGCGTACTCCCTCCTCTCATATAAATTATGGGTCCTATTAATTAAATTCATGGTGGGACCCACCATTCATGTGAGAGAGGGAGGGTACACATTTATGATACTTCGGGAGTACCTAATAATTTTCTGACTAGAAGGACCAGAAAGACCACTTCAACAATCCTCCTAGTGGACTTATTAACTTCTCCTCAAATTTAGCAAATTAGGAAGGGCACATTCCCTTTAGGGAAGCAGTTATTTCTGTTTTTAGTCATTCCAGAGACTTGATTTTAGGGAAATCATAATTAATTTGCCATTTTTTGAGTTTTCAATGCTCAAAGTTAGTGAATAACAATATCCAACAAATACAACATATTTTCTTTTCATTTAGCAGACCTGTTAATGATCCTAAAATTATTATAATAGGAAGGAGGACCTTAATGTTTGGGGCAATAGATTTTAAGAGAAAGATACTAGCCACAAAAAATTTAGGGGTAATTACACTAAACCTACCTGTAGTTTGGCTTGGATTCACATTGCCTACCCGTGATTTGAAAAATGTCACTTTATCCACTTGAGATTCATTTCGTTTAACTTCTGTAACCCACCTCTATTAAAAACAAGGGTAAATTTGTATTTTTCTTCCATTTTGTGTCTCTCTCCTCCCAAAACCAGAAAACAAAAAAGAAGAAGTGAAAATAAGATCAAAAAGTGAGGGTTTTGTAAGATTAGCATTAGGAAGTCATGTTCAAAACTCCTAGCAACAATTACAAGAATGCAACAAAATTAAACAATTTTTGCTCCCATTCTGGGAAAGTTGTTTGATAAGATGATTTTTGTTAACTGATAAATATTTGAACAAAAAATTTCTAAATAGCCGAAGAAAACTTAGAAGGGGAAGATGAGTTAGACATAAAGGCAAAGGCACAACTATAACTAGATCCACGAACAATAGGAAGCCAAAAAAAAAAAAAAATTATGAAGACCATAAGGACCAAACGATAATAATCCTGATTCGCACTTTAGGAAAACTTTTTGCAGAGACTTTTATTTTTTGGAATTGCTTGAAGCTTTTGGTCCGCCTCTTGATTTTGTGAAAAAAGCATGGAAGCGTATCTAAAGGACTACGATGATATGGATTTGGCCAGTAGCCGATAGAGTAGTATAGCTAAAAATTACCCAGAGAGAGAGAGAGAGAAAAAAAAGGGTATATCCATCACTCTTTATGCTTGGTTAATCTTCAATTCTCAAAAAGCACTCTCTTGTTATCTTTTGTTTTCAAATCAAGCATGCAACTTCTCCTTTAGGTTGTATTTCCACTTTGGTTTTTTTTTTTTTGGTTGGTGGTGGCGGCCAGTTTGGAGATGGGGTGTGAAACATTGGTGAGGACTAAGGATGGACGAGGAGAGGAGGTGGCTGTGAAAGCCATTTTTGAGAGATAGCATAGATAATTGGAAATTTCATGTGTATTGTAATTGTTCATTCATTTTTGCAAAAAATTTCAAACCTAACCTTTTGATTCATTTTATGTTTTATTTTCATTTAAAAAAGGTGTTTTTCTAATAGAAGTATCATAGGTGGGTTACGGTAATCTAATGGAGTTAACCTTAGATGGGTAAAGTGACAATTTTTAAACCATTGGTAGGCAACTTAAATTCAGACCAAACTACAGGTGAGCAATCTGTAATTAACCCAAAAATTTATACATTCTTAGAGCATTCACATCTGGATTTCTAATTTTTTTTTTTTTTTTTACACTCTAAAAAGCTACTTTATCTATTTTACAAATTCGTTTAACACTACACCCAACATTCAATATCTTATTTTAATGTACAACATAATAAAATAATATAAAATAAAGGAGAGAGAGAGAAAGAGAGAGAGAGAAGTGAGAATAAAAATGAATAAAAAAAGCAATACAAACTTACTACAGTAGTTACTATAAATACAAACTTACTGTTCACAAATCACAATTGCTAAAAGAATTTAGCAACACACACCGGATAATGCTTAATTTGAGTGTGTTGCTAAAATTGCCATTTTGGGGGGGTTTTACACCCCAATGCTAATGCTCTTACACTTCTTTACACCTTTAAACATATTCAACAGATGAAATATTTCTTCCATGAGTACACTACATAGGACTATCTCTTTCTCCTTCATCACAGTACTCATAATTATCCTTTATTCTAAAACACACGTTAAGATTTTTTTTTTTAAATTGTTTTAGCTGGACATAGTGTTCTTCCCTCATTTTACAAGCTTATTAAGTGCTTGTGACACCAAGACGCACTATTAGCCTTCATCCCCATTTTTGTACACAAGAGTGACAAATTCGGCTTCCTGAACTAAACTAGGTCAACGAGGAAGTCCGATCAAGTTCAAATTTTGTTTGAATAAAAAAAAGACCTGAGTAGAGGTCAAGATAAATTTGTGATGAACTAAAAATATTAACTTCAGTCTTCAAAAAGAAGATCTACTTTGCAACTAAATCACTTAATTCACAAAAAAAATGTGTATGAAAGTATATTAGAAAGAATTTTTCTCATATACACCAAGGTCTTTTTCATTGATGAATTGAGTGGAATACATAAGTCTTTTCTCTATAGAGTGCTTCTTGCCACAATTAGATCAAAACATGGATCTTGCAACAATTGTGTCATTAGGAGTGGCTGCTTCCTTACTACTTGATGGTCAGACAACACATTTTGTAATTAAAAATTCCTCTTGATATCATGAAGAATATAACTTGTGGTGTTAGCAAACAAAGTGGACTAGCCAAACTTAAGGAAACTAATTCTTGCAAGGTATACCTAAGGTCTAATTTTAATGGAATTTTTTTTTTGACCCCAATATATTCTTAAAGCTTTGATACCATTTGAAAAATTTGTTCAAGATTTTAGACTCTAAACACTTATGTAGCAGATTAACTAAACAAGTTCTGATTGATTCAAATAGATTAGCATAAATAGTTATTTTAAACACAATTATAAATCACCAAATCAAGAGCAATAAAGAAGTGAAGTAGTAAAAAGACACAGAAATTTGTTAATAAAGTGGAAACCACTAAAAAACCTCTTCAATGGAAAAACCATTTTAGGGATCCAATCCTGCAAAAAATTCACTAGAAGAAATAATTACAATAGACTACTTACAAGACCTTTGAATCTGTTGGATTAAAATAGATTGACCCCGGTTAATTATGTCAAATTATACGCAAATCGTAGAGACACCAACAAATCATCAAATAACTAACATGTAGTGGAAAATAAATAACTCAGTGATTTGTTGACAAATAGGAAAAACCTCTAGTAAGGAAAAAAAACTTATTGGGTGAATTTAAGGTCACCACTCCCAAGAATCCACTAATAAATAATCAAGCGGTTATAAGTTTGAGGAATCTTATCACTACCCTGACCTACCCCAAAATACCAACTTACAGTTAAATATTTACTTTAATACCCAATTGAACATGATCTTGTAGTAGACTTCTTTGCTTTGCACAAATCTTCAATCTATGACTAACTCCTTTGCACAAATTCTAGTTAGTGACTTGTTGGAAAATTTGGTTTTGTATTTCATACAAAACACATAGCGGAAGCAACAAATATGGATCTATTTCATTTATGATTGATAACATTCACTATGTAAATTTCAGAATTTAGAGCAAGATAGTGTACCTTAGTATAGTGAAATTCAAAATAAAAGATTAGAAGTACTTGGGAACATTTTTAATCTTCACTCCAATTCCACTTTACGCCTAAGAAGTGTGGTCTCTCAATTTATTTCTAAGAAAGAATAAAAGAGTGGCTTCACTCACACATACACATCATTTCATAATGATGTTTCTCTTTAATAAAAAATTTTGTATGTTTCTCCATTTATATCTAACTGATTATCTAATTGGGTTGGCCTATTGGGCTTTTCCAATAGGGCTTTAATATGTGGCTTGGAGTGGGACCAAAAGGGACTAATAAGACACTAGTTTCAATGGGTCTTGGGCTTTTCTGTCAACTCTTGACAAGTCCAAAGTTGCCATTAATTATATTTAATACCACTATATAAATATAATTGCGCTCTAAGCCTTATTAATAAATTATATCCCAAGATTTTATTGTACATGCAACCTCTTCATAAAATATTAGTAGTAATACAAAGTCATGAAATAGATTGACACTTTAAAAATTACTACATCTTAATTCCTTAAGTACCCGATTTAATCCTTTAAGTTATTCATCATATATTTATGCAATTCAATTCTATAAATATATACTTTGGTAACTCCTTACTAAAGTGGTTAGGCCTAACACTCTGAATAACCAAACCCATTAAACTTATCTCAAGGGAGTATTTTATATCTCCGTTAAGAGATTACGAATTCTATCTTGAGAATATATGTTCCATCAACACTAAATGTGCCTGCCCAACATACTGAAGTTTTGATCATGACTTTAGACCTCACTCATGATATATCAAAGCAATCTACACTTCATGATCAGGTCCATTATTTTCTCAAGATTAAGAGTTCATGTAAATAAAAGTCGTGAGTTTATTATTCATTTGATAGTCGTTAGGAGAATAATAAATCTTACAGCGATCCAGTTCAATATATTTTAACTCTTAACACATATCAACATGCCAACTAGAAATTTCCATTTCCATGATCAAGACAAATCATCTTAATTGATGTTATAGTTTTCGTAGATGAAATGCCCAATTTCATCACTAACTACGAACTACAATTCTGAGTTTACAAAGAACTTGTGATTTATATCTTTTGTGACAAAATCACATACTATGCATCTCATGGACTATATGATAATGTCCTAATATTCATATTACCATTATTTTAGATAATAATAAAATAACTTTATTAATTACAACATCAAGTCATATATAATGTTATACACAGCATCATACAATAGGATTTAAGGGCACATATCCTAACAATCTCCTATTTGCCTTAAAGACTATTGTGCACTAATCTAACTCTCATTTCCTCCAAATGTGACTCAAAAGTCTTTTGGGGCAATGCTTTGGTAAAAAGATCCGCTAGATTCTTTGCACTTTCAATCTTTGCTACTACTACATCTCCACGAGCAACAATGTCTCGAATGATGTGGTACTTTCTTTTTATGTGCTTTCCTTTCTTGTGATTCCTTAGATCCTTAGATTGTGCAACTGCTCCACTATTATTGCAGAGCAATGTAATAGGAACTTGCTCAATTCTCACAACACCAAGATTAGAAAGGAATTTCTTGAGCCAAACAGCTTCCTTTGCTGCTTCACAAGCAGTAACATATTTATCTTCCATGGTGGAGTCAGCAATACAAGATTGCTCTATACTCCTCCAACTTATGGCTCCACCTCCCAAGGTGAATACACAACCTGAAGTGGACTTTCTGAAATCAAGATCTGACTGAAAATCTGAATCTGTATAGCCAATGGGAATCAAATCCTCACAACGGTAAACAAGCATATATTTTTCGTTCTCCTTAGATACTTGAGAATATGCTTTACAGCTTATCAATGTTTAAGTCTTGGATTTGACTGATATCAGTTGACTATGCCAATTGAATAACAAATATTCGGTCTAGTACAAAGCATGGCATACATGAGACTTCCCACTATAGAAGCATAGGGAACTTGTCTCATCATGTTTTCTTCCTCAAGAATCTTAGGCCTTTGGTCATCAGACAGAGGAACATCAGACAGAGGAACTCTATGTCTGAAAGGAAGTAATCATTTCTTGGAGTTTTGCATGCTAAACCATTCTAGAACCTTATCTATATATCCAGCTTGTGACAAACCTAACATCTTATTCTTTCAATCTCGCCAAAGCTTGATCCCTAGAATATAGTTAGCTCCACCCAAGTCCTTCATATCAAATTGGCTTGACAACCAAACTTTAACCGATAACATTACCCCTACATCATTTCCAATGAGTAGAATATCATCAATATAAAGCATTAGGAACATTACTACTTTATCTCGATGTCTTTTGTACACACATGGCTCATCAAGATTTTGTTCAAAACCAAATGACTTGATTGCTTGATTAAATCTGATATTCCATGACCTAGATGCTTGCTTAAGTCCATAAATGGACATTTTCAACTTGCATACCATATATTCTTGGTTCTTTGCTATGAAACCTTCCGGTTGCATCATGTAGATTTCTTCTTCAAGATTGTCATTAAGAAATGCAGTCTTGACATCTATTTGTCAAATCTTATAATCATAATGAGCAGCAATGGATAAGAGAATTCTGATAAACTTAAGCATGGCTACTGGCAAAAAAGTTTCATCATAGTCAATACCTTCTTTTTGTGTATACTCTTTCGCCACTAGTCTTACTTTAAAGGTTTCAACCTTTCCATCTATCTATTCTCTTTCTCTTGGAAACTCATTTGCAACCAACAGGTTTAATTCCGTTAGGCGCTTTTACAAGATCCCATACATGATTGGAATACATAGAATCCAATTCAGATTTTATAGCTTGGACCCAATGATGTGCATCTATATCATTCATTGCTTCTTCACAAGTGTAAGGATCAGATTCAGCCTTTCTTGAGATAGCTTCATAAGCTTCTCCCAAACCTATAAATCTTATAGGTGGCCGAACAATCCTCCCACTACGATGAGGCACCTGTGTACTAGACATCTCATGAGAAGTGTCTTGTGGTGTATCTAATACAATCACATTATCCCTAGTTTCATCCAATGGTTGTTCAACTACAGGTTCATCTATTTCAGCCTAAAAACTTTGCTTCTAGGATTAAAATTATTCGCATAATCATCTTCCAAGAATTTGGCATGAGTGCTAACAAACACTTTGTTATCTTTATGATTATAGAATAAATAACCCTTAGTTTCCTTTGAATACCCTAAAAACATGCATGCTTTTGTTTTTGCTTCCAACTTATCAGACTTTCCTTTCAACACATATGCTGGACATCCTCAAATGTGGAGATATTTCATACTAGGCTTGCGCCCACTCCACAATTCCTTGAGTATGTTGGGAACAGATTTTGATAGAACCAAATTCAAAATATGCATTGCAGTTTTTAGTGCATATCCCCAAAAAGAAACTGATAAAGTTGAATAACTCATTATGAACCTAACCATTTCTAAAAGAGTCATATTGCTTCTTTCTGCTACACCATTTTGTTGAGGAGTTCTAGGTGCAGTCAATTGAGATACAATCCCATTTTGAATTAGATAATCCTTGAAATCCCCAAGAAGTTATTCGCCACCTCGATCAGATCGAATAGCCTTTATGCGTTTACCCAATTGATTCTCAACTTCAGCCCTAAACTCTTTGAACTTTTCAAAGGTTTCGGACTTTTGTCTCATTAGGTACACATAACCATATTTTGAGTAATCATCCGTAAAAGTGATGAAGTATTCATAAGCTCCTTTTACTGGGGTTGACATAGGAACACATACATCTGTATGAACTAATTCAAGTAACTCTTGTGCTCTTCTACCTTTTACATTAAACGGTCGTTTGGTCATTTTACCCTCCAAACAAGATTCACAAACTAGAAATCCATCAAAGTCCAATGGCTCTAAGAGTCCATCTTTGATCAGTCTTTGAATTCTATTTGAATTAATATGACCCAAATGCAAGTGCCAAAGATATGCATCATTAGAAGTACGTGAGAGTTATTATCTAATTCAGAATTGTATAATTCATGCTTATAAGGGGTTAAAATATAAAGATCATCCACAATACTTCCAAAACAAATAAACATTTTATCCTTCTTTATTACAACATTGTCTTTTAGGATAATACAATACCCATGTTTACCTAAATAAATTGCAGAAATTAAATTCCTATGAACATTAGATACATACAGACAGTTTTCCAATATTAAAATTATAGAATTAAAACATAAATTAAACACTCAAAAAGTTACAACCGGAATCTTGCTCTCATCAGCCAAAGTAAGAAACAGTTCTCCCTCATTCAATCTTTAGGTCTCCTGGAACCCTACAAAGAATTGTAGATATGATTAGTACAACCTGAATCCACACACTAGGAATCCGCGGGATTTTGTACTAAGCATATTTCAAGAAGGAATGAACATTCCATACCCTTATTCTTGGCAACTATGAATTTTGGACAATTCCTCTTCCAATGCCCTTTCTCACCACAATGGAAACACTTTCCTTTGGTGTACTCCTTCTTCTTTCCCTTGTTTACCATCTTGTTTGGTGAATTCCTTCTTCTTCTTCTTCTTCTTCTTCTTCTTCTTCTTCTTACCTTTGCCTTTCGACTTAGATTGAGAAGAAGAACCTTCACCAAATTGGCTTTAACATTGGATGTACCAAGAATGTCTTCTGCCGCCACTAACTCATTCATTAATTTAGACAATGAATAAATCTTTTTGTTCATGTTATAATTAAGTCTGAATTTCTTGAATGATTCTAGTAGTGACTGGAGTATCATATCCACTTGGGATTCTCCATCAATGTCGGCACCTAAAAGTTCCAATATATTCAGATTAGAGATCATCTTAAGACAATGCTCCCTCATTGAACTACCTTCAACCGTTTTGGTATTATAAATTTGCCTCATAGTTTCTTGCCTTGTAGAACGGCCTTGCTCACCAAACATCTCCTTCAAACTTAGTATAATGTCCGAAGCTAGTTCTACATCCTGTATTTGATATTGTAGAACATTTGAAATAGATGCTAGGATATAGCACTTGGCCATCTCATTAAATTTTTGCCAACGATCATATCGTTGTTTTTCCTCAAGAGGAGCATCTAATGAAGGAAAGCTAGGACATGGTTGAGTAAGTACATATTTATGCTCTTCAGCTGTAAGAACAATGTCCAAATTTCTTTTTCAGTCAACATAATTGGATCCAATCAGTTTGTTTTGATTAAGAATAGTAAAAAGTGGGCTAAATGATGCCATGATATCTGAAAACAATAAACATGAATATAATAAGTAAACTAGACATTATCAATTTAGCATATAAGCATATAGTATGAAACCTTAATAAAACCATAATATAAAATATGCAATGATAACTCAATCCCATGTCTATAATTCCTTGGTAGCAAGTTTATTATAAACACTATGATTGATTGAGAACTATTCTCATTATTAGTGCTATCATGATAACTTTTATCAAACACTAATAATATGCCGTATTGCCTTTAGCCTCTAAGTAATAATGACATAGCTCCTTTGAGAGGTTAGCATTATACTTAGTCTAGTATACACCATTATCTAGAATCATGTGTAGCCACATTTCATCTCCCTTTTATAGTGTTTAAACTTGCAGTACCATGAAACAAAATACCCTCCTTTGGGATCACGAGGCATATACGCCAAGACGAGGTACTTGTCCACACTACCTTAAATGGGTAAGTTCAATCTTGTAGTACTATGAAATAAACACCCTCCTTTGGGATCGCAAGGCATATATGCCAAGACGAGGTGTTTACCCACACTACTATGAACCGATAATAGAGGCCGTGAGATCCAACTCTTGTATCTCTCTCCCATTAGATATTTTAAATTAAAGGTTTTTATTATTTAAACATGTTTTGTGTTGAAAAATAGGTGTCAAAAGTTTTGGCTACTCACGCGAGTAGCGAGTATTGGCTACTCGTTTTGGCGACTCGCCCAGTCGTGAAACCTAGTCGCAAGTTCATACAGAAGCTTTCGCGACTCACTCGCGACTCATCTTGCAATTCGTCAGTCGCGAAAATGCCCAAAAACAGCCTTTTAAAGTGTTTTTTTCATGAGAAACCTGTTTTAAACCTCTTTTAAACACCTCAATATACTGATTCAACATATCCAAGGCAATTAACACATGCTTATAAGATGACCATCAAGCATTAACGTTAAATTGTCTTATTATAGTCAAGTGGTGCAAAACATCCAAGCAGTGCAATAACAAAATTCACGCACATGATAGTTATTTCAATAACTATATCCAAAATATATATCCTTGGCCATAAACTTCTAGATTTGTTCAGAAACTTCAATCTATATATCATATATATAAATCATGACATATGAATTCCAACGCCAACAACATAGAAAGCAAACTATGCAATCTATTATAGCATTTGTTCAGTAGATTCGCTCCATGAAACTTAAAGACGCTGCCTAATTATTTTGCATAGTAACTTGAGTTTCACGAATCTTGATGAAAGAAATATATAAATTCATAAAACCATGATTATCAAACCATGTATACACAATTATGTAGAAAATTTTACTTCAGAAAATTAAAACACCAAGATAATGGTTTTCTTAAATTTTAAAACTTAATCACATGTTATACAAGCATGATATTGAAAACCTGACTCTAATACCAATTGTTGGAAAATCTGGATTTGTATCTCATACAAAACACAAAGCGGAAGCAACAAACATGGATCTATTTCATTCATGATTAATAACATTCACTATGTAAATTTCAGAATTTAAGAACAAGATAGCGTACCTTAGTGTGGTGAAATTCAAAACAAAATATTAGAATACTTGGGAACACTTTTAATCTTCACTCCAATTCCACTTTACGCCCAAGAAGTGTGGTCTCTCAATCAGTTTCTAAGGGAGAATTAAGGAGCGGCTTCACTCACACATACACACCATTTTATAATGATGTTTCTCTTTAATAAAAAATTCTGTATGTTTCTCTCTTTATATCTAATTGATTATCTAATTGGGCTGGCCTATTGGGCATTTCCAATTGGGCTTTTCCAATTGGGCTTTTCCAATTGGGGTTTAGTGTGTGGCTTGAAGTGGGACCAAAAGGGACCAATAAGACATTAGTTCCAATGGGCCTTGGGCTTTTCTGTCAACTCTTGACAAGTCCAAAATTACCATTAATTATATTTAATACCACTATATAAATATAATTGCACTCTAGGCCTTATTAATAAATTATATCCCAAGACTTTATTGTATATGCAACCCCTTCATAAAATATTCGTAGTAATACAAAGTCATGAATATAGACTGCCATTTTAACAATTACTACATCTTAATTCCTTGAGTACCCGATTTAATCATTTAAGTTATTTATCATATATTTATGAAATCCAATTTCATAAAGATATACTTTAGTAACTCCTTACTAAAGTGGTTAGGCCTAACACTCTGAATAACCAAACCCATTAAATTTATCTCAAGGGAATATTTTATATCTCGATTAAGAGACTATGAATTCCATCTTGAGAATATATGTTCCATCAACACTAAATGTGGCTGCCCAACATACTGAGGTTTTGATCGTGACTTTAGACCTCACTCCTGATATATCAGAGCAACCTACACTTCATGATCAGGTCCATTATCCTCTCAAGATTAAGAGTTCATGTAAATAAAAGTCCTGAGTTTATTATTCATTTGACAGTCGTTAGAAAAATAATAAATCTTACAACGGTCCAGTTCAAAATATTTTAACTCTTAAAATAGATCAACATACCAATTAGAAATCTCCATTTCCACGATCAAGACAAATCATCTTAGTTGATATGTTATAGTCTTCGCAGATGAAATGCTCAATTTCATCACCGATTACAAACTACAATTCTGAGTTTACAAAGAACTTGTGATTTATATCTTTTGTGATTAAATCACATACTATGCATCTCATGAACTATATGATAATGTCCCAATATTCATGTTACCATTATCTTAGATAATAATAAAATAACTTTATTAACTATAACATTAAGTCATATATAATGTCATACACAGTATCATACAATAGGATTTAAGGGCACACATCTTAACATGACTAACTCTAGCAACTTGATTGATTGTTGTTGGCTACAAAATTCTTCATTTCATAAACGTTGAAGATCGGGAAGTACTTGGTTACAAAACCCTAAGGCATACAAACGTAATAGCTTCACACAGAGCATATGAGTATTAGGTCTTTATTTCTGTACTTGATGACTTTTAAAATAAGCCTTATATATAACTAAGGTTGTAGAGAGAGAAATCCTAATCATTCAAGTCATCATGGGCCGAAATTCAGATATGAGAATTTTGAATTCGTAGTTCTCGATAGATCGAGCTTGTGTCGAGCTTCTCCACTAATCCTTGATAGCAGCTAGTGTCAAATAGTAAACAAACATTAAAAGCTATCTCACTTATTTCAAATCTATATTGGGTCAAATTCATAGCTATTTTGAAAAACTGAATGTCTACTTTCTAACAAAACAAGTTTTGCGCAAAAAATCCTTATGATTCAAAAGATACGGAGAAAATAAAGATTATGAACTCATAATTTTCGAATAAATAAAAACCTCATCATCTTTGAACAATTTTTTACCGAAACTCAACCTAAACAATTCTATTGATACAACTCAAATTTGACTAAATCACAACTCTTTTAATGCACTATGTTTTCACAAAACTCTTACAACACCTTATTTTCACATAAAAATTTAGCCAACGAGCTAGAACCTAACCACAACTATCTTAATGTGACTTATTGATAAAAAATAGTGAAATTGTCAACACGGATAGGCAACTACAAGGCAATTTAAGGAGGAAGTTTCTTTTAAGATAATAATTTCCCTGCAATGGCACAAACGGACTCCATAATTCTATTTCCAAAAGGCAGTGCCTAACAATTGAAGACAAATGTTAAAAAGTGCACTGTTTAGTTGTCTTGGAACTAGAACCCACAGAATGAGAAGAGAAAACGGGGAAAACTATGTACTAATGTTTTAATATTTATAGAAGACCAGAAGTAATTGTTTACGAGAGTTGATATTATATTACAGAATATTCATAGGCTTTAGTGCTTATCTGACTAGAAATTATATGGCAACAACCATCTATAGCATACCTTGTTGCTTGATCATCCAAGCTATACGTTGTTTTGGACAAATGAATGATTTGATCAAATATGCATGTGGCTGTGGAATATGGATATTGTGCGTACCCAAAATGTGGTTATTGGGCTCAACTTCTATTTGGGTTCACAATCTATTTATATTGTGGGCTTTGGGTTTCCTACTATGGGTGATTCTGTGCTAGACAACCCCTATACACTTATTCTCTCAACTCCTATCTAGACCTCACATAATTACTTCCTCCCTCTTTCAGAATGACCACTCTTTTCTCCCAGTATTCTCTCTAAAATTGCCAACCCCATTTCCTTCATTCCCATCTCTTATTTATAGCTCAAGATTAGTGTAAGAGTTATGATTACTTTCGTGGTGAGTGGGAAAGGAGGTCCAATGTTATTATCCTTAAGTGGTGTTCAGTTAGGAGTGAGAGGTGGTAAGAGTGGCATTGGAACTGGTTCCCACATTAGAAGATCTGTTTGACAGCGATACTCCCTAGGTGATACCGAGCATCTTGGGACTCACCTTCCCGGGAAATTGCATTCCCCACCCAGGCAAGATCTTACCTTCGTCGTTTATGTCATAATGGCTTCATCTTAGTTTTTGGGCTTTTAATGGGCATTAAGGCTTGCTTGGGCCGAGTTCGCAAGCCCAACAATATACACAATCGCGCACAATGTCCTAAGACCCAAGGTCCATCAAGTCCAAGGTCTTACACTTGTGGCATCATTAAGATGGGTTTTATGAACAATGAGCTTGAGGGGGTGTAACGCCCCGTACAATAGCCCCCCCCCCCTTGATTCGTGCTTGGCTCCCAACAATGAATCAAGGATTCTAAGAGCCAAGCGTTATCCGAGAAGTCTAACGGGTGAATTACCGGGAACGAACAAGGGTAATCTAAGTGGAGATGGTGGTCTCCCGAGAACCTAAGCCTCATTTGTTGCGCAGACAGGGTGATTATCAAAGTCTTCTTGAAAGCAACGTCGTGCCAGGCTGTCACGTCAGTAATTATAACCTGTCAGTTCGCAAACCTTCTAACGGTTTGTGAACTGCGCTCGCACATGTGGGGAGGTTACCAAAAAGGGTTGTGAGGGGTTTTTCCCACCTCCTGCCTCATTAAATGCCTTAACCTCTATATATAGCCTTTCTTGGTTTCCCATTTCATTTTATACATTCTTCATTCTCCAAATTACCTCTCTGCCGAGCATACTATTATCGTGCACTCATCTTCTAGCCTAGAACACCATTCCTTCCTAGACCCCTAAAGTAAGTTCTCATCACCTCTCCTTTCATTTCTTCTTTTTCTTTCAGTTTTCTTTCAATCTTAGTTTAGGAATGGGTTATTCTCACCTCCTATCTTCAGAGGCGTCCTTGGCTAGCTTTAGGGTAGCCTATAATATTCCTGGAGACGTCAATATCGGCTACTGTCACGAAGGCGATATCGACCTCCATAGGCGTACCGGCGTAAATACCATCTTTTTTCCTTTGATGGCTATTCTTGAGGGTGGGGTTAGGTTCCTATTCGACCCTCTTATTATAGGTACACTTAGGTTTTACGGTCTGTGTCCCGACCAACTCCCCCCAAATTTTTACTGAGTGGTAAGTCGTGTGAGTAGGTTAAACCACATATTCAGTCTGCAGTTAAACCACCACGACATTAACTTTATGTATAGTTTGTGCAGAAAAATTAGGTCCGATTATTACCTAAAAACCAGAGATACGCGGGTACAGCTGATATCTTGCCTTCCCGATTCTAACAAGAACTCGGTGGGGGAATTTTTCTGGGTGAGTGGCAATTGGTTTGTCGACGAGCTCCCTTGCTCTTTCTAGCCGTGCGACGTTGGTCGATACCAAGAACCTCATTTGCTTTAAGTTTGCATCTCTTAATCATTTACGTATTGAACTAATTGGTCTTTTTTGTTGATTTGCTGCAGAATCGAAATGGTTCCAACCAGATCTCCGAGTTGTACATGTGCGAGATCTTAATTTTGTACTTAGATTAGAAATTTTTGTACATAAGGATAGGCAGCTCCGAGCGTCCCATTTGATACTCAGCGTCAACCCGGTGTATACTACCTGGCAATCATTTAGCTAGGCACTATTGGTAGATAGTCCACTTTTCACGTACATAGACATTCGGCAAAAAAACTTCCTCTCGCCTACGCTCACTGTCGGTGAAGCTTGGGATTTGGCCCTCAGTATACTACCGTGGACGATCTTGCATCGATAAGGGACGCCGTCGCTGAAATTGTATCTCAAAATCGCAAAAGACAAGTGCCCATTAGAGAGCTCGAGGCCCCCGCCCCAGTAGCTGAGCCAGAAGCAGCTGAGTAGATTAGTCCCTTGGGCGCCGAGGCCGACCAAGCAAAGAAGATGGTAAAGAAGAGGGTGATTACCTTTGATCGGTTTTTGCCTGGCACCAACCCCGCGGCTTAACTTCAACTCCCCCGAGGAAAGGGTCAAGTTCCTCCTACTAGTGAGGCTAAGAAAAAGAAGCGCACCACCGAGAAAACCACTCTCGTCTCCGGCGACGCTCTATCAAAGACCCCGCCCCGCGCAATAGGCGGGCCTACGATCCAGGAGTTGATTGGTGTTTCTCAACCGGCAGTCCAGGTCAGGACCAATGTGGCGTCCTCTTCTCAACATGAGGCGGGTTGGTAGACTGTCTTTAAATTGGGCAATAGGCCTTTGCCAGCTACTGCTAGTGTACTATTGTGGGCGTAAGGTGAAGGGGGGTGAGTCACCCAGATCTTAGCCAAGGGTCTACTTCTGCCCGAGGATGCTCATTTCTTCTCGGAGGGTGACGATGAGTCACTAGCTACGCGGTTGTAGTGGCACACCATTGCGGTAATTTACTGTCTTGTCTTCTTTCATGTGTTGCAATACATAGGTATCTTGTCTTTACCTATCGTTTTATCATTGTCATGTCATCAGGCGGCACAGTTGACTTGCATCATTGATGAGAGATTAAAAGAGGCTGCCGAGGTCATTGATCGAGAAAAAGCGTTGAAAGATGTTACTAAGGCAATAGCCAAGGAGAAGGGCAAAGATGCTGAGATTTCTGAAAGGAAGGATCAAGCAGTCGAGAAAGCCCGATTGGTAGCAGAGAGCAAGTTGACGGACGTAAGGGCTAAACTAGGGGAGACTGAGCTCAAATTGCCGACGGTAGATAGCCTAAATTTTGCCTAAGCCGATCAGATTGCTGACCTGAAAAATAGCCCTTGAAGCCTGCAAGGATAAATGGTATAACGCAAGTTTCACGGAAGCTGAAAACTCTGTGGAGCCTATCGTCCACCAAGCCCGGCATCATGGGTTTGGGGACCGGTGGTTGGCCGCCCTTCAAGTAATGGGAGTGGCCAAGGATTCACCATTGAGGAATCCCAAGCAGATCCCCTATCCAGGCCCCCCCCCCCCCCGCGTTCAGAGTCAAGTTGGCATCGAGGATGAAAAGGATACCCCTAGTATGAGGGAACTGGTACGGGTAATTGACTCCCATGTGGAGATGGTTGATCTGGAGGTCACGAGCAATATTCGTACCAAAACTGAAAACATCCAAGCTCAGACGCCCCCTACAGCTCAAACAGCCGAAGGTGCATTTGGGCAACTCGCTACCCAGCCACAACCTACCGATCCTGCAACATGAAGATTAATGCTTTGTTTATGTTATTTTACTTGTTATATACTTGGATTGCCTAGGTCATTGGGTTGTGGCGACGAGACAATTTCTCTAACCTTTGAATTAGTTTTGTTAAGATGGAAGCTGGGTGTTTTTCTCATTTCTCCTCCCCCTCTCTTTTAAACATATCCATGCTTGTAGGTAATTACCAAGTTTACACATGATTGTGGTTAATTTTCTCATCATACCTTACTTTCTCACTCATGGTGGCAGGGAACCCATATTGGGGTTTACTCTTTTTTAATTCATAGTCGCCAACCACTCAATAATAAAGATCGAACAGGGACCAGGTTTCAGCTCTTAGATATAGTTTCAAGCTTAAGTTTTCACATGCCCAGCGAGGGAGATCGAACCGAGGAGAGATTTTCGTCCTTAGGATATTTTAGTGTAAGGTTTCCGCCTACTTGGTGATGAAGATACCGAGGACAGCTATCTGTCCTTGAAATGTTTTAGTGTAAGGTTTCCACCTACTCGGTGATGAAAATCGAACCGAGGACAGGTTTCTATCCTTAGAATGTTTTAGTGTAAGGTTTCCACCTGCTCAATGATGAAGATCGAACCGAGGACAAGTTTTTGTCCTTAGAATGTTTTAGTGTAAGGTTTCCACCTGCTCGATGATGAAGATCGAACTGAGGATAAGTTTCTGTCCTTAGAATATTTTAGCTTTCTCTTCACGTATATTAATCGAGACAAGTGAGTTAAAAATGATGGAATCATAAGTACAAATACTCCTGCATGGATAAACATCACTTTTGTATTAATTAACAATATGCACATATAATACCACATTCTATAGGTACCCCCGCGCACTAATAATTAGTGATAAAATTTCTTTAGATTGTGGGCATTCCATGGACGGGGGAGGGTCTCTCGGCCAAATCCTCCAAATAATATGCCCCTATGCCTGTAATGGCTGTAATTCTTTACAGTCCCTCCTAAGTTGGTGCTAATTTCCCTGCATTGACGTCTCATGTATTCCCTACTACCTCCCAAAGTACTAGGTCTCCCGCTCCGAACTCCCTCTTCCTCATGTCTCGGTTATATCTCCAGTCAAGTTTTTGTACTCGGCTAACCGCACTATCGCTGATTCCCGGCATTCCTCCAACAGGTTCAACTATTTTAACATCAACTCTGAATTTTCGAAGGGGCTAAATCTTGAAACCCGGGCACTGCACAAGTTTACTTTTGCTGGTATGACTGCTTTTGCCCCATATGTCAGGGAGAACGGGGTCTCTCTTGTGGATCTTCTCAGGGTAGTTCGGTATGCCTATAGAACACTGAGTAACTCCTCTGCCCACTTGCCTTTGGCAACTTTTAACCTCCTCTTCAACTCGTTCACAATGGTCTTATTGGTGGCTTTGGCTTGGCCATTGCTCTGTGG
This sequence comes from Castanea sativa, assembly GCF_040712315.1. Classification (NCBI taxonomy): domain Eukaryota; kingdom Viridiplantae; phylum Streptophyta; class Magnoliopsida; order Fagales; family Fagaceae; genus Castanea; species Castanea sativa. The sequence continues at coordinate 45,598,270 of NC_134015.1, read as the reverse complement.
ATATGCTGGGGTGGAATACCAATTTGTGATACCAAGGCTACCACAAAACTCGCGGAAAGCTTTACTATCAAACTGCAACCCATTATCTGACACTAGGGATTCTGGTACCTCGAATCTTGTCACTATGTTCCTCCATACGAACTTCTTAACATCCACGTCACGGATGTTCGCCAACGCCTCTGCCTCGGCCCATTTGGTGAAGTAATCCACAGCCATGAGGACAAACCTTCGGTTTCCCGTTGCCCGAGGGAATGGACCAACGATATCTAGGCCCTATGGTGCAAAGGGCCAAGGGCTACAAATGGGATTCAAGTTCTCGACCGGTTGGTGGATCATTTGGGCGTGCTTCTGACACTGTTCGCATTTTCGAGCATATTCGCTAGCATCCTTTTGCATTCGTGGCCACCAAAATCCCAGAGTCATTGTTCAGTGTGCTAATAAATGTATAAAGACTACAAGTAGGGCCCATCAAAAGATCTCCGATACAACATCCGATCGGTTGATAACCAATACCGAGCTACTACTTGACGAATTTTTTCTGCTTTCTTCTCATCGGCAGGCACACGATCCTCAGCCAAAAAGTTGATGATCAGATCCATCCAACATGGCTCAGCTATTGTTACCTGTGAAACACTCATTTTCACATTGATACTTGGTTCTGCTACTAACTCCACTTTTATTAACCGAGAAATTCCCTCGGTTAATGATGATGCTAATGTGGCAATGAGTCAGCGTGCCGGTTCTGCCCCCTTGACACCTGAACTACTTTGACGCCCATAAAGCGGTCCATGGTTTTTTTCACCAACTGTAAGTACTCCATCATCCGGGAGTCCTTGGCCTCAAAGCTTCCCTATACCTGATTGACCACTAGTCGAGAATCTGAATATACCTCTACCTCCTTAGCACCCAGATCTGATACAACTCTTAGCTCGGCCAACAGAGCCTCATACTCGGCTTTGTTATTGGAGGCTTTAAAGTCTAACCTAAAGGAATGTTCCAATTCTATTCCTTCTAGGGTGATGACTATAATCCCAGCCCTGGCTCTTAATGCGCTGGATGCACCGTCCACAAATACCTTCCACGCGATTACCTCCACAGGGTAGACCATCTCCTTCCCCCCTCTCGGGGAAAACTCTGCAATGAAATCAGCGAGAATCTATCCCTTCACCGAGCTTCTTAGCCTGTATCTGATATCAAAGGATCCCAGCTGAGTTCCCCACTTAGGTATTCTTCTTGTGAAATCAGACCTCTTCAATAACGACTGTAAGGGATACTCGGTCAATACATAAATGGTGTGAGCCTGAAAGTATTGGGGTAACTTCCATGTGGCATGTACTAGTGCTAATACTAACTTCTCCAAAGGTAAATACCTTGTCTCGGCATCTACCAGGGTCTTATTGACGTAGTAAACTGGCTGTTGCACCCTCCGGTCCTTGAGAAGCACGGCATGCATGTTCCAACACCAAAAGATACATGAATAAATCTTCCTCAAATTTAGGGGTTGTCAGCATAGGCGCTCGCACCAAATATTCTTTCAACTCTTGGAAGGCCTTGTCACACTCCTCACTCCACTGGAAATATTTCCACTTCTTCAAAAGCTGGTAGAATGGACGGAAACAGTCTGCGAATTTGGAAATGAACCAGTTGAGGGCGGCTAACATGCCTGTTAGTACTTGGACTTCCTTTGGATTGGTCGATGATTTAAGACATTTTATTGCCTGAATTTGATCGGGGTTGACTTTTATTCCTCGGTTACTGATCAAATACCCTAAAAACTTGTTAGCCCCTACTTCGAAAGCATATTTCTCGGCATTGAGTTGCAACTTGTGCTGTCAAAGCACTTCAAACACCCCTTTGAGATCGTCAATGTGCTGCACTTCCCGTTTGCTTTTCACCACCATGTCATCAATGTACACCTCAACTGTTTGCCCTATCTTGTCCCTGAACATTCTTGCCATCATTCATTGATATGTAGCCCCGACATTCTTTAACCCAAACGGCATCACGATATAGTGATAGTTAGCATCAGGGGTTATAAATGCTGTCTTTTCTTGATCCTCGGCAGCTAGGGTAATTTGGTGATAATCCTAAAAAGCGTTCAGAAAGCTCATCCTTGGATGCCCATATGTGGTATTTACCAACTGATCAATCTTCAGCATCGGGAATGGATCCTTTGGACATGCTCGGTTCAAGTCAGTAAAATCAACACAGACTCTCCATTTATCGTTCTTCTTTTTTACCACCATGGTATTCGCAAGCCACTCAAGGAAGAAAATCTCCTTTACAGCCCCAACTTCCTTCAACCTCTTGACCTCTTGTCTGACAGCCTTGACGTGTTCCTTAGCCGATCTCCTTGGCTTCTACTTCTTGGGAAGGTATAGGGGATCCACGTTGAGCTTGTGAACTATATACTCGGGGTCCACCTCGAGTCCTTCATACGGGCTCCAGGCGAACACATCTACGTTCTGTACAAGAAACAGCAACATCTCTACCCTTTCTTCATCCTTCATGCTCGCTCCAATCAGAAAACTCCTGTCGTCATCTGGCAATATCTTTACTCTCACTAGCTCTTCGGCACAGCTGGTCCCTACCTCCTCTCGAGGTTCTTGTAATTGCTACAAGTGGGTCTCCTTGGTTGACTCCTTCTGCTTGATTCCTAAGTTAGTTGCGGCCACCAAGCACTATCTAGCTACTTGTTGATTGCCGCTTACCATGACAATTCCCTGCTCAGTGCGAAACTTGATCTTTACATGCAAGGTGGATGGCACAGCCCCCATGGCATGGATCCATGGCCTTCCGAGGATCATAGTGTACAGGGAGAAAGAAGCGACCACTATGAACGTTATAATCACCTCCTTACCTTCCATACTCACGGGAAGTGAAATCTATCCTTCTGAAATTACCATATGACCGTCAAACCCCATCAATGGCGTGTCATACTTGGATAGGTCATCATTCTTCAAGCTAAGGCCCCTGTATAGGTTGGGATACATCACATCTACACCGCTCCCCTAATCTATCATTACCCTCTTTACTATGAAGCCATTTATCCGGGCTGTAACTACCAAAGCATCGTCGTGTGGTTGAATTGTGCCTTCCATATCGTCGTCATCAAAAGCAATGGGCTGCTGAGTGTACTTCAACTTCTTCTCGGAGGGTTGCTCGCTCATGCAACTTTTCGTCGGTACCACAGCCAATATCCCTTTCTCCTAGTCGCCTGAGTGCCTCTTAGAGCTACGTGGATGACTTTTATCACCCTTAAAGGGGGTGGGAGAGGATTTTTGCGCGATTAAGCAACCTACCCGACTTCTTAATTTCTTGGGTCCACCATAAACTCTTTTAGATGCCCCGCTTTCACTAACTGCTCTAAATGATCTTTTAACACCCTACACTGCTTGGTAGTATGCCCTTTGTCTTTATGGTAAGTACAATACAAGTTCTGATTTCTCCTAGACAAGTCTCCTTCCATCTTGTTCGGCCACCTAAAATATGGCTCGTTCTTGATTCGATCCACAATCTTGTGCACCGGTTCCTTGAAGGCTACATTCACCTCTCCCATCTGCGGCTCTGGTTCTTGAATCCTCAAATCCTTGCGGGGTTTGGATTGGAAGCCGATATGCCACGGATGATTTATGACCGGGGCCTTGCCCTTGCTTTGTAGTTGATCATCTTCCAACCATTTATATTCCTCGATATGCCTCATCTACTACCTCATGTCCTCGGGAGGCCTCCTCGTCAATGACTTCCGCAGTCCGGAATCCTCAGGCAACCCTATTCGAAAAGTACTCACCATGATTTTTTCATTACCTCCACCTATCTCGTTGTACAGTTCCCAGTACCGGTTAGCATAGTTGTGGAGGGTCTCCCTAGCCCCCATTTTCATTAATAGCAACACATCCACGGGCTGCGGAACTCGGCTACAGGTCATGAACCGTACACAAAACTCCTGGATCAACTCGGAAAAACTGTGAATCGAGCCTTTCTTTAACCTATTGAACCATCTCAAAGCGGTGGGGCCGAGGCTCGAAGGAAACACTTTACACATCAGCACATCATTTTGAGCGTGCAAAGACATCATTTGAATGTAATGGCTTACATGTTCCACCGGGTCCGTCTTTCCATCGTAGGAATTGAACGGCAGCCGTGTGAATCTGCTTGGCATTGGTGCATTTTCAATATCTCTCGAGAATGGTGACCGGGCAGCTTGGTGTAATGCTTGGCTCATTGCATCCATGATCACATTTCGAGGTCATCCCCCATCTGGGGAAATTGAATCCTGGTCTGCATATTCCCGTGAGCGATCACGGTGCTAATGAGACCTAGATTGATGGGACCCTGCTACACAGTGGTCCCCGACACTAGCTGACCTTTCCCTTCATTCCTCGTGGTCCCTTCTCCGACGTCTACCTCTCGCTTCCAACTCCAAATCCCTCACCAGTGTACGAAGACGCTCAAGCTCCTGATCCCTTATGTCGAAGTGGTTGCGCCTTCGGGTGTTGGACACTGTCCGGAGTGTTTGAAACGACCCCTCTCCGAGTCCGAATTGCTTTTCTTGGGCTTAACTTCTATTTGGGTTCACAATCTATTTATATTGTGGGCTTTGGGTTTCCTACTATGGGTGATTCAATGCTAGACAACCCCTATACACTTATTCTCTCAACTCCTATTTAGACCTCACAGAATTACTTCCTCCCTCTTTCAGAATAACTACTCTCTTTTCCCAGTATTCTCTCTAAAATTGCCAACCCCCTTCCCCCATTCCCATCTCTTATTTATAGCTCAAGATTAGTGGAAGAGTTATGATTACTTTCGTGGTGAGTGGAAAAGGAGGTCCAATGTTATTATTATTAAGTGGGTGTTCAATTGGGAGTGGGAAGTGGTAAGAGTGGCATTAGAATTGGTTCCCATATTAGAAGATCTTTCCGGCAGCGATACTCCCTAGGCGATACAGAGCATCTTGGGACTCACCTTCCTGGGAAATTGCATTCCTCGACCAAATAGGATCTTACCTTCGTCGTTCATGTCATAATGGCTTCATCTCGGTTTTTGGGCTTTTGATGGGTGTTAAGGCTTGCCTGGGCTGAGACACGTGGCAAGTTTGGCATGTGGCGTGTGTGACACTTTTTACGGTAGCTTTGGGTGGCATGTGAGGGTACTTCCAGTGTCGGTTTGACTCGATTTTTGTACAGTTGAGTAGATTGGAGATTGATCTACTATTTGGCGGAAACAATGAAGTGTCAAAGCAGTATGGCAGCAGCAACTACAAAGGCAGTAGTCTCACTACGGTGGCTGTTGTTGTTCATTGGAGGCTCGGACAATGACAGTGGCAGCAGCCGATGCTTAGAGGAAAACACCAAAAGAGACTAGACTACTAGCAATGACTCTTATATCATGTTAAGAATATAAAGACAGAGAGAGACCGAGAATATCAGTATATTGATGTATATTCTATGTATATAACATAGTATATAGAGAGTTTTCTATAAGCACATAATGTATAAAGTACAAATAATATGAATATACTGCCAGTATAGTACATTAGGCCTAAGCGGAATGGGTTAGACTAACGTATAAACTAACACAAATCATTAGCAAAGTATTCAACATAAACTGCGAAAGAAAATGGCCGACATTTTCTTCCAAAGTGTCCTAATTCTTATGCTAGTTGATGCCTAGAGAAGATTTTTTTGAGCGCATCAATGCGAAACAACTTAATAGGAGTTGAAAATTATGAAGACAACAGGTGGGAATGATTAAAGTGATTGACTGAATTTCGTGAAGCAAATTTCCTAGCATGGAAACCAAATGACAATGTAGCTCTACCCAAGCAGAACGGCAAGAGTAAGATCCACGCAGCAGTATCAAAAAGTTGCAATTTTGTCAAGAAAAACAGAAAACAAGGATGACCATGATCGCCACTATGAAGACAACTAATGACATAGACCTCCATGGAAACTATGATCCACTGATGTCAATAACCTATATATATGATGAAAGACTAGGCCTAGTCTATGCCAATCGCCAAGTAGTCTGTTTCGGCTAGCGGGATTGATCTCAATCATAAGAGTTGGTACAAATCCACATTGCCATTAGTTAATATTATTTTTATTAATAATACTTGCTTGGAATTTTTACAACTTGGTATCAGAAAGAATGACAGTGACCCCATCACTAAATGCCAATTGTCAAGTCAATTTAATTACTAACTTTGAAAGAAAGATGGGAGAAAATAAAAGGCTAATTTTTCTTTTTTTAAGACTGTAATAATTGCAGCACAATATTCTCTAGTTTTGTCATTTCAGATTTGTTTGTCATATAACTCATATTTTACAGATCTTCAACGTAATCATCTTTGTTTTTCAGATTTTATTGGAGTGGATGTTGTGTGTCTCAAACCAATTTGATATACACATATAGTGGACACATTTCTTATCAAAAAGCATCAGTGGAAACTACTTCATATATGAGGTATTGTCAACTCTAAGAAATTTTTTTTAGGTAGATAGGGCTATCACTCAACCCCATCAACTCCAGCAAACTTTGTTTCTTGTTTGTGTCTTTTTGTTTTTTGTTTTTTGTTTTTTTTTTGAAAAGTTCTTTTATTTTTCTTCTCCTTATTTTGCTGCAAAATGTTCGGAGGTGAATTGTTCTAATCACAGTACCATTTGTGCATACTTGAATGGAATTTGATCTCGCTGATTAGTCCAAATCAAAGACATAAGACAAGGAAATTCCAATTTTACAGCACCTCACTTTTGTCAGTCACATGAAATACCAAGTCACCAAGAATATATATAAATCAACAGAGAAAGGTGAGGATCCAATGAGCTGACTGAAACAAATAGACAAAGACAGGTGTTACAGATTTATAGACAAACACAACGCTATTGGTCCCACAATTAGTCGTTTACACCTAAGAGTCCTATTCAAGTTTCCACAAAATGAGATTCACCAAAGAGATATTTCTCTCAAGTCCTGAAAATGTTGTTTCTTATTACAATAGATTACATCAATAATGCGCATTAAGATTCTCAAGTTCTTTTCCTAAAAGTTACAAGGCGTTTTGCAAGAACAAAGAAAAAGCAGAGTATATGTTACCCTTTTAAATTACCATCTCCAACCTCAAAATAAACAAAATTCATTCAATTCTTTTCACTGGCACTTCTGTTGATAGACCACAACTTACTGAACATCCTTTTAGGCCTAGTAGGAAGTGCACAAAGAGCCTTGAGCCTAGAATTTCTGTTAATTCCATCTGGGTGCATATCATTGTCATCCAAGTCGTCATCCTCAGCCAGCTTCATTCTTAAAGTAGACATCCTTGACTTTGGTGATTTAAGGCCAGACACACTCCACTGATCCTCAGCTGGAATGGTAGTAGTGGTACTTAATGGTGCTGGAGGCCTTGATGGGTCAATACCTTGTGTGGCTAAGAGTGCCTTGAGGTTGCTAGGCAGCTCAGTCACTTTGCCACCAGCCATGGCAGCCCTTGCTTGCTCAAAGAAAAGAACTTGCACAACCACCCTTAAGGGGAGTAGCTCATTTTGTGCAGCATGCATGCAGGCCTCCATAGATAGCTTTTTGCAGTCTAGGATTCGACACAACCTTTTCCTTTCACTCTTGTTGAGGTCTGGATGAGCCTGGATTTTTCAGGCATAAGAGCTTCAATGATTTGAAATTTATGTGTAATAACAACAGCATTAATTTTTTTTTTTTTAAATTTTAATTTCCCCCTCTTTGACCTTTAGTTTCCATTAGTTTAATTGAGAATAAAATGACAAAGATATATAAGGTCTAGTATTTCAACCATCCTAGAAAATAAGGAACACACACTTGTCAAACTCTGCTCATTTTCTACCTAGTTTAACTATGTAAAGGTCAACAAATGGCATGTCTTATATTATGCAACAAAATGTTCTAGAAGTCTAAACCAAAATAAAATAAAACTGAAAGAGGTATAACAATTAGGTCTAGACATAAGGTTGTTGAGAAGGTTTCCCTGTAGAAGTAGGACAAGAATATTAATTGGATGATTGCAAATAGTGAAAATCAACCATTTCACCTATCTTGGAAAATATGGAAGATGTACAGTTACCAAACTCAATTTTCTAACAAGTTGTTGGGAAACTGTTTAATGGTCTGCAAAGGACATCTGAATCACATCAAACATTAAACACCGAATAGAAGTTTTGGATGTACTACACAAATAAAAGATCAATGAAATGAAAAAATTCAGGTGGGTCAGCCTAATCTTAACTGCTAATAAATTGTGAAGGTGACAAGATTTTGGGGTCAAGAGAGTTGGTTATCTACTGGAAATGGTGATCCACATCCTGCAATGTGACAGTGATATGTGTCCAAAAATATTTATTGTCCTATCTTGTGAATTATTGGAAAATTCTGAGAACTAAAATAGCCATTCTGATAATTTACCTTGAGATAAATGTCAATAGCTCTGTAGAGATCATCATGATCCAGCCTTGCAAAATCTGGTATAGCTTCAGCTATTGCAATAAACTTTGACAAAGGCAAATTCATGTCCCGGGCAATCTCTTGAAGATACCCATCTACAATCTTTGCCACCTTTAATTTTGAGCTATGAGATGCTGAAGATGACCTCCTACTCTCCTGAAATTCAAAATCAATATTTTCTGCTGACCTGGACCTTCTCCTTTCAAACCCCAACTTGGATCTTGGAGGACTAGTTGGGGGACTCTGCCCTTGTAACAGGAACTGTTCCAATATGATCATGACCATGTCTACATCATATAGTGTATCATTTGAATGTGATAGAGAGGGTATTAACAGATCACTGACTCTTGCTTCCTCTAACTGAAGTCCAACTCTTCTGGCCAATTCCATCTTTGAAGAAGAAGAAGCATTGAGGATATTGGCTGCCTTCAATAGTTTAAGTAGGAAACTAGAAGAAACAGCACCTTTCTCCACTGGAAGTAAGCTTATTATTGATTCCAAGAGCAGCCTATGCTTTGAGGTTACCTCACAAGTTGTCTCCGAATCCGAGTCTGATCCTGCTTGCTTACTGACAAATCCATCCCTTGATATGTTGGGTAACCATCTAGATGCATATATTTTCAATGCATCTCCAAGAAGATGAGAGGGCGTCTTTCCACCAGATTTAATTGCTATCATGGTTCTCCAATAAAGGTCTATGCCCAATTCTGCAATATCTTCTCCCCACCATCCCTTGCTTTCAGGTTTATGTCTCATGCTCTCTGCACCATTGCATGACATATCGTCTCTCCCTCGCCGGGAATAACTATGTGACAAACTCACCTTTGATGGGTGACTTAAGACTTTTGAAGCAATTGCTTCAATGCATCTGCTTGTTATTGTAAGGTCTTCTGACCACATAGGATAGGCTTTGGTGCTTTGTAATGTCACAATGGAATCCTTCCATCCATGAAGAATGCAGGAATTAAAGAAAACTTCAAGTTTGTATATTAGGTTCCCCTTTTCAACATCCTCTGTCATCTGCAAGTACTCAGCAGCACATCGAGCAGCAACAATGTTGTAGGCACTTACAGTGATTGTGATACCATAACAGAACTTTGCACATAGTTCAAATGCTTCTACTCCACCAGGGAAATCAGCGAGTTGGACCATTTGGTGTTGTGAGGATTCAGGAGATTCAGAGCTTAGCCTCTGCAGGCGCAAACACTTGGACAGGAGAGGAAACTGTGTGCCATGAACATAGATGAATCAATTTAAAGAAAATCCAAAGGTCACCACTGACTTGAATAGCATCAAAACATATTAAACTAAACTAAATATGAAATTCTGAAAAAAGTTTCTAAATTTTACCTTGTGAAGCAAGTATCTACTTCCCTTCACTTGAATTATGAGATCACTAGACACTTCAGAGGAGACTGACCTGAATTAGGAAAAAGAAACACAGATTATTACTTTAAGAAGATAATCTTAGTTACAGGTAACAACATGTTCAATGATAGATAATCTCACCTTACTGCCTCAGTAGTATAGAAAGTATCTGGCCGAGATCCAAGTTTCATAAACTTCATGACTGATCCTTTATGTTTTCTTCTATGGTTATGTGTTCATCAGATGCTTCTTAACATAATTTAAATTAGACCAACACACCTTCTTGACAATAAAAAAAAAAAAAAAAGCTTCTTTTAAAGTGCACCTTGATTACAAGGACTTACTCCTCCAAAAGCAAGCCAAAGTTCCCATGGCAAGAACACATTCAACTCCACCCTTTTCCTGTATTAAATTTTCCCAGCTTAGTAATCCTAATAGAATTTACCCAGCCAACCTCAACCCCATAAACTACACAATTCATCAACATACATAGGGAATTAAAAAACAGAGAGAAAAAAAAGATAAAATTCTAATGGAGGAGAGAGGATATCCAAGAATAAAGGAATACCAAGAGCTTTTGTTGTGGGTGTAAACTATTAGAGTTTTATATATAGAAAATTTTTAAGAGACAGAAACCCAGAAGATCAAAAACTCAGAAGTCTATGTCCTTTCAGTCAAATTCCCATACCCCATGTGATTTGGACATGCAAACAAAAAAAAAAAGAAAAAAACCCAAGGACACTACACTACAATCCCATCAAATTCCCACATACTAGTACCACATTCCCATCCAAGTCAATCAAACAAAGTTGCTCAGTTTATACTCATACATATATACACATAGTAGCTCTACGAACATTACTCAAATTAGAAAGAGTGAACCAATAAAGAATGGCTATAAGCTAAAAACAACCTGAGAATTGTGGCTTTTGATACTCTCCAGAAACAGAACCTGCCAATCATTCATTGGAAAATTCAACCAGAAAGATGTAACATAACCATGTAACATTTTTTTATCTTATTTTATTTTGTGTGTTTTGTGTGTGTTTTTTAATTGTGAGTTCAAGAAGACTATGGTTTAAGGCACTTAGGCTGCCATGGCAGCGTGCAATTCAAAAGGCAACTCCCACGTGCTTATCCTGCGCCCACTTGTACCCACCTCTCATCATTGCCACACCATTTATTTTTTCACAGTGCAACCCAGGGATTAATATTTTAGTCAAACACTATTTTATGTACGCAACATCGTACCCTATACTCCATTATTAATTCCTAAAAGGGAATATTAGAGAAAATTAAAATATTTCAAAAGGTTAAACCAAATTATTTTGCATTATACATTAAAGAAGGAAAAAAAAAAAAAAAAACAGAATACGAAAAAGTAAAGGGATTCTAAAAAGGAGTAGGATATGTCTGTATCGCTATCAAAGATGGCTTTAACAATTCCAACTTACAACCTCCACACAATATATATATACACACACACACACACACACACACACACACACACACATATATGTGTGTGTGTGTGTGGCATGAAAATAAGATTGCAGTTGTTCTTCTTTCTTTTTTTCTTTTTCAAGAAGACCCTTGTGTTTTGTTACAATAACATATCAGTGATGTTGACAATACTAAATTTTTATGCATAGTCTTTGTAAATTAATGTGTCATCGATCACTAAAAAGTAACTTGACATTTATTTTAGTATCAATCAACCACATTTGTTACACATAAAAAGTGGTAAATTTTGAACACTTTTTGCAAATGTATACATTATTTACCACTTTTTGTAAGTCTACAATGTAAGTTTATATTGCAAGTGCAATGTAAACATATATAAGTCCTTGCAAGTAAAAGTTTTAGTATAATATTCTCTTTTTTTTTTTTTTCCTTCTTGGGAAATGGTCCATGCATGATGACCATGAAACATTGTATACTATCACTTGAAATTTAGAAATGGTTTACCATGCACGAATGATGCTAGCTAGCAATATTTTTATAGGTCGAAAAGTCCCATTAATGAAATTCTAAATGTGTGTTAATCTAGCAGTTGAGGGTCATCTTCAACCCCTTAGAAAAAAGGTGTTCTTCAGCTTGTTTCAATCACATTCTTATAGGTTGTGATATTTCTTTCTTTGAAAGCAAAAACAAAAAAATTCGTTTTGTTTATTGATCCTTTGATGATCAGTACAATGAGGACTGAGATTGACAGGAATGCGGGTCCCAATTGATCGAAAAAATAAACAAGCAAGTTATGAGTGTATGATGTTAATAAGCCGCCGCTGAAAGATAGTTGCATTCATACAAAGTAGTATTGGTGTTGTTTATTAAAATGTCAAAAAAATGAGATGTGTATATTTTATGACATTGAGAAAAAAAATGGGCCAGATTCTAATAATTTCATCGATTCATAGCTCAACTTGTGCTTAATAAACATAGTGATAGAGTGAGTGCTTCTCAGGCAAATGAATTTTTATTATAACTTCATGCGGCTGCGACTGAGGCCTAGCAGCTTTTTGTTTTTGCCAAATTCGAAGTATAAAAGTGAAAGGAGATTTTTTATTCATTTATTCTTTTAATGTTGTTGTTACAAGGAGATTATAACATCAAGATTTAATGAGAGATAAGCAAAGTAAATAAAAGGAACATCAAGAAGAGAAAGAAACCTCTATGCTTCCAATAACTTAGAGCAATATCTAGAATATTTAAACAAAGTAGTGAAGACCAAAGATAATCTAGAATTGTTTACCCTTTTGAAAAGCCTTGTCTGGATGGTCCACATATCGATTCACAACTTGTAAAGACAACCCAAAAAGTCCAAAATATTTAGAGTGGACGAAAGGAAAGGCATGCATTTGACAGGTCATATTAATCAGATCATTTATCATAGCTTGACTTAATTGTTTAGATATTCAAAAGCTATTTATAAATTGTTTATAGACTGAATGAATGAATGAAATTGAATATATATATATATAAATCATCAATATTCATTATTTTTATTAAACACGTGGATTCACTACTAGTGAATTATAACTCTAAGAGCTCCATAATCTTTAATTAACAATTCCATTTGGTGAGATGTTGACACAGAATGAAAATGTGGTGGAGAGAAGCCAAATCCTTGAGGAAACAATCATGCAACTTATCAATAAGATAGGAATAGGAATGGCCTAGAAAGTTTTTCAGAGATCAAGGAAAGAATTGATGAAATTAAGATTAGAGCTTTAGATACATCACAAAAGAGTATAATCAAAGTGCTGTCTACATAAAATGTTACACCAAACTGGGGCAAGATATGGGGGAGAATAAAACCCAGTTTCTGTTTTGGCTCGATCATTGTCCACCAGATACACAGACCCAAGCCTGTGTTGGCTCGATCAATGCCTACCTCAAACCTATAGGCAATTGGCAATGTTGATATATCAAAAGTAAAAGAAGGGTAAGTTGTGAAATGGGTGGTATCAAATTGGATACAGATGTGAAGAGAGCTGTGGCCATAAATCAATGTCCATTCTAGCTATGTGAGAGTCACATTTGCCCTAATGGTCCTTCTCTTTGCTACCCAACTGGGTAACCAACCGACAATATGGGGCCCCATCTTCACCCTAATACTTTTTCTCTGGGACCCTTCTTGTATAGACTTGGACCTTTACAGTTTGCAAATAGTATTGGAATCTCCCACCAAGTCTAAGAGGGTTTGGACAATGTGCTTGACCTCTTCCAATTCCATTAATTAAAATTGACAAATTGTGAAATAAGATCTACTCTCTCACCAAATGTAAGAAATTGTACTGAAAATACTTGATCAAGTCTCTAGATTTTTGACAAAGACACCTAAGGGATCAAAGTAAGAAATATGAGAGAATCATATAATTGGTGATTGGAGTAAGCCATGTGGGATTTCATTCAATTTTTTTTTTTTTTTTGCTGTTCAATTTTGGAATTTAGTCTCTTTTTGGCTTGCCTTTTTGTCATATATTGTGAACAATATTGATTACCAACTTGATCAGCAGTGTCAACCATAGAATTACAGTAAATCTACTTTGCCCCTGCAGTATTCATTTACCAGCTTGAACTTAAAGAAAAGTCATCAGTACATAAAGAAGCAGAAATTTCACGCAATTTCTCAACAATACATGAATTATTGCACTAATCATACAAAGTTGTAGGGCCAGACCAGACCCCAGTGCCGGCTAATCAGTATGAGTAATATACCACTACAAGCTTCAAATATGCTGAACATTTGGTGCAGATTTGAAATTGGATGGTCTATATCTTCATAAATACTTTGGCAGTTAAACAACTTTGTAACCTAAAAAAATTGAAATGACACACCGATTATGGCTGGTCGGGCCTTGGTAACAGTCCAATACACAGAATACTGAGAAAATCTCTGAAAGAAAATGTGGTAAAAGCAGATGAAATGTCTTGTTAGGCACAAGAAATATCAAAAATAAAAATGTCATACATTGTGTAATCACTTTCTGTCTGTTATATAATCCCTTTAATAGCTTCACATTTTGTACGTATATATTAAAGCATGCATATAAGACCCCCCACAACTGAGCTAGATATGATTCTGGTGGTAGTATCTTGGTTTTATTCGAGACCCATGAATTGTGTCATTCACATATACAGACATACAGTGACATTCCCCCACTGCTTTTGGCCATTGATGAATCAATTTAAAAGTCACTTTCATATTTTCCAATGCTAGTAATGTCCTCATTTACTTCTACTTTTGTAACAAGATACTCTATTCATAGATGCCGTGGGGTCCTTGTGTTTTCTCATTTCCACGTAGATGAATTTGGAAATCTACCGGCGGACACGTGAGAAATGTAAATCCATGACTATTGAAGCCATTCTTGATTGGTTAAGATTTTTTTTAATCTTGATAATGTAAGACTTTTTGTTTTAAAATTGTGATTATTTGAACTCTTGAGAAATTAGATCTCAGTATGTTATTCCTAAACAGTTAGTTTTAAAAATGGTGAGAGTTTAATGTAAATTTAATGAAGAGAACAACTTACATGATTATTATATAATGTGACAGACACCAATCAGTTTTTAGTAGGTGAAGATTAAAACCCAGATCTTTTATACAACCATCAAATATTTTACCAATTAAGCTTACTAGAACTCACATGTAACACTGACACCTAGTAAAGGATGTTAATACTAGTTTTAGGCATGATTTGTTACAATTATGATTAAGTACAACATGTAAGAGAATAAAATTCTAAATTTTAGGTGAGACTTTAGAATTGCATGAATTGGAGAACTAGGATAACTTAAGATTTTTAAAATCCCACAATATTAGTCAACCATCCACCACAATTTAAGTGACTCCGAAAATTTAAAATTTCACCTTAAATTCGTGCTAACGGAACATGTCCACAAGGAAGGTTATTTTGAAGGTTCGATTATGGTAGTGAATGTGAAGTTTTATAAGAAAAGAGAGATTTCTAGTATCAGCTTAAATGGCATTTTTTAATTCTATCAATAATAGAGTGGAAGGTAAGGTCACAAATTCAAGACCCATGAGTGCATGTGTAGACTCAGTTACAAATTATACCCTATAATTTTAACCCATGTTCATTTTGTTCCTATAGTTTCCTTTTTCTTTCTTTTTTTCAATTCAATTCCCTTACTTTCATTTTGTTCAATGTACCCTTCCATGATTCCATCTACTTCCGTCCATAATTTTCTGTTAATTCAAGTAAAACTTACGTTTCTCCACAAAAAAAAAAAAAAGAAGAGTAGAACTTATGACATAGAGTCCGTTTGGATAAAATTTATTGCTGAAAACTGAAAACTGAAAATACTGTACAAAAATAATTTTTTAATGTGTAAAAATTACTGTTCATTCCAAAAAATACTGTTCATTGGCCTAAAATCACTGTTCATGGCCAATGAACAGTGACATATGCGCGTGGAAAAAAAAAAAAAAATGTGGACGCAGCTGGAAAACGCTGCATCCAAACTTATTCATAGAATCAATATTTTCCAACTTCCAGTTAAAAAAATAATAATAAGAAGAAATTAATTTTCATATTTATTCTAAATTCAAAATTGGTAAATCCTAAAAAATGATGCTTCCAACACTATATAAAAATGACATCGAACCACAGACATTAGATTAATCAAGAAAACATGAAATCCCTAACATGAAGATGAATTTTCTAACTTTATAGTGAGAGAGAGAAAGAAAGTGTTGCTTGTGTGTAGAGCAAGGCTGTATTGTCTTGAGCGTAAGACATGTGGGGCTTGGAAAGAAATAACGTGGCTTGGGTTTTTGATGCTTGACAAGCATGAATAGATGCTTATGACTGATAATCACACTACGAGTTGTGTAGCTAGTTGGAAGGTGGCATTGGCAAAGGCCAAGCCCTCCACATGGTGTGGCAAGGACCAAGGTTGGATGTTATGCAGCATGCTTGGGCTGACTAGATAAGGAACAAAGCCAGTGATCGACTTGGCCATGTGCTTAGGTTGTGCACAAATGTACAACATGTGGCAACAATTACATAGTAGTTACCATGTAATGGAAACCTTGTTGGTGTGCTGGCAGTGCTACATATGGTCCAAGATTATTGACACTTTATTTTGTTTTGATATATATCTAAGGTCCCTCTTGTCCCAATGATGAAGAAGCCTTAATCTCTACCAAAATGATCAACATCGTTTGTTAAGCCAAACAATGCAATCCTCAAAGCCCATTCGTAACTTTCTAACCAAAGCATCATACAACTCTTTAGGACCTACGTTACGCCAATTAAACACAAGAACCATAAAATCACTTCATTTCCATTTGGTGGATGATTCTGGCCATTTCTAGCCAGCCAAAACATTGACCTGACCCCTCAAGACCCTTAAAGCCTATAAAAGAGACCTCTCATCCTCTTTTCAAACCATTCAGTCTCGTCTACCATCTATCTACAATTACCCACATACACTCATACTTATTGAAACTCTCTTCATTTTACTTTTAGGCATACTATTGTAATATAAAAGTGATAGGGAAAGACCTTTTGAGAGCTAGACTAGTTTTTTGACAGTTCTTCGATCAAAAGCTAGTCTCTCACTCACGAGATCCCAACTATCACTGCCGATTTCCACCATTTCCACTATTGTAGTTCTCTTGAGGTTAATTACTTACTGTTCCTTTGCTTAAGTCTTGATAGGTATTACTCATTTTGTCTTGTTAAACACACATAGCTACAATAGAAAGTGTACAAACTGTGGTTTGGTCAGTTTCGGAATAATGTATTTTTCAAGATATTATGATCAATTTCTAATTTACTATTAATAATCAAGAGAATATGATAGCAAGTTTAAAAAAACATATAACATATTTAACAAAAAAAAAAAAAGTAACACAAATGTATACAAATATATATATATATATATATATATATATATATATATATATATTAAACGTTTGAACTTTTGATTTTTGTGAGAGTGTGAGATGGAGAATTGAATAAAGTTTTGAACTTTTGATTTTGTATTTAACCAAAACAAAGTTGTTTTTAAGTGAAACTAAAATGCATTAACATTGGGCTGGCCACTTACTTCATATGATGTTAAAGTGAGCTCTAGTTAACTCAACTGGTAAACTTTTAACTAATAATTAAATAAGAAATCTAGGTCAGGGTTTAATTATTACCTACACCAAAAACCAATTAGTATCTTGATCTGATGATAAAGAGCTATCATTAGGTACAGACGTAATAAGTTAAAATTCTCTCAAAAAAATTATTAATATTATATATATATATATATTATGGGTGCAGTGTGGTGCGATTTTATGCAATTTTCTTATCATAAAACTGCACTCCGCACCACACAATTCGGTGTGGAGCAGTGCAGCTACTTCATTTTGAGTGTGGTTTGAGCAATTTGGTGAACACTAGTTGTATTCAATCACATGCCAAGCTTTATCTCTATTTGTTCTTTTGTCTTACCTAAATTATGTTCTTAATGATTCAAGATGTGTAAACTATAATTTGAAATTTTAAAGGTTTTTTAAAGATAATACAGCTGAGGGAAATTCAATTAGATGCTAAATTAAATTTCAAATCGAGCTAATTTTATGCCATGTGTCCATTAAATTTTTTAATTTTTTTTTTTTTGTCAAGTGAGTTAATGAGTACAAAATAATAAGATTCTAACATTAATGAAATACAAAAATAAAAAACCAATTATATATCTACTCAACAAAAATCACCACACTTAGTGGGTTCCATCTAATTCAATTGATAAAATCTTTGATGGTTGAATAAAAGATCTGTGATTCAATCCCCGCGTATACCATAAACTGATTGATGTCTTGGTCTGATGATAAAGAGCTACAGCGAACGCCATAGGTTGAAACTCTTTCTCAAAAAAAAAAATCACCACACTTTCTATTCTATTAAAAATTGGAATAAAAATTATAATGAGTAGTATTAAATTTAGGTAAGAATTTTAATTCGTATCTAATTCAATCAATTATGTATATTTATATGATAAAAATATGTGTTTGTTTTTAAATGCATCTATGCATATGCATAGGTTATGTACTAGTCATTCTTAAATGACAAAGAAGTTTGAATTTTGAGATAGTTTATATTTAAACAATGAAAAGACATTTAATAAATTGTTGATTGAGCATGTTTCCCAGAGTGAAAAATAAATTTGAATTTGAATCTTGAAATTAATTTGGTAAGAAGCTAATAATTAGTGTCGACAATCATTTAAGTAAACTCTTCCAAATAAAAAATTTTGAATTTAAATTGAGGCATAAATTTTTTTATTATGTAATTATATGCATGCTTAATTAACTCTCATATACTTGATTGATGCTCGCATAACTTGGGGAAAAATTATTAAATACTTCAAGAGTACCATAAATGCGTACTCCCTCATTTCAAAAAATTATTAAATCCATCAAGAGGACAGTTGACGTGGTCCTCCTTGACCTTCCAACTAATAAAATGCTATTATTTATGCAAATGTAATATCATCTGGTAATTTTTTTTTCATTTCTTGTGCTAATTAGGAAACTTACACATACATTTGCATAAATGACACCATCTCATTGGTCAGGGAGGACCACATTAGCAGTCCTCTTGATGTAAATAATAATTTCTCCCTCCTCTCACATGAATGTGAGTTTTACCATAAATTTAATTAGTAGGGGTCACAGTTATGTGAGAGGAGGGAGTACGCATTTATGGTACTCTAGGTGATTCACGATCCCGATTTCATGGCATGTAGATCTACTAGTATACTGGGATTAACTACCCATTTTAATTTTCTTCTCAGCAAAAACAAAAACAAAAAGAAAATGCCAATTTGAGTATCTCGGAATAAAATAGTACCTACTTTAAATTTATCAAACTTTATTTTGTGACTCCCGAAAATAATTTAAACTTTATTTTGTGACTCCCGAAAATAATTTCTTAATTCGCTAATCTCTCTCTCTCTCTCTCTCTCTCTCTCTCTCTCTCTCTCTCTCTCTCTCTCTCTCTCTCTCTCTCTCTCTCTCTCTCTCTCTCAATGTGACAAAAAAGTCTTTGCTTAACTTTCCTAAGAAATTGTTCTATTTTATATTATTTTTATAAAATTCCTACCACAACAATTGACAAAATGATAATCCTTTTTTGAGATTTGTATAAATAAGTAAGAGTCCTTTCTTTTCCTTAAATAAAAGGGTAAATTGCAAATTACACTCTTAAAGTTTGGGAGTGTTTGGATTTTACACTTTGAAATTTCAGTATTTGAATTTTACTTCTTGAAGTTTAGGATGTTTGGATTTTACACCCTAATGTTCTAAATTTTGGATTTTATCTTCTAAAGTTTAGGAGTGTTTGAATTTTACACCCTTAAATTATGAAACTTTAAGGTGTAAAATCCAAACACCGCCAAACTTTGCAGAGTAAAATCCAAACACCCTAAAATATAGAGGGTAAAATCTAAATTCTGAAATATCAGATGTAAAATCCAAACACCCCAAAATGTTAGGGGTAAAATTCAAATTCTGAAATTTCAGGGTGTAAAATCTAAGCATCCCAAACTTTAGGGGTGTAATTTTCAATTTACCCTAAATTAAATATTATGTTAGGGAAATAACAATGTGAGGGAGCATGAAATTATTTGTAGCAACTATACTATAAGGAAGAATATTATGCCCTCCATAACTTGGAGGAGTGGTATTTTGTGAAACCTCAAAGGAGATTGGTGTAATTTACTATTAAAAAAAGAAAAACAAAACATGACTTACAAATTTCTTAATTATTAATTCCACAATTTTCATATACTTAAATTTTTTTTAAATTAATAAATTGCTTTAAATCATAGGGGGGGAAAATACACAAACCCCTATTTGTTTTCCTTATAAAATAAGGAATTCTCTTGAGGTTTTAAGTGTACACTTAACCCCTTAGAAGCATTGTTTTATCATCTATGTGTAAACCACTAACAAGACCCTTATGTGGTATTGTTGTATATGAAAAAACAATTCTAAATGTGAACACATGTATCACATGAGAGACTTACCGAAAGGGGTGTTCACATTGTGGTTTTGGGCCATATTTAGCACCACACTCTAGTGCGATTTTTCCAAAATCCTCATTGTATTACATTTTAATAGATCAGTCACCATGTGGTATAATGCGGTTTCGTCAGTTTTCATATTTATTAAATATATATTACAAATGGGTTTAGTTAAAGTTACACCTAGTGTAACTTTAAGCAATGTTACACCACTCAATAACTTATTATTAAATTAATATATTGAAAATCCAACCGTTAAATTACATATTCTATATGTTCTTAACATGCATGTCAATTTTCATATCAATCGGATGTTTACCATTTGATCCATAAACTCATTTTTTATGCATTATTTTAAACTACAAAAACTTGAATTTTAACAATTAATTGATGACATGGCTATTAATCTTTGATCACCTTGAAATTTTGCAAGCATGGAAAATATATGAAGATAATGTAATTTAACGGTAGATTTGTCAATATTCAAATTCAATTAAAAAATATTAGGTGGTGTAACATTACTTTGTTACACCAGGTGTAACTTGAACTCAACCCATTACAAATATATACTAAATATTTAATATATGGTAAATATATGTTTAATATCTATTTAATATAGGTTAAATATTTATAAACTTTATAATAATAATAATAATAAGTGAGGTGCGGGCTAGGGCACTTTTTTGTTGTTTTTGAAAACCTTAAAATGGCGCAGTGCAGAGCAATTTTAATATATAATATATATTTAACCATTCTAAAATGCATAGTCCATATAATATATATCTAATATAAATAACACACACACACGTGTATGTGTGTGTATAGGTGTAGTGTTGTGTGGTTTTGTGTAGTTTTCTTAATATTGAACAAAAAATTGAATAGCACCATGCAGTGTGGTACAGTTTGAGCAATTTCATGAACACTCCTACTTACTGTTTAAGTTGACAAATATTTTTTTTTTTAAAGAGTTTCAACCTATGACGTCTGCTCCTGATAATTAATAACTTTTTATTATCAGACCAAGACACCAATCAGTTTTTGGTGTAAGCGAAAATTGAACCCCAAATCTCTTATATAACCATCAAAAACTTTACTAGCTAAGCTAACTGAAAACTACAAGTTGACGAATAAATAACGGCTTACATATAAAACAATTCCATGCGGAAGTTAAATGGTTACACTCAAAATTTCAAGGGAGTTTCTTATTTTACAAAAAAAACTACATGGGAGGTTTTGTGTACTTTTTACTTAAATAATTTAAGCACTATATCATGGGATATATAGAAATTTTGTTTTAATGAAAAAAATTTATTATGAGATCAATAACATTGTAACAAATCTATATTTTTTTTTAAAAATTATTGTAAGAAACGCAAAAGTATTTCATAGTCTTACCAAAAATCTTGTAATTTAGACTTTAGTGCGATTAATTAGTTTGAATCCTTGCTCACTCGTTAACATTAAAAATAAATAAATAAAGGGGCAAATCACAATTTATCCACCTGTAGTTTGGTCGAAATTTAAGTTACCTATCTGTGATTTGAAATTTGACACTTTACCCACCTGAGGTTAGTTCAGTTAGATTTCTATAACTCACCTCTGTTAAATAAGATCAAAAACTATCTATCAGAACACTTTTATCACAGAATTTCAAACCACAGATAGATAACTTAAATTTTGGTCAAATCTCAAGTAGGCACAGTGTCAAATTTTAAACCACAAGTAGGCAACTTAAATTTCAACCAGATCACAGGTGGATAAATTGTAATTTGCCATAAATAAAACAAAACAACACACTAAACGTAACGTAACGTATCCCCCTCCAAGTGGGGCATTTCACCCGGTACCACTTGGGGTATTTCACAATTTGAAATAATTTTTTATCAGTTATAACTGTAGCGGTTTTTTTTTTTTTTTTGGCAAGGTAAGTATGGCATTGAAAAAGAAACAGCACACAGATTACAGACTACAAAAGGGATTATTCACTCTGATCTTCCTCATACAACCTAAGACAAAAATTTGGAAAGAAAGAGACAAGGATCATACACCATAGCAGTATTCTAAATCTGAAAGTACATACTACATATCATCCAAATTCCCGGAAGAAGAAGACGTCTATAAGATTACAAGTATAGGAAGAAAGTTTTTTTTTTTATCAATCTTTTTATGAAACATCTTAAAATTACTGGTTTTGTGATTTAGAGAAAAAAAAAATGTGATGATTCTTAATAATATAGCAAACTATATAATTTTTCACATATCATTTTAACATTCTCATAATGAAAATAGGCATACAATGCACTAGATAATTTATAATAACTAGCCTTTGAGTACACACTCTCACACGCATACTCAAAGGCTCTTCTATTTTTTATGTAAAAGTTAATAATTTGAATCCATTATAATTTGAGATTATTATATTTTTCAATCACAAAAATACATAGGGGTGATAATGGGGAGATTTAAATTTATTGGATAGAAGTTTGAAGTTGTTTTTGTGACTAAAATGTGAGCATATGGCTGGTTTTTTTTTTTTTTTCCAATAATGGTAGATGTGTTATTTTTTTTATCAATACAGAAAATGTTTTTTTATAAAGAGACGTGTGTTTATTTTAATTTACTTCTTTTTTATTATAGATAGATAAAGCAATTTGAAAATCTTTAGGAGAGTAGTCCTATTTTGTAGGCAACTTTTTAGTCGGGGTTATATATATATATATATATATATATATATATATATATATATATATATATATATATATATATAAACGTGTATATAACTATTTAGTTTAGTTTTTTTAATAACTATTTAGTTTTTTTTATGATATTTAGATTTGTTTTTGGATGTTTCTCAAAAAAAAAAAAAGATTTTTTTTTGGATAAATGTGGGGTGTTTAACTTGTTTTTATATATATTTTTTAAAAAAACAATAAACGTATAGTTGCTTTGAAGAAGTGGATTAGTGGAAGGGTGTTCCTATTTTGTAGGCAATGTTTTAATGCAAGTTAGACATGTATTTTTACCAGACTATTCTTTAATTTTGTCTTTACTTAAACCTAGGGGTGTAGGCGTTTTTTTTTAAAAAAAAAAATTGGTCCAAACAGAAGAAAACCCTTAAATAGTAGTATAAATAATATTAATAAGAGATAGAACTAGGGGCGGCGCCAAGTGTAGTTCATGGTGGTCACATGATCACTGTTTGAATTTTAAATTAGTATGGGTTGTTAACTGCCTTTGGGAAGAAAAAAAAAATTTTGACCACCCTAAAAAAACTTGAACACCTTAAATAAAAATTTGAGCCCATTAAAATTAAATTCAACTTCTCCAAAATTTTGGTCTGTTGAATGTTGAACCAAAATTTTGCGAGAAATGCCTATGTTCACGACATTTTTGCAACACTTTTATAATAAATCCTAAGTAGTAGGTTGTTACTAGTGGACAAAAAAAAAATTAATTGTATTTTCAAATTAGAACTAGTAAAAATTTATCACCTAAACTTTGTTGTATAAGTATTGCAAAAATATTGTGGACGTAGCATTTTTATGGTCCGTTTGGATTGAGGGAGAGGGAGAGAGAGTAGAGTAGAGTAGATTTAGCACAAAATTAACTTATTTTTAGCCAACTCTACTCTACTCCCCTCCACTCCCCCTCCTTCCCTCCTCCATCTAAATAGGCCATTAAAAATTGCCTAAACAAACAAATTAGTCTAAAAGCCCAAATCAAATATTTAATTGTGTTTTCAAATGGCATATTTAAAAATTGCTATTTTTTAGTAAAAAATGCACACTTTTCAAATAGCTAGTCCGTTAGTGCTTGCTTTAGTTTTTAGCCGAATTTGTTGGATTTATGTGATACGTTTTTTCAAAAAGATAATGCATTTTGTTTATATTGTTACTTATTTAGACAATATGTACGTAATTGAAAATGAGATCAATATATAGTTTAATGCTTGCTTAATTGTGTATATTGAAAAAGATGTTATTGATAACATTGATAGTGAAACTATCACATTATACAAGTATTTCAAAATATGAAAACTTGTGAATATCATACATATGGAAGAATATCATACGTATCACCAACTGGTACAACGGATTAACTAGCGCACCACCTCAATATAACGCAACCATGTATGCTAAAAACTGCACGAGTCTTCACCATACCAAAGAGTGAAAGCTCCACTACAAACAAATACTTCTTTGGCTAATCACAAATTGTCACTTTTTTTTCCTTATAAAATAATCAAAATAGAAAATAGAAAAGAAATCCTACTTAGAGAAAAATTTCTAATACATATGGAGCAGCATATAATAAAAAAAAAACAAAAAGTGGGATAAAAATTTTCTATTATGTATTTTTTATTTGTTATGTGTACATCACAAGATGCATTCTATTTATCCTTTTGAATTGTGACAAGTGTTCTTTATGTAAAGCTAAAATATTTGTAAGTTATAAGATAATTTAATCACAAAATAATGAAGAATAAATAAAAAGAAAGTGGGGTTAGTGGTATAAATATTTTATAACTATTCATCTTAAGAGTCTATAATATCTTTCATGATAAATTTCTGCAACAACAATAAGACCATAATTGTTATTATATATTTTTATTAAAATACACCAAGAATATCTTGTTACATAGTTTATTTTATCTTCTTTTCTTGTTTTTTTCTTTTCCCAGAATACATGCCAATTTATTCTACTGTGTTGCAGAACTTATTAGCTATTCTCCAAACTGTATATTTGATACTCAAAAATGAGGAAAAAGAAAAGTAGCATAATATACTCAATGATTACTTTCACTAACCATGAACGTTGAGCAAAGATTAATTGGAGTGCAAAGGAAGGCCTAATAGAAAGTGCTCTCATTATAACCTTTACTGTATAAAAATGATGACAATTATAATTATAGTTTCTGCTTGGTTTGACATGCAAATATCACCTTTGTACTATCCCCCATTTTCAATATTGGGTAGTTTACAGACAATTAAGAGTGGAGCTTTAAGCAGGGACAATTAGTCAAAATTAAGAGCTTAAAAGCTTGAAAATCACAGTTGTAGTTGGTAAATGATGAAATAAATATAGCTTTTCCTTTTTGGTCAGATGAAATATATAACTCGGTTCCCCAAGTTACCCACCCTAATACCCTTTGTCAAAGATTCGCGTGCACCGCATGGATAAGCACCATGAATGTGACACGACAAATGGGTTTCAGCTTTAGCATTGACTGTGAAAAAAATAAAGTGATTTGGGTCTGCTTATGTGCTTGATTAATACTAATCCCAATCATCATATGTGCCCCATCTTTTTCTTAAGGTCTTACTTTCACAAGAAAAACACACATCATGCTTTTTTTACTATATGGTGGGCTTGAAATTCACGCTTTTTTGTTTGGCTTGTAGAAAGTTCAATCTGTGCAGCAATGACTGGAATTTTACGA
The DNA here is from genome assembly GCF_040712315.1 of Castanea sativa. NCBI lineage: Eukaryota > Viridiplantae > Streptophyta > Magnoliopsida > Fagales > Fagaceae > Castanea > Castanea sativa. Next base: position 45,572,445 of record NC_134015.1, on the reverse strand, counting down.
CATTAATTTAGAGAACAATGTGTTTGTTTTCCACTATCAATTATTTGAATGCTAAAAAAAAAAATATGTTTGTTTCCACTATCAAATATCAACTAGTCATGTTCTTGCTATATTACTTTTTGTCATTCTTCTATGCCATTCCATTATCTTTGCCAACTTTACAGAAATTTTTCCTACTTGTAAAAGCCTATAAAATTTAAGAAACATGTATCTCAGTAGACCAATTTGGGACAAAATGGATTTTGAGCTGAAACAGACAACCACCATGAGTGAACAAGCATTAGTCCAAGGCCTAAACATACCCAAAGTCCTTTCTAACCTTTTAACAAATGTAGTGAGCAAATCTTGACCGACTTTCTTTATTCACTGCTTCAATTCATATCAACTTTATTAAAGGTGGGATGGAGATGAGTATAATCTTAACAAAAAGCAATTCCCTTTCTCTGTTCTGTGATCGGTTAAGATAAACTCTAGCTTGATGATGAGATCAGATAGACGTGTCATTCAATTCTCCTTCGCTTTTGGACTAAAAGCTTTCTAATTATCATTACATTGTTCATTGGCAGCATTGTTGATAATCCCCAAAAAAGGGAGTATTGAAGTTCGTAGAAGATCTTGCACCTTTAGGAAGAATATATTAGTGATGACTTGGTCTTTGTATTATATCTTTCACTTTGGGAGCCTTGTAAAAGTAAAGTTGGATCCATTTGACCTAGTTTATAATTATTGATATATTTTGAATAAAAAATAAGTTGAGTGATAAATTTTTTTTTTTTATTAGTTTCTTACGTCCATATTTATTAGTGTTGGCAACCACATGTCAAATTAGAATTCTGGTTGTATTCTGCGTAGAGGTCAATCCCCTAGAGGTGCGATGCGGTCAAGCATAAGGGAAAAATCGACCTAATTAGTGCATGAAAAAACCTCCTCACAAATGGGCCATACACCTCTTCTAAATTAGCAGAGGAGGCTAAGAAATCTTTTTACCTAGAGAAAATGGACAACCTAAACCTAGAACTTTGTTTGCTTAATGGGTTAGTTATTAGGGGAAAAAATATATATGCATGAATCATATGCATTAAAAAAAAAGACTTGGCTTGGCTCAAATGCATTGGACTTGTCAGGATGATGACATGTGGCCAAACATAGGCACATGTTGCCATCCTAACAGGTCCAATAATACAACCGGACACTATACTCAAATTTTGAAAAAAAAAAAGAAAAAGTATGTACCATATATATAATTCACTACTACTAAATGAGTTAGGTGTAAGTCAAATGGTTTTCTTCCTAGGGTTGGGCTTGTGTCCAATGACCAGTTCCACTGAACAAGTTGAGATGTGGACACGTGTCCAATTTTAGACATGTGTCTGTATCCTAACGTGTCCAGTGGAACTGGCCACTAGACAAAAATCTTTCCCTTCATCCTAAACCAAATTTAGTTTTCTGGAACCCGACCCCTTCCAGCGGTTTGGCAATCTAGATGAAATTTAAGTACACCAAAACTACAACTTCATGTTCAAAACTTCAAACCCTAAGAACTTATCCAAAAATAGCATATCACCAAGTAATTCAAAAGTTCATATATTAGAGATAAATTAGGTATCATTCTCAATTACTTAACAGTTGGTCAATTGATTTTAACAGAAACCGACTATCCCATAAAATAATATGCCCAAAGCATATACCCAACAAGCAAAAAAGAAAGGAAAAAAGAAGATAATCATGGGGTCCAAACCATGCTAGTGATCAACGCCACAAGTGTTGGTCAATTTTTACATAATGGGAAGAAAAGAAAGGAAGGCATACTAATCGGATTTGGATTGTAAAAATTCTGAGTGTAGCCTATGGTACTTATCTACTTGATGGAAAAAGCATCCCTTTCCTTTCATTTAAGGTTAGCCTTTTGAGTGAGTTTATCTGGTGTCATCATTGACGACTATGTGCTTGTGGCTGAAATTGCACAATGAGTAGTAATTAGGTCACCCAAGAGGGATGCCCTCGTTGAACCTTATTGGACCACATAGAGTACGGACAGGTGCTTGTAATAAGTGTTGCTCCACTCTTGAGCCCTCGATCTGTTGCAAAACTTGATTGCTATGTAAGCAATTGTTTAGGTCATGTTTATAACATAATTAATATTTTTAACTCTTCCCTATGCTGGTTTTATTATTTTACCTCACCAAGATAATGGGCTTTTACTATGTGTGAAGACGGATTTGCCACAAAAAAAAGTATCAAAATAGTAGATGAAATGAACCTTGATTTTACTTATTCTGTTATTCCCAAATGAACCATGCAAGAAACCCACATTGGAAAAGTAGCTCTATTACTCTTTAGCCAGTGTCTATGCCAACGGCCATATATTCATGGCTCCTTGTTCTCACAAAGGTTGCAGGAAAATGAGGCTTGAATTACCCTCTAGAGGGGCTCAATGATTAAGATAGTGAGTGATTGGTCAGTGAGGAAATTGTCCACCAAATTTTAAATTTCTAGACCTACGTGTTACATCTTTTTTCTTTCTTGGCAAACATGCAAAAGCTTTAGAATATTCATATAAATTTAGAGTGTTACTAAAGGAAATGAACTTTACAAATGGAGCTAACCATCACCATAAGCAGTATATTGTTTAAACCAACAGCCAAGTAGTTGTGGCCAATATGTACATGATTGATGATTTGGGTAAAAAGAAATAAGGAATGACAAAGCACTTCTTGGAATATAGTTATAGTTGTTTAACCTAGCTAGATCTAGAACTAATTGATTGGCATTGCTCATTAAGAAAGATTAAAAAGAAAATAAAGGGGGTCATAGCTTAGTGGCACTAAGAGAATTTATAAACGGGTAAAGTCAAAGAAAGAAGCTTATGCCTCCATTGTGTTGGAGAGTTTTCATTGCATGCATGCAAACCACATTGCAAGTTCAAAGTGACAATTATTCTCATCAAGATGACTCTTTTACTTCTCAAAATTTTTTGTGTTCTTATTGGTCCAAAAAGAACTCAGAACGGTTGGGAAAAAATTGTTCATTCTAGTGTATAAGTATCACATAAAAACTCCAAAACTCTTTAAAAATCAACAGAAATTGTTGTTGTTAATTAAGAAAAACGCACACACGCATTATTGTCATAGTCTCCATCACATTGTTAATTTTAGAGTTTTTTGGACAAATTTTGTTACACATAGTATAAGTAAAATTTTCTTCTTTCCAATTTCTTTTGAACCCCTCTTTATTTTGGCTATCAATAAAAAGTCACATTTTATGTAATATTTAAAAGTAAACGAATTAATTATAAACAAGTTGTGCACAAGTCCATAGATGAACTTATGTTCTCATCTCTTATCCGGTCCATAAGGGAATAATGTACCATTTGAAAAGAACATCTTGGCAAATTGCCAAAACACTTCGTTACTAAAAGTTCATCTGGTTGTGTGGTGCTTGCTCCCAAGCCTAGCTAGAGCATTGGGAATCAGCATCAATATCCATATAACTTGCTTGCTCGATTGCTTTAAAAACTTGTCTTATTATTTGTCTAGATGAAGCATCACAAAAACATCTTTAAAAAAAAATTAAGCATCACATATACGATAACAAGAAAACAACAACAATAGGAAGCAAACGACAATAAGCAGAGCTGGGCTCCAAATGACAGTACTTTTTTTGCTAACCCCAAATGACAGTACTAGACCAAAGCTGTTGATGCCCATAAAGGTGGGTGACGCGTAGCTTAATAGCTAGCCCCATTAGAATGTACATGTGAATGAGGAAGAAGAAGATAAATTTATTAGAATTGGGCTCCATTTATATGGCACTATAGAGAAGCCATTGATGCCCAGAAATTAAAAGTGGGTGACAACACAGGTAACGCATTAGCATGTAGGGCATAATGTGGTTGTGTAGAGACAAAACTGAGAAGGACATAACCAACTAAAGTGTAACACCATGAGAATAAGATTGATAGCTCTCTCTCCCATTCTGTGCCCACAAAACACAAACTATCCCAACATGTGAAGATTGTCCCTCAAAAATTAAATTGTCAATATTAGCACTCTGTATTAGAATCTCCATTAAAAGACAGATGGCCAGTTGGTAAGCCAACATTGACAAAACCTTTCAACCAGAGAGACAGAGGTGGGTTACATTTGCACACGTGCAGTCTTCCAATTCCATGCCTGGTCCTTTTTGTTTATGGTTGTCACATGACAACCGGCAATTGTTTGCCACGTGTGGTTGAAGTTCCTTTGCAATACCCAAACGACTTGCCGACTTTTGAAGCAAAAAAATATCTTAGTCTATTTAGTAGAAGATCCATTCATTACAAGGTTTTGGTCTAGCTATAGATGTATAACTAATATGACTTGCATAACTTTCAAATTCTTATTAAACATATTAATTGTTTCATAATAACATTGGTAATGAAGTTGGTAGGGGACCATAATTTGGCTCCCTGCAACTGCTTTAAACACAAGCATGTAGGATGTGATATTGAATTGTTATAAAAGACTCGAGTATATCTCTTTTATAACCAATTGGTTTTATGATTAAATGACAAAGCTCACGGTCCAATACTATTAGAGCTAGTCAAAGTCATGGGTTTGAGTCGTGAAAGCTTCATTGTGAGGGGAGACCACAATTTGGCTTCATGCGATCGCCTTAAAAATAAGTCCACAGGACGCAATATCAATGACCTTAAAAGCCTTGATTGTGCCTCCCTTGTTATCATTAATTGATTTTAAAGTAAAGCGGCTCAGTGAACTATCCTAAAAAAGTGTTTGCATCTAAACTATGTATCTAATAGAGCTGCAATATAAAGAGTTTTATAAGTAAATTGCAGTTTTGTTAGTAGTAGTAACAATGAGAAAAAAGACTAGTTTTTACTTTGTTGAATACCTCTTTATAAACTATGTTTTTACTTTATCCTTGTTGCTCTTTGTTACTGGTCTTTATCCAAAAAATTTATATCTTCAAGATTTGTTACATGAAACAAAGTAACGTACAATTGTCTATTGTTGAAAGCTGAACTAAATTGGCAAGTCGAGGCATATAAAAAATCCTCCATCTTGTGGGTTGTTCAATTTGCAAAGTCTGAAAATTGGGACCATGAGGCTATGCCAAAGTTTGCTTCGATCCTCTCTCTTTTCCACTTTGTTCTCCTGATTGGTCTATTGGTAATATTATTAGTAACATCTTATATTTTAAAAAATCGTTCATATCTTGTTGCTTTAGTTGGGTCAGGAGGGAATGTAATAGCATCCACATTCATTTATCCCAATTCTATCCTATTTTACCAGTCAAAAAACTACTTTATCAATTATACAATACCATTTTTCACTACACCCAACGTCCAAACTTCTATTTTACCATTTTACTCATTAAAATAATATATTCACATATTAAAATATAATACCCACAAAATGTCCTCTCAGAGAAACCCTGTTCCAAAAAAGAAAAACCTAGAAATCCACCTTGCCACCACCACGCCACCGGCCAGCAACCACCACCACAACCAAACTCACCACCAACAACAACCACAAGAAACAACCACCAAGAGGGAAAGAAACACAAAAAATTGTCAAAAACCACCACCACCGATCGAGAAAATTGTCAAAAAATTGCCAAGAAACACAAGAAATTGTCAGAAACACACCAAGAGAAAAACCCACTTCAAACCCATGAGGAAATCACTTCAAACCCACCACGCCGACTCGCCGATCTCCACAAGCCACCGATCAGCAACCCAAGCCACCAATTAGCAAACCTAAGCCACCGATCAGCAAACCCACGCCGCCGATTTGAAACCCACACCATCACCGATCAGCAAACGCCATCACCGCCACGCCTTCGTCGGAATTTGCTTTGGCCAACAGCGAATCAGAGAGTGAGAGAGGGTAGATGAGAAAACAGGAAGAGTGAGTTGAGAAAGAAAGAAGACTTCTCAGCCCCAGAGAAAAGAGAAAGAAAAGGCAGAGGAGAGAGAGAAAGAATAAAAGTGATTAAAAAATTTATACCATAGTGCTAAAGTGCATTCTACTTGTAGAATGACACTGTAGCAATATTGTAAAAAATTTTACAATTGGAACATTTTACAAGTTTCGATGGAGCCAATTTTTTGGGTGAAAATGGAAAAATGTGCTTGGCATTGGCATTTACCATGACCACTGCGGATGCTCTAATGTAGTCGACCATGCCGCTGCTAAATTCTCCCTTAACTCCTGTCAGTCGTTTTGCTTTAATAATCACAGTTTTCCGAATTTCTTTGTGACTTTGTTAGGTTTACTGATGTTCCTTGTTTTCTTCTTAAATAAAAATTTCATTTAAAAAAAAACATATTACAAAATATTTATAAAAAAAATGAAAGTAAGTAGAGAGTTTAGAGATAGTCTCACATGCTCATTGAATTTGAAAGCTCAAATTAGTGTGGAACACTAATGTTTGTTTAGATCCCTAATTTTAAATTACAGTTTAATTGTTTTTTCTCTAACTTATCTAAGTGCGGAATAAGAGTAAATAAAGCACAAAAAATCGAAACTACTCTAGTGCATAAATATGAACAATAAACATTAAATGTAAAGCATAAAGAGTAAAGCAAGAGAGATGCAAACACAAGATAACACCAAGATATGTTATTGAAGAGAAAATCGAAGAACTTGGCGAAAAATCTCTCCCTCCAAGTTGAAATCGATCCACTAGTGAATAAGTTGGAGTACACGAATAATAAAAGACTCTCCAAACCTAGTCTACCCAATGTACTTGAGCCCTCTAAGCTCCTGCTACAAACGGACTTCTCGGAGTCTTGTTTTCACTAGCTTTCTAGATCTCGCAAAACCACTTGATTGCATCCGCCAAGCCTCAGTGGCTTCTTTTGGAAAATCTCAAATGCTTCCCAAGCTTCAAAACACTCTCAACACTCTGAATAGGTGTGAGTTGTGTTTAAGTACAAATCTCCTCTCAATGTATAACAATGAGAGAAGAAAAAGAGAAGAGACTACAAAGATTTCTCACTAAGGATAAGTAGCTCTTTCTCTAAAAAATGGTGGGTATGTTGTATTGTAGAACCCTATTTAGGGTTTTCTCTCTCAATTGCATTTTTTTTTACTTTTGTGGGTAATGAGGGTATATATAGTATAGGTGAAGGGTAAGAAAGTTACACTTAAAATCCTTCAGGCAGATAGTTTCGTGGGTACCTCGTAAGATGGCCTATTTCGCGAAATACTCTTGAAATGCAGCCTAGCACTTGACTCTTTAGATTCTAGCATGTGCTTCTCACGTGGCCTTTTCTCAAGAACCTTTACTAGCGAACTTCTTGCAAGCTTGTCGCGAAACTGCACTAATCTTTATTGCGTGTTTGATTTTTCACCAACTTAATACTAAATCCAATACAATAAAATCCCACAAAATACAAGGAAATAATTTATTGCAATTACAACATTTTTTGTCATGAAATAAAGTCAACATAAAACATAGTTGTAAATTACAACTTTACAGAATTGTTGTTAGCAACTATCTTACTTGAAATCAACATCAAACATGATAGGAATCCATGATTTGCTTACTTTGAATCAATAACAAGCAATTGACTTCCATCCCAAATTTTATACATATTATTGACTGTTTACAATAGTGAACTTTGGGCCCTTTATTTAGAGTTCCCAAACTATATCAAACATGAAAGAGAATAAAATCATAATTTAATCTCTCAAGCAAAATCAACTACGGTCATATGATTTATGAGAACATTTTTTTTTTTTTTGAAAATTAACATGAAATAAAAATAAATGCTTAGTTATAATAATAAGTTTACATTGTTTTGTTTACTTCTCTAGTTAAGAACTTAGCTCACTTTTGAATTATTATGATACTTATATGATTATGGATAAGAGCGGAAAAAAAGGGATTTTTTATTAAGATTATCCTGCTACTATAAATATTAATATGGCATTTGGTATGGGGGAATTCACATTACTCCTGACATCTAGATTCCTAGGAATGTGATTCATTGCAATCTAGAATCCTAGGAATATAGTTATTCCTATGTTTGGTTTCATTGGGAATATCTTAAAATTTCCTGAAATGTGAGATGATAATGTTTGGTTTATTCCCAGAAATCTTAAATAAATTATTTATTTTTCTCATTCTATCCTTAGATTTGAATGTGAAATAACAAGTCCTTTAAAAAGAATCTTCCTTTAAATAAAAAAAAAAAATATAAACTATTAATAATTTGTTGAGCAACACAAACACAACAACAAAAGTAAATACCTGGCAATAGTGGGGGTCCTCTTCAAACTTCTTTTTTTTACACGTGAAACCTAAATAGAATTTTGTTAAAGAATATATCAATAGAGTTGTTTATCTTGTTTGTGTTATTTTGGCAAGAAAAGATAAAGATAAGGAAAAAGATATTGATGGTTTATTTTATATTTTATCTTAATTACTTAAATAAAAAGGAAAAAGGGTTAAAATTATCAATTTATAAAAAAAAAATGCAATTTCCTTTAAACTTGAGAATCTGGATACCCACATTTTTTAAAGGGAATCCATATTCCTACTAAGAGAGGCTTAAAGGGGGGAATCCAGATTCCTCTTGCATCTGATTCTCTAGCATAATTTGCAACCAAATACGAAAATCTTTAAACATTCTTAGGAATCCTAAAATTTTACATCGTACCAAACGCCACATAACACTACAAAAAACGGGGTCTATGGCCGCGTTTCAAAAACGCGGCTATAGACCCCAAAAACGCGGCTATAGGCTATAGCCGCGTTTTCTAGAGCCGCGTTTACAACCGAGGCCTAAGCGGCGCAGCAACAGCCCTGCGGGTCTATAGCCGCGTTTTTATAACCGCAGCTAAAGGTCAAGCCTAAAGCCGCGTTTTTTAACCACGGCAATAGGCATTGGGTCTATAGCCGCGTTTTTTAAAAACGCGGCTACAGACCCACTTTAAGCTGCGTTTGTAACCGCGGCTATAGGTTTTATTAAAAACAAAAAAAAAAATTCTGGGTTTTTTTTTTTCCTCCGAAAATTCAAAATTCAAACAAAAAAAATTCAAAATTAATCACAAACCCAGAAAATCCAAAACCAAACACAAACCCAAAAAATTCAAAATCAAACACAACATACCCACAATACAAACACACCCAAAAAATTCAAAATCAAACACAACATACCCACAATACAAACACACCCAAAAAATTCAAAATCAAACACAAACCCATTTAAAAAATTCAAAATCAAACACAAACCCATTTAAAAATTTCAAAATCAAACACAAAAGAACAACCTCAAGAACACAAACCCATTTAAACATAAGCACTATAGCACAAATTCAAGCACATATCCAAAAAATTCAAAATCAAATAATTCCACCAATGTAAAACCCATACATATAAACACATAAATATTACTCCCAATGCTCATAAAGTTTAAATAAAAATAAGCTCTAGCAAAAGTATAATACCCATAAGAAGATTAAAAATTTTTTACCTTAAATAGTAGAGATAGATGAACCTTAGCTTCTCCAATGAATATTTTCGGTCATCTTTGCCGGAAAAATGAAAAGAACCATTGTGTTGTGTTGAGAGAAAAAGAAAATAATGGATGTGTTGAGAGAAAAAGAAAAGACAAGAAAAGAAGAACACGGGCATAGAGAGAAAAGATGAGATATTTTGAATTGAGTGGTAGGGATTAAATGGGGTAGGTGGGGGGTCAGGTCATTATTTTTTTATTTTTTAAAAAGTAGACCTATAGCCGCGTTTTTAAAAACGCGGCTATAGGTCCTATTTTGTTAGAAATATAATATTTTATTATTCTACATGTCTCAGCGTACTCCTTTTTTGTTTTTTGTGTTACCTATAGCCGCGTTTTTAAAAACGCGGCTATAGGTCCTCCATTAAAAAAAAATAATTTAGTCCGCTCAAAGCTCATACCGAATGTGTATTTGGCCTGTTACCTATAGCCGCGTTTCTAAAAACGCGGCTATAGCCCCAACTTTAAAAAAAAAATATTGGGCTGTACATGCTATGAAGGTCAAAAGTAAAATTTGGCTGGACCTATGGCCGCGTTTTCAGAAACGCGGCTATAGGCCCTTAAAAAAACGCAGCTACACACATACAAACATGGCTATAGACCTTACCTAGAGCTGCGTTTTTAAAAACGGAGCTATAGGTTATGTCTAAAGCTGCGTTTTATAAAAAACGCGGCTAGAGGTTAGGTTTATTGCCGCGTTTCCTAAAAACACAGCTATAGGTTTGGTCTATAGCTGCGTTTCTTTGAAACGCGGCTATAGGTCAAGTATAGCTGCGTTTTTTTTTAAACGCGGCTAAAAAACGCGGCTACAGCCCGCGTTTTTTGTAGTGTAAGGGTCTGTTTGGTAAGAGTATTTAGATATAATTTTTTGTTTTGCAATTCAGAAAATGGTGAGTTACACACTTAAATTTATCGTTTAACTAATATTCTCTAAATATAGTTTTTAAAAAAGTTCAAAACTTGATTTTGAAAATGGCTGAGAGGATATTTTCTTTTCCTTTTTTTCCTTTTTTTTTTTTTTTTTACATCCAAACGATAGAAATTTTCATTAGAATAAATAATTGAAGTATAGTAGTGACCCCCCGTGTATGTCATGGGGTTGCAATATCCTAAAAACAAGTTACATTACAACAAAAGAACGTGGCTTATCCCTGCATGGCCATGAGGCATTGATACTCCTCCAGTAGACCTCTCGCGACTTCAACAATTATTTTCGGTTGGAGTTGGACTCGCTCAAAGTAAAACTTGTTCCTCGCATTCCAAATCGACCATGCCGTAGCTGCCCACTGCTCAATTTCTTGTTGGCTAAGCTTGTCCTATAGCTGTCGAAATAAATGAAAAAAATCGTCTGCAATGTTTCTGCATTTCTGGATTCGGCTGCTCATTAGTGTCCATACATTCTGTGCGAATGGGCATTCCCATAGGATATGACTGGTATTCTCAGATTGTTGATGACAGAATTTACACCTTGTATCCACTTGTACACGACGTTTATGGATATATTCCCTGGTTGGGAGGCAATTTGAGCAAGCTCTCCATAGAAACATCCGAACTTTGGGTGGTACGTTGAGTGTCCAGATTTTGCTCCATGCTGGTTTGAATGCACAGAATGATGAATGCTCTGCCCAAGGTTGCGAGTTCAGTCGAAGTGCAAGCCGATAAGCTTTTTTTACTGTGAATTTTGCAGCTGTATTTTCTGTCCATATCAGAGTATCCAAGGAGTTCAAGTGGTCCAATGGTATTGCCAGAATTTCCTACCGTGTCCTCTGTGCAAACATCGTCTCAATTTTTCCTCTGTCCTGTTGCCGTGATTCTTCATCCAGGAGCTCACAGACCCGCATGTCTTTGGCGTGTTCATTCATTGGTATTGGAGGGTGTGATAGCCATTTGTGAGAGTAGACCCCCATTTTCTTGCCATCTCCCACACTCCACCTTGACCCATTGTAAATGATGTCCCTTGTTGAAAGTAGGCTTCTCCAAACAAAAGACGGGTTACTCCCCAATTGAGCCATCATGAATGAACAATTAGGAAAGTACCTCGCCTTATATACCCCGTAAAACAGAATTTATGTCTTGGGAGTCTCCATGCTTGCTTTGAGAGCATTGCCAAGTTGAAGGCATGCAAGTCTCTAAAACCCATCCCTCATTCCTTCTTGTTTTTGCATAGTTTTTTCCAATTAACCCAATGGATCTTCTTTTCTTCTCTATTTTTCCCCCCACCAATATTTTGCTAGCAAGGAATTGATGGGGTCACACATGGATTTGGGTAGCTTGAATAGGCTCATTGCATATATGGGGATCGCTTGTGCCACTGTCTTTATAAGGACCTTCCAGCCTGTATTTGATATAAACTTCTCTTTCCACCCCATCACACGTTTGAGAATTTTTTCTTGTAATTCTTTGAAGGTGTTCACTCTTGATTTACAAGATATCATTGGTAAACCAAGGTATTTGTCACTATTTGTCATCACTCTAGCCCTCAATTGGTGTTGGATCAATCTCCTTATTTCAGGATTTGTGCTCTTGCTAAAAAACAAGGAAGTTTTTTGGCGGTTTATTGCTTGTCCTAATGCTGCCTCATATTGGCCAAGAATGCTCAATAGTTGTCGGCACTCTCCAACAATGGCTTTGCAAAATAGTAAACTATCATCTGCAAATAGAAGATGGGAGATGCACACCCCATTTTGACTGGACATAATTCCATTGATCACACGATTCTCCACGGCCTTATTTAGTAGTGCTGAGAGGCCTTCAGCACAAAGAAGGAAGAGGTAATGAGATAATGGATCTCCTTGCCGAATGCCACTTGATTGAGTGATCCAACCCTTTGGTTCCCCATTGATAAAGACTGAATAAGAGGCTGTGGTGACTGTCTCCATGGCCAACTTCACCCATCTTTGATCAAAACCCAATTTCTGCATAATACCCTGCAAAAAAGGCCACTCCACCCTGTCATAGGCTTTGCTAATGTCCAGCTTAATTGCCATATGCCCCACCTTCCCTCTTCTTCAGTTTCTCATTCTGTGCAGAATCTCATAGGCAACTGTTGTATTGTCAGTAATAAGACAGTTTGGCACAAAAGCACTCTAAGAGTCAAAAATCACATTAGGCAAGATATGCTTCAAACAATTAGCAATAACCTTTGAAATTATCCGAGAGACAACATTACTCAAGCTAATGGGTCTGTAGTCTGCCAAGTATTTAGGGTCTTTCTTTTTTGGGATTAAAATAATATGTGTGTGGTTCATTTTTTTCAACATATGGCCAGAGTGTAGAATAGATACAATAGTTTCAATAACATCATTTCCTATGATATGCCAATATTTCTGAAAGAAAAAGGGGGACATACCATCCGGTCCAAGTGATTTTGATGGGTGCATCTGAAAAAGGGCTAGTCTGACTTCATTAGCAGTGTACGGATAGGTGAGGCTCTCATTCATGTGTGGGGTGACTTTTCTTTGAACCGATTGTAAAACACTCTCAATGTTTTATGGGTGGGCTGTGGAGAACAATTCCTGGAAGTATGATTCGGCTACCTGGGCAATTTGCTCATCAGAAGTGCACCACCTATCTTCAGTATCAAACACTCCGGAGATATGATTTTTTCGTCGGCGTTGGCTGGCTCGGTTGTGAAAGTATTTTGTGTTCTTGTCCCCTGAAGGTAGCCAAATTGATTGGGATCTTTGTCGCCAAAAAAGCTCATCTTGGTGGATAATATTTGTAATTTTGGCTTTGAGGTTTTTAATGGTGCTTAAATTCTCGGCTCTATTCAGTAGGCGCAACTCTTCCATCATTTTTTGTTTGTCTTGCAATTGTGGTTTTGAGAGTCCAAAGTTATGTCAGCTCCAATCAACAAGGGCAAATCTGCATCTTCTTATTTTTTTTCAAATAGCCTTGCCATTGGGCTTCCATGAAGTACATTTGAATCCCAAGCCACCTGTATGATATTTGCACTGTTGGGAAATTTAGACCCCGGTTAATAGAATTAACAAGTTTTAAATCCAAGTTGTTAATCAGATTTATTATGCATAAAACTTGTTAAAACAAAAAAACATCAATATCATGTCAAATATAAGTGCAGCAGAAAAAATAAATAAGACAAGATATGATGACCTAGGAAAACCAATGAAACCAACCAGTTTCACAATAAAAAACCTGGGAGGAAACCTTCTCGAAAAGCAATTCACTATAGTAAAAAGAAGTTTCAGATCTAGTACAAAACCTTTGTCCCTAGACTCTACAATCCCCGTAGATGAACTCACAGCAGAAAACTTCTACTGCTTTAGAACCTCTGAACTCTTCAATTTATGAACGCCACCCTTTGATGCACGAATCCCAGTACGTGACTAACTAATTGCGCGGATCCCAGTACGTGACTTCAATCACCAACTAGAGAAGAAGATGTTGGTTGCAAAGTTCTTCACTTCATCAACAATGAAGATCAAGAAACACTTGGTTACAAAACCCTAAGGCGCAAAAAACGCAGTAGCTTCTTTCTGAGAGAATAAGGCTTCGGTCACCTTTTGCATATGTTCTTCTTGTATTCTCTTATGTGACGGCCTCTAAAATAAGTCTTATATATGCCTAGGGTTGTGAGAAAAGAAACCCTACACAAATACAAAAGCCTGGCCCAAAAATCATATTTGAAAATTTTGATTTTCGTAACCTCGATAGATACCTCGATAGATAGCAGGTGTCGAGCATCATTAAACCTCGATAGATAGCTATCTATCAAGCAGGTGTCGAGTAGGTGTTCAGCAGGTGTCCAGCAGGTGTCCAGCTTTAGTAATTACCTTTTCTTCACTTGTTTCTTGGTCCAATCTTCATGGCTTTAAGACTAGACTTGAACAAGATGTTCTTTGAAGTATTAAGCACATTTTAGATCTACCCAAATACAAGCAAAGTGCGTTTTATTAAAGGATTGGCCAACTACATAAAATATGTCCTTAACAATCTCCCCCTTTGGCAATTCGTGACAAAACCACAACAAACAAATGAACATATGAGAGAAGTCATAAATCACTCAACTCATACTCACTTGTTGAATACAATAAAATCTATCCTAATATAAACTCTTGAAAAATTTTGCAAGAAGAGAGTTCATGGCATGGAAGATTTTGACAACCTGTATTTCTGAAACACTTGAAACAAAACTCATCAAGGCATCTTTGTGTGAAACAGAAATAATAGATTGCATAAAAATAAAGAAACATGTGTATAAAGAGAGAAAAGAAACAACACATGTAGAGATAAGTGAAGAAAACATATATCATCACATATATATCAAAGATAAGAACAATGTATGTAAACATGATCACAAGACCTAAGGTACAAGAAGAAGTAGTTAAAAGTAGCTCCTACAACAACAAGGAGGTAAACACTCCCCCTAACAAGATGAAACACAACTCCCTCTTACAGAGGCATGTATTTCTCCCCCTAACTTGTAGAATCTTAAAGAAAGACACCACAAATTCTCCAATTTCTCCCCCTTTTTGTCATGATTGACAGAGTGTACAGAAAGCTATAAAGCTTTACCCGAGAAATATAAAGATGATCAAGGGGCACAAATAATCCATAAAAATGCATGAATGTAATGAAACATGATGCTATGGATGACAAGATCAAAGAAACATGCAAACCATGTGAAAAAAAATGCATGGAGAGGATCTCGATAGATCGAGGGGTGTCGAGTCATCTGCCGTGGAATGTGTTAAGAAAAGCAACGTCGACGGATAGAGCTATCGAGAAGGTGTCGAGGAACAAGGCAAAGACACGAGAACAGAAACTCGATCGATCCACTAGGTGTCCAGAAGCTATCGAGAGGACAGAAGTTTTCTCGATCGATCCACCTAGCTATCGAGAGGTGTCGAGACTACAATAAAAAAATCAACTGAAGAGCTCGACAGATAAGCCAAGTATCGAGAGGTGTCAAGATGGCTTAAAAACAGTTTTTCAAGAAGGGAAAAACATAAATATGAATGCAATCAAATATGCAACTCAGCCAATGATCCAACCAACATTGTAACCTCTCAAAATCATCTCCCAATCATCAAAGAGTTAAGAGAATAGCTTCCAAATCACACACACACACACACTAAACAAGTCTAACCAATTTTATATTTCAAAAATAAGTTAAGACAATTTAGTGAGCATACATCAACACATGTAAACCTTGTGATGGCCAAATCACATTGTACCTGCACATGTATCAAGAGTAGCAAAGAATATTGCGTGTTGTGTGTGAAAAACATTGCAAGATTACGTAAGTGTCTGAATGTTATGACGATTTGAGATATAAGAAAATCACTTTAACTCACACACAATCATAACTATTTGATAGGGACTATCACCTTTGAGGTACATCCTATAACTCCCACATCTCCTAGAAAACACGCTTGCAATCATATTTAAAGCATTTTTGATTTTTTGCCTTTATTTTTCTTTGCATATTTTCTTTTTATTAAGCAAACCATGTATGAGTATACAAATGAGAGAAAAGAAATACCCAATTATGTTAAGCTTTTGACATTGCACTTTTACTATGCCGAAGCATACAGATGTCATTGACATTGCACTTTTGCTATGCCAAAGCATACAGATTTCATATTATGATTGGCGGGTAACAGTGGTGAGATGATTATTTATGCCTTTCTCTTAGGATTTTCTAGTCCTACCCGTCAAAAAGAGTAATACGAGTGTTAAGTACAAGAGATCACTTAACCTTACTCATCACAAATAAAGAGCCACAAAACTCACTTGCTTAATTAGTTGTGCATAGGAATGCTAATCTAAGCTACAAAAGATACAAAGTTTAGAAAACTCTGTTTCAATAGCCATTTTAAGGTTCACAAGAACCTATATACACAAACACACACTGTTTTTGTATTTTTCTGAATTTTTTCTTTTTATTTTTATTTTGAAAACAAAATAAATCAAAACTGAAAACAAACAAACAAAAACATGTTAAACAAAGCAAAGCAATGCATAAAAGAAAGATGCATATGCATGAAAGCAAGAAAGGAAAAAAATGCAGATGCATGAAAGCATGATTCCAAAAGTAGATAAGAAATCAAGCAAAGAAAGTCCTACTACATATAGAAAGAATTAAAACGGAGGATAACAAAAAAGACAATTAAGTCTTAGACTCCTTTCTCACCCACAGAGCACGAGTATTTAATCGTGAAGATGAAAAGGCACGTGTCCTAGTATGTCTACTAAAGGACATAGAAGAATTAAAATTCTTCTGAAATTGAGTTAAAAAGCTGAAGGCTTTTAATAACTCTCCAAACAAAGGTGTAGGTCCTTGAGAGGAAACCTATGACCTTTTGGACACTTGCTTTTGAGGATACAACTTAAAGCAATTAGGACGAATGTGTCCAGAAACACCACAATGGTGACAAACATGAGGTCTAGCAAAGGATTTAGAATTAGCCAAAATAGTTTTGGATTTCATACCTTTATTACCTTTCTCGGATTGAGGCACAATGATAGTCCTTGATCCAGAAGCCATGGAAGAGGAGGGGCCGGAGGAGACAGCATATCCTAAGCTAGTCTTATCAGAACTAGGCTTTTGAGCACTTAAGACCTCATCAAGCTTTGCACTAGACATCCTCTCTATTTGAGTTCTAGCTTGACTAAGCTCAACCTCAAGATTCTTGACATTCTCTTCTAATGAGGTGTTCTCCACAATGAGAGTCTCAACTAACCTTGTAGTCTCATCTAGTTTAACTAACAGTTCAGCTTTTTCAGTTTTTACCTCATTAAGCTTTTTTCTACAAAGATGAGAAGTCTTTTTAGATTTTATGAATTCAGTGCATAGCTTATCATAAGCTTCCTGAAGGGTTAACTTCTTGGATACTTCATCATCAGAAAAATCATCACTGTCACTAGCACTCTCCACAATCACCTTATCAGTTGAGGCAGCAAAGGCCATAACGTGACTACATTCATCCACATACTCATCAGAAGAGTCATTCTTAGTGTCACTCCAAGTAGCAACCAACCCTTTATCTTCTGACTTCTTGGCCTTTCCCTCATAAGGTAGTTTGAGCACTCTATCCTCATATGACCAAAACCCTTGCACTCATGGCATTGGATGAGGGGCTTCTTAGATTTCCCAAGAAGTTTGCCCTTATCCTTTTTCCTAAACTGAAGAAGCTTGATAATCTCATCAGTTATGAAGGTTAGATCCTCATCCTCATCCTCATCTTCATCTTCATCTTCAGAGTCCTCGATATGTTCCTCTATACCCTTAATAGCCAAGTTTTTACTCTTTCCACCTTTTTTCATTGATCCTAACCCCATCTCATAGGTTTGAAGGTTCCCTACAAGCTCAGTCAAAGAAATTTGATCAATGTCCTTTGCTTCTTCAATGACAGTGATCTTGGCATGGAATCTTTTAGGTAAGGACCTAAGGATTTTCCTAACAATTTTGGATTTTGCTATAGACTCTCCAAGGTTGAAGGCAGAATTTACAATATCCTTAAGTTTAGCATAGAACTCATCAAAGGTCTCATCCTTCTCCATCTTTTTTTCTTCAAAACTATTAGTGAGTCTTTGAAGTTTCATAGTCTTCACTGCTCTGGTACCTTCATAGGTGGTCTTAAGAATGGTCAATGCTTCCTTGGCAATTTCCGTGGATAATATTTTCTTGAATTCTTCATTGGTCACCCCACAAAACAAAGCATTCAAGGCTCTACTGTTGAAATTTTCCGCTATGATTGTTGCATCATCCCAATCCACCAGCGATTCCTTTGGCTTAATCCAGCCAACTTCAACAGCTTGCCATACCTGTTCACCTAGAGCCTGCAAGAAAACTTTCATACGAACTTTCCAGTACGCATAATTAGTTCTATCAAATAAAAGAGGAATCAAAAGAGATTGTCCACGATCCATGACAACAGGGGTCAAGGATCACACTCAGGAAATTAATCCAATCAGAGTGTACCCGCTTTAATACTACTTGTTGGGAAATTTAGACCCCGGTTGATAGAATTAACAAGTTTTAAACCCAAGTTGTTAATTAGATTTATTATGCATAAAACTTGTTAAAACAAACAAACATCAATATCATGTCAAATATAAGTGCAGCGGAAAAAATAAATAAGACAAGATATAATAACCCAAGAAAACCAATGAAACCAACCAGTTTCACAGTAAAAAACCTAGGAGGAAACCTTCCCGAAAAGCAATTCACTATAGTAAAGAGAAGTTTCAGATCTAGTACAAAACCTTTGTCCCTAGACTCTACAATCCTCGTAGATGAACTCACAGCAGAAACCTTCTACCGCTTCAAAACCTCTGAACTCTTCAATATATGAACGCCACCCTTTGATGCACGGATCCCAGTATGTGACTAACCAATTGTGCGAATCCCAGTACGTGACTTCAATCACCAACTAGAGAAGAAGATGTTGGTTGTAAAATTCTTCACTTCATCAACAATGAAGATCAAGAAGCACTTGGTTACAAAACCCTAAGGCGCAAAAGACGCAGTAGCTTCTTTCTGAGAGAATAAGGCTTCAGTCACCTTTTACATATGTTCTCCTTGTATTCTCTTATGTAACGGCCTCTAAAATAAGTCTTATATCTGCTTAGGGTTGTGAGAAAAGAAACCCTACACAAATACAAAAGCCTGGCCCAAAAATCATATCTGAAAATTCTTATTTCTGTAACCTCAATAGAAACCTCGATAGATAGTAGGTGTCGAGCCTCATTAAACCTCGATAGATAGCTATCTGTCGAGCAGCTATCCGCAGGTGTCCAGCTCTAGTAAACACCTTTTCTTCACTTATTTTTTGGTCCAATCTTCATGACTTTAATACTAGACTTGAACAATATGTTATTTGAAGTATTAAGCACATCCTAGATCTACCCAAATACAAGTAAAGTGCATTTTGTTAAAGGATTAGCCAACTACATAAAATATGTCCATAACATGCACAATCTGGGTGAGTGGCCCATCTCTCTTCAAATCTGTGTGGGGTTTTCTTCTTTAAGGTGAGCTGTGGTCGAATGTAAGTAGTAACCAAGATTGGGTTGTGGTCTAAATAGGATGCCTCTAAATGAGTGACCTGCACTTAAGCAAAATTTTCCCTCCATTCAATCGTGGCACATGCCCTATCCAATCATTCCTGCACTAAACCATCACGCCCATTAGTCCATGTAAAGATATTACCTTGGTAACCCAAGTCCACCAATCCACAATGCAAGAGAGCTTCCCGAAATTGCTGCATGGGGGCCAATTGTTTAGGCAGCCCGCCTTTCTTCTCCTCTGATTGAAGGATTTCATTGAAGTCCCCAAGGTAGAGCCAAGGGGCAAAGTGTCTGGAGTGGAGATGTTTTAGGAGTTGCCATGATTCTTGCTTCCTATGTTCCTCCGACCATCCATAGAATCCTGTCAATCGCCATGGGTTAAAAACTATAAACTTCACAAAAAATTTTCCAAATTCTTCTATCCCTTAAATTAAGGAGTTTACCTTTATCACAAAAAAAAAATTATTATACTTCAAATTTGAAACTTATCATTATCAAAAAAAAAAGTACATGAGCTCTATTCCTTTATCATTATCCATATATATATAAAGTAATCTACTGATTTTATACGTTACTTTCACTCTATTTGTTTCAATGGAAAATCTTGTATGAAGATAATTTTCCATATTTTTCAATGTATGGTAGATTAAAAAAATGAGTCAACTGAAAACTATCTTTGGTTAACATAAAAAGTGTGGCTTATTTTTGTAGGAATTTTTTTAAACTCATTTAAGGTTGCTACCAAACATCGGATAATGAGATAATTTTATAGAAAATGCTTTTTGAAAATGACTTATTTTTTAGAAAACATCATCACTGAAATAAACAGAATACTTGTGTAATTCTAAAAAATATATATATATATATATATATAAATTATAAATGGTCTCCCTAACATTTATTTTTTGTTTTTATTATTTTGAAAATTGTTCTTAAAAGTGGGAGCCAAACACGTATTATGTAAAAATTATTATTTGAAAACTACTTTCAATTTCAATTTTTTGAAAATTGTTTTCATACTGTTTTGAAAACAAAAACAAAAATCCTCCTGCCAAACAAGCCCTAAGTAATTCAAGAACTACTTTAGGGGGGGAAAATCATTTACCATTTGCTTTTTCATCCCTACTATTTTCACAATTGCACTTATTATTAAGGAAAAACGATGACAATTATGAAAAAGCAAACTCAAAATCGTTGAAAATTTATAAAAGATAAAATTTTATTTTAGTCCTATGATGAGTAGAAAACGAAAGAACACAACTGCTAAATTGGAAACTTGTTTACTACTTGCGAGCACAATTAATTTATTTAGATATAGGAAGTCAAGTCTATGTTTGAATACCCAATACTAGAATTAAGAAGGCTTAGGTTGTGAGATTAAGAAAGAAATGATGTATTTCTCATTGATGTTCCTTCGAAAAACAACTACAGGAAAATTACAAGTGTTGGCCCTCGAGTCTGTTTCGAGGAAGGTGTTACAAAGATAAGTGATCACTCTCTTTCTCTCTATTTATCTTCCTCTTTTTCTCCCCCCTCTTCCAGATTTTTTTCCTTGCCTTATATATTCAACCTCAATGCATCCTAATCCTACACCTAGAGGGTTAAAATCGCACTCCTAGTTTTTTTGTCCCATCTAGAACATACTAGTAAGCTTTACATTGAATTCTTAGTTGTGCCACCACTATTTATGGTCACTTCCTCATTAATGTGGTCAGAGAAGTGGTTGTCTTGTATTTAATGCGAAGGGGATGGCTTCTATACCCTTCTTTCTTCATCCTTCTCGCACTTCGTGCCAAGTCAGTTTTCTTTCCTTTTGGTGGCTTGGTTCTATGCCTCCTTATATAGCTAATGCTCGTCCTTCCGAGGTCCGAAGTATGTCTTCGGAATCCTAACCAAGTTGCCCCAATCTCTTTTTAAGTTGTGAGATTCCTGCCCAAGATCATTTTATGAATTTTAGCTCCTCAGAAATAACCTTTCTGGCCTGTTTTTCTTATTCCAGATTCTCATTCCCCCCACAAGTCCCTAAAATTTATTATAATTTTTTTTTCATCTCTAAATAATATAAAAAAGAAAAAAAAAGAAAAAGAAGAGAGAGATGTCAGAGTCAGAAGTGAGATGAAGTGAGAGAACATATTAAAAAATTATATAATATTTACATCCTCATGAATAGTGAGGTTGCATATATGCAACCTCACTGTAGCTAGGATGCAAAAAAAAAGGGGAGGGGGGGTTTACATACCCTGATGTGGGGGGTTTTTAAGGCTTTAAAAAGTTTTTTTTCATCCTTAAATTTGTAAAGAGTGTTTTTAATAATTTAGACTTTAAAGACAAAAATATGAATGAAAAAGATCTTTTCCAATAGTTTAGGGATGAAAAAAGATCTTTTTGAAAGTTTTTTTTTTTTTTTGAGAAGGACATCTTTTTGAAAGTTGAAATATAGAAAGTAAAACATTTTTAATAGTTTAAGTGTGTGTTTGGAGAAAAAAAATTTGCCAATTTATTTTACTATTTAGCTTATTTTTTATACTATTCATGGGGCTTACTACACTTTTTGATACTTTTCGTGGGTCTTATTGTACTATTTCAGTTAACTTTTACTTTTATCTACAATACTTTTAGCAAAAGTTTTCAGTTTTAACAAAATAAACGGATCCCAAACAAACTTTAAAGATGAACTTTTCAATAGTTTAGGATGAAAAAATGAAAATTTTAAAGTTTAGGGATAAAACAAACTTTTGGTAAAGTTTATGAACCAAACAAGTAATTTACGCATTTATATAAGAAGAAAAAAATGAACATCATACTTTTTTTAAAGAAAAAAAAAATTTGATAAGAGCAACTAAAAAATTAAAATAAAAAGCTAATAAGAAAAAATAATTTAATAGTAAAAGTATTGTTTAAAAAGGTACATTCGGCAATTAAATAAGATATTTACTTAGCCATTAGCCTAACCACAATTTCTTCCACCCTTTTCTCAACAAATAAAAAATTCTACCACCCATATAATTATAGAGAATAAATTGGGTCAGGAGCTGGCGTAAAAGGGCTATTTTACGCCAGCCAATCTTAACCCGCCACGTCAGCAAAACACTTTATTTTCAATACACTGAAAACACAAAACTATTACCCAATTAAAACCCATCAGCCCTCTCAAACACAACAGAACAACACCTTCAGACTTCAGACCTGGTGCACGGCAAACCCAAATCTCATCTCCTCCTCCGCCTCCTCACACCGGAGCTCCACCCCGTCACAGATGCTGCCGCTCACGTTGTTTCTAGAGCTGGCAAAATCTGTTGGAGCCGTCACAAGTGTGGTGTCGCAACTCAAGGTGTGTTTTTTCTATGATTTGTTATTTCCCAAATTTTAGATTTCGAAATATTGATGGATTTGGATAATTTTTTGGATATCAATCACTTGATTTGGTATGGATTTTGCTTTTCCAGCTAGCCTAGGTTCTTATGAATTTTTTTTCAACTCCAAATCATGATTCCAGCAACAACTCTGTCGACGACTGTGGCGGGGTGGAGCTCCGGTGTGAGGAGGAGGAGGATATTTTAATTTTATGCTTAGAGCCCAGATGGCTCAGAGCATTGTTTTGTTTATATTTTAATTCATAAGAACGCGTCGTTCTGTTTATGGCTCAGAAGTTAGAGCCCAGATGGTTGCACAGTGGCATCAGCAGCAGCAGATGAAACACTGAAATGCTGGAATGTCTTTGGAGCCCCCCAAGTTGCAAAACCTGCTCCAAAAGCAAACCCCGAGCCCTTTTCCCATGTAAATCATATCCGATAGTGAAATTACTCAACAACAGGGACAAGGAAAAACGCCAATCCGACTTAAATTTTACTCTTTTTTTTTGTTTGTTTGTTTGAAGAAAGATAGTGATGTAAAGTTTTACTTTTTTGCTGAATGTGTAAAGATACATTATTTCTTTGGAAGGGTGTTACTCCTTTTATTTCTTTATTAATCCAATCAGATGTATTGTAGTGCTTAGTCTTTTTGGTTACACTGAGATCCTTGTATGGCTGTAACTCTCTTTTCTGGTTTAATGAAATTCAAGTCCACTTTCAAAAAAAACTCGAGAAAATTTTGTGTCGTATTCTCCTAATTTTTCTTAGTGAAAACTTTTGCCTCAAAAAAAAAAAAAAAAAATTGTTATGCTGATGTGGTGGGTCAGGATTGGCTGGCGTAAAACAGCCCTTTTACGCCAGCTCCTGACCCAATTTATTCTCATAATTATATGATATAAAAGGTATAGGCAATATCTCTCACATATACTTGAGAGAGAGAGAGAGAGAGAGAGAGAGAGAGAGAGAGAGAGAGAGAGAGAGAGAGAGAGAGAGAGAGAAACTTAGGAGATTAATAATTATGAATCATCTATAAAATAAATATATACAATAAAAGTTTTTGACTTTTTTTCTTTAATGTTTTCACAAGGGTTTAGAAAGTCAATATTTTTCCAATACAATTTTTTTTAATTAAATTGATTTGATATTATTTTAAAAAATCTAATTAAATTAGATAACTTTCTTAACAAATTTTTTTAATTTTTATTTTTATTTATTAACACTTATTAATTAAGAGCATCTCCAGGGAAGTTGCTAAATTGACAAAAAAAACCAATTTAGCAACCAATTCTTCAAAACTGTGGCTGCAACAAAGCAGCTAAAGTTAAAAAAAAATTTAACTTTGAGCTACAGTGGGCTGCTATAGATAGCAGCCTACTGTAGCTCAAAACTTAAAACAAAAAATAATATTTTAATGTAAAGTGTTAAAAAAAATATTTTAATGTATTGATAGTTGTGGTCATTGGTTATTGGTTATTGTGTTAGATATATTATTTTATTATATTATTTATATTATTTTAATGTGTTAAATATTAATATAAAACATTTGTTGTAGGGTGTATTATAAAGTGGGATGTTAATATAAATAAAGTAGCATTTTAAGTTACTAAAAGCTAAATATTTTAGATGCTTTACTGCAAATGTTCTAAGTAGTACCATATATAAAAATTAATGGGCTTTTCTTCCAATTATGGCACACTACTAACAGTAGTCTCAAACTAATAGGCATTGCATCCAAATATGCTGGACCTCTCTTGGGCTTTATCTAGAATTCTAGATCGGCATATTTTTGGACCACGTTTGCGTGGAGCCCTAATCCATCCAAAAAAAAGAAACAAATACAATGCTGTCCAAGTTTTAAGAAAGGAAAATAATAATAATAATAATCCCAGAAAAAAAAAAAATTATGTGGGGGCTGTTTGGGTCAGCCTTCAAAGTTCAAATCAACTAGGTGAATAATGTTCGGGGTCTCACAATTTTTTTATATACTAAACTCTAAACATGGCCATTCTGCAAAATGAAGATACTTAATATATAAAACTGGCTACATTATGTGTATGGAATATACAATTAGGTTCAAT
This sequence comes from Castanea sativa, assembly GCF_040712315.1. Lineage (NCBI taxonomy): Eukaryota > Viridiplantae > Streptophyta > Magnoliopsida > Fagales > Fagaceae > Castanea > Castanea sativa. Next base: position 45,547,453 of record NC_134015.1, on the reverse strand, counting down.
TGTCCCAACTCAAATTGATAACATTATAAATTTATTATGCAGATAGAGCTGTTCTGCTTTTTATTTATTCTAATGTAATCAAATCTCTTCTTCTTCATTTTTCTTTTTTCTTTTTTTTTTGGTTTTTTTGGCTGAGTAGTGGGTGGCAATGAACAAAACTCAATCTTGTCTGAGTGGAGGTCGAATGTACTTCAGTACTTGGCCCACGATTCCTTTCGGATTATATCAAGGCCCATCAAAAAGGCTTTAAATATTGAGCTCACTTTCGAAATTTGATATAATATTTATCTAGAAAATTTTATTTAGACCTTTTTTTTTTTTTTTTTGTAATGCAACTCTCATCTATATCATAAAGGTCCGACTATTACTTTTGTTTGAGTTTCATAACCATACTAGGGTATCACCTCATTTAATTTTGTGTCATGTGTCTCATTTAATATAAGTTTTTAAATTTTTGTATCAAGTGAGTTAATTTAACGTAAAAAATGAGAAGTTCAATATAAATGAATCATAAAAAACTTAATCATATATCTAATTTTATATATAAAATTAGAGGAAGGGGGAGTTTGAACAATTTTATACTTATAATCCATTTTTTTGTGAAACTAAAAATAATTCAAATTTATAAATCATTTTGTGGTTTTTTTTTTTTTTTTCTGAACTAATAAGCATATTTTTTATACTATTTTTATTTAGATATTTCATATGATAGTATCTTGAATGTAACAAACTATAATTAGGCTAAACGATCTCAATTTAGGAGATACTATTGGACCAATTTATTCTTTTATTTTGTGTTGTATTTAGTAGAAATTCACGGACAGTAATTGTAAATTGATATTGTATATGTAATATCCAATATTAATTTTTAAAATTATATATAATATATATATATATAGCAGTGTAATGAGAAACTTGGCGTAACCAATATTACGAAAAATGCAAGAAAAAACTACCCTAGGTGAACTAATATCTTATATCTGTTATATGTTTTATAACCCAAGCTAACATCAATCACACCAAACAATTCATCATTCCCTGCATAAACATAAGTTACATACTAGTCATTATGAAGAGGATGTCATAAGTCATAAGTCATAAGTTTGAAATAAGATATATATATGAGAGTATATTACGAATATGTGACAACATATTATTTTAATTTTTGGAGGTGCCCAAGGATATATAAAATATGTAAAGATTCTCGTAAGTAAGGATTATGATCTGGCAATTGCAATTGATTCTCAATCCTAATAAAATGCGAAGGATTCTCTTATGCCACCTAATCATAATGTTAATTTGTGGTTCAAAAATTTCCTGTTTCCTTAACAAACTAACATACAGTGCTATCATACGATGTGTGCGTTTGTATCCTACTTATTTTGCTGAAAACTAAAAAAAAAAAAAAAATTATTTCTAGTTACTGTTCACACTAAAAAACACTGTTCATATGTCTTGATACACTATTCATGTTTCATGAACAGTGCACCAAGCGTTGGTCCAAAAAAACAAAAGACTGAAACTCAAAATGCTAAAACGTGGACGTGATCCAAACGGTCAAGATATGTACAAGGCAAAGTGTCTGTTTTAGCTTTAGAAAGCATCATTTTTGTTTTTATTAAAATAATTTGCAGTAATACTTTGTTGTCTAATTTTCTTACACATCGTGATTACGTGATGTGTCTTAATGTATATGTTATACATGTATTTCCAAAGTTACAAGAAATTTAAAAATACTAATCCCATTATATTGATAATGTAACGTTGAGATATTTGGCACGACCGTAATTTCTAAGCCCCAAATTTTATTTATTTTATAATAACAAGTAGTATATGATAATAAAAATTAGTCATGCATGCCATGCTTATGATGTACAATTGCACGTTTAATAACGTGCATATGTTATTATGTTATGTACTTACTTTTTTTTTGGGATAGGGTTATGTGTCTTACTATAAGTACATTATTTTTTTTGATACACTATAAGTACATTATTAAAACTATTAAAATAGTTTAATGTTAGTGTTACATATACGTCATACCATGTGCTTCCGCTATTTTTTTTTTTTTTTTAAGAAAAAAAAATCACTTTCAAGTACATTAAAAAATTTAAAATGATATTTTCTAAGTAAAACTCTATTAACAATCACTTCCAAGTCAAACTTATTACCAGATTTAAAGAAGTTTACTTTTTATTTTTAAAACTATTGCATTTAATTATGATAAAATTTTCATTTTACGCAATTTATTTTGATAATATAACTTAATGGAATTTTTTTTTTTTAATTTACATATCTATTTTACTGCTCAAATTTGATGATATACATCATTATTTATTTTAATCCACATGATTTTTTTGGCATAATGCTTGTCACCATTGAGATTAAGGGTAAAAGCCCATTTAGCTAGACAAACCCATATAACTTGCTTATCAGGAAGCTGCAAAATTCTGCTGAATCTGCAGAACTGGCAATAGTGCAAGCTTCATCTGGTATTGGTATGGTTGCTCTTTTTCTTTGCACATTTTATATAGCACCGTGGGCTTTGCTGCTCAAAATAAACGTACTCTTTGGGCATTTGGTATTTCTTCTTTTGAGAAAGATGCATGAAAAGAACTCTAAGAGAGGAACCAAAATAAAATAAAATAAGAGTAAAGCACATGAGATGTTCCTTTTTTGTTTTGTTTTTTATTTTTTTGCTAAAGACACATGAGATGTTCTTGAAAAGTCGAGCAATAGCCCTGTTAATTAAGATCTTAGCATCCTGGGGTATCTCCATGGCCTTTATTAGCTGTATTGAAAATCAATTATTTGTATTTGTACCTTAAAATTAATATGCTGATTCAATTATACAGGCTTTTGGCCACCAATTGAGATCGGTTTGACCCAGAAATAATTAGACAGCGGATTAATAAATTAATTTCTAATTAATTCAATTATGTGATTAAAATTACATTAATTTAATTAACAAAACCAACAAGTCACCAAAGCTGTCCAATTGACAAGCAAGCAAGCAATAAATAAGAGACAACAATATGGTGATGAAGTAGAAAATTGATTGAGAACTTACAAAAGAAAAAAATCACAACGAACCGAAGAATGAATTCACTAATAAAATCAAAGTCTTACAATGTGAGATAAACTCTTATCTCGATACTCTACTTGATACATGACATACTAACATGACCTTACAATTATCAGATCCAGATGCTTGAACTTTTCTATTCTATATATCCTCCACGATCAATTCGACTAACTGACTTCAAGAACCACCTTGAAAATTTTAGCTCTACAACAAACTACTAGGAATAGGTCTACGGCTTCAACCTTCTTGATCAACAAATTATAACAACACCATATTAATTAAGATTGATATTCCAAACTCACAGGTTGGTGAAAATTGATTTAGGTTTTCTTTTCTTCATGTTCATGGCAAAGCTCTCTAAAATCTCTTTGCAAATCATGCTTTAAAGTGGTTTGTATATGTGCGTGCGTGCGTGCGTGTGTGTGTGTGTGTGTGGTGGGGAAGGGGGGGGGGGGGAGAGTGCGTGTAGCGCACAAAAATTATGGCAACAACTGACTAATTAAAATAAGATTACAGGTTTCATGATTCTTGATCAAGCAAGCCATTATTGAGAATCATCTTTTGATTATTGATTGCACCACGATTAAAAGGCTGTCAAAGTTTGATCAATCGAGCATCAATCAAAGGTTGTCAAAATCTTCAAAATTTTGTCTTCCTTGAGCTGCATCATGGACTTTTAATCTTGAACTCTTGAAAATATAATACATACTCAATGAAGTTTGTCATAGAATTTGCTAACTATCACAAACCAACTTATAGACTCTCATGAACAATACTCACAACCTTCACAAATGCAAATGCCCTCAATACCTCTCACAAACAAACACTAATACAAATCCAAATAAACCTTAAACAAACTCTCAACACGAACTTACAAACTTGACATCTTATGATCATAAAACCCCAATTACCAAATGGTGCTCTCACACTAATAAAACAAGCAAATTTTTTACCCAAAGGGCTACCAAATTAATTTTCAAAGAACCCCACTTATTTATGTTTATTGTTTAGGAGAAGCCTTCTTCTCTACCCAAATGGGAGGATCTCTTGGAGCAAAGCCAACGAACTTTTTTCAGTGTTATTAGTAATATCCATTTTTGGGAAGATAATTAGGGTTATCAAATTATTTCTTTCATAGGACATAGTATTTATTTCCCCACACACCCCCAAAAAAACCCTCATTCCATGTCAAAACAAGATTTTAAAGCAATTTCTAACAAAACTAAGTAAATTATGGAAGGACATTCCGAAATTACTATAATATCAATATAGATAATAAGTCAAAAGACTCCGTCAACATGTAATGTTTGTCGCTATATGCTTGTGTCAAACAATCAAAATAAATGCAGAAAGGTAAAAGTATTTGAACATATATACCATAAATGGAAGGTTTATGATAAAAATCATTTTCTTTGACCAAAAGAAAAGATTGAAGTGTAAGACTTGCAGAGAAACTCTGGCTGGGCTGTTTATACTTTTATTTCAGAAAATTTCAAGAACCTAACCAACACGCAGAATTAAATTATAGAGGGAAAAAAAGAGAGTAAGTTATTTAGCAAAATAAAAATATATAGAGTGAGTCCTCTACTCAATTGCCACAAGGCAGAAAGGTCAAAGGAACATACCAAAAAGTTTCAAATTCCAAATACTATTATACACACGGACATAGTTGTCTAGTCCCACTGCCTCAGCCCCCACCGTAATAGGGGATTTAATGCTTTGATGGGCTGCTGAATTTTTCCAATTTCCACAAGATAAGATGTTAGTATGTTACTTTGAGTCTTTGACTAAGCATTCGTATTCATATTTTTCAGCTGGGACTGGGATAGTGCTATTTTTTTTTTTCCTAATCTGAATAAAAAAATAGGGTTTTTGGCGTGGATTCATCAACCACATATCATGTGTACTAACGGAGCTTTGATGAGGTTATCATTGTAAGCACAACATATTCATTAAAGTGTCATTATTCAAACTGTTCAACTCCTACCAAGTATCATGTGAAGCGATATGAGAACTTTTACTACCAAATTAATCACACTTTCGGTGGATAGTGCTAATCAATATGTTGGCTAGCTTATGCGGACCTATGGAAGATTGTGAGTTCATGGCTTAAAAGTGTAACATAACGTAAGGGACGAGAGAACTTGCCAGGAAATGAGGAGGAAATAGCCAGTTGGAGAAATTTCTTGGTAAAAAGAGTACTGCAATCATTGATTCTGCAATGTGCAATGTTTGTAGGCTCACTCAAACGCGACCATTGTTCTGTTTGATTTCTCATTTCTTTACAAGATGCGTATCCTTTTCGTGTTCTAACTTCTAAGCCTGCAAAATCCAAGAGCATGCTGATTCAATAATGGGGTTATGGGATTCAAAAAGACGGCTCAAATTAAAAACCCAGTTGAGCGTTCAAAGCTATCCATTTGAATCTTGGAATCATTCCAGACACCAGTTAGTAACAAGTCGTAGTGATGGAATTAGACCATTCATAGTTGTTTTTTTTTTTCAAATTATAACTTATCGGTTAAGACTTAAGAGTTGAAGCCAATTTTGGAATCATTCCAAACACCACTTTACTAGTTGTAGTGTGAAAGAATTTTATCAGTTTTTGAACCACAAAACAAAAAGGGCCGACACCGAAATCTAAAATAAAAACGCGGAAATTCTTTACTCTTTTGGTTGCCTATTAGTTAGGGAAATTGAAAAGAGAAAAACACTTGTAAATAAATGAATAGTTATAACTTATAATTGCATAATTTTTTAATTCTCATTTAAGTAATCGACTTTCTCGTAATGACATTTGTAACTATTTGTAACAAGTGTTTGCATTTGAATTGTAAGAGAAACATTTTTTGTTAAAAAAAAAAACTTTTTTATTTTTTTGGCAATGCTCTACACAGTCACACACCGTGAAAGGGTACTTTTTTTTTTTTTACATGTTTAGTACCAATCGGTTTAGATCTAGTAATCTTTTATACTATTAATAACAAGATTCCCAATTTGGATTTCAACATTTTGCATTTTAAAATACGATCACATAGATTCTTAAAACCTCTAAAACACTCTTATTTTTTAATTAAATAATTTTTAATTAAAAAACACAAACTAGTTCTGTTTCTTTGTTTCAAAAAAAAAAACACAAACTGGTTAAAAGAGTAATTTACTATTCCTAAATTTTAGAAATTTTCTTTTATCTTCTCTATTCAGTCTAAAACTTATGACACTATCTCCATCTCAATACATCATTCCACATTAACTTACCTCTTTCTTTAAAAAAAAAAAATAGAGATAGTTATTTATATATCACATTTAAACTTTACTAGCGCGTGGGATGAGGCTTTTTTTTTAGTGGTCCTAATTTGTAGCAAAAAAAAAACATGTATTTTTATTTTATATATAAATAATTTTTATTTTGAAAATTTAATTTATAAGTGATGCTTTTTTTTTTAGTGATCCTATTTTGTAGCAAAAAAACATGTGTTTTTTTTATTTATATATATATAATTTTTATTTTGAAAATTTAATTTATAAGTGGATAAAGCAATTTGAAAATCAATAGTAGAGTGACCCTATTTTTTAGGCAATATTTTAGTAGGAGTTAGAATTGTATTTTTACCGAATTGTCCTTTAGTTTTATCTCTACTTAAACATAGGAGTATTTTAGAACCATGAAAATGAGAAATCCAAATAGGGGAAATCCCTTAAATAGGAGTATAGATAACATTAAACCAAAGAAACAAATAAAAAAAATGCATTATTGCACTCGCAAAGCGGGTGTAATGAGTGGTTAAACATTAGTTTTTTTTTTTTTTTTTTTTGATAGATGGTTAAACATTAGTAGGTTAACAGCAGAGCAACCATATTTTTAGAAGCCATTTTGCTTAGAGAGAGCAAGGCATGTGAACCGTATATGTAGAGCAAAGTGAAAGAATAAGGACTCTAGATTTTAGTGGGTTTCAATTAACTCAACTAGTAAAATCTCTGATGATTGAATAAAAGATCTGAGATTCAATCCTTGCTTACATCAAAAACCGACTAATATCTTGGTTTGATGATAAAAAATTATCATCAAAAGCAGATCGTATAGGTTGAAACTCTCTCCAAAAAAAAAAACTCTAGATTTAAGAATGAGATAAGATTTTAATTATTTGTTTTTGATAAGGAGATATCTTCTTAATCAATTGAAATTTGAACTTAGATGAATTATACATAAATTAAATTTCTTCAGACTAATATGTAGATATGAACAAAATATATTTAATAAGAATAAATAAATTGTTGCTCTTACCTAAAATCTTGATAAAATTTTGGTGCAACAGTTCGGTATAGGCAACTTTAATTATATACTAGAATATCTATACTATATATAAGAGGATTTCTCTCTTTCAACTTAACTTTTATGTTGAGTATATTCTCTTATCTCATCCCGTTCCCCTATATATATATGTATGTGTGTGTGTGTGTGTGTGTGTGTGTGTGTGTGTGTGTGTGTGTTTCTCAAAAAAACTTAGGTTATGTTTGGTAACAGTTTTTGTTTTCTAATTTCAAAAACTTGTTTTTGGGAATATAAAGAAAAAACAATTTTCTTATATTTTTTAAATAAAAAACATGTTTAGTTAGTTGAAATTAAAAAGATAGTTTTTTGAAGAAAAAAAATAGAAAATATTAAAACATGTTGTTACTAGGATTTGAACTTTAATGTTAACTCATTAAATGAGATAGATTCATTAAATTAAATGCGTGTTTTTATTGACTTTTGAAAATTAGAAACTGAATATAGCATTTTGCATGTTTTCAGTTTCCTTCACAAATTGAGTTTTGAAAATAGTTTTTGTTTTTTGCCTATTTTAAGTTGCCAAACAAGTTTTTTAGTCTCAAAAATAGAAAATTGTTTTTGGAAACAAAAAATAAGGAGAAAAAACAGTTACCAAACATACCCTTAGCTTTTATGTAGTTTAAAGATACCCTCATTAATGAAGAGCAACTTCATTTAAAAATAAGGTCATGAATGTTAAATAGTAAATTTCATTTTAAATTCAAAAAGAAAACTCCTACAATTTATGATTTTTTTCCTTCACATTCATCTTTTTATTCCCTAAAATTGAGTCTTTTTATTCTTTTTTCATCCCAATACAAATAAAACACCCCCAATTTAAAAAATTAAAAACTAAGAGAACTCCTAAAATTTAGCCTTCTTTCCCCTTAGGTTTGTCTTATTTTTCCTACTCAAACTTTTCTCTATATCACTACACCACTTTCAAACATTACTGTTTATCTCTAAAGTTTATCATTTTATTTGTTTAAAAAATTAAAAAACATATTTCCAAATTATAATAAATGTTAATTATTAACCTCTATCCAAAAAAAAATAAAAGAGCCTCTAAACACGCGCAACGCGCGTGCTTAGAGGTTAATAATTTTAGAATGAGATAAGATTTTAAATCTTAGTTTTTTTTTATAAGGAGATATCTTCTTAATTGGTTGAAGTTTGAACTTAGATGAATTATACTTCAATTAAATCTCTTCTAAATCCTGATCATTGTTAGTTTTTTTTTTTATTTTTTATCACCAAATAAAATCACATCCAGGAGAGCCTTGTAAAGCATATTGTCGGCATGTTTGTTAGTCCCTGAACCTTGTGGAACACCGGTTGAGGAGCAACTTGGATGTGAATATGCTTAATCATCTTTTTTAATGTCGCAATATCATCCATGATGGGGACATTCTCCAAGCTAGTAAAGCGATGCGTCTGAATTAGCTTCACTCCTTGAGTTGATTTCAGAAAAAGTATTATCTCCTTAAACCTTGCATCCATGCCTCACATAGTGCTTCTCTGATTATGGATAATAGGTTGTTCTCATCATTGCAAGAGTGCCATGAATAACAACTTTCATGAACGAACTGGCCTAAAACATTTGTGATCACAAAGGTACCTCCATTCCAATTAGCTTTGCTCAAACGCTTTTCTGTGTCAACTATTATTATGGCTTGCCAATTCTGATTTTGGCATGAAATCTAGTTTTCAATAGTTATGGTAGTTGTTGAGCCAATTTGGATACAATCATCTAAATTTGTTTTCCATTCTGTTAGGAGGTTTTTGGTGTTTAAAATAGCTTGTTGAACATCAACAGTTTTATCTTCAAATATAACCTTATTTATGTTGGTCCAAATCACCCAAAGAGTGGCACTAATATCTGTTAGAACTTTATTTTCCTATCCATTACCTATTTTGTATTTTTCGAGAGCGATTATCAACCATTATCTAACAAATGGAATAGCATCAGATCAAATGTTCTAAGACAAGGCAAACCATAAAGCTCTAGCAAAGGACATTTGAGAAAAGGATGATCCAACATTTGATCTTCTTGATCACACATTACACATTTGGAGTTGACCATTATTTGTCTTCTAGTTAGCTCTATTCTAGTCGGTAACCCATTGTGTAGGACTATATATAGATATGAACAAATAAGTTATTGTTCTTATCTAAAATCTTGCTAAAATTTAGTGCAGCCATTTGAAACAATCACAATGTACCGGCCTAACTAATATGATTTTAAAATTAATAATCAATCATTAAAAAAAAGAGGTGCACATGCATAAACCTTCCCCAAAAAAAAAAATGAAAAAAAAAGTGCATAAAATTTAGATAATGGTAACTCGTTGACCTTTTATTTCTTTCAAATAATAAAGGGAAATATAAAATGAAATAACGGTAAATTTAAGTTCAAATTAAAAGGATAAATACAATATTTTAAGTAATCATTAAGGGGAATATCCACTACTAAAAAAATGGAATATTCTCTAACTTCCCCAATATTTTTTAGGAGTTAGGAACAAGGAAGTTGCCAAATGCAACAACGAAATAGCTTAGGAATCTTGAAAGAAAGAATAACCCTAAACCTAAAAATAAGAATAATTTAATTAATTAATAGTATGTGAAATAAATTAAGTTTGATAAAATAAAATTTATTAGTAGTAGTAATATGATGAATTTACAACTAGTGAGCCACGTGCTGCTAAATAATTGGGTAAATTAAATCCTGGCTTCTTAATGGCCCGTTAATTATTCTTTTAAAAAAAAGGTCCGTTATAGTTATCAACGTATAGAAGTGCACAAATCACGAGACAGGCTCGTGGTAGGGCCCACTTCCGTTACAACGACCTATTCGATATTTCAACTTGAGGGCCTCCTTGAGATTATCAATTGGTTGGACTTGGACCTATTTCCAATGGTGGTTGAGTTGTTTCTAAAAGCACAATTAAAAAAATTGCTTATATCTTTTCCAAATAAATAAATTTCCTTTCAAAAAACTTCAGCATAGGTTGGTCAACATAATATAATTTTTTTTTAAAATTATTTATTTGATAGTTATAATGAAAGAGGATGAATTCAAACTTAGGGTTGGTTTGCATAGAGATTATTGCATCCGCGATTTGGTTTTGAGCATTTCAGCATTTTTTTTTTTCCTGCACACGGGTTTCAACTAAGAGACAAAATTACTATTCATCCACTGTACGGTTACTGTTATGTACTGTTTTACACTGTTCATTTACTGTTTACATACTGTTTATGTACTGTTCACGCACTTTTCAGCCATTTTTCATTAAAAATGAGTCTCATGGCATAATTCATACATTTAAAAATTATTTTACTAAGATATTTTTAGTGTTCAGCTGTATCCAAACGTACCGTCAATATCTCACAAGGCCGGTCATGTATAGTTTAACATAAGGCCGGCCCTATCATATCTTAAACATAAAATTTAACAAAAAGAAATAAAAATTTATTAATTTAAAAAAATGATGTTTAGTTTATCTTAATCATAAGACAATGCATGATTAACTAAAGTTGTAATCTAATTTTTCGATTTTATATTTTGGTGTTTAGAGAAAGATAGAGATTGTTTGATACGTGTGGTTACGTGGGAGATTATGTGGTTAATGTTAACAACATATCGTATAGGATATTGGTTTACAAAAATTAAAATTTCAAGCTATTAAGATAAATAAACTAGTGTATAACCCGCATATGCATGATTCAATTCAAAACAATTACTTTTCTAAAAAAAAAAAATTAAAAACAATTACCATTACACATATATATGGATTCAAATTATACATAGTGTAAGAGTTATACATTTTTAAATCATAGATGAGTTTTACACACACACACACACACACACACACACACTCTCTCTCTCTCTCTCTCTCTCTCTCTCTCTCTCTCTCTCTCTCTCTCTCTCTCTCTCTAGTTATACACACACACACACACACACACACACACACATGAGTTTACTCTCTCTTTTTTTATTGGGTTTTTGATGGTTTATTTATATTTTTTTTTTAGAAAGAGAGTTTCAACCTATGGCGTCCGCTCTTTAATAGCTCTTTATCATCAAATCAAGACACCAATTAGTTTTTGGTGTAGGCGGGAATTGAACTTCAGATCTCTTATTCAACCATCAGAGACTTTACCAGTTGAGCTAGCTAGAACCCACGGTTTATTTATATTAGACTCTTCGTCTTTTACATAACATTAACTTACCTAAATAAAAAAAATAAAAAATAAAAACTTAGATAAGACACATGGTGCAAAATTAGATAACAATTAAGATCCAATTTAGAATTTATTTAAATTTTCTCTTAGTTTTGGTTTTAATTATATACTAGTATATAATTCGTGCATATGCACGGTACAATTGAAAACAATTACAATTACACACATATTATTCAAATTACACTTGGTGTAAAAGTTAAAAGTTACACTTTTTTTTATGTCGTAGATGAGTTTTACTCTCTCTCTCTCTCTCTCTCTCTCTCTCTCTCTTTTATTTTTTTATTTTAGTTTTTTTTATATACAAATGATTTTACCCTTTCTTTTATTTTTTTTGTTTATTGCGTTTTTTATGGTTTATATATATAAGATAGAAATTGTACTTTAAACTAATCTAAGTGTATATGTATATAAAGTTTCCTCTTGGAGACTTGAACCCCGACCCTTACCCCCTACACCCCACAAAGTGACTACCGCATCAAGAGTGCACGGTATGATTTATTCATATTAAACTATTCATTTTTTACATAACATTAACTCACCTAAATAAATAAAAAAATTTAAAAAACTTAGATAGGACACATGGTGCACAATTAGATAACAATTGGAATCTAATTTATAATTGAATTGAACATCTTCTCAGTTTTAGCTTATTTAATTATATATATAGATATAGATTAATCATCATTGAAGATCTAGAACATTAGAATTTTTTTTTCAAAACAATTTAGGGTTTCAATTAGGTTGGTTTTCTCTTGGTCTCTTATTTTGAAGATCTTATCAGGGATGAGAAAATATTGCATAACGTTTAAAAAAAAAAACTATTATTATCATAAAACTTTGGGTCTTTTTATAATAAGGGTGATGTCTTTTTTATGAAGGGGTGTGCTCTTTTTGTAGTGAGGGCCTTAAGCCTAAGCCTAAGTGGCATAGGACTTGATTTATCTTGACATTTTCGTTGAAAACACCACAAGGTAAAGGAATATCATAGTTATAATGGAGAGTTTGGTCGCTTAAAAAAAATAATGCTACAAACATAAATTATTTTATAATATTTTTACAAACGGTTGATGTTGCAAATTATTATTAGTTCTTATTTAAGCCCACCATTAACATCACATTTTCACTTACCAATAATCACCTACTATATCAATAATTTGTAAAATGTAAAATAATTTGTAACTTAGACATTTTCCATTGTTTGGATCCTGAGCATGCGTAAAGAATATGCTTATTTATTTAAGGGCGTGGTTTCCGTCAATTGGACAAAAGCACGAGAAGCAATTATAACCCTGAAAAAATTTAAAGAGTTTATACTTTATACATACTTATTTAATAGGATATTCCATCTTTTCATTTTAATTTTTTCAATAAAAAATATATCTCGTTAGAATGGTATCAATATAAATATTTGTACTTTCATAAAGTTATTTTTAGGCTACATTTCTTAATATTAATGGACTTTAGGATTCAATCTTTAGTTCGCACATACACCATCTTACATATAACTAGTCCACAAGAAGTACAATTAATCATTTCATTCTTAAAGTCCATGGAAATCGCTCAAAGCCTTTTAGTTTAGTGGTATTATATGTTGTGCTCAATTAGAAGAATTAAAGTTTGAATTTCCCATTTTTTATTATTGTAATTATCAAATTATCAAAAAAAAATATTCATTGACATCATATCTCTCTTATTAATGTTCTTATTCTTTCACAGCACCAAGATATTTGATAAATATATAGACAACAAAATTTTAAATAGTTTTCATTTATTTATTTTGTTGATAACACCATTACACAAACATATAATTTTATTTACACTACAATCAGCTGAATGCATTATTCTCATGCCAAAAATTTTTTTACCCAATTCTCTAGCCAATTTTATAGAGTAATTCTAATATTAATAGGTACAATTATTTTCACAAAGTATTTTTATTATCTTCTAATATAGTTAGTTGCAATTATAGTAACATCACTTCTAAATTTATTGTTATAATTGCAACTATCTATATTAGAAGGGATTCAGATTCTCTAGATTTCTTAGGGTACTCTACCAAATAGATTTCCTTAAATCTTAACTATTCTTTAATGATTTAATGGTTTAGATTTTATCATATCAGCATTCCACCAACAAAAATCTTAATTGTTTTGTGTGTAACGTTATTATATTATTTTAAGAGTATTGTTAGTAGAATCCTGATATGATAGAATCTAAACTCTTAAATCATAAAAGAATGGTTAGGATTTTAAGAAAATCTATTGGCAGAGTAACTTAGGAAATTTAGAGAATTTGAATCCCTTCTAATATAGGTAGTTGCAATTATAACAATAAATTTAGAAGTGCCATATTATTTACGATTGGTGATGTGGCTTGTTTTAATTGGTGCATATTACTATAATTTTAATTGTAGACATGTGTAAAAATTGTAGGGAAAAGTTAACGAATGCCATGAGAATATTAGTTTAAGAAATATTTTAAGGAACTTTTTATGGAAAAATATAAAAACAATTGAAATTTTTTTATAGATTTTTATATTTTTCATGAAAGTAATATTAAAACTTTCTTAAAATAGTCCATTGACAAATGCCTTGAGGGTACCCATTAACCGTATTTAAATTCATATTACTCCAACCACGATTACTCACTAGTCTTGTTAATGACTGCTCTTAGAGCAATTGTTAATAAATCAATTTAGCAAAATTTTGACATAACTTTCATAAAAAAATAGAAAGCCATTAAAAAATTAATTGCATATTTATTTTCAATAAAAAATTTCATAAACCAATACCCTATGCATCTTCAACTTCTGAGAAGTGTTACATCCACAATATTTTCATTTTTCATAATACTTTCACAACAAATTTTAAGTAGTAATTGTTGTGGTGGGTTCTAGTTAGCTCAACTAATAAAGTCTCTGATGGTTGAATAAGAGATCTGGGATTCAATCTCCGCCTACACCAAAAACTGATTGGTGTCTTGGTCTGATGATGAAGAGTTATCATCAGGAGCGCTATAGATTGAAACTCTCTCTCAAAAAAAAATATTATGAAATTATTATAAAAATATTACGAAAAAAGATTTTTTTTTTTTTTTTAACTTCTCCATTCATCGCTATCACAATTGATGAAAGAGATGATAAAACAATTGTTCTAAAAAACACATTTAGTCTCATTGGGGAAATTGGGCTTTTGCTCTTATTTTGCAAAAAATCTAGCAATATGTCCTTGTTTTAAAACTCAATGTTCTTAAAATTGAGTTTCAATGTAAAACTCGATTTTCAAAAAATCGAGTTATGCCAAATTAAACTTAAAAAAAAAAAAAAAAATTTGTGGAACTTGAGTTCATGGAACTCGAGTTCCATACTTTTTTTTTTTTTTTTTTTTTAAGTTTGATTGCTTATAACTTGATTTTTTACAAATCGTGTTTTACATTGAAACTTGATTTTTAAGTTTGATTGTCTATAACTTGATTTTCTATAAATCGTGTTTTACATTGAAACTTAATTTTGAAAAAATTGAGTTTCAAAATAGAAATATAAATTTAAATAGTTTCAAAATACATACATATGGCTAGATATTTAAAAAAATAAGGGAAAAGCTCAATTTCTTCTAGTCTCATTACCAAGAAAGCTCCACAGATCAAGCCATCTATCCCACTGGAGTCCTTATGTGACCCTCCCACATGGCTGCCACGCGTCTACGAATAAATACTTAGCCAACGTTAACTTTTCAGCCCATCTTCTTAGGAAAAAGCCGAACCCTTGTTTTTATTTTTATTTTTTATTTTTTTTCAAAAGCATTTCCGCAGAGCCTAGGGCTAAGTCTTTTAGTCTTACTTAGTACATGTTTGGATAGTGTTCAAAAGAACTATCTTTGCCTCTATATTTTCTTTTTGAAAAGCGCGTTTTAGTAAAATTAATGCTTTTAATGGGTTTTGTGCACTGTTTATGAGACTCATAAATCTCTTATTTCAACAAAATTTTTATTAAAAATAGGTTTTATGGCATTATTCATACATATAAAGTGTTTTCAGTTTTCAGCAAAATAAGCGGTATCTAAACACACTCTTAAACTTACAAATTAAAAATAAAAAAAACTCTTATTAAATAATTTTTTTTTTCACAAATTAAACTCATAGTAGAGTCTATTTATTAAATTCATGATGATATTCACATTAATGTAAAATAAATAAACATTATTTTTCATATTCCGAAAGTACATCAGAAATAAACAATCCTAGGCTTCATACTTAGACTCACAAATTAAAAATAATCAAAACTCCTATTTAAATAAAAAATTCTTTTTAAGTATTTTCAGAACATGAAAAAAATAATATTTTTTTCTTCTCATATCTATAGTAAAGTCTATCTATTAAATTCATAGTAACATCCACATCAATGTAAAAGAAATATACGTTATTTTTCCTATTCCGATATTACGTAACAATTACGCTTAAACAGACCATCCGGACTAACAATTACTAAGTAATTGACTTGGTTGGGGTGAACAAGAACAAAGAACAACTCGTATTCGAAAAAACAAAATATCTAAACACGTGTCACCAACAAAATAGGGACACGACGACACGACACGAGGCGACGAGTTGCCTTGAGCCAGTCAATTAACGCGTGGGGGATCCAACCAAACCAAACCCAACTCCAAGCCGCATTAATTCACAACTTTTATTATGACACAAACACCCTCGCTACCACCCATTATAAATTTCTCAAACCCATGATCAGTATCGTCAAAAATAACAACAAAAGTATTTATTTTGAACCGTTTAGAAAAGCTAGTAGTGTGTCAATATAAATAAACCAAAAGAAAAAAAAGCTGGAACGGTGGGGGCAGCAGAAGAAGCAGAATAAGAAAACGAAGTTGAGAGAGAGGGAGAGAGGGAGAGAGAGAAAATAGAAAAAAGCTTTACAACTGCCACCCATTAACCATAAGAGTCCAGAGAGGCCACAGACACCGCACCCTTTTTTATTTTTCCCTTCAAATTATTGCATTTCTTATTAAGACCCCATTATTATAATATTGTGATTTTATATCTGTTGGGTATTTGTTTGTGAATTTGTGATCAGAGTTTGGGGGTTTTAGCCGTTTGAGGAAGAGGAAGAGGAAGAGGAAGAGGAAGATCAAGAGGTCTGAGGAATTTCTGAATCTGGGTATTTACGGTTTTGCCATTTAGGGGAAAAGGGTGACGGGTATTTTGGTCAGTTTGTGGAGTTTGGTTCAGTTTGGTTCTGCTTTATTAATAGTAGAACCTATAAACCGATTTGAAAGGACAGGGTTTTTTTTTTTTTTTTTTTTTTGGGTTTTTGGAGATTGAAAGGAGAAACAAAAAAATGTGGTGGATGATGGGTGAGACAGGAGGACATTATTGCAACAAGAAAACCGATGATATTTGTGGCGATGTTTGTGGACAGGTATTTTTTTTTCTCTATCTTTGGGTTTTTTTTTTTTGAATTATGGTGGTACTATGTTTGATCTGTTTGTTTCTGTTAAGGTTTCTGTTTTTTTTGGTTTTTTGAATTATGTGACTGGGTTTTGGTTTTGTGGGTATGTTTGTTTGATTGATGGGGTAACATGGAAAAAAGGGTGGATCTTGGAAGTTTTAGCAGTGCTTGAGGTTGGGAGAACAAAAACCCTTTACTTTGGCAGTGTTCTTCATGCAATTGTTTTTGTGCTATTCAAGTTTTGGTTTTGCGTTCTTCTTTGAAATCAAAGTATCATATCCCACCCCTTTTTTTTTTTTTTTTTCTGTATCTGTTAATTTGGGCAGCAGATTTTGTATTACCATTGTTGAGGTAGTGAAATCATATCAAATCTTGAGTCTGGTTTATATTTTTTTTTTCCCCGAAAAGCTGTTGGGAATTTGGTGGCTTAGGGATTGGGAAATTTTTGAATTTGTGTGCATTTGGCAAGACCAATTTGCTAGAACTAGAATGGATTTTTTTTTTCTTCTGTAGTGATTAAAGAGATGAAGAAATGAGGGAGTTTTTATTTTTATTATTTTCTTTAAAAAAGTGATATTTTAGGGCTATGAAATTGGGTATTGTTCAACACTCCTTGATTAAATTAGAATTTTTGTATTTTGTATTTTAGGAATTATAACTCTTTTCCTTCAAATCAATAATTGTTCTGGTGATATGTGAATTGACCTTGTCTCAATGAAATTGTGAGTAAAGTAAAGAGAGAGTTGGTAAATTCTGGAAAAGAAACAATTTTCTTCTTTTGTATCTTCTGTCTTTAGAATTAAATATGCTTTTGGATGAAATATTGGGTTTTTTTTTGTTTTGTTTTATATGTTCAGCCCTGTGAAGTTATGATGCTTATAGTAAATAAAGATGCTACTCTTGGGTATATTTACAAATAGTCATTCTAAGTTTTAGAAATATTTTGATTTGTGAACATTTTTGTTGCTTCTTTGTTTGTTCTTACTCATTTTAAGTTTAATATGTTCTTATTTAATATGGCAGGAATCAAATAAAGTGTTAAGCATGTCAAGACTCCGCTGCATTCTGCGTGGCTGGGATGTGAAGACCTTAATCTTTCTTTTTGCCTTTGTTCCAACATGCATATTTTTCATCTATCTACATGGGCAGAAGATCTCATACTTCCTGCGCCCACTGTGGGAATCGCCACCCAAACCTTTTCATGTACTTCCACATTATTATCATGAGAATGTGTCAATGGAGAACCTTTGCAAACTTCATGGTTGGAAAACCCGTGAGTATCCAAGGCGTGTCTTTGATGCTGTGTTGTTTAGTAATGAGAAGGAAATTCTTGAATTACGATGGAAAGAGTTGTATCCCTATGTAACACAGTTTGTTATCCTTGAGTCGAATTCAACATTCACTGGATTGCCAAAGCCCTTGTTATTTTCCAGTTATCGAGATGATTTCAAATTCGTTGAGCCACGATTGACTTATGGGACTATTGGGGGAAGGTTTAAGAAAGGAGAAAATCCATTTATTGAGGAGGCATATCAGCGAGTAGCACTGGATGTGCTTCTGAAAAAAGCTGGTATTGAAGATGATGACTTGTTGATAATGTCCGATGTTGATGAGATCCCAAGCAGACACACAATAAATCTCTTGAGGTGGTGTGATGATATACCTCCTGTCCTGCATCTTCAACTGAAGAACTATATATATTCTTTTGAGTTCCATGTGGATGATAGCAGCTGGAGAGCTTCAGTACACAGGTATCAGTCTGGTAAAACAAGGTATGCACATTATCGCCAGACAGATGACCTCTTGGCAGATGCAGGGTGGCATTGTAGCTTTTGCTTCCGCCGAATCAGTGAATTTATCTTTAAGATGAAAGCATACAGCCATTATGACAGGGTTAGGTTCTCTCATTACTTGAACCCTCAAAGAGTTCAGAAAGTAATATGCAAGGGGGCTGATTTGTTTGATATGCTTCCTGAAGAGTACACCTTCAAAGATATAATAGGGAAAATGGGACCTGTTCCTCGTTCCTTCTCAGCTGTTCATCTTCCATCTTATCTTTTGGAGAACGCAGACAAGTATAAATTTCTTTTGCCTGGGAACTGCAAAAGAGAAAGTGGCTGATTTTTTTCAAAAGTTGTCTGTTTTTGTAAAGGTTAGTTGGACTTCTAGATTGAATGTCTCTTTATGGAGATTTCACTTGAACAATCATTAACTGGTGCATTACTGATACAGCCTTGCCATTTGTCCGGCTGAAAACATCATTCTTTGGAATATGTTTGGGGAATTGGACAACCTCCTGGATTGAGATTCTTAGGGCACCATTCTGTACATAACTTTTACCTTTCTTTTTGCTTTCTGGAATTGGGTTTTATCTTATGGAGCAGACCCAGTGTGGAGCTTGCTATGATGGGAATAGCTTAGTTGTCACAGGTTGCTTGTGTTAACTTGGCTTTGGTTTGGCATTTCCCCAATACACCCAGAAAATAATGAGGGACCTGTATTTTTCCCCTTGTTTTGGGGAGTTTTGTTTATGAGACAAACTTAATTTATATATATGTTGTTTTTAACCTGATTTGTCTATGCACCTGTTTTTGTATCTTTTTATTTATTTATTTTTTATTTATCATAAGCTCACTTTATTAGTTTCCCATGTCATTTGAGAAAACAAGTATGTTTATAAATTTGGTCCACTTCTCATTGTGTGTGTAGTCATTCTCTACGGGACTGCAATCTGGCTGAGTTGTGTTTATTGAGAACTAGTTGATATTGCAAACTCTGCCTGCTGCATTCAGTGGTATGAACAACTTGAAATCAGACTTGGAGGACCTCCAGAATTATACTTTGTTAACTGTCAATAAAACATGAAATCTTTCAACCTTTCCCTAAAGACGCTAGCATGTTTCTTGATTTTGTCTCAGATAAAATCTTATCCTTAAGCTATCCATTAGTTTATGATTATTGAGGAAATCTAAAGCTACTTTCAACTTGTGAAGATGTAACCTTGGCATTGCTAGCTACTCATTGTGGAAAAGGAATTCCAGTAGATCAAGGTAGTGCCTTTTGGTTTAATTGTTTCACTGTAGTTTTTAGTTTGAAACATTGGCAACGAGCCAAATATTGAATTGCCTTCTCTGATGTTGTATCTTATACTTTGTGAGTAGCATCTGTGGGGTATCCATATGTGATGGAAAAACTTAAAGCATTTCTCAACTGTCATTGTTCAAACAGCTGGGACATTGTGAGTGCAGCTGGGCAAGTATTATTTTAAGGGTCAGAATTTGCTTTATAAGTCATTTGCGACTCACAAATTAGGAACCAGTCAACAATGCATTAACTGGCCTCATTATCTGATGGTAATACTTAAAAGCATTTAATTACGCGGTAAGAGGTGGTAACATATAACGTCAGATACCATTATGTTTGTTAATTCTGCTGATTACTTTTACTACCCAGAAACAGAATACATTCTCAAGAATGAACTTCTGGATCCACAAAGAATTCCTTGAATTGATAAGAAGGAACGTGAAATCTATTATAAAAAAAAAAACACAAAAAAATCTCCGAAACTTATTAAGCAATATATTTGGACGACCATGAAGTTACAAGCCTACAACAACCACTAAATTTATAACAAAGAAGTCACTACTAAATTTATAACAAAGAAGTCATATAAGGTTTGAAAATAAATTGCCAAAAAGAAAAGAATTTAAAAATAAAAAAGTGTAATTACAAGAAATCCACCTGTGATTTGACCAAATATTTTTTTTTATGGAGTTGACTTTTTTTTATTTGTTATATCACTTTCCTTTTTTCTTTTTCTCTTTTACATTAACCTAGGATATATATATATATTAATATAGACTCAATTTTTTTTTAAGTAGTTTATTTTTTGTATATTTTATATATGATTTCATAAGTTATTCTACTTTTTTTTAGTAATAACTATTTTAATAAAAAACATTTTTATATAATAAAAATATGAAATTTGAATTTACTTTGTATCAATATCAATTTATTGAGTATTGTGATAAATAAACCTTTTAGATTAATATGAAAATATGTTCATTTAGTAAAGTTACAATCTTGCTTTTGACAAACTAGGTTTATTGTTATATACTTTAAGTTTTATTTTAATTGAATTATAAATTTTTATTATAAATTATGTTTCATTAAGTCATATATATTTTAATTATAAATGTCTTCTACAAAATTTCAATATGGATATAAAAAACTATAAGGGAGTTGAAAAACAAATTAAATCTTAAAAAGAATCTATGAATACATTTGTTACTAGTATTAAAGAAAACACAAGAAAAAATGCAAGAAAAATAGCTTTTAAATAAATATTATTTAATTAATATTTAAATATAAGACAAGAAAATGCCTCACTTAAAGTTTTCGACTTAAGCTTCAAAATTTAGTTAAGCCGTTAAGAGAGAGAGATGATAGTACCGTAATATCTACATAATCTTAATAAGTTATCACTTGTTCTAAAAGTTTAAATTAATAGGAAGGGGATTCAGATCCTCTAGAGTTTCTAGGGTACTCTACCAAGTAGAGTTCATTAAATCCTAACCACTCTTTAATGATTTAATGGTCTAGATTTTGCCATGTCAGCATTTCATTAACAATCATCTTAATTGTTTTGTTTACAACATTATTTTATTATTTCAAGAATATTATTAATGAAATGCTGACATGGCAGAATCTAAACCATTAAATCATTAAAGAGTGGTTAGGATTTAATGAACTTTACTGGTAGAATACCCTAGGAACTCTAGAAGATCTGAATCGATGGTCTAATCTCTAAACTAATGGGAAATTTTGAATTTAAACTATTTTTTTAACAGATCTTGTGCATCAATCATTCAAACTTTTAGAATCTATGGGCTTTGGCTAATCTATATACTGATTAGTGATCATACGTGACTTCTGGAGTCTTAAAAACAGTCATTGTGGTTCCAAACTAACTTCTATAGTCACTTTATTCTATGTTATTTCCTTTAAAAAATGGCGCACTTGAAACTTACAAGGTCATTGGTTTTAGTGGTTGCTAAAAAGCTTGTAGAATTGTCAGCAAATAAGCATTTACTAAGCAAGCACTACTCTTTTTTATGATAAAATGGGTATTGTCTTTGGGCATTATTCCTAACATATTTTACAAGTTCATTGAACTAAGAAAGACTATTAAAATGAGTTCTAATTAGCTTAATTGATAAAGTCTTTTGTCATTAAGTAATAGATTTGGGGTTTGATATTTGCCTATACCAAAAATTAATTGGTGTCTTGATTTGATGCTGAGGAACAATAATTAGGAGCAAACATCATACATTAAAACCTATGTAAAAAAGAAAAAAAAAAGAAAAAAGAAGAAGAGAGAGACTATTAAATGCCTTTTTGGCAAACAAGCGGGCGGTACAACTAGTCTTCATCCCTTGGCATGACTCATGAGTTGCCTGATCTGATCCGTTGCTATATAATAGTGATTTACATTGGCCTCACCATCCATTGCAGACCAAGGGGCATCTGCATCTGCATATGCTATGTTACACTTTGTTATTATCTTAATTTACATGTTTTTTCACTGCTTTTATTAATGTTATTTATTATTTATGATATTCCTTAACCTTTTTTTGGTTCCCTAAACTTAAGTTGACTCACTTTTTTTTCTTTTTACTAATACTTATTATCGCTCTTTTCTTAATATGACCAAATTATCTCAAATGACTCTTTGATATTTTTTCATCAGTAGAGGCTACCCATATCTTTAAATGAATTTTCTCATTTCAAATGTTATCTTTCCATATATTTTTCACTTATCTATATTAATATTTTCTTTTCAATTACATACATTTTGAAAGATATAATGAATTATAATAACCCAACATTTAGTACCATAGAACATATAAAGAGAAATAAGTGGTCTTATATTCTCTTCATGTGCGGGATTATTTCAGAGAGGAAGAATCAATTATTTGATTCTATACAAATTTGTAAGAGCATCTACAGTAGTGGAGTTAAAAATTTAGATATTTGGCACTACAAAAAGTTACTTTATCTATTTTACCTACACACATGCTACAACAGTGGATCTATTTTAGCTTTCAGCACAATAAAATAATATAAACATCACAATAAAATAAGATATCTATTACAATAAAATAATATATCCATTACACACAACCATCACAGCCACACACACAACCGGACAAGGAATAAATTTTATTTTATTTTATTTTATTTTTTTATTTTTTTTTTTAGCTTTAAGCTACAATGCACATCTATAGATAGATGTGCATTGTAGCAATGAAGTTAAAAAAAAAAAAAAACTATAACTCCATTGTTGGATGGTAGTTTTTTGTGTTTTGGTGGAGCTAAAATAACTATATAACTTTTTAGCTTCACTGCTATAAGTGCTCTAAGGGACCTATTATCTAGAAGGTAACAGAAAACTGCTCCAACACTTTAAAGACAAAAGTGTCAAATCTATTCACATTCACCATTTCTGGTGCTTTACGGAAATCGGAATCAATATCCATAAGTTATAAAATTGGTTTTAGCCCTCGTGCTACAACTTTAAAATAAATATTACTACATATTTCAAACATTTGACTGTTAAATTGCATGTTCTTTACGCTCTTAATACATATGTCAAATTTTGTGTTAATCGAATATTATTTACTATATAATCTATAAGCTTATATTTTATGCATAATTTTAAATTACAAAAATTTGCAATTTAAACAATTTAATAATGACATAGCTATTAATCTTTAATTTTTTAAAAATTTTGCAAATATAGAGGATATAAGAAAACGATGTAATCTAATGATGGATTTGTCAAAATTCAAATCACAATATGGGGAGAAATATACTTTTTTTTTTCCTTGCAATAGGAGTAGGAGTAATTTAAAGTGTGCGTAGGATTTGATCGAATCACTCTCAAATTCTTATACTTAGCTTAGTTGTCACAGGTTGCTTGTGTTAACTTCGAAATTGGTTTGGCATTTCCCCAATACACCTAGAAAATAACGAGGGACCTGTATTTTTCCCCTTGTTTTGGGGAGTTTTGTTTATGAGACAAACTTAATTTATATGTGTTATTTTAACCTTATTTGTCTATGCACCTGTTTTTGGATCTTTTCATTGATCATATGCTCACTTTATTAGTTTCCCATGTCATTTGAGAAAACAAGAATGTTTATAAATTTGGTCCACTGCTCTGTGTGTAGTCATTCTCTAATGTGGCGTTTGATACGGGGTAATGTTTTAAGATTCTTAGGAATGTTTAAAGATTCCCATGTTTGGTTGCAAATCAAGCCAGAGAATCAGATGCCAGGGGAATATGAATTCTCCTCTTAGTAGGAATGTGGATTCCCTTTAAAAAAGGTGGGAATCTAGATTCCCAAGTTTAAAGGAAAATGTATTTTTTATCATTTAAGTAATTAAGATAAAATATAAAATAAATTATCAATATCTTTTTCCTTGTCTTTATCTTTTCCTAGGAATCTGGATGCCAGGAGTAATGTTGATTTCTCCGTAACAAACACCACGTAAGAGATTGCAATCTGGCTGAGTTGTGTATATTGAGAACTAGTTAATGTTGAGTTGATATTGCAAACTCTGCCTGCTGCGTACAGTGGTAATCTTCCCATCATGAACAATTTGAACAATGAAATTTTTCAATGTTTCCCTAAAGAAACTAGCATGTTTCTTGATTTTGTCTCAGACAAAATCTTGTCTTTAAGCTATCCACTAGTTTATGATTATGGCGGGACTATAAATTGAGGAGAAATTTAAAGCAACTTCCAACTTGTATAAGATGTAACCTTAGCATTGCTAGCTACCCATAGTGGAAAAGGAATTCCAGTAGATCAAGGTAATGTCTTTTGGTTTAATTGTTTTACTGTAGTTTTTTAGTTTGAAACATTGGCAAGAGGCCAAATATTGAATTGCCTTCTCTGATGTTGTTTCTTACACTTTGTGAGTAGCATCTGTTGGGTATCCGTATCTGATGGAAAAACTTAAAGCATTTCTCAACTGTAATTGTTCAAACAGCTAGGACATTATGAGTGCAGCTGGGCAAGTATTACTTTAAGGGGACAGAATTTGCTTTAAGTTCATTTGCAACTCACAAATTAGGTTCTCACCAGACACCAGTCACCAAAGCATTAACTGGCCTCATTTTTTGGTTATAAAGGTGGCAACATATAACGTCAGATACCATTATGTTTGTTAATTCTGCTGATTCCTTTTACTACACAGAGATAGGCTTGACACGAGAAACAGAATTCATTCATTTGTCTCAAGAATGAACTTTTGGATCCACAAAGAATTCCTTGAATTGATAACAGCACTCACATCAATCGATTGGTGTATAATAGAAAAATATGTAAGATTTATATAATTTTTCTTAAAATTGACTCACATTAGTTTATGTATAATTGTCTAAATTTGCAAGAGTGTATTTCGAGAATGAAGGAAAATAGTGGATGTTGGTTGTTATGTGGAAGCAAGAGAAACAATTTTTTTTTATATACAAGATAGAATTTCTATTCTAACTTAATCTAAGTGTATACGTGTGTAAAACTCCTCCCTGGAGACTTGAACCCCGACCCTTGCTCCCAGCACCCTCCAAGCATTTATACTTGTGAAGTGACCACCACACCAAGGGTGCGCAGTGGTGAGAAATCTCAGAAAAAAATGATATATTAATGAAATGTAGAGTAAAATAGATAATCTGACATGGAGTGTTTTAAAAAGTATGTAAAATAGAAAAAATATGTTATTATGTTAAAATAAACATGAATTTTTGCACGAGCTGATATGAATGTTCAAAAAATAAATGTGAAATCTATTATAAAAAAAAAAAATCTTGGAAACTTATTGATCAATATTTGGATGGCCATGAAGCTAATTGGGTATTAAATGATATCATGTCCATGGTATCAAAATCCAATAATTGTAAGACATGTCATAAAAAAATAAATACTACATATAAAAATTAAAGACATGTGTTAGTAGGTAGTTATTTTTATACACATGTCTCTCATTTATTGAGTTTTGATATGGTATCATTTGATACAAAATAGTTTTTCGAAGCTAAGAGCCTACAACAACCAGTAAATTTGTAACAAAAAAGTCTTAGAGTAGCTAAGAAACCCTAGAAAACTCAATTTGTGTCAAGCACATTATAAGGTTGGAAAGTAAATTACCAAAAAGACAAATTTTTTTAATTACACAATTAAATACAGTACTACTGTTTCTAGCAAATACTCCGTAACATCCTAGGATTGATAGGATTTTCATTTTATTCTACTTTTAATAAAAAAATTTATACAAAAAGAGAAATTAGTTAAGCCATTAAGAGAGAGATTGGCGTGATATCTATATGCTCTTGATAAATTACCACTTGTTTTAAAAGTTTAAATTAATAGGAAACGGTAACTTTAATCCCTAAATAATTTTAGGAGATTTTGTGCATCAAACATTCAAATTCTTTTAGAATCTATAGTCTAATGACTCTAATCTGTAAACTAATGGGCAATTTTGAATTTAAATTATTTTTTAACAGATCATGTGCATCAAACATTCAAATTTTTGGAATCTATGGCTAATCTCTTTACTGATCATACGAACCTTTTGGAGTCTTAAAAGTAGTCATAGTGGTTCCAAACTAAGTTGTATGATCACTTTGTTCTATGTTATTCCTTTAAAATATGAGACACTCGTAACTTACAAGATCTTTGGTTTTAATGGTTGCTAAACAGCTTATAGAATTGTCAGTAAATAAGCATTTATTAAGTATGATAAAGAGCTATTATTAAGAGTGGATGCCACAAATTGAAATTCTCTCAAAAAAAAAAAAAAAAAAAAACTAAGTAAACACTACTCTTTGTTGATGATAAAATGGGTATTGTCTTTGGGCTTCATCCCTAACATATTTTTACAAATCCAATTGGCTAAGAAAGACTTAAATGCCTTTTTGGCAAACAAGTGGGCAGTAGGTACAACTAGTCTTCATCACTTGGCCTGAGCTGCCTGGGTTGCTTGATCTGATCCGTTGCTATATAATAGTGTTTGTACATTGGCCTCACCATCCATTGCAGACTAGTGGGCATCAGCATATGCTATGTTATTTCATTTTCTTGTCATTCTATTCCATTTAAAGTCATATACTTTGTTATTATCTTAATTTGCATGTCTTTTTTCACTACTTTTAATTAATGTTATTTATTATTTATGACATTCTTTATAAGTACACAATTTGTATCTAAGCCCAAAATAGGAAAGGCAATAGGCCCAACGAGCCTAATACAATAAATTTGTAGAGAGTGAGTTTGAAATCTAGGTCCTAATGAGCTTGTAAGTCAATTATAATGGGCCAAGATCACAATATAAGCAAGTTTGTATAAAGTAAATTGTCCTCGGACTCAATCTGAGGAGGTCAGATCTTCTTTATATGTCTCCCTCCCTTAATGACAAATTACAAATATTGTTTCTCAGTCTACAATGTTTTTCTCTCTTTCTTTCCCAATCTCCCTTTCTTAGGGACCTTATTCTATTTTATACTTTCTTCACGTTATCATTTCCTCCCTCCACGTGTAGGTCTAGATTGGTAGTCTTGATACTTGTCCCATCAGCACATTCCTGAAGTCTTTGGATAGTAGTTGTAAGGCTGAAAACCACTGTTTAGATATCACTTCCTCATTAATACGGCCAGAGATTTGGATATAGAGCATTAAATGTGGTGGTAGTAGTTTTCTCTTAGATATTTTATAGTTGTTCATTTGCTCTGTGCCCCCATGAAACATATCTTCATCAATAGAACCTCTTGGAAGATCATTCTAGACAACAGAACGTACCATCTGACCTTTGCTTCGCTTAGCCAAGGAGACACCTCTCCTCGGACTACTCCCTTAGCTTCTTCGGTTGCAACTTGCTTGTGGACCTCCAGGTCTGACATCTTCATTATTGTTTATCTATTCTCGGATAAATGAACACCTTCGGACAAAGCCCATGGCCCAATATGCATTTTTGGGCCTTTTATTCCTACATTCCTTAACTTTTTTTTATTGTTACCTAGACTTGAGTCAACTTACTTTTTTTCCTTTTAGCTAATACATTTATTGCTCTCTTCTTAATATGACCAAACTATCTCAAGTAGGGGTGACAATTCATGTTCACATGTCGGGTTTGTGTCGTGTCAACTCATGAGTATCCGGCTATATGGGTCAACACTAACTCGACATGTTTATCAAACGAGTCAAGATTCTTTAACCCTAACACGGCCCATTTATTAAATGGATTAGTCATGTCAACCTGTTTATTAGATATTATCAAAATGAAAAGAAAAAAATTTATGAAAAAACAAGCAAAAAATATTTTTAATATAACATTCAAAACTAATGAGTAATTGCATCACAAATAGTAATTCAAAACTAAAGCATATCTCAATATCACAAATAATCAATTACAATATATCAAAAAAATAAAAATAAAAATAAACCACAACAACTAATAAGTTTATATATCTAGGGTTTGAAAGATATATTTGTAAAATGTCATTTAATTAAATGGGTCAAACAGTTCAAACGGGTTCCATATGTTGAACATTAACTCAACCTATTTATTAAACAGGTCAGTCATGTTAACCCAAATATGATATGAACCTATTAAGACTCAACCCATAACCTGCTAATTTTGTGTCGTGTCGTGTCGGGTTTGCAAGTCGTGTCTTATTTTGCCACCCCTAATCTCAAGTGTCATTTCATCATCTTTCCATCAATAGAGGCTACCCCTTATCTTTAAGTGAATTTTCTCATTTCGAATCTTATATTTTTGTATATTTTTCACTTATCTATATTAATATTTTCATTTCAATTGCACATTTAATGTATGCTATGTTATTTCATTTTCTTGTCACTCTACTCCATTTAAAGTCATATACTTTGTATTATCTTAATTTTTTTTGATATTCTTTGTATTATCTTAATTTACATGTCTTTTCTTTACTACTTTATTGATGTTATTTATTATCTATGAAATTCCTTAACTTTTTTTAATCGTTACCTAGACTCCTTTTTTTTTTTTTTTTTTTTTTTTGAGAAAGTGTTACCTAGACTTTAGACAACTTACTTTTTTTTTAAGCTAATACATCTATTGCTCTCTTCTTAGTGTGTGTTTGGCTCCCGCTTAAAAAGCTAACTTATTTTTGCTACTATTTATGGGCCCCACTGTACTTTTTGGTACTATTTATGGGTCCCATTGTATTACTTAAGCTAACTTTTACATTTATCTACAATACTTTAAGCAAAAAAT
Source organism: Castanea sativa (assembly GCF_040712315.1). Taxonomy (NCBI): domain Eukaryota; kingdom Viridiplantae; phylum Streptophyta; class Magnoliopsida; order Fagales; family Fagaceae; genus Castanea; species Castanea sativa. Next base: position 45,518,029 of record NC_134015.1, on the reverse strand, counting down.
TTTCAGTTTCGGCAAAATAAGTAGATCCCAAACAAACCCTTAATATGACCAAACTATCTCAAGTGACTTTTCGTCATCCTTCCATTAATAGAGGCTACCTTATCTTTAAGTGAATTTTCTCATTTCGAATCTTATATTTTTTTTTTATATTTTTCACTTATCTATATTAATATTTTCATTTTAATTACATATCAATATCTATACTACTATTTAAAGGGCTTCCCTCATTTGGGATCCTCATTTTTTTGGTTAAAAAATATTCATACACTTCTATATTTAAGTAGAGATAAAACTAAGGACAATCCAAAAAAATACAACCTTAACTCCCACTAAAACATTGCTTAAAAAATAGGGTCACTTTCTTGTTGATTTTCAAATTATTTTATCCACTTATAAATTAGATTTTCAAAATAAAAATGATATATAAAAAATAGACTTTTTTTTTTTGTTGCAATAAAATAGGACCACTAAACCCAAAAAAAGCCTCATCGCACGCGCAAAGTCCATGTGATGAGGCTAATATATATAATAATAATAGGTGAAATTGAGAGAAACTCAAATTAGAATTCTAAATTAGAGTTCAAATTTTGCGCCAAGTGTCCTAAATTATTTATTCTTAAAAAGTTTTATTTCTTAATTTTAGAATAAAATGTGGGACCACATCATAAATATTCGTCCAAGTGAGTTATTAAGTACAAAAACCAAAGAGTCTAGAATAAATGAATTGTAAAAAAAGAAGTTTTTCACAATAATTTAAAAAAAAATGAACAATTTACATTTTATACCTAATAATATCCTTATAAAATTTTTTAAAGAGTTAACAAAATATAAAAATGACTATCAATAATATTTAAATTATATATATTGGAATGATATCATGCATCTTATTGTATATTTTTAAGTGTGTCCATGCATATGCATGGGATTACAAACTAGTATATTGTAATAGGTAAAGTTCAAAGAAAGTTCAATTAAAATTTGAAATTAGAATCCAATTTTGTGTCATGTGTCTAAATTTATGTGGAGACCACACCATAATTATCTACTTAAGTTTGTGCTATTTATTGACTTAAGTTTTATAATCTTTGTACTAAGTGAGTTAATGAATGCAAAATACTAAGAATTTAATATCAACTAGTCTCATCACACGCGCTCCGCATGTGGAATGAGACTTTTTTTTTTTTTTTGAGTTTAATGTAATTTTCAATTTGAATTTATCTATTACTAATGAGGTTACACCGGAAGGGATTTTTAAAAAACTAAAATTTAGGATTTGAAATGGAGTAAATTGTTGGATTTAGTGTGTGCTAGTTTTTACAAAAAAAAAAAAAAAGTATCAAATGTGCGTGATATATTTAAATAGAGATAGTGGTAATTTTTAGGAAAAAAATTTCTCTGGTAGTTTTTTTTTTTGAATTATAATTTTAACCTTGTAAGGTTGAATTTATTCAGTCATGTGTTAGCTTTATTCTATGCCAAATTTGCTTGTATTTTAGCAATTAGATACCATGTATTTAGGTAGGAATTATGTAAGGGTAGCATGTGAGAGAGTGTGAAGAAATCTCAAATGTGTGCACTCAAGAAGAGCCTTATGACTGGATCTCGTGATTGGCGAGTCGCCAAAGGTGGCACACATGTGGAGCAACAGGGGAGCTGAAGGGTCATGACAGCTGGAGCACTACAGGACAAAACTTCCTATTTGAATAAAACCTGACGTTTCACATCTCTCCTACACTCTACTATAAATACCCTTATACTCACGAAATGTGGAGGGCTTCCAGAGAGAATTTTGAGAAAGAAACCCTAGAGAAAAACAAGATTGACTCATCCACAATCTTCATCCTTTGATTCCTCAAATTCCTCTACTCTCACCATTTTCATTGATATATCCTTGAGAGGTACATTTAGCAAAATCCTCATCTCACCATACCCATATTAGTAAGGAGGTATTTTGGTGCTTGGGAAGCAGTTCAGAAGGGACCAATTCATTTTGGTTGATGCAATTGGCGATTGTGGGATCCGGTAAACTAGAGAAGACAAGGTTCGGCGTAACCTTGTTGGAGCAAGAAGCTTGGAGGGCTTAGGAACACTGGATAGATTAGGCTTGGAGGGCCTTCTGCTATTCATGTATCCCAATTTCATTCTCTAGACTATTATTGACCATTTGGAGGGTGGCAGAGAGGTTTTTTGCCGAGTTCTTTGATTTCCTCTTTGATAACACATCGGCGTGTTATCTTTGTGTTTGCACCCTTCTTCCCTCTCTCTTTACCTTTTAATTGCTGTAGTGTTTGTGATTAAATATGGTTTAGAGTGTGTTACCAATTTTGTTATAGCTTATATTTCATTTTTCACACATATATTGTTTGATTATTATCTTGTGTTGGTTATTTTATTTTTGGGGGGTCTAAACGTATTGACCCCTTGTGATGGATTAAGTTGATTAATTAGCCAAGTTATTAATTAATCAAATTAACATGCAAAGTGCATAGTAGCACAAACAAATCACCAATTAAACTAAGTATGCAGCGAAAATTAAATTACACGATGATTTGTTTACGAATGGAAAAAACCTACACAGCAAAAACTCCACCGAGTGATTTTAAGGTCACCACTCCCGAAATTCCACTATTATTAAAACAAGCGATTACAAGTAAAGGAATCCCAAGTACCTTACTAACCTACAGTTGAACCCTTACCCCAATACCCAATTGGACTTGTTCTGCAGTGACAATTTCTCCTTTCAATGCGCGGCTCCCAAATACGTGACTAACCAATTGCGTGGATCCTAATACGTGACTTCATTCACCAACTAGAGAAGATTGTTGGCTGCAAAATTCTTCAATTCATTCACATGATGAAGATCAAGAAGATTGCTTGGTTACAAAACCCTACAGTGCACATTACACAACAGCTTCTTCACAAGAGAGATAAACTTAGGCAAGAACTTTGTCTCTAGTCACAACTTGCTTGAACAAAGATTTCTCAATGCTTGTGCAACTTGTGAATCCTTTGACGGCCCTTAAAATAATCCTTTTATATGTCTAGGGTTTGGAGAAAAGAAGGCCCAAGACACATCTACGGATTGGAATCAAAACAGAACTCAAAATCTGTTTTTCTTAAACCTCGACAGATAGAGGTGTCGAAATGTTGTCGAGCAGCTGTCGAGCCACGGGGCTGGAACAACTCTTTAAAGCTCAACACATGCTAGCTGTCGAGTTTTAATGAACTTGCACTTTTCAGCTTGTTTCTTGGACAGACTTGATGACTTCAACACTTGATCTTGAATCACAGTTTCTTGAAGCATAAAACTCATCCTAAATATACCCAAATACAAGTAAAGTGTATTTTGTCAAAGAATTAACCAATTACATAAAAGAATGACATATGTTCTAAACAAGTGAAACACATATGCCCTAACAATCTCCCATTTTGGCAATCCGTGACAAAACCACAACTAACAAATGAACATATGAGAGAAGTCATAAATCACTCAACTCATATTCACTTGTTGAATACAATAAAATCTACCCTAACACAAACTCTTGTAAAACTTTGCAAGAAAAGAGTTTATGGCAAGTAGACTTTGACAATCTGTGTTTCTGAAACACTTTAAACAAAACTCATTAAGGCATCTTAGTGTGAAACAGAAATAATAGATTGCATACAAGTAATAAGAATTATATGTATAAAGATAGAAAAGAAACAACAAATGTAAGGGTAGGTGAAAGAAACATACATCAACATATAAAGAAAATAAGTCCAATGTATGTCATACATGGTCACAAGACCTAGGTACAAGAAGAAAATGTATCTAAAGTAGAGAAAAGAAAAAGATACAAGTAATCCTCACTACATCCCTCAAAACAACAACACTCCCCCTATCAAAGATGTCCTATACAAGCTCCCCCCCTAAGTATGACTACTCTCATAGCCCAAAACTACTACTCTCCATTTTTGTCACAAGTGACAAAGGGTAGAGGGTCAAGTAGACATCTCATCAGTAGAGCTAGCATCTCCATCATCATTATCCGAAGCATCATCGTCATCACCATCATCATCCTCAGACTCGGAAGCCACAGGAGGTGGTGGAGGAGAAACGTCAAGAGCAAAACCACCCATGGTCGCCTGTCGCCGAGCAATGCGACTAACACAAACATTCACCTGATACAACTTTGTAGAGAGCGTATCTAGGCGAGCATTCATGCGCTGAAGCTATGCCATGATGTCTCCTAGTGACACATCACTCTAAGAAGAGGAGGGAGCAGGTGAGACTCGAGCAGATCTAGATGGAGTCGGAAGGGAGGAAGGAGCTGCTGAAACCATCTGTCACGGCCTAAACTGCGCCTCACTACGTTTTACGGTAGCGGCGTCTATGGCACACATGACATGAAAAGGGTCAGACACGGGAAAAGGGATGGAAAAATGGCGTAAAATCCTCGTGATAGCGGAAGGAAAGATGAGCTTATCACGGATAGCCGTATCCCCCTTTGGCAATCCGTGACAAAGTCACAACAAACAAATGAATATATGAGAGAAGTCATAAATCACTCAACTCATACTCACTTGTTGAATACAATAAAATCTACCCTAACACAAACTCTTGAAAAACTTTGCAAGAAGAGAGTTCATGGGATAGAAGACTTTGACAACCTGTATTTTTGAAACACTTTAAACAAAATACATCAAGACATCTTTGTGTGAAGCAGAAATAAAAGATTGCATACAAAATATAAAAAACATGTGTATAAAGATAGAAAAGAAACAACACATGTAGAGATAGGTGAATAACACATACATCATCACATATACCACTTGATAAGCATCATGTATGTAAGAATGGTCACAAGACCGAAGGTACAAGAACAAGAAGCTAAAAGTAGCTCCTACAACAACAAGGGGGTAAACACTCCCCCTAACAAGATGAAACACATCTCCCCCTTACAAGGTCATGTATTTCTCCCCCTAATTTGTAAAATCTTAAAAAGAAACCCAAGTTCTCCAATTTCTCCCCCTTTTTGTCATGATTGACAAATGGTATAAGAAGCTATAAAACTTTACTCGAGAAACATAAAGATGATCAAGAATGATCAAGGGGGCACAAAGAATCCATAAAAATGCATGAATGTAATGAAACAAGATGTTATGGATGACAAGATAAAAGAAACATGCAAAAACATGTGAAAAACAATGCATGTAGAGGATCTCGATAAATCGAGAGGTGTCGAGTCATCTATCGAGGAATGTGTCGAGAAAATCAACGTCGATAGATAGAGCTATCGAGAAGGTGTCGAGGAACAACGCAAAGACACAAGAACAGAAGCTCGATCAATCCACCAGGTGTCAAGAAGCTATCGAGAGGATAGAAGTTTTCTCGATTGATCCATCAGGTGTCGAGGAGATGTCGAGATTGCGATAAGAAAAAGCTAAGAAGCTCGATAGACAGCCAGGTATCGAGGAGGTGTCGAGCTAGCTTTTAAAAACAGTTTTTCGAGAAGGGAAAAACACAGACATAAATGTAATCACGCATGCAACTTAACCAATGATCCAATCAACATATTAGACTCTCAAAATCATCTCTCAACAACAATTTTAAGCACATGGACCCCAAAACACACACACACACACACACACACACACTAAATAAGTCTTACCGATTTTATATTTCAAAAACAAGTCAAGACAGTTTAGTGAGTATACATCAACACATGTAAACCTTGTGATGACCAAATCACATTATACCTGCACATGTATCACAAGTAGCAAAGAATATTGTGTGTGAAAACATCGCAAGAATGCATAAGTGTCTCTATGTTATGACGATTTAGATATGAGAAAATCACTTTAACTCACACATAATTATAACTGTTTGATGGGGACTATCACGTTTAAGGTACATCCTATAACTCCCACATCTCTTAGAAAACACGCTTGCAATCATATTTAAAGCATTTTGTTCTTTTTGCTTTTATTTTTCTTTGCATATTTTCTTTTTATTAAGCAAATCATGCATGGGTATATAAAGGAGAGAAAAGAAATACCCAATTATGCTAAACTTTTGATATTGCACTTTTGCTATGCTGAAGCATACAGATGTCATTGACATTACACTTTTGCTATGCCAAAGCATACAGATGTCATATCATGATTGACAGGCAACAGTGGTAAGATGGTTATTTATGCCCGCCCTTCTTTTAGGATTTTCTAGTAATTCCCGTAAAAAAGAATGATACGAGTGTTAAGTACAAGATATCACTTAACCTTACTCATCACAAACAAAGAGTCACAAAACTCATTTGCTTAATTGTGCATAAGAATGCTCATCTAAGTTACAAGAGATACAAAGTTTAGAAAACTCTGTTTCAATGGTCATTTTAAGGTTCACAAGAACCGATGTACACATACACACACTGTTTTTGTATTTTTCAATTTTTATTTTTATCTTTATCTGAAAAAAAAAATAAAGCAAAAACTGAAAGTAAGCAAACTAAAACATGTTAATTAAAGCAAAAAAATGCATAATACTAGACTGACTCAAAAACAGTAAAGCAAGACACACAAGTAATGCAAAAACAAAAACAAGAAAGGGAGAGAGAGAAAAAGTGATTAAATCATTTGGAACCCTTTTCCTTCCACACCTTGGAAGCACCTTTCCTTTTTGCAAACCCTTGAACCAGTGATGAGGGGGGATAATTGAAACCGTTCAAGTTCGAAAGGAACATGAGGGCTTTGAGAAGATCTCCAAGAGGAGCAAGAGAGGTTTAAAGCTGATTCTGGTTCCCAGATACTATCATGCCATTGCTCTGTTGAGTGGTTAACCACTTATAGCAATTTGGTCGAGTATGACCGGCAATACCACAATGATGACAGAGATGCTGCTTCTTCTGTTTAGGCTTTTGAGAGTTAGTGTAACACCCCGACCCAATTTTATAGTTAACTATGGGTTTGAGTGGTTAATTATTATCTTAAGCCACTTTCTTTCTATAATTAATATAAGAGTATTTTATAAATATATTATTTTACAATGCTTTTGGATAATAATTGTAAAGATTATAAATAATTGAATAGCTAATTGTGTGTGTGTGTGTATATATATATATACTAAGTATGTACAAAACTATTTTAAGTGGTTTAAGTTATTACATACATAGTTGATGTTTTAATTATGTGTGATGCATGAGTTGTTATGGTGGAAATTCCACCCACACATGCAACCAATAGAAATTCAACACACATAAAGCTAAAGTATCATGCATATTGACAAACCCCAAAGACCAAGACTTGGCCTTCCATGCAATGAACAAGCTCCAGCTAGTTTCTTTGACTTTTCTCAAGACACTAGAATTTCCAAGAAGCCTTCTCTATTTCCCACGGATCCACACAAATCAGGAAATCACCTCACTTTACTCTCTTTTCTCTTAAAGAAAGAGCTAGAATCTCTCTTAAGTCTTTTCTCTCAAACCCACGATCAACACTTCAAAAAGAAAGATAAGTTCCATGTAATTTCTTGTTCATACTCTCCCAAAGAAACTAGAAAATCAAAGACTCTTTCAAACTCTCTCATACTTTCGGGTCCAGCCACTAGGAAAGGGAAATCCTTTCATGCAAGAGTGATTCCACTTCTATTTTTCCCTCAAGAACCAGAAAATTGGTAAGGGTCTAGCTACTCTCACCTTAGAATCCATAGTTTCTTCATGAAATTTTTGGTAATGGTATTTGTGGTTTGTGAAATTAGGAAATCATGAACTTGTAAATTTATATTTATATGCTGTTTTAAGAAGCTTTGAAATTGTGTTGATGGTTTGTTGAAGATAAATTAGGGTTTTTACAAATTAATGATTGTATATGATTAAGGAAGTAAGAAAAGTTGGGATGAGTACTTTTGATGTTACTGCTGGGATTTTTGTTGTATTTGATTTTGCTCTAAATGGTTAAATTACTGTATATAAGTGTTTTATAACATGTTTAATGAGTGTATAAAAATCCTTATATGAAAATACCATCGTTTGATAATTGTTTTTGAATTTACAAGAAAATGTTTCAGAGCTGTCACTGTGACAGATTCTGTATTTATGCATGATAAATTATGTAATAAATCATATACAGTGAATTAGGATGCTATGAGGAGTTTTATGAATTCTAAGACACATACGGTTCTAATGGAAGTGGTCTCACAGCATTTGGATCAATGTAAAAATAATGGTGTAATTTCTAAGTTGCATGAAATTCTGTCAGGACAGATTTGAACATGTTGTCTTATATGATTTTTAGTAAATCATGGTTTTATTCTTTGACTCCAAAATTGATATGGTTTTTACTAGACATCCAGAGTAGTGGCTCTGTAAAATTTCATGAGAATTGGATGTGTTTAGATGGCCCATTTGTATTTTACAAATGAGGCATATGCTGCTGGAATAAAACAGAGAAGAGTAAGGGACGTGCCTAACTTTGAGGATTTAATTCTAAAGTTAGGTGAATGTTTTGAGCTATAATTTAATATGCTTATCTTTTATAATGTCTAGATAATAGATATATTTTCTATATATATACTTGGCTCAAGGTTTAGTGCTTAAAGGAGGGTTCTAAATCACTTGAATGTTGTTTCTATAAAGCTATTTTTGTTCAACATGTTGTATGTTGCCTTGTGTAAGTTTATGCATGCTTCATTGCTTCCGATTTCAAACACATTCTGAATTGATTTTAAAGTTGTTTGACATGATATGAAGATGAGAATTAAAATGATGGTTTTTCTTTAGTTTGGTACATCATTTGTTGATGTGTGCATTGTATATTTGTGGGAACTTCGTTGAGGTGGGATTATGATTTCTTTGATTTTAAGATATAGGTTTTGATATGAACACGTAAATTTATGATAAGGAGTAATTAATAGAAATAAGCTTTGATATTTGGTTTAGGTGTTACTAGTACCGAAGTTTAAACTTCTTCGACTTTAGGCTCTCAGTTCCTCTGCTTTCAGGTAAGGGATAAGTTATATGAGCATTTGGTAAGTCATGAGGTTAATTTAAAGTATATTATGTATTAAAAAGTTTTTGATTAGAGATGTGGTATATAATCATGTTTCAGACAAAGATATGTTTGTGAGTTCTCGAAACTTTGTATATGATTTAAGCATATTGATGCTGTTACTAATTCCACGAACATGATATTTAAAGAAAACAATGGAAATACTTTTATTATGAAATGTTATCCAAACTATGAATTTCAGTATGATGTATAAGTATGAAATGTTTTCGGGTTATGTTCTCTGATGATCTGAACTCTGCCAATAGGGGTTAATTACTGGTTTTCCATGGAAAATGTTATCTGATTGGCCATTAAAAGTAGGACTAGCTCTGTTGTACCCGCCCTTGTTGGTTACGACCAACTTGTGGAGGAAGTCAACCTACTCCCATGGTTGAAAGATATGTATTATGATGCGATCCCGGGAATACCTGGCATTGTGGGAAATGCTAGATGCCTAGCACAGTGGTGCTAGAAGCCTCCCAAATAAGTACAGATTTATTAGATATGGACTAACCAATATGTTATGAACAACTATATTATTTTATTGATCATGAGAGAATGAATTGTTTAAATGCATTATGAAAAGTTAAAAGCTCTCATGAAAAGAAGTTTATGATGAAAAGAAAAGTTGTTCTTTAATAAAAGTTTTTGAAGTTCTGTTGTGTTTTAAAGATAAAGAATCTGATGAAAAGGTTTTAGCGTTCTTTAAAGATAAAGTTTCTGATGAAAGTACAAGTTTACGTTAAAAAAATTATTAGATATCTGCTCTTTATGAAACGTTAAGTTTTATGACTATGAAAGTTATAATATTTTACAAGAAGAAGTTTATAAAGAAAAGTCTTCTTATTTGTTAAAATTCTCGTTTAAGAAAAAGTTACCAAGTATCTAATTTAAGTTAAAATGATTATTTTGTAACAAGAATATATATATATATACACACACACACACACACACATACATACATATATATATATATATCCACATATATGTATGTATGTATATGATTTTTAAACAATCAATATTATATTTGGTGACTTTGTAAGAAACGAAAGAAATTCAATCCGAAAGGTTTTGGTAATATTAATCTGATAAGAAAAATGAGAACAATTATTTTCTATGAAAAACACATAAGTTATTATTATGAATAGTATAAAATACTATGCGTGAAAAGATGTTCTCCTATTTGAACTTTTATAAAATGAAATGATTTGATTTACATGCATTCTTATTAAATTCTTATGTATCTTACCCTTATTGAGCCCTATAGCTCACCCCTTCCACCCTTTCAGTCTCAGATTTTATTTTGGAGCAGAGGAAGCCTTAGTCGAGTTTTGGAAGGAGCTGATTTTAGTTTTAAAAGTATAGAACCCAAACTAGTAATTTAATGTTTAGTTTTACAGTATGGTGTATTTTAAGATTTAATGAAAGTTGCGTACCTTAAAGTATTAAGAGACTAATTATGTGAAATTCAGAATTTAAGTAACTAGTGGATTATGTTATTCTTTGAAGTATAATGTAGATACTCTGAATGTCCAGTGAAATGTTATATCACTCAAGAAAAGAAACAAGAAGGAAAAGAAAGAGGGAAACTTTTTGTAAAAGTTAAGTTGGTTCTTGTTAATATCAAGTTTAAACTTGATATTAGCATGTCAGTCATGGTCACAAATCCGAGTATCGGGTTTGGGTCGTGACAGTTAGCCTTCTTAGGTCTAGGGTTTTTAGTTTCCTTTTTCTCAAGCTTAGGGGGTGCTCCTAAGATGGATTTACCCTAGTCTAGGTTCCTACTGGCTAATTCAGTTTTGACATCATTGTTCTCAATTTTAATGTTATTAGCAGGAGGAACAAAAACAGTAGTACTAGTTGAAGCAATATTAGAAGGAGAGAAATCATACCCCAAACCGGTTCGATCAGAAGCAGATTTCTGAATGTTGAACATCTCATCCAGCTTCGCACTTGATGTCCTCTCCAATTGAGCTCTAACTTGAAACAGCTCTGCTTCAAGCTTCTTGGTCTTCTCAGCCAAGAAATTGTTCTCGAATCTTAGTGTCCCAATAGTTTGATTTGCTTCATCAAACTTAGTGGAAAGCTCCTCACGGTCAAGTTCCACATCACTGAGCTTTTTGGTGGCCAGCCTATAGAGTTTCTCATGCTTCTCAAAAAGCTTGTACAGTTTCTCATAGGCTGTATGGATATCATCTTGATCATCTATCTTTTCAAACTTAGATTCCACCAATTTCTCTTCTTCATCCACATCTTCAACAATCCCTTTAGTAGGATTGACAGTGGCAGTGAAGGCATTCAAAATTCCGTCATCCTAAATTCCGTCATCCTCATTGTCGAAATCATCCTCAGGCTCAATGTCACTCAAAGTAGCAGCAAGTGCCTTGCTCTTCCCAATGCTTTTGAGATATGTGGGACACTCTTGTTTCATGTGACCAAAGCCTTGACACCCGAAGCACTTAGGTCTTGCGGGAACAGTGTACTGACCGCCATCCCTAGCATCCTTCTTCCCTTTATCTTGGCTCTTGAACTGAAAAGAACTAGATTGCCTATGGTCCTTGTCGAAGCCTTTTCCATTGGCATTTTTCATAAATTTCTTGAATTGCCTGATGATGTAGGACTTTATCTTAGAGTCTTCATCGTCTGATGACTCATCTGTCTCACTACTCTTGGGCTTCAGTGCCATGCTCTTGCCTTTACCCAACTTGCCAATTCTTGTCAACCCTAGCTCATAGGTTTGCAGATTACCAACCAGCTCAGTTAGAGGAATCTTGTCAATATCCTTTGATTCCTCTATTGCCGTGATCTTGGCATGGAATCTCTCGGGCAGAGATCTGAGCACTTTTCTCATAATCTTGGGTTCAGGAATGGTTTCCCCAAGATTGAAAGCTAAGTTCACTATGTCCTTGAGCTTGGTATAGAACTCATCGAACGACTCATCCTCCTCCATCTTAATTTCTTCAAAGCTTGTAGTGAGCCACTGTAGCTTCGAATCTTTGACAGCCTTTGTTCCCTCATAGGTTGTCTGGAGGATGGTCCATGTTTCCTTAGCAGTTTCAGTGGAGGATATCTTCTTGAACTCCTCATTAGTGACCGCACTAAATAAGGCATTCAATGCTCTGTTGTTGAAGTTTGCCGCCTTGATCTTAGCATCATCCTAATCAGCCGGAGCTTCTTCAGGCTTGGTCCAGCCTATCTCCACAACTTGCCACACCTTCTCATCTAGAGACTACAAGAAAGCTCTCATGCGTACTTTTCAGTATGCATAGTTAGTACCATCAAATAATGGAGGTATAATAAGAGACTGACCTCTATCTATGACAAACAGGGGTCAATGGATCACACACAAAGATTAACCATAATCAGAGTGTGCCTGCTCTGATACCACTTGTTGGGAAATTTAGACCCCGGTTGATAGAATCAACAAGTTTTAAACCCAAATTGTTAATTAGGTTTATTATGAATAAAACTTGTTAAAACAAACAAACATCAATATTATGTCACAAATAATATGCAGCGGAAAAATATATAAGACAAAATATGATGACCTAGGAAAACCAATGAAATCAACTAGTTTCATAGTAAAAAACCTGGGGGGAAACCTTCCCGAAAAGAATTCCACTATAGTAAAGAGAAGTTTCAGATCTAGTACAAAACCTTTGTCCCTAGACTCTACAATCCCCGTAGATGAACTCACAGCAGAAACCTTCTACCGCTTCAGAACCTCTAAACTCTTCAATATATGAACGCCACCCTTTTGATGCACGGATCCTAGTACGTGACTCACTCCTTTGCACGAATCCTAGTATGTCACTCACTCACCAACTTAAGAAAGAAGAATGTTGGCTGCAAAGTTCTTCACTTCATCAACAATGAAGATCAAGAAGCATTTGGTTACAAAACCCTAAGGCGCAAAGACACAGTAGCTTCTTTTTGAGAGAATAAGGCTTCGGTCACCTTTTGCATATGTTCTTCTTGTATTCTCTTATGTGACGGCCTCTAAAATAAACCTTATATATGCCTAGGGTTGTGAGAAAAGAAACCCTACACAAATACAGAAGCCTGACCCAAAAATTAGATCTAAAAATCTGAATTTTCGTAACCTCGATAGATACCTTGATCGATCGAGAAGCTGTCGAGCTTCATTAAACCTCGATAGATAGAGGTGTCGAGCAGGTGTCCACAGGTGTCTAGCAGGTGTCCAACTATTTGTCCAACTTTAGTGAACACTTTTTCTTTACTTGTTTCTTGGTCCAATCTTCATGGCTTTAATACTAGACTTGAACAACATGTTCTTTGAAGTACTAAATACATCTTAAATCTATCCAAATACAAGTAAAGTGTATTTTGGCAAAGGATTATCCAACTACATAAAATAAGTCCTTAACAAAATGTTCATAGGTATTTTACACACTAATTGATCTTTCAAACCCTATTTTTTTTTTTATCTTCAAAGAATAAGAATTATCTAATTAGATTAGGGGTATTTTTGACTTTTTTTGAAGTCATAACCAACTTTTTGAATCCTCTTAATATATTGAGATTTTAGGGAAAAAAAAAAATATATTAAACGTGCATGATATATATTTAAATTGAGAGTGTGCTAATTTTTAGGAAAATATTTTCTTTGGTAGGTTTTTTTTTGTTTTTGAATTTTGTTTGAATTACAATTTTAACTCTATTTTTTATTTTTTAAGTATAAGGATTATCTAATTAGATTAGGGGTATTTTTGACATTTTTTGAAGTCATTACTAACTTTCTGAATCCTCTTAATTTATAGAGATAAACTATAATTAAAAAAAAAAAAAAACCCAATCACATATACTCAATAAAAATCACCACACATATTATCTTATTAAAAATTAGGAAAAAATTATAATAAGTAGTATTAAATTTAGGTAAGAATTTTCATATGTGACTAATTACCGAACTTTTTCAAAAAACTGATTTGACTAATTATTTGTGTTTTTATGATAAGAACTGTGTTTAATTTTAAATGTATTCATATGTATGCACGTGTTACTTGCTATCTTTAAAAATAATTTGACTAATTATTTATATTTTTATAATAGAAATTGTGTTTCATTTTAAATGCATCTATGCGTTTGTATAGATTACATGCTAGTTTTATATATATATATATATATATATATATATATATATATATATATATATATATATATATATTAATAGTCAAATCTTAGAGAAAATTCAATTAGATTTTAATTGGATTCTCAATTTTATGCCATGTGCTCCATTTAATTTATATATATATATATATATATATATATATATATATATATATATATATATATATAGTAATAGGTAAATCAATGAGAAAATCCAATTAAGTTTCAAATTGGAATTTAATTTGAGTCTAATTTTGCGCCATGTGTCTCATGTAATCTAAATTTTAGAATTTTGTGCCAAGTGAGTTAATTTAGTGTAAAAATTGAATTTCAATTAGATTCTAATTAAATTCTAATTTGAAACTTAATTGGATTTTCTCTCTGCTTTACATGTTATTATATATATAGATTTTTAAATTTTGTGCCAAATTAGTTAATTTAGTGTAAAAAATGATGAGTCTAATATAATAAATCATAAAAAACATAATCATATAACAAAAAAAACTCAAATTTATAAGTCATCTATATATCTATTTATATATTAATGGGTAAAACTTAGAGAAAATGGAATTAGAATTTGAAATTATACTCCAATTTTGCGTCATGTGTCTAAATTTATGTAGGAACTACACCATAATTATCCACTTAAGCTTGTGCCATGTGTCTACTTAAGTTTTTTAATCTTTGTGTCAAGTGAGTTAATGAGTAAAAAATACTAAGAATCTAATATTAATAAACTATAAAATTAAATAAAATAAAAAACAATCGCATATACTCAATAAAAATCATCACATGTTTCTCAAAAAATAAATAAAATAAAAATCATCACATAACAAAAATCACTACACGTTCTATTTTATTAAAAATTAGAAAAAAAATGATTATAAGTAGTATTAAATTTAGATAAGAATTTTAACATGTGATTAATTACGTTTATTTTAAAAATAATAATTTGACTAATTATCTATATTTTATGATAAAAATTGTGTTTAATTTTAAATGTATCTATATGTATGCATGAATGCATGTGTTACATACTTTCAAAAAAATTAATTTGACTAATTGTTTATATTTTTATAATAAAAATTTTGTTTAATTTTAAATGCATTCATGTGTTTGCATGGAATTACATGCTAGTATATATTAATAGTCAAACCTTAGACAAAATCCAATTAGATTTTAATTGGATTCTCAATTTTATGCCATGTGTCCCATTTAATTTTTAATGTTGTGCCAAGTGAATTATTGAGTGTAAAAATCAAAGAGTCCAAATCCAATTAGATTCTAAATTGAATATCAATCGGAGTCCAATTTTCCGCCACGTGTCCATCTAAAGTATTAATTTTTGTGGCAAATAAATTATTAGGTGCAAAAACTAAAAAACTTTAAAACCGATTATATACACACACACACACACACACACACACACATACATATATATAATTTGAACCTCTTCTAATAAAAGTATAATTTGAATCATATAATTGTGATTGTTTTTAATTGTATCCGTGCATATATACGGGGCTACACATTAGTAAATTATAATAGCCCAACAATTAGTACCATAGAATATAACTGTTCTTATAGTAGTTCAATAAAAATTTTCATTTAATTTTGTAGGTACTTTACAATTACACAATACTTTAGCTGCACTTCTCTATACTCAACTTCATCCCCTATTCTTTTACTATGATTAACATATTTCCTAGACTTTACAAATTATTGATCCAAGATGCTAAAATTTCTTGATATGTAGTATCTTGCTTTTAACCATCAAGTTTTATAGTTACTTCATTTTGTATTCTATTTTTACAAAAATTAGATTCTAAATTTTATTGTCAAATTTCTAACTCGACATTATCTATTTAAAGAAAAAAAAAAAATCTCTACTTAGGATTTTGTTAAGAGTGGAATTCAAGAACTATGGTTTCTAGCTGGATTCGAGGTCAGCTGGTCATCCAAGAAGATAGAGAGAAGAAACAGAGAAAGAAAGGATTTGGAATTGAGATTAACAACATTCTTATGGTTGATTCCTTTACAACAGCCACTCAGTACTTCTTATACATCTTCTCGCACAACCCTCCAGATGGCGCTAACAGCTAATCAATTGATTCTCTAACTACCTTCTAACTGCCCTGCCACTAACTAACTTGTATACAACACATGACACCACAATTACACTACAACCATATAAGCACTGATACAACAAGTACTCTACAAGCATACAATATAAGCATAATACTGCAAAATCATTCCTAACAGATTTTCTCATTTGCTAAACATAAATTTTTTTTTTTTTTGTTGAGAAAAAGACTAAACATAAAAATTATAATGGAAAAACTGGGAAAGGGATAACTGGATAAAAAGAAATAAGTGGCCGTATCTTATCTTATGTTCTCTTCATGTGCGGGATTATATCGGATTGGAGGAATCAGTTATTTGATTCCATACAAATTTGAAAGGAACCTCTTTATTATTATTTTTTTTTAATTTTTTTTTTTGATGAACAATTTGAAAGGAACCTACCATCTAGAAGGTAACAGAAAACTGCTCCAACACTTTAGGGACAAAAGTGTTTAATAACTATTCATATTTAACATTTTAGGTTCTTTTTGGAAATCGGAATCAGTATCTATAATATATATATTATGTTTATAACATTTTCACAACTAATCATAAATTGTAAATTCTTATTGGTTCCAGTCTAAACTTAACACTAAAAATATTTTTTACGAACCAATAATAACTTGTTTATGATTTGTTATTAAAGTGTTGTAAAAATGGCTTTTAAAAAAAAAAAAAAAGTTTTGTGAAAATATAATGAATAATGCATTTTTCATAAATGATGACTCAAAAATCACAATACAAAGAGAAATATACTTTTTCTTACAATAGGAATAGGAGTTTGTGGTGTAGTTTGAATAGACCTCTTTAAAGAGTGCAAGGATTTGATCAAATCACTCTCAAAGTCTTATGCTTTTTTTTTTTTTTTTTGAGATTATTTTAGGATTTCTCAATTAATGCGAGTAAGTTGTCATTGTTTATACTTTATATGTTAAAACTTAAATACAATCCTTACATACAATAGGTTATATTTTTCAATTAAAATCAAATACATTGCTGTATTGAATTTAAATGTCATTAGAAAAGATGATATTATTCATGTTGCATTGGTTAACACAACTATATGTTTGAATTAAATTGGAGAACTTAATATATAACACCAACCTGACTGGACCCCAATTTAGTTATTTATTTATACTAGACTGTAATATGTGCTTGCATATGACCTAATTTTATCTAGGTGTGAGGTGGTCATATAATATAGTGTGTATATATATATATATGTGTGTGTGTGTGTGTGTGTGTGTGTGTGTGTGTGTGTGTGTGTGTGGAGGTAAAATAGATAAAATGTTTATTTGGGCCTTGGGCTTGATTTGGTGGTGTAAGTCTGTCCGAGCAGAGATTTTGAGGCCCACAAGCCAGTGCACACTACGAGAAGTGGATGAGTCGTCCGAGGAAGAATACCTCTTCGGTTGGGCCCAGTAAAGGTCATGGGACATACCAAAGGATTTAGAGACAGAATTCCGGAAGATCTATTGGGTAAAGGCGTGATCCACGCAATGGTTAGAAGGAAGAACGTGTGAGAAATATCAGAGGAGAAAAAACTGCTACCACCGCATTAAAGACCCTGCACTTACCTCCCTAACCGCATTAATGGGGAAATGACCTCTGAGCAGTGTGGTTCAGCTTTCCAGCTGGTATTTGGAGGTTTAAAGAAAGTACTGGATGAGACAAGTATCTAGGGAGGAGATTGGTGATACACGTGAAAGAAAGAAGGAAGAAGAAGATGGATACGAGGGAAGAAGAAAGAGATAAAAGGTAGAGGATGGCAGAAGGAAGGGGGGATCGAATACTTGAATTGTAATTGGAATATTGTTCTTATGTTCTTAAAAGAAAGAAAGGCAATACAGGTGGTCCTCGGCTTACGTCCGAGGAGAGATTCTTTACTGTTCTCATCTATTGAACATGCAAATAACGGCAATCTAGCCTGTTTTTCCCTTGTCCAACATCCACAGTCTAGGTTTCAAGCCCACACTCTACAAATTTTTATTGTATAAGGCTCTTTGGGCCTGAGTCCACCTAGCGATTGGACTGGGTACAAATTGTGCACCTACAATATATATATGATTCAATTAGTTAATTATTAGCTTTAATGATCATTTTTGGTCCTCAACCCTTACCACATGTTTAAAAAAGGTTCCTAATTTTTTAAATATGTCATTTCAATTCTTAACTTTTTATTTTTGGGTCAAATTAGTTTTTGCCGTTGAGTAGTGAATGAAAAAAAATTTGATGTGGCTAACAGAAATGATTTCTCCATCTACCTCCTTCAAAAACCCTCAAATAAATCCAGTACTTACTTCAGCTATTCGTCGTTTCTCTTTCTTGGTTCGATGATTTCTCCATTGAAAGAGCTCTACAGTAGTTCTTGTCATCCATTTCTCCCCCAACCTTCCTCTTGACATTATTGGCACCTTTAACAAGGGCTAGAGGAGTTCTCTCATTACTACAATATGGCATTAGTTCCCATCATATTACCAGAAACCTCTCTTCTACCTTCACAGAAAAGAGTTGTCCCATATATTAGCCTTAGCCCTCAAAGGTTACAAAATTTTCCCGATGTCCTAGAAGAAATAAGGATCATATCCTAGAATATTATGAGTGCTTGGCGTGTGAGAATTGTGACCCAAGGGAACCATTAGATTCCCTCTTTAACGAGTAAAGAGAATAAATGTCTTGGTAGCAAATTTCAAAGGTGGAGATTCATCTAATGATAATGTTTTCCCTAATATAAGGGACTTACATGGAGTCTTTTTTTTTTTTTTTTTTTTGAGAAACAAACACACACATAGAGAAGAGGGAAAGGGGTTCTAACACAAAATCACACCACAACTCCACTTAAAAACCATGGTACTTAATTAATTTACATGGAGTCAACGCTTAATTAATTTACAAAGAAAAATTAAAACCTTTAAAATGAACTTTATTGACAAATAGTGAAATTACATAAATTGATGAAAGAAAACCAAATTACAAGCCTTTGGTCTAAATAGAGGAAAATTATTAGGTACTTTCGGAGTACTATAAACGTGTACTCCCCCCTCTCACATGAATGATAGGTCTCACAATGAATTTAATTAGTAGGACCTATTATTCACGTGAGAAGAGGGAGTACGCATTTATGATATTCCGAAAGTACACAATAATTTCTCATAAATAAAATTTAAAGAAGGAAAATACATTGGTATGTTTCCTAATTACAATCTAAACCGTATTAAAGAAGATATTAAAGTGGGGTTGGGTCGAGTAGCATGGGATGCATTGTAGTGCTGTAATTTCTAACCATTTCATAAATAAAATAAAAATAAAAAATAAAAATACATTGGAGAGACCTATTACACATCCCATAAACTAAGTTCAAGGACATCTTTTCGGAAAGGCGTTAAAGCTCCCAACTCGCCTGATCAAAATTTGATCACTAAAGGTACAATAACGAATAGAAAATAGCTTACTTATGCAATATGCATTTAATTAAAGAAACAGTGAAAACAAAAATAAAAATTAAAAATTAAGAACAATCCCACACACTCATTGTTCGCACAATCAAAGAATAAAGCTAATAAATAAAAGACACAAATGTTCACCGGTCAAAATAGCCAAGTACCACTATTTGACAAAATATGTATGAATCTACTACTGTTTGCAAAATAATTAGGGATCTACCACTTTTCTAAAATTTGAGTTTGTAAAACTCGAGTTTCACAAACTCGAATTCCATGAAAAATTTTTATGTAACTCGAGTTTCATAAAAAATAACACGGCAAATTTAAAAGCTATTTTTTCAGGGAACTCAACTTTGTGGAACTTGAGTTTTATGGCAAACTCGAGTTTCACAAACTTGAGTTTGAGTTTCAAAAAGGTAGTAAATTGCTAAATAGTTTACAAATAGTGGTATATTGTAAAATATTTTGCCAAACAGTAATATATGGCCATTTTGGCCAAGATTCAATATAATAAAACCTTCAAGGGTGCTTGGAGTCCCAGAAGTTTTGGCTTTTGTGAGAGAGGAATTCAATGAAGAGACAATCTAGAACTTTACTAGTAAGGCAAGTTGGGCGTTTGCAAAGATCGCATAGAGTCTAGGCTATAAAGGGTTTTGTAAATCGTTGTACTTTATATAATTATATTAATCTACTAAGTTACTTTTATATTGGCGTTTTTAATTATTAAATTTATTAATTCTGCAAAGTTACACACGGAGGGTTCTAATTATATTTTTTCACCAAGGAGTTTGATTTTTCATGGTGATCAACCAACAAGGTTCACATTGACCTCAATCTAAGGTATGCAAAAAAAACCTAGCCGTCACTCTCTAAGATTGTATCATAATTAAACACTGCCTTCGCTAAGCATTAGAGGTCCCCTATCAGTCACTCCATTTCAATTTTCATCTTCATTAAAAACACTTGTGGGTTTGGTGACCGTACGATCAGTTGCATCAACAATATCATTTATCATTCATTCTGCATATGAAGAAAAAAAATGGTGAGAGCCTTAGAGAAATCCAAATTTATCCCACTAAGCTATTTTCTTGGCCATAGAATTTTATAAATTGGGTATCCTTTCCTTTCGGTTGGGAATAAAGTTTCCAGAATCATCAAATTGCCAATTGGTCAAATATATGCCATTCAAACATGGCCATTATTTGGATACGAGATGCAATCTTATCTATGAACAGCAAAATGTGGAAGCCTATAAAAGACTCCTCGAGCGACCAAGAAATGCATACCATAGAAATCTCACAGATTAAGAAGATTTCAAAATGCGCAGAAGCTATGGTTACCAACAGCAGAGCTATGAGATGCAGGAGGTTCAACAGCAGAGCTATGCCATGAACCAGCAGGAGGCTGCTTGGAAATCCCAAAATCAATATCGCAACCAATATTCAGACATGGAAATTGTGCCTAGTGCATGCATTGATTCTCAGCTCTTGAGGCGCCAAAATAACTTCAATGGAAAGCAAGGTCTGCATCGAAATGGCTGGATGGGCCAAGAGGTGCTCCAAAATGGCTGGAATGGCCAAGATATGGGCCAAAATGGATGGAATGAAACAAGTGCCTACTCTAACTCTAGCCATGTCTCTGGCGGCAATAGGTTGCCGCGGGGCAATGGCTTCAAGGCTGGTTCTCAGTTCTCACAAGGTGTCATGCTCAACAATGAGATGGAGGAAGATTTTGAATATGAAACTTTCAACCAGGTGCAAGCTGCTCCATCTACAGTGAGGGTGCAGGAAATGAGGTATGAGCATAGCAGTTGGGGTGACAATGGCCATCCCCGCCGTAGGAATATGGTGATGCTCAATGGGAATGGCTGCTGGAGAGTCTAGTTAAAGCCTATTATCATTATGAGATTTGACATCTCTTCTACGAAGAGTATGCTTGGTGTTCTCTCTTAATTTGCTTGTGTTATCTGGCCTCTGTGTGTTGTATTAAGATACTATGTGTGTATAATAATGAAAACTAAAGAACTTTCTAGTTGCTGACCCAGAGGCATCAATAAGAGTTTGCTTTTATTAACTGGGAACATGGTTATCTTGAATTTTGTTTTAGCGTTGATACACAATTTGTGCTCTTAATCATATTTGTAAGGTTTGAGAAAATCTGAAAATGATTCTTGAAACTGGACTACATCCCATTATTTGGACAGAATTCAGATTAGAATTAGGAAGCAAAAACGTGCAGTAGATTCCCCATGGATCATGAACCTTTAGAGTTCCACTTCAAGCATTGAGTTTCTAAATCATATCCATTCATTTTGAAACATGTTTATAGAAACAACAATTTATATACTACTAGAAAAAGACAATACTTAGTTTTTGTAATGGATGAAAATAAATTATTATATATATATGAGAATAAATTTTCCCAACTATTAGGCATTAGACTAAATGGTGTATCTTTTCAATAGGTGGATGAAAATAATCTATTTATATGTTTAGTGGATTAGTGGGTGACAAAAAGAATAAATATGTGAAGTTAATATGGATTAGCTGGTATAAAAATGTGAGTTTAATATAGTTATAATTTTCAAATAAAATTCCATCACTGAGTAAAAGTTCATTGTCAAAATTTAACTTTTCATTACAAGTATATTATTTTTCAATTGAAATATGCCAACAAAATGAGCGGACTAAATTTTTGGTCATCAGCATTTAAATAAATATTAACTATTACCATTTTAATTTTTTTTTTTTTAAATTATCGATATAGTGGCAACAAAATTCAACTCACTCATTATAGATGAATAAAATTTTAGAAATTTCATGGAAAAATTATACTGAGAATTTCAGAGAATCCTAATCTGATCCTATACATGAGTCCTAGCTTCAAAATGTTAAAAGGACTATGACAAGCATGGCTAAAATGGTTATCTTTTTTTCCATCTAATAATTTCAAACTAAAGTGTCACAATCCTATTATTTTGAAGCTATTGTTTCAGTCAGTGCAACTCCATTTGGAAAAGCAACTTCCTTTATTCTTCCTCTTCTCATAGTCCTATACTCCTATCTACCATCCAATTGAGTGTAATTACTGCAGATCTTATCTCCTTTTTTAAAATTAATTAATTAATTAATTTTCACCTCATATATTTTATTTGCTAGTCTTCTAGATATATTCGTTATGTATCCCACGAAATCATTGGAGTCATATTCTTTATATTTACATGACGTGTGTTTTTCTGATACAAGACATGACGTGTGTTTTTCTGATACAAGACATGACGTGTGTTAGATGAGAGTAAATACGTACACTTCGAGCATATTGCTTGAAGAGCTTTAGACACCCACAATAATGGAGGAAGCTTCTGCCACTTTTTGATCCCATATATATGTTACATCATCAATCATGTTTTCTTGAGTCTAAATGAAAGTAAAACATACTAATCATACTATATTTCATATCTTACTTTCAAGAAAATTTCTTTTCTATTTGAATTGTTTCATGATCAAAACGAATCATATCTTAATATCAACTAGGATTTGGTAATACGCAATTGGAAGTGTACAATTGCATCTGGACCCAAAGACGATCACGGGCTCAGGCCCAATGAGCCTTAAACAATGAAATTTTGTAGAGTGTGGGCTTGAAATCTAGATTAGAAGTACTGAGAACTTGATAACAGGCTAAAAGTTACAAACACTTGTAAATAATAAATGATAATTGCAAATAGACCTCCTCGGATGTGAGCCGAGGACTACTTCTGTATTATTTCTCTTTCTTTCTTAAAGGTTACAATTCTTAATTTTCTTTCTTAGTTCCAAGCCCCCTTTTCTTTGGCGTTCATACCCCTTAAATACTTCTTTTCCTGATACTTTTTTCACGTGTTACTCTAACCCACTCCCTCCTAGATATTTCCTTTCTTAGTGCCTTTGAATAGTGACCAGAAGTTTCAGTTTTACTGTTTAGGGGTCACTTCCCCATTAATGCGGCCAGAGAGGTAAGTGCAGAGTCTTTAATGTGGAGGTGGCAGCCTTTGCTTTTTGTATCTTTCTAACACCGGTGTACCTCGAAGGTTCAGGGTTTCCCCCCTTTGACCAACAGTCTTTCCGGAATATTGCCTTGACCTTCATGGTGAAGGTTCGAGTTCTCCTAGGTCTATCTGAGGAGAAACTTACCCTCGGATGTGTCCTCGGACCCTCGGCGTATGGACAGATTCGCAGTACTAACAAATTCTTAGCTTAAGAGCAGGTCGGCCCTCCTTGCTACAGCCCAAAGGCCCATATGCCCACCTGGGTCTTTTTACTCCCCACAATAGCCCCTCAAAACTCTATTTTTCACCATCCGAGGAGAAAAATAGGGTTTTGATCCAATAAGAACCTTCCCCACACGTTTTGTAAATAACCGCGCGTGTGAAGACCGTTTCGCGTTCTAGAGGATGCCACTTGGCGGTTTTATTTTCAAAAACGCGCGCATTTATTACCGTAAGTTACACCTTGTCCCCCACGTTCAACGGTGAGATGAGCATCCAACGGCCCTTGTTACTCCATGAAAATTTGGGTGGGACAAGTGCAATTTCGAGGCCACTTCCCGCACGTCGTGACGCTTCGGGAACCTGCGCCTTCATTTATTTCTTCAGAGGCTAATCCCATCAAAATATCAGTAATCACCTTTTGTTTGCACAAATCCGTGGAAATTCGCACAACTTCAAATTTGTAAGTGATTACTCCTCTTTCTTTAACCCATTCTCCTGGGATCCTGTCTTCGGCTCCCCTTCTAACCATTTTCCCTCTTAGAACTTAGTCTTTCGTTCCTTTCTGATGGGAAAGTTCAAGTGTCTAGTTGATACCGCCGCTGGGATGGAAGGTTTTAGGGCCAAGTATCGCATTCCCAGCGACGTAGGTTTAAAATATTGCCCAGCGGAAGCCGTGGCCGGTTCTAGGAAAACCAGAGAGGTCATCATCCCAATGGTCGCCTTTGTAGAAGGTGGGATAACCCTCCCAATGAAACCTGTAACCAGGGAGTACCTCCGCAACCACCGGTTGTGTCCCGATCAATGCGCTTCCAACGTTTTTAGAGTTTTGGGTAGCGTCGACGCTCTAAACGAGCAGATGGGTCTCAACCTTACCTGGCACGATGTCGTTTTCATGTACGAGTGCCATAAACTTACCAATGTAGGTTATTACATCAAATCCCGTTCCAGCGTAGTTAGGTTAATCTCCTATTTGCCCAAGTCTAATAAAGGCATGAAGGATGACTACCTCATCGTCTCTGGCAACTGGCACGATGGCCCCCACTACTCAGTTGAGTGGGGAGATCCAGGTGCGACACCTTAGGATTTAACTTCCCACCCTATAACTCCCTCTATCATTTAGGAATGTGCATTTGCATTTACTTGAGCGTCTAACTTTGATTTATTACATGTTCTACGAATCTGACCATGTTTGTTTATTTGGATGTCTTTCTTTGCAGATAAGCAAAACGTGCACCCCCATTTAAGCCACTGCAACGTTGCAGATTTGAATCGAGTGCTACGCTCCGAAGTGTTCGTCAGCGAAGACTTACAACTTAGGGCGACTCATTTGATTCTAGGGTACAAACCTATCTCCTCAGACTTTCAGGAGATCGAGAACGCAACAATTGTGGGTGACCGGAGGCGAAGAAGGATTCACGTAGCCAGGCCGCACTTCTTAGCTGACCACGACCTTCCCGACAACCCCAACACCATTCTGTACAGCTGTCCTATCGCGGCAATCCCCCTCTCAACACACTCCCAAGCAACTGCTGTCCCGGAGGAGCAAGTGTCCTCTTCACACACACTAGACGACGAAATATATAGCTTTCAGCTCGAGGAAGTCGAAAGACCCCGAGGAAACCAATTCGTCGTACTTTCTAATGAGGAAGAAGAGCCCACCGAAGCCTCCGGAATTGCAAGGTTCGTTGTTGCCCACCCTCTAGACAACTCCGAGGAGGACATGGACAGACTTCACGGCCTTCTGACCAAGAGAGGCGAAAAAGTCGTCCAGAAGAAGGCAGGAGGGTCCCAAGCTCTTCCATCCTTGCCACCTCCCCCTCCTCCAGCCGAACCCAAGTTTCCAGCTGAGAAGCCTAAAAAGAAAAGAAAGGGGGAGGCCGAGGAGACTGCTGGCAAAAAACAACAAGGCCAAGACAACAGCTGCAGCCAACTCAACAGCAAAAGCTAGACAAGGGCAAAGGTAGGGCTCGTTCAGTCGAGAGTGGGGAGATCAAAGATGTGGCCGAAGTGCACCGAGCACCGGCCACCTGGTCTCCTGACCTAAGACTGGACGGTGCACCTATTTCCTGCCAGTCTAGTATCAGGGCAATCCAATAAGGCCACGCCCACCACCTAGCCGATGCGTTGGAGCGCCCTCTTCTGCTGCCCAAGGACATGGAAATCTTGGAGAGAATGAGACAACCTCAACTATTCCTGTCTTTAAAAAGGGAATTAGCCCTGGTAAGTTTAATTTTTTATGAATATTCCCTTCTTCATAATACTGGATTATTAATG
This sequence comes from Castanea sativa, assembly GCF_040712315.1. Lineage (NCBI taxonomy): Eukaryota > Viridiplantae > Streptophyta > Magnoliopsida > Fagales > Fagaceae > Castanea > Castanea sativa. Next base: position 45,491,788 of record NC_134015.1, on the reverse strand, counting down.
AGTGTCCTGCTATATTTAATTCTCTAACACTTTATGTAGGCCGTTTAAGAAGTCTTTGTAGCCAAGAAGTTTGTAGAGGACTCTCAGAAGAAGGCCAGATTGGAGCTTGACATTCGAATGGAGACTGAGAAGTCCCTAGGCCAAGCCCTCGCAGAAAATGAGAAACTCGTCTCTCAGGTGGCTGATCTCAAAAGAGAAAGAGACGGTGCCGAGGCCAGCCTGAAGACTATGAAGACTCAAATAGAAGGGCAACGCAAGCTTCTCCGTGAAAAAGATGACGAGCTGGCCCAAGCCCAAAGGGAGCGCTCGAATTTGGAGAAGGAGCTTGCACGAATGAAGGAGGAAGCCGGCGCATTCAAACGCTCTCTGGAGGCCGCCAAGCAGGCGAGTTATGAGGAAGGGGTAGCTGCAATAGAGGAGCAGCTGACAGAGGCTTTCACGGCCTTGTGCGGGAGTGCGTCGGCAAGTGCGGGAAGCTGCGAATGTAGCGAGAGGTTCCTTCGGCCTCGGAGCGGGGAAGTCGAGAACGTTTGGCTTCCTGGACATACGGGGAGATAGAAGAGACTCCTGTGTTGCTCCTGCCCCTGAAGCAACTCTTCCTGCTCTTCCTACTATGGCCCCAAAGCTCGTTCCAGATCCTACAGAACCTTCAGGTTCCAACAAAGAGATGGAAGGGGGTGGGGATGCCGAGAAAGGCTTGAGCCAGACCGTGGAGCCCAATGTCCCTCCAACAAATGCAGCAGACAAAGGGAAGCAAGTTCTGTCTTCCTTTGAGTTGGAGCTAAGAAACACCAAGGCAACCAGCACTTCTCAGTAAAACCCCCCTCCAAGAGTTTAGGGACCAGCCTAGGACTTCTCTTTCTTTGTAATCAGAATTTAGCATGTAATGTATGCCAGAATTATTAATGAAAGACAATTTTTGTACAACTTTCTATCATGTTGTATTTGTTTTACTTTATTATTTTTGGACTTGTCGTAAAAGTTCTCATGAATACATAGTTAAAGGTAGGTCAGAACAAACAAATCTAACTCCAGGGATTGCACAATTATAACCTCCACACAGCCATGCGCATATTTGCTTGGCAAAGTAAAATACTTAAGAACCTGACAGAGAGTAACTTAGTTTGGATATCAAACAATGCCTTAGTTAAACAATGCCTTAGTTAAACAATGCCTTGTAATCTGTGGTATTACTTTTAGTAGGATGTAAGGTCCGAGAACCATTCCTTACAAAAATTTGCTTAACACCTAAAGACATGGAACTTAAAATCCGAATTAATGAATGGTAAGATACTGATTTCCACAAAACGTGTAATAGGAATAAGAACAGTGACAAGATATTAAGAATAGTAACTTTAACTGTTAATTTTCCCAAAGTAGGAGGTCGAGGACAGACACGACTAAGGTTACATTTAACAAATGATAAGATATCAATTTTCACAAGGTTTGTGGTCGAGGACTACACTTAAACAAATTTTCGTTCGACATTTAAGAATAGTAACTTCAAATGTTAATTTTCCCAAAGTAGGAGGTCCGAGGACTGGCATAACTAAGGTTCTGTTTAACAAATGATAAGATATCAATTTCCACCAGGTTTGTGGTCCGAGGACTACATTTAAGTTGTTTCGTTTTGACTCTCAAGAATAGTAACTTCAAATGTTAATTTTCCCAAAGTAGGAGGTCCGAGGACCCGACATAACTAAGGTTGTGTTTAACAAATGATAAGATATCAATTTACACAAGGTTTGTGGTCCGAGGACTACACTTAACCAAGTTTGTTTGACTCTTAAGAATAGTAACTTCAAATGTTAATTTTCCCAAAATAGGAGGTCCGAGGACCCGGCATAACTAAGGTTACATTTAACAAATGATAAGATATCAATTTCCACAAGGTTTGTGGTCGAGGAGGACTACACTTAACCAAGTTTGTTTGACTCTTACGAATAGTAACTTCAAATGTTAATTTTCCCAAAGTAGGAGGTCTGAGGACCCGGCATAACTAAGGTTCTGTTTAACAAATGATAAGATATCAATTTTCACAAGGTTTGTGGTCCGAGGACTACACTTAACCAAGTTTCTGTTTGAATCTTACGAATAGTAACTTCAAATGTTAATTTTTCCAAAGTAGGAGGTCCGAGGACCCGGCATAACTAAGGTTTTGTTTAACAAATGATAAGATATCAATATCCACAAGGTTTGTGGTCCGAAGACTACACTTAACCAAGTTTCTGTTTGACTCTTAAGAATAGTAACTGCAAGCACCAGAGGTACTTATAACTTTGAAATGTTAACTAACAAAAGCACATTTTATTAATAATAATACCTTCTAAGGTTATTTACATTCCATGGGCGTGGTACAATTCTTTCATCTAGGTCAGCTAGCCGATACGACCTTATGCCTATTACTGAAACAATGCGATAGGGGCCTTCCCAGTTTGGTCCTAGTTTACCCCAAGCTGGGTTCTTAAAAGTGCCCACAACTTTTCTTAGTACAAGATCACCAGGTGCGAGCGGCCTTAGCTTCACGTGGGCATCATATCCCCGTTTTAGCTTCTGTTGATAATAAGCCATTTGGACCATAGCTGCCTCGCGTCGTTCCTCAAGTAAATCAAGACCTTTCTCCAAGAGTCCATTGTTATTCTCCGGGCTAAAAGAACTCATCTTCAGGGTGGGAAAACCTGATTCCAGAGGTATAAGCGCCTCGGCTCCGTAAGTCATAGAGAATGGTGTTTCTCCTGTGGACCTGCGCGGTGTAGTCCGTACGTCCACAGAACATGTGGGAGTTCTTCTACCCATCTGCCTTTCGTATCGTCCAATCTTTTCTTGAGCCTACTAACTATGACCTTGTTAACAGCCTCGGCTTGCCCATTTCCCTGAGGATAAGCTGGGGTGGAGTATCTATTTATGATGCCCATGTCACCACAGTATTTCCTAAAAGCCTTGCTGTCGAATTGAACGCCATTGTCTGAGATAAGTGTGTGTGGTATACCGAATCTAGTGATGATGTTTTTGCAGAAAAATTTCTTGGAATCAACGTCCATGATATTTACTAAGGGCTCGGCCTCAACCCATTTAGTGAAATAGTCTGTCCCCACGAGAAGCCATCTTTTATTTCCTGCAGCCCTCGGAAATGGCCCCACTATGTCCAATCCCCACTGTGCAAAAGGCCAAGGACTGGAGAGAGGGTTTAGAGCCCCTCCAGGTTGATGAATATTATGGGCGAACCTCTGGCATTGATCACATCTTCGAGCATAATCCTGAGCCTCCCTCTGCATATTGGGCCACCAATAACCCTGAGTCAGAGCTCTATGGGCTAAGGATCTTCCCTCGGTATGGCTCCCACAAATACCTTCATGTAGTTCTTCTAGAAGTACTTTCGTTGATTTAGGGTGCACACATAACAAGTACGGTCCTGAGAAGGATCGTTTATACAGTTTCTGGTCCTCGGACAACCAGAAACGTGGCGCCTTTCGACGTATCTTATCTGCTTCGGACCTGTTCTCAGGAAGGATTTCATTCTTAAGGAAAGATATAACCGGGTCAATCCAACTAGGTCCAGGCCTTATCAGATGAATGCGAACTGCGTTGCCAGCAATAAGAGTTAACTCTAGTAAATCCTCCACGAGGATAATCCTGGGCAAGCCCTGAGCCGAAAACGTTGTTAACGTAGCCAAAGAATCTGCATGGGTATTTCCACTCCTAGAAACTTGAGCTAAAACGAAGGAGTCAAATTTAGCTTGCTGGCGCTTGACCTGGGCCAAATATTCTTGCATTCTTGGGTCCCTAGCCTCCATGGTCCCCGTGACTTGTCCAACCATTAACTGAGAGTCGGAGAACACATGGATTTTCTTCCCACCCATTCTGTGTACCATCTTCATGCCCACCAAGACTGCTTCATACTCGGCCTCATTATTAGTAGCCGAGAACGCCAATCTCAAAGATTTTTCGAAGACAATTCCCTTAGGGGACATCAGGACAAGTCCAACACCGGACCTGCGATTCGTGCCCCATCCACGTACACTTTCCAAGTCGGAGGAGTCTTCTCGTGCTCGAAACCAATGATTTTTCATCCATGTGTGCCTCTTTCGAGTTTCTTCTAGCAATGGTTCGGTAAACTGCCACCAAGTCGGCGAGGACTGGCCCTTCACGAGGTGCGAGGCTTGTATTTAACATCGAAAGGTTCCCAAAATGGTTCCCCATTTTGCCACCTACCCGAGTAATCGGCCGCGCGTAACACGCCTTAAGAGGCAATTGGGTCGGGACCACCACGGTGTGAGGCGAAAATAATGAGGAAGCTTGCGCGTGGCGTGAACTATGGCCGGAAGCGCTTTCTCTAAGAGCGAGATAGCGCACCTCGGCCTCGTTCAAAGACTTACTAACGTAGTAGACCGGTCTTTGCACCCCGCTTTCATTCCTTATAAGGACCAAGGCGGCCGCGTGGACGGCCCTTTGCCGGATAAGCAAACAAGACCTCGTCGCCTCGGGGCGAGACAGAATGGGTGGCCGAGAAAGATATTGATTAAGCTGTTGGAAAGCTAACACGCAGTCCTCGGTCCATTGAAACCCTTTCCACTTGTTCAACAACTGGAAGAAAGGACGACACCGGTTAGCTGACCGAGATATAAATCTGTTCAATGCGGCAATCATTCCGGTCAATTTCTGGATTTCTTTTGGGTTCCAAGACGGTTGCAAATCCTGAATAGCCTTAACCTGCGCTGGGTTTACCTCTATACCTCTATGAGTAATCATGTATCCCAAGAACTTTCCAGACCCCACGCCAAAAGAGCACTTTGAGGCGTTAAGGCGCAGCTTGTAATTTCTTAGCACCTGAAAGGTGTTGGCCAGATCTTTCACGTGTGAAGGTATTGTTTTACTCTTCACTACCATATCATCCACATATACCTCAATGGTCTTCCCTAGTTGCTATTCAAACATTCTGGTCATCATTCTTTGGTAGGTAGCCCCAGCATTCTTCAACCCGAATGGCATGACCTTATAGTGGTAGTTCCATGTTGGAGTAATGAAATCGGTCTTCTCCTGATCCTCCAATGCTAATGGAATCTGATGGTAACCCTGGAAGGCATCCAAAAAACTCATACGAGGATGTCCGACAGTGGCATCCACTAGTTGATCAATACGCGACATTGGGAACGAATCTTTGGGGCAGGCCTTGTTCAAATCCGTAAAGTCCACACATACTCTCCACGTTCCATTCTTCTTTTTAACCACAACCGTATGCGCCAACCACTCGGAATAAAAAACTTCTTTAATAGCCCCGGCCCTCTTGAGTTTGAGCACCTCTTCCTTCACAGCCTTAGAATGTTCTTTGGAAGAACGCCGAGGTGGCTGCCTTCTCGGAACAATGGTAGGGTTGACGTTTAAACGATGACAAATGAAGCTCAGATCTACGCCTGGAGCCTCATAAGGATCCCACGCAAAAACATCGATATTGTCTTTCAGAAATTCCAACAACTCCATCTTCTCCTGGTGCGGCAAGCGTATGCCGACTCGGAAGAACCTCTCTGGATCATCGGCTATCAAAAACTTCTCTAACTCCTCACAATGGGCCTCCTCTCCTGTCACCACTACAGGTGCATTAGGAGCTGTTAATTGCTATGATTCTTGGATGGGCAAAGCTGATGACTCGGCTTCTGTCTGATGAAGCACTGCGGCCGATATGCATTACCTGGCCACCGATTGGCTGCCGAGGATTTCCTCAACATATTCCCCCAAGGGGAATTTAACCTTAACATGCAAGGTAGAGGAGACGGCTCCCAAAGCATGCAGCCACGGCCTGGCGAGGATAGCTGTATACGGGGAGTACGCATCAACCACAATGAAATCCACCTCAACCGTTTCTGAACCAGATTGAATGGGTAGGCGAATCTGTCCCTTCGGCATAACGGCTCTTCCTTCAAAACTTATGAGTGGTGAATCATAAGGAGTGAGATCCTCCAGCTTCAACCTTAGCCCCTTAAATAAATCAGGGTACATGATATCTGCACTGCTGCCCTGATTTATCATCACCCTCCTCACATCATAATTCCCTATCCTAAGAGTAACTACAAGAGCATCGTCATGGGGTTGGATAGTCCCCACTTTATCCTCCTCGGAAAATCCCAAGACGGGAAAATTCAGCTTCACCCTCTTCGGCTGCGAGCGACTCCTCGGCACGAGGATGTGAAAGCTGCCATCACCACTGGTTGGACCGAGAGCCGGTCAGTCTGTGCAGCAAAAAATAACATTGATCATTCCTAACGCCGGCGAGATGAGCCGTTCCTCGATTGTTTGAGCCGATTAATTGCCACCCACCAAGTTGACACAAGTCTTTGCTTTAGTTTTCCTTCAACGACCGGTTGCTCCAAGTGGTTCCAAAGGGTCCCGAGGTTCTCGGTAGTATGGCCCACATCCCGATGGTAATGACAAAAGAGGTTCGATTCCTCTTCGCGGGGTCTCCGCCATCTTACCGAGGCCATACGAAGAAGGGCTCCTTACGAACTTTCTCCGACAGCCGATGTCTTGGTTCTCGGAACACAATGTTCACGGCCGAGTCTTTGCGGCGGACTACCCAACGTAATCTCTCCTCGGCTTGTTGTTGTGGTACCCGTTCGACACGAAATCCCTTCTCTCTGGCGGATAACATTCTCCTTACACTTTCCTTGCTAGCTGTGGTCTTCCTCCACTCTTTTGTACTCGTCAATACGGTCCATGAGGCGACGTACGCTGCGAGACGAGCTTTTGGTCAAAGACTTTCTCAAGTCGTGATCGTAGGAAGACCTACCTTAAAGGTATTGAGTGCCACCTCATCAAGTCACCATCTATTTCATTAAACATTTCCTAGTACGGTCGGAATATGCTTTCAACGTCTCCCCTTCCCTCATGGTCATGGATAGCGGCGAGTCCAATGGCGGGGTACTCTGCTACACATAATGAGCGAAGCGAAATACTCTAGTGAGCTCCCCAAACGAACCTATAGACCGATTTAAGGCCGTTGAACCACCTCGCTAGCAACGGGTCCCGAAGCTAGAGGGAAAACTTTACACATCGAGCCTCGTTATGAGAGTGCACCGCCATCCTCTGGTTAAAGTGACTCACGTGCTCCACCAGATCAGTTTGGCCATTGTAGATGGTGAAGGTAGGCTGGGTGAATCTCCTAGGAAGCTTCCCTTTCTCAATCCTCCCTGAAAATGGAGATTTGGAGAGTTGGTGCAACGCCCGACTCATAGCATCGTTCCCTAAGCCCCTAGAAGAAAGCTTCTTACGTCTGCGAGCTGGCTGGTCGTCCTCCTCACAAGAGGACATTGCGCTAGGGGGTGAGCATGACCTTGAGCTGTAACTACCTCCCCGGACTTCCTCTAAAGAAGGATTAGATGAGGACGGTGAAGACTTATGTCTAGCGCGGCGCAGCTTTCTTTTCAAACGACCAATCTCCTTCTGCATGGCTTTAGCACCATCCTCGTGAGTGGTGTTACCCCCGCCCTGAGTGTGGCTAGCCCTGGGGTATTCTGTATGGACACTTCCCTCATGATCCCTTTGACGCTCAAGACGCTCGAAATGATCCTCCGGTTGTGATCCCTGTGATTCCGCATGGTGAGAACCTAGGCCTGCCATTGTATCCCAGCTCCTTTTTTACTAGATTCCCACAGACGGCGCCAATTGTAAGTGCACAATTGCACCTGGACCCAAAGACGATCACGAGCTCAGGCCCAATGAGCCTTAAACAATGAAATTTTGTAGAGTGTGGGCTTGAAATCTAGATTAGAAGTACTGAGAATTTGATAACAGGCTAAAAGTTACAAACACTTGTAAATAATAAATGATAATTGCAAATAGACCTCCTCGGACGTGAGCCAAGGACTACTTCTGTATTATTTCTCTTTCTTTCTTAAAGGTTACAATTCTTAATTTTCTTTCTTAGTTCCAGGCCCCCTTTTCTTTGGCGTTCATACCCCTTAAATACTTCTTTTCCTGATGCTTTTTCCACGTGTTGCTCCAACCCACTCCCTCCTAGATATTTCCTTTCTTAGTGCCTTTGAATAGTGACCAGAAGTTTCAGTTCTGCGATTTCAAGGGTCACTTCCCCATTAATGCGGCCAGAGAGGTAGGTGCAGAGTCTTTAATGTGGAGGTGGCAGCCTTTGCTTTTTGTATCTTTCTAACACCGGTGTACCTCGAAGGTTCAGGGTTTCCCCCCTTTGACCAACAGTCTTTCCGGAATATTGCCTTGACCTTCATGGTGAAGCTTCGAGTTCTCCTGGGTCTATCCGAGGAGAAACTTACTATCGGATGTGTCCTCAGACCCTCGGCGTATGGACAGATTCGCAGTACTAACAGATTCTTAGCTTAAGAGCAGGTTGGCCCTCCTTGCTACAGCCCAAAGGCCCATATGCCCACCTGAGTCTTTTTACTCCCCACAGCAATTATGCTGGTGTGTGTTAGATGAGAGATTATACACACTTAGGCATCATATTTCCTATAATTATGTTATGTGTGTTAGATGAGAGATTATACACGATATATCCATGATTGAAGAGTTTTAGACACCCACATTATTGACGGGGAAGCTTGCACCACTTTAATCCCATATACATAACATCATCAATCCTGTTTTCTTGAGTCTAACATGAAAGTAAAATATATTATTCATTATGTATCATATGTTACTTCCAAGAAAATCCATCTGAATTGTTTCATCAAAACGAATCACATCTTAATATCAACTAGAATTTGGCAATACGCAGTTATGCTGACATGACTTAAGATTCCACAAGTTTATCCCTAAAATTATGCAAATTGTTAAAACGTTTAACACGCCTAACTTAAACTCCCAAGCATAACTAAATAGTCCAAGTCAGGAAATCAAATTTGTCTTCTGAGAACAAAAGAAAAAACAATGTCAAACTTCTCATGCGTCTATCTTCAAAAGACCAGTGAAGTGACAATTTGGACTATTTTAAACCAGAAGGTGGGCAAGATATTCGTTCGGCTTGTTCTCCTTAAAAAAATAAAAAAATAAATAAAAAATAAAAGAAGAAGGGAAAGATTCGGAGTTGTTTGGGGCCAGCCCTAGGCCTAGACCACTTAGGCCACCGCCTAGGGCCCTACCAGAGGAAGACCCCAAATTTTGGAGTAAAAATTGATATATTTTAAAAAAATGGAGATATAGGAAAAAAAAATTAGTTTTATAATTTTCCTCTATTTTTAAGAAGTTCCAAAGTATTGAGTAATGTTAGAGATAATACAACTTTAAATATATGGATCTTACAAATAGAATAATGCTATAGTTTTACAAACTATTTTATAACATTTCTACAAACTGTTGTTGTAGAAAATTCTTACTGGTTCTCATCTGGGTCCACTGATAACATCACTTTTTTATTTATCTATAATAATTCACCACATCATCAGTTTGTAAAAGTTTTAGAAAAAGAATTTATGTTTCTAGCATTTTCTTAATTTCACAAATATATGTGTCACTAATCGCAAGAAATAATTCAGATAGGAAAATGTTAGAAATATTATTAATTTTACTTGAAAATTTTACATATTGATGTGAAAATTAATATGATATGTGGACGTCAATAACCTATTAAATGTATTTTTAAATTATTTTTTGTGATTAATGATACATCTTTGTAAGCCTCATGTTGTAAAATTTATAATATCCCTACGTCATTCATTCAAATATTTGTTTATTATCTTCTTTAAATGTCACTAATTGTATTCATTTCTACATCATTTGAAATTTTTTTTTTTAGTAAAATTTGTTATAGATTAAGCATTTTTTCACACAAAAAAAAAATTACAGAATAAAAGGAATAGATTTTTATTATTAAAAAATTATGATATTAAATACTAGTTAAATATTATTCAAATTATAACAAAAATACCTTATTTAAATATATTGCCTTAAGCTTCTAAATTTGTTAGACTGTACCTTGGTTTCCATATATGAAAAGAACAAAAATTATCCCCAACTAGTTTAAGAAATTTCAATTGGCAACAAAGTTACAACTTACAAGTACTTTATAGATTCCTTATGCCTTGATGATATGACCCAAACATGGATGGAAGAAAACGTAGTGCTGTTTCCTTTTTCTTTCTAGGTTCGCGGGTCCAAAAAATTAGGCCAAAAAATAGAGTATTATATTCAATCACATCCTTCGGGAATAAAACCATTGCTCTATAAATTACTGTCTCGAAAATATAACTACCACATCAAAAAAAAAACAGTTGAATAGCGACACAAAATGTTCGGAAGTACTCATCATCATCATCATTCCAAGCACCATCACCATCACCATCATCATCATGGTGAGAATAGGAGTACCTCAGATGAGTACCAAGTTTATCAAAACACAATTTCTGACGTTATGACTGAAAGCCTCCACATTGATCGTCCTCAATACCCAAAAGTCCAACAACATGTGACATACAACAATGATTATGAGGAGGAACGTGTTACAGAGGCCCCAAGAAGGGTGCGACTTGCAGGGTACGAGTATGCTCCCCAATATGCCAAACTTAGCGGTAATCATGTTCATGAAGCTGTCGACGAAGAAGCTGAAGACTTTATCAAACTTGAGCACAAAAAGTTTGAAACGAGCAAGATGATGACCATGAGGTCTCGCTGAGTGATAACATTTATAAGGTTTATATTATATATATACAGCATTACCCTGATCAGTAATACATATATATAGGTCATGGGAAATTTGTGTTCATGCAATTTGTTGCAAATTATCTATAGCTTAAATAATGCATCAAATTGCCTTTTATTTTTTATTTTTTTTGACATTATTATGTCTCATATGTACTGGTGAAATACTTCCTAATAAAGTGCTTTGTGTTTTGTGTTTTGTGCATTTTTTACTTTTTTTTTTTGTCCTCTCTTTTTTTCATGGCAGATATTTTCATCAAATTACTGGTTGAAGATTATGAACAAAAACATCATATGTTACATGAATAATAAATTTATAATCATAAAGAGTGTTATAGCACAAATAGTACCTTTTAGTATTTTCAACAAAAATATTTAAAGGTTCAAATTTTCGTCCCCAATTATCAAATAATTAAAAGCAAAGTATATATCAATAAAACAAATTCTTATTAAAGCTTTCTTTCTTTCTTTCCTTATTTTTTTTTAATAAAAAAAAAAGGTGGATTACATTTCTGTAATTTAACTCTATGACTAAAGTTTGTCTTGTTTGATTTGTGAATTACCAAAAAGCTTGACTTGTTTGATTTGTGAAATTTCCTTTAAAAGGAAGTTTTTTTTTTTTTTTTTGAGAATCAAACTTTAAAAGGAAGAATTTAATAAAATTTAGTTAGGGTTTGGATTGACCTATTCCATGTGACAAAAAATGTGTCAATAAGGGTTTTTGTAAGAGTTTTTATGTTAGGTAAAAGTATATCAAAGAGTTGCTTGAAGATATCAAAGAATTGAATGTGTGGTAGAGCAAAATCAAGATTCTCTTGAGCGATCATGAAAGTCAAATAAAAAGTTCACGAGATGCTTGACATTCGCTTGAGTGAGATGATGATAGAATTAGTCGTCTCCATTCTTGTAGAAGTTATATTCAAACCAAAGTTTAACCTATCGATATATGCCCTTTGAAGCACATTTTCATAACAAGAAGGTTGCCATACAAGAATATCTTGAGTGACTTTCTACAAGAAACTATTTTTATTTGGAATAATAATAATAATAATAATAGATGATTTGGAATATGACATTCTTTTTCATGTTATATATTAAAATATTGTTATATGTAATTAAAAGGATTACTAATGTGATAAATACAATTATTTTTATATTAATTATTTAATTATAATAAAGTTTTGATGTCATTTTTCTAAGATTTATATATATGAAAAACAATTGATTTGAAATATGATATTCTTGATTAAGTTCAGTTACTTTTGCAACAGTTGAAACAAAGTCCAACAAAAAAAGAAGAAAATTTTAATTACACACAATTAAGAATGTAAAAAAAAAAAAAAAATTGCATTTCTATTTACCAAAACGATATTTGCATTCCTGAGTGGGCATAAAAAATACCTATCTATATTAGTCACTATATTATTCAATTTTTAAATGCATATAGTATGATCAAATCACTATACTACTTTGTCTTTTTATTTTGTCTATAAACATAGAACAGTCAATATTAAAATTTTGTACAAAAAAAATTATTGAAATATTAGAGGAAATTAATAATAAAATGAACCGCACATCGTGCGAGAGTTCATCTAGTTTAAACAAAAAGACAAATCTAACTATGTGTGTATTTGATCTTGTTAGCGTAGTGGATTGTTCAATATGTAAATAGATCTCATGTCCAAAGCATATTTCTGAAAGGTTTTGAAGATGCACGCTAGGATGTATGTTCAGATTCAAGAAAAACTATCACTGGATATTGTGTATTCTTTGATTTCACGGAAATCAAAGAAGCAAAACACTATTTCTAGGTCCATAGAATAAGCTGAGTATAGGTGAATGGTAGTTGTTGTTTATGAGATTACATGGATTTTGTAGGTGCTTAAGGAATTAAATGTTATTCATGACATTCATAAATAAAAAAAATTTTAAAAAATGCCATTCATGACAGACTTGCATTACTCTTCAATGACAGTCAAGTTGTTTTAATATAAGAAAAAATCCTGTCTTTCATAAATGTATGAAACATATAAAAATTGATTGTCATGTGGTAAGAGATAAAACACAAGCTGAAGTGATTAAATTGCTTCAAATCAATACACACTCTTATTTAGTAGATTTGTTAACAAATGCATTAAGCTCTAATCAATAATCTTCAACCCTTATTATTAAGATGGGCATCTGTAACCTTCATGATTACAATATTTACCTTAAGGGAGAGTGTCAAAGATTAAGATAAAAGAAGAAGAAAGAATAGAAGGCTGTGAGGAAAGAAAAACAAGCCGCCTCTATAGCAAACAACAGTAGTTTTGATGGCTATTAGTGTGTATAGCTGTGAGCCATTAATTAGTTAAGTTCAATAGTTAGTTAAATTATTTTTCCGCTTTTCCTTGTAACTAACTCTGTATATAAACAAATATCTGTAACAGTTTTCATTCAAGTTTTAATTGATTTTATTTCTTTAAGATTATGGTTCTATACATTTTGTGAGGTTCCGAGGACCCGGGAACCCGAAGACCCGAAGAGAGGAAGGCCGACATACAGTAGGAAAGATGGAGCAAAGGAGTAAAGGAAATTACCTGGGAGTGCCCGAAGATGATGTGGCATGGGCATTGCTGACATAAAGGTGGCAAATATCCGAAGGTGGTAGGCTAAGTTAGAGAGATGCATTAAATGCCCGGCAACAACCATTCTGGCCGCATTAATTGGAAGGTATCAGATCAATCCGCTGCATTAATGTGGATATGACCTGAACAGTGTCGAATGCAAAGCTAGAACTCTGTACTATTACCGACGGACAGGTGTCAAAGGGAAAATATAGTAGATTGTGAGGTGTAGAGCCACGATGAGAAGAGCAAATAGTATAAATAAGGGTCGGGGCATTATAGATAAGGGCTTTTTGGTTGTTGAACCCTCTCTACCAAATGTATTGTATGAGGACTTTTAAGTGAATAAAGCACCAGCAACGTTTTTTTAAGCTGGTTTTACGAATCTTTGGTCCTTACACATTTGATTATTCTAAATCTAATTCTATATTTTGGAATTTATTGAATTGTTAACTTTAGGAATTAATAAAAAAAATTAGACACAGGTAGTATCTAATGTTAAATCATATTTTTTACTCTTTAAAGCATTGATAAAAGTAATCATCAAGAAGTACGTATTGAATTGAAATTCTGTTATATTAAAAAAAATTATGTAAATAAAAACACTTAAAAAGCATTGGATAAATTTTGATAATAATATTACTCAAATTATTATGGTATTTCATGAATGTCATGTGCAAGATTTTAATTTGAATGATAACTTTGAAAGATCCGGGTTCTTGAAGGGAGTCAATTTCGAAAGTCACTGGTTAATGGATGACTGGTGTTTATCACTGCACGCCTACAAAACAAAATCTGAAAGCGCTAAAAGAAAGGATTAAAAGCAACTGTTAAGTCTTGAATTAGTTCAATGATTAAAAAATTTTGCAAAAAAGGATCAAATGAGTGTGAGTTAGGGAAAGGGTGTGATCTAACATGGCTAGAGGCATTTGATTTTAATGGGCAAGCCCACATGTATAACTCTTCCTTTCAAATACCAACTTGCTAATGCCAATTTACTCTTTCCTCAAATAAATCAAACTGATGATGATGTGTCTAATCTTTTAATCTTTTGTTTTATATCAATAAAAAATTGTTAGTATGGAGTGAATAAGAAATTGACTCCTAATGTGACCACTTGAATATAATATTAAAGTGGCGAAAATCCTTGAGTCCCACATTAGAAATGATAGAGAATATAAGTTTTGGACTAGATATTGGGTTGAGCTTTAGGCATGTATGTACTAGGCCCACTTATCCAATTAATAATAATATTTTATTTTTGAGTCAGTTAGTCTGTATACCGCAGTTTTCTTTAAAACAGTGTTTCAATTTTAAGTTATATATAATTTCATAGTCCCTCATTCATGGAAAAGAACTTTTAAGAAAACTCTCCTAATGAGAATATTTTTGTGCATTTCATTTTGTGTCAAAGAGAAAAAAAGAAACATTGAGTAGTTTGCAGAGCACGACCTTGTGTGCTTCGTTTTCGTGCTATAGATCATTTTATAGGCAGACGTCCGTGAGTCTCAAAGCACCACTGTGATTGTGTGAGTGGCGAAATCTACTTTAAGGAGATTGCGTCAAACACAAAACTTGATCTGAATTATCTATCCTCCACGTATTTGGTATGTGAGTTTTTAATTATTTGCAGATTTCTTCTTAAATATATTCAGTATTTGTTTATTACTTTTGTCTATCACATCTATTTGTGTTATTGTTTTTTTCTTAGATCTGTGTATTGTTTGTTTTTTTTTTATCACAAAAATAAATGGTTGAAATATACTCGACAATCTTAAAGCAAATTTTCTTTAATTTATTTTTGTGTTTTACAGTGAAAGGGTTTTTTTGTGTTTGTTGAAAAAACGCTAAATCGGCCATTGTTTGTATTTCTGCGCAAAATCGGGTTTGTGTTTATCTTATCGCGGATATCTATCTTCTTTGTTTTTCTATAAAGTTATTGGTCTTTGTCTTCCATTACGTTTTGGTGTCGGTTTGACCGTTGTTATTGTTTGTAGATTTTTGTTTCTGTGGGTTGACGGTAGATATTTGTATAGCTTCATTGGTTTAGTGTTTTTGATATTATTATAAGCATTGGATAAAGTTGATTTCATGATTGACAGTGTTAGTGGTTTGGTTTATATTATATAATATTAAGCCTTTTGTCTTATTTGCTTGGTTGGGCCATTTTGTAGTTTAGTGTGTACTGTGCTCTTCTTTTTCTGTAATTCGGTGTTGAAAAAAAAATAATATTGGCTTGACTTTAGTTTTTGCACAGTAACATTTGGAAGTTAATCTTTATATTTATTTCTTAAATTTGGCTGGTTTTGAAGATTCAATTTGTTTGAATTTTGTTAAACACATATGTCAAACAAAATTGTTGTGAAACCTGTTGTGGCTCAAACCAACATGAACTTTGTTGCGGTGAATTCTGAATTGAACTTGGTAGGAAGAAATACCAAAGAATGGTGGATGAACACTGGGGCTACTCGCCATGTATACTCAGAAAAGAAAATGTTTTCTATATATAATCCTGTGGGTAATGAAGAAAAATTTTTCATGGGGAATTCTTCAACCTCTAAGATTGAAGGAAATGGAAAGACTATGCTAAAGATGACTACGGACAAATTTCTTACTTTGAAAAATGTACTGCATGTGCCAGAAATTCAAACGAACATTGTATCTGACTCATTGTTAAGCAAGAATGGTTTCAAGTTGGTCTTTGAATCTGATAAATTTTCACTCTTTAAGAGTGGAATGTATGTGGGCAAATGATATTTGAGTAATGGTTTATTTAAGATAAATGTTATGACTGCTATTAATAATAATAAGAGTACATATTCTGTTTACATGCTTGAGTTATTTAATGTTTGGCATGGTAGATTGGGTCATGTTAATTATTATATTGTAGATAGATTGATAAATTTAAATTTATTGCCTAAATTTGAAATTGATTTTAATCGTAAGTGTGAAATTTTTGTGGAAGCTATAAGATGGCTAGAGCATATTTTAAATTAGTTGAAAGAATCACTAAACCTCTAGATTTAATACATAATTATGTATGTGACATGAAATTTGTACAAACTAGAGGTGGTAAGAAATATTTCATCACTTTCATAGATGATTGCACTAGATACTGTTATGTGTACTTGCTAAGGAGTAAGGATGAGGCAATTAAGGCATTCATGCAATATAAGAATGAGGTTGAGAATCAACTCAACAAAAAGATTAAGGTTCCAAGAAGTGATAGACGTGGGGAATGTGAATCACCTTTTGGTGAGTTCTGTTTACAGCTTTGTATTCTTTATCAAACCACTACACCTTATTCATCTCAATAAAATGGAGTTGCTAAAAGGAAAAATAGAACCTTGAAGGATATGATGAATGCGATGTTGATAAGTTCCGGTTTACCGCAGAACTTGTGGGAGGCAGCTATTCTTTCCACCAATTATATTCTTAATAAATTGCCTAGAAAGAAAACCAAGGAGACACCATATGAATTATGGAAAGGTAAAATGCCTTCCTATCAATTCTTAAAGGTGTGAGGTGTTTGACAAAGGTGGTTGTCCCTATTCCTAAAAGGATAAAGTTACGATCAAAATCAGTGGATTGTGTTTTCATTGGTTATGCTCATAATAGCAGTGCATATCGGTTTCTAATTCATAAATCTGACATTCCTGACGTGAATGCGAATACTATTATTGAATCAAGGAATGCAGTATTTTTTGAAGAAATATTTCCTTATAAATCCACACAAGTATCAAGTTCTCTTAAGAGAAACTTTAAGTCTACTTCTAATACCTCTCATGATCAAGAGTTAATGGAAGAGAGAAATGAGGTTGATCCAAGACGTAATAAGAGGGCTAAAATGTCAAAATCGTTTGGTTCGAATTTTCTAACTTATATGTTAGAAGATGAACCTCAAAGCTTCAAGGAAGCTATCTCTACACCTGAGGCGCCTTTCTGGAAAGAAGTTGTCAATAGTGAGATTGAATCCATCTTTCAAAATCATACATGAGAACTAGTGAATCTTCCACCAGGTTATAAACCTCTAGGATATAAATGGATATTCAAGGGGAAATTAAAGGTTGATGAATCTATTGACAAGTAAAAGGCAAGACTTGTTGTAAAAGGTTACAAATAAAAGGAAGGTGTGGATTATTTTGACGCATATTCTCCTGATACAAGAATAACGTCCATTCGAATGTTGGTGGCTATTGTAGTGTTGCATAACCTAGAGATACATAAAATGGATGTAAAAACAGCATTCTTAAATGGTGAATTAAATGATGAGATTTATATGGAACAACCAAAGAGGTTTATTGTTCCTGGTCAAGAAAAGAAAGTTTGCAAGCTTATTAAATCTCTTTATGGATTAAAGCAAGCTCCAAAGCAATGACATGAGAAATTTGACAATGTAATGATGTCTAATGGGTTTAGAATCAATGAGTGTGACAAATGTGTGTATATTAAAGATACCGCAAATGGCTATGTCATTGTGTGTCTCTATGTTGATGATATGCTCATTATAGGTAACAATAATGATATCATTAAAGCTACCAAGAGAATGTTGACTAGTGAGTTTGACATGAAAGATTTAGGTGTTGCAGATGTGATACTAGGAATGAAGATTTCTAGAAAATCTAATGGACTTGTCTTATCTCAATCACATTATGTCAAGAAAGTTATTAAGAAATTTAAGAAATATGATGACAGTCCAATGAGAACACCTATAAATGTAAATTTACATCTAACTAAGAACAAAGGGCAAGGAATATCTCAATGGAGTATTCGAGAGTAATAGGTAGTCTTATGTGTATAATGAACTGCACTAGACCGGACATAGCATATTCTGTCAGCAAGTTGAGTAGATACACTAGAAATCTAGGAGAAGACCACTGGAGGCATTAGTTAGGGTTTTGAGGTATTTGAGATACACCCTAAACTATGGGTTGCACTACACTCGGTATCCAGCTGTACTAGAAGGGTATAGTGATGCTAATTGGATATCCGACACAAAAGACACCAAATCCATGAGTGGATATGTCTTTACACTTGGTGGTGCAGCGGTATCTTGGAAGCCTTCTAAACAAACATGCATTGCTAAGTCCACAATGGAATCAGAATTTATCGCATTGGACAAAGTAGGAGAAGAAGCAGAGTGGCTTCGTCACTTCCTAGAGGATATGCCAATGTGGATAAAACTTGTGCCTCCTATTTGTATACATTGTGATAGCAAATCAGCTATTGGTAGGGCACAGATTCGTATGTACAACGCTAAATCTCGACATATACGTCGAAGACATAATACCGTGAGGCAGTTGCTCTCTAATGAAACTATTTCCATTGACCTCATAGAGGCGAAAGAGAATATAGTAGATCCGTAAACCAAAGGTTTGAATAGAGAGCAAGTAAACTGCTCATCGAGGGAAATGGGGTTAAAGCTTATGATATAAAAGTCTCCGGGATGGCAACCCAACCTAGCTGACTAGAGATCCCAAGATCTAGGTTCAAAGGGACAACCGAATCGTGGAAACTAGTTTTATCACTATGGAGATAACATCTCCCACCTGTTCTTATAATGAAATAGTGATGCATGTAAGCGATGTTTAGGGTAAGCTTTGCTTTTAATGATTCTTATATCTTGGAAAACCAAGTGGGGTATAGGAGGATACTCTTAAAAAGAGTCACCTATATGAGTGTGAAGTGGGTCACTCCCATGAGAGTTTTAAGAATGAATTCTCTAAAGCACTTCATGAATTTACCAGGATATGTTCAGAGCCGAAATGAACACAACTATAAGAACGGAATATGTTTGAAATGGAGCTGTGTGAATTCTATTGTCTTGGTATACACAAACGGCTGATAGTTAAAAAATATCATGTTCACTGATTAGCTAGTATATTTAATAGTCTTTCACAAAGGAAGGTTCAAAGCCAAAAGCCACCTCTCTCGATATAGTAACTTTTCTTCTACTCTCTCTGTATCTGCATTATCATTTGCATTGTGCTTTATCAATTTCCGTTCATGTGGGGGATTGTTAGTATGGAATGAATAAAAAATTGACTCCTAACATGACCACTTGAATATGATGTTAAAGTGGTGAAAATCCTTGAGTCCCACATTGGAAATGATAGAGAATATGAGTTTTGAGCTGGATATTAGGTTGGGCTTTAGGCATGTGTGTACTAGGCCCACTTATTCAATTAATAATAATATTTTATTATTTTATTTTTGAGTCAATGAGTCTATATACAGCAGTTATCTCTGAAATAGTATTTCAATTTTAAGTTACGTATAATTTCATAGTCCCTCATTCATGGAAAATAACTTTTCAGAAAACTCTCCTAGTGAGAATATTTTTGTGCATTTCATTTTGTGTCAAAGAGAGAAAGAGACATTGAGTAGTTCGCAAAGCACGACCTTGTGTGCTTCATTTTCGTGTTGTAGATTATTTATCTAAGGAGGCAGACATCCATAAGTCGCAAAGCACCACAGTGATTGTATAAGGGGTGAAATCTACTTTAAGGAAATTGTGTCAAATACAAGACTTGATCTGAATCATCCTTCCTTCACGTATTTGGTCTGCAAATTTCTTCTTAAATATATTCAATATTTGTTTATTACTTTTGCCTATCACATCTATTTGTGTTATTGTTTTTTTCTTAGATCTGTGTATTGTTCATTTTACTTTATCACAAAAGTAAATTGTTGAAATATATCCAACAATACTTACACACAGGAATGATGAATTTTAGTAGTGCTATTGATGTTAGTTTAGGTTATTATATATATAGGACATTAGTTTGACCAGAATATTTGGAGGTACTAAAATGATTTTTTTCTTACTTTAATGATATTGGTTGCTCCATAATTTTGAAAACCACTATTGAACACTACATATACAATATCAATTTACTATCATTGTCCGTGAAATTCTACTAAATACAACACAAAATAAAAGAATAAATTGGTTCAATAGTATCTCCTAAATTGATTAGGGATAAGTGCATAGGACCATTTAGCTCAATTATAATTTATAACATTCAAGATCTTTCACATACAAAATATCTAAATAGAAACAATATAAAAAAAATACTCATTAGTTCAAAAAATATATATATATATATATATATATAAATAATTTAATTTTTATGAAAAGCTAAAAAAGGCAAAATCTAATTTTGGTTCTAATCAAATTTTATTTAAGATTTGGTTTTATATATATTAATTAAGTTTATTTATATTGGACTCCTTGTTTTCTACATTGAATTAACTCACTTGATATTAAAATTAAAAAAAAAAAAAAAATTAGATGGGACACGTAGTGCAAATTAAAACTCTAATTGAAATCCAATTTTTACACTAAATTAATTCACTTGGCACAAAAATTATAAAATTTAGATTAGATGAGACACATGGTGCAAAACTATACTCTAATTGAATTACAATTTGAAATCTTATTGAATTTTCTCTTGATTTTACCTATTAATATATATTTATATATTTATATTAATGTCCATGTTTAAAACATGAAATAGTTGGTGCATACGAATAATGTATAATAAATAAAGTATGTATGAAAATCAATATCCTTGAAAGAGTGGCAAGCCCACATGTATAAGTATAGTCTTCCTCTCTGTTAAATTTTACACACTCAAACCTTCCATTCCAAGCTACAATTCCCATTTTATTTCTTAACCCCCGTGAAAATACATGGGTTTGGACCATGATTTGAAGCCAAGAAGAGACGATTACCTTTGCTATGGGTTATGGATTTTTTTCCCAATAAACTAAGCCTTTTGATGTTTCGGCATGGACTTTCATGAATCATGGCAATCCGAAACTTGCTGTAAATAAGGGTATTAATTGAAAGACCCAATCCGCATGGGTGAAGTGTAATGGGTCATAAAGCCCAAAAAAACTTGTGGGTCCTTAGCCCATTTAGGTATGGGTCTTTTAGCCCAACTAGATTCGTGGTCCATTAAGTCTGAAGACAATTATAAAATTTTGAAGTTCTTTTTTTTTGTTTTTTGAGAAATTATTTTTGAATTTTTTGAGAAATTTTTATTTTTTTGAAGTTCTGTAGTTTTTTTTCTCAATAAATTTTTTTTTTAGAATTTCGAAGTTCAATTTTGGAAATTGGAAACCATAAGGCCCGGCTTAATTACAGACCATAAAATCCAGTGATAAGTGTGCGTCATCAAGCCCAGCTTGAATTGCGGGTTATTTAACTCGGCTTTAGATATGCGGGTCATTTTTACCTGACTTTTAGTTTTATTGGATTATTTCACTTAAAGGCCCAACACTCTTGGACTAGTGCTTTGGTCTTCCGGCCTTTTATGTATTCAACCCACCCATTTTAAGTGCTGCCATGTTTTAAAAAAAAAAAAAAAAATACTGAACACATTAATTTTATTCAACAAGAAATATTAATAGTGCCCATTTTAATTTATTCTCATTATTCATAGGAAACTTGGCACAAGATCCCTTTTTTTAACTTTATTGAGCCTATAGGCCTCTACAACACTATAAAGTTGAACTTCTAGCAACACCATAAAGTTGATAATAAAAAGACAAAAAACACTCAACTTCGTCTTTAGCTAACAAAAGGAATTAGGAGTAATAATGTAATTTTATCAGTTTATTGAGCTTCTACCGTTTTAAGTTTTTTAGTGTCATTTTGTCAAACACAAACAATTCATTTGTCTTTTTTTATATAGAGTATAGATATTTTCTTGGTACTTGTAGGTGTATTAAAAAAAAAAGAAAAAAAAAGAAGGAAATCAGTGTTATATTTACACTTCTTATGTGTATATTTGTTTTACGCATTTCTCATTTTTAATCATCAAATCCCAACATTTGTTATACCTTAATTTAAAGCTCAAAATTATGAACGAATTATAGGGGGTAGGGGGGGGAAGGAGTTCGAGAGAGGTGTAAATATTTCAAGGAAAGCAAAATTATTTCAATGAAAGTAAAATTGTTACATAACTTTCTCTAATTTTGCTCAACAAAAAAAAAAAGATGACAAAAGGAGAAAGTACACTAGAGAAAAAATAAAGATGTAAATTTCAGGGTATCCATCCAACAAAGCCAGTAATTCTTCTTCTAGTCGACAGAGCGACAAATAGGGCATGTAGTATGCTTGTTATCGAACCACGTCTCTAAGCAACCCTTGTGGAAAAAATGCTTGCAAGACAATTCACTCACTTCCTCTTCAGCTTCAAATCTACATAGACACACGCAACATTCCATTGTGCACCCATTACTACTACTACTACTACTAGTACAAGTTCCACCTCTAATTTTACTTGTGCTGCCAAGCTTAATGGACCTGTTTTGGCACAAAGACTTGAACTGGGTTATTGAAATGCGCCTCTCCCTAGCATTTTGAACACACCCATCTGGGTCTTCCTCTAAATTTGATGGATTTTGATCACTAGCAGTAGCACCCATCACTTGGAGCAAAGACCTCACCATGTTCTTCAAGAAAGCCACTGATAGAATTGTGTTCATTACTAGCACAGGAAGTACTCCCTCAGCTGGACTTGGAAAGTTTGAGAGCCCCATATCTTTCTCTGTGTTCCCAAAATCCCACAAAAATAGCACAAAAATTTTGCTATAAACAAGTGGTGGAAGAGTTTGTAGCAAAATTTGCTTCCAATTCCAAATACACTGCCCAACACACTTCAGACTTCGCTAACATTTATCAACTTGGGCTTAGCTTTATATACACATAGAAGGAGCTGATTCTAACCACGAATGTGTGAACCAGGGTTAATGGAGCCAACCATGATGGGTCAATGCTACATGTGGCAGTAGAGCAACACGTGTAAGTTCTGTATAAGATAATGATTGATGATTGATGATTACATTTACAATGAGAGAAAATGCGTTGGAAAAATCGGTTGTGTTGGCGTTTTCAATTGGAACGAAGGGGTTAAATAAGAGAGAGCCGCGTGTCCGCGGAGCTTTGTGCTAGCCAATTAGGTGGCGCCTTTTGGAGCGCTTGATCACCTTTCAGTTGGGGTTGGGATGGATGGAACTTTCTTGATTCCTTAGTGACACATACAAAAGTCACGAATTTTTTTATAAAACGTAAATGCTTTTATCTAACACCGCGTATATGTGTGTTCTTCTCGCTTCACATAATATTCGGCAAGATTTGGCTGTTTGAATAGTGACACTCTAACAAATATATTGTACTTATACAGCTATATTGATAGTTATATTAAGATCCTAATAATATATGTGGTATTGCTTTTATTGTTATGTAACGTGGATTTGATGAGTTCATAGTCGACACTCATTTTTTATTATTTATATATAAAAAAAAAAATCTTTATAATTTATCTATACCCAGTTATAGGATTTATGAGTGAAATGACCTGATTGGGCGTGTGGATCAATGCCGGTAGACCGAAAGAATGGTCTACTACCCACCTTTGAAATCAAAGCTTTAGTGGGGCCCCAAGTTGAAGTGAATTTGAAATGGTCTACTCTATGATCATCAAAGTCATCAAGATGACACAAGCCAATTTTATAATTTTTTTTTATGATTTTTTTTTTCCTTTATATATTCCATAATTTAAGGAATCTTTGAAGAAGAAAAACTTGGAAGCTTGAGTCGGACAATCATAAAATCACATCAAAGAAACGTATTGAGATTCCTAAAATTATGGTATATTAAAAAAAAATCATCAGATTAAATTGGCTTGTGTCATCTTGACTAAAGCTTCCGAGTTGTTTACTTAAGATTGACTTATGCATATTTTTATATATAATTAAATATGTAATGCATAGTTTAATTAGTGGTTTGCTTTTTTTTTCCCCCTAATTGGAGAGTTGATAGATAGATGATTTGGAATTTGAAAGTCTCTACTCTGAAATATCAAAAAAAAAATATATATATATATATATATATATATATATATATATATATATTTTATACAAGATAGAGTTCTACTCTATCTAAATATCAAAATATCAAAATATATTAATTGAACTACAAAATTATTAACATTTAAACTAGGCTTTGAGTACCTTATGTTTGCTAGAACTATATTGTCAAAATTTGAAGAAAAGTGTCTCAACTCTCAAGTCATTGAAACTGATTGGATAAACCCATTTAAAATAGAGTTAAATACATTTGAGTTTTTTTTTTTTTATTTTAAATGTAACAAATACATGAGTTTTATTAAAGAAAAATTAATTTTATAGGAAGAGCATCATGAATTTTATCTAAATTCTATTTTACAAATGTAACAATTATAATATTAATATCATGAGTTCTAACCGCCATCATTGTCACCACTGCCTTAGTTTTCACTTCAACCAAAATTTGGAAAAACATTTTACAGGTTTGAATCAAATAATGGAAAACAAATAATTTTCCCATAGAAATGTCATTTTATTTCTGGTATTCTTCTAAAAAAAAAAAAAATTGGTATGAGGATGAGATGGCTAGCTCCAAGTTGTCGAACCCTGACAAATTAGGGAATCAAGATATCAACATATGTTGCTTTTCATTTAAAACATATGGGTATCATTTTTTTCCCCCCACAGATACATTATACCAAGAATCTACTTGCATACTCTTGGGTTCAGTTTAGTATTGGAGCATTTAAGAGTGGACCACGCAACTGGTCCTATTGAGTCACAAAACCATGTGAAAACATGAATTTCCAATAGCCCTATCCCCAATCACACGGCATGCCCCAACCTCAATTCTTAGGTAGCACATTTTGCCTAGAATGGCCGTTGAAGTATGAGTTTTTCCAATAAAGAAAAAACTTATATATGTGGGACTATTAGTTAGAGACATTGTAGCATTATTAAGTAACATTAAGTATGGCATATGGCAAAAAACACTGTGGATGACTTCTCGTGCTATGCCAATTGGAAGTTCGACCTAACAAGACCAGCCCCCTCTAAATGGATTCTGCCCCCTCTTGGATCCCACAAAGTGAATGTTGACGGTGTATCTTCAGATCAGGAAAATCACTCTAGTGTGGGAGTTGCAATTAGGGACTGCAAGGGCCAAGTTGTGGCTGCCCTTAGCTTACCGCTTCAAGCTTATTATTCTGTTGAGCTTACAGAAATTTTTGCAATTGAACAAGGTGTCCTCCTCGCTCAAGAACTTCAGCTGCCTCAGGTTATAGTTGAGTCTGACTCTCTGGCAACCATTCAAGCACTCAATGAAAAGGCTACTGAAAGCACCTTTGGGCACCTTATTCAGGGAATTCTTCGAGTATGTGATTCGTTTGAGTCTTATCATTTTAAGCACTTAAGTAGAAGCTATAACGCAGTAGCTCATGAACTTGCTCAATATGCTAGAAGAACTGGAAACTACCAAATTTGGAAAGGAGCTGCTCCCTCCTTTGTCTTGTCGTTTCTACTTACTGATATAATGTACTGAACTTGTTTCTCTTCCCTGCTTAGCAGGTCTCATTGTATTGACTGTTATTGTTTTAATGAAATGTTATTCCCTTTCAAAAAAAAAAAAAAAAGTAACATTTAGTGCAATTCATGATTCATACAAGCAAAGATACAATAAGAGATCGAGAGATGAGAATGTGTGATGCTTTGCTAATTGATTTGAGGAAGCCTTAAATGTGTTTTCTTATTTGGTCATGCCTCCATATAATTCTTTATTGGTGAACACAGAATATCTCTCTAGGCAAGGCATTTGATTTTGGGGTATCAACATTTTCACCTAACACAATTGGTCCTCAATTTTATTGCTTCCAATCTGATTGCCTATTTGCCAACCTGCCCATATAACCCAAACGGTGACCAATACGGTATTTAAAACTTTGCTCCAAAAAGCCTCCAGTTGACACTAAAATTCTATGACTTTCACCTTGTGTTTAACTAGGATTTGAAAATTGCAGTTCTCAACAAATAATGATACAGGTAATAATAATGAATTTTACTAATTTATGTAAAATCTAAGCGGTGTTGTTCTTGTAGAACAATCAGCTTCTGTCATTGCTGTTCCCTAATGAACTGTGGAATTGGAAGAACCAATTTCCATTGCCTTAAAATACTGATTCTCCGCCTTCGACAACCGATCTTGGAACATGGTCCACTCCTTTCTACACCTCTCCCTAACCTGGCACAAGTGAAATATAAACATTGTCAACACAATTCATAAACAAATAGCTGATTTATTAGAGAGAGAGAGGAGAGCGATGCAAAATACTAATTATAATGTGAAAAAAGCCCTACATACCCCTTGCCATGGTTTCTTCCCATCTTGTGCTTCTCCCTACCAAAAGAATAAAATAAATAAATATTAATTTCTCATTCCATAACGTATTATTTCTATAGAGTAATAAAATTTTGAGAATGTAAGGTTGCCAACGATTTTTGTTTTACCTGGCTCCCAAGTGAGGGAACGGTTTGATGAACAATCCACTGGGAATCTACAACTCCTATCTTCTCGTGTGCAGGCTGTTTTCATGAAAGCAAATAGCTTATTTTAATAAATAATTGCATTGCAATCACTCCAAGAATTAATAAATAAAGAAGAAAGCAGAAAAATCAAAAGGTAGGTCACTCACCTCTACACATTTTCTAAGGGCAAAGTCAAGACCCCACCCATGGACCAAGTCATTCTGCAATTCAAAGAAGTAACGCAAACTTAATATAGTGCAGAAGGCTAGAAAACAATTGAAAACCACTAATTTCTAAATTGGGAGATAGTAGAATGCTCCATACCTGAATCAAATGCCACACACAGCGCCATGCATCTCGGGAGAAAACTGGAGCCATAATTTCCACAAACCTGCATTAATGAAGGAAAAACAATGGAAGATCTGTTAAATTCTAGCATCAGACAGAGAAGAACTAAGAACCATAGCGTATAGCAAAAAATTTTACATACGCTGCACAGGGAGGCAGATGTGGGTCAGAGCACCAGCCTGGTTTCTCGTCTGTCTCTCTGGTAGAAATTAATTTGGAAAAAGAATATAAATGTTATGTTGTGTCTGATAATTAATCTGAAATAACGGACTTTCAACAAATGGGTCCCATTGTTCTTACTTGTGAACTTCTCGATCACCTCTTCTCTTTGTCATTTGCCATGTTAATCCTTTATTAGGTTCCAAACCAGGCTGTGAAATCTCCAAGCCATGCTTCCTTACTAATTTTATGTATCTGAAATTAAATTTTATAAGGGGCATAAAAAATTGTCTGAGTACACTGAAAGAAAGTAATCATATAAGAGTTTTCATAACCAACTTACTCTTCTGCATTAAAATGCTCAACTCCCAGGTCTTCATCCCAGATAAATATGTAGTCATACTGGGCCACTATAGCAGGATGTAGAAATCGTTTGGCATACCACCTTGTACAAAATTTCAGATGGTAAAATTTAGAGGCATAAATTAAAGAAACCGCCTAAGCCTACTGAGCAAAAGCAGAATGAGAACTTGTCATATAAATAATACATAAAAACCTAACAGCAGTTACTTACCATTTAGTCTGCTTACGAACGCTCACATGAATAGCCTGCTTTGACCACTCAAACTCATCCCATTCAGTTGTTCGGCCGTCATAATGAAATAGAAGGATTGTAAAGTTTCCCGAAAACTGCCAGAATAACATATTCAGTCACACACACATAATAACACAGAAAAAGAAACGAGAGAGAGAGAGAGACCTTTTTCACTGATGCATCGATATTCATTCTCTGATCATAACCAACGGTGAAGGTTACAAGGTACCGTGGTTTGCTTTTTAAGTCCTGTAAATGCCAACTTGATCACTCAATGTTTTTAAAATGTTCTAATATACCAACATCAGATGTCTTTTCAGTTACAGGGGGGGGGGGGGGGAATTAACAGAGGCATTAAAGCATCAGTGTCACAACATCGGTGGCAAATTTTAGGATTCCTCAGCACCGGAGAGAGAGAGAGAGAGTATTTTTTATTATTGTCTATTAGAGTTTTCACTGGAACAATAAGTATTAGAATTATACTGGACATGAATGAATGCATTTTATCATCATGTATCAAATTATAACATATAATCATTCTCTTCGTTTTTTTATTATATAAGTAATATCATTCTCTTCACTTTTGAAGTCCTACATATTTCTTTGCATGTACTCAACTCAATTCTGTAAATGATCAAAATTCATGTAATGCGACTAAATCTTATGCTGGCCCTTGACCTAAATAGTCCTCCTTTCTTCAGATTTGAGACCAGCTTTGTGAAATCTAAAAACATTATGACACCAAACACTGACATGGGGAGAGTTATATATGATAAAGCATTGATGAGGAAAATTATAGCTTCTATATTATGGTCATACATAACACCAATAAAACTTCTCACATGTAAAATAACTTCTCCACTTCATCCCAAGTCACAAATCCCAGAAAAACATTTGTTCACAAAAACACCATATTTTAATCAGTCTTCAATAATTTAATTTAGTTATTCCAAACTAAATGACATTCTAGAGGTCAAGCCTTGTTGCAATAGCAAGTGCCTTCCATCAAAAAGCGACAAGTCACATATTCAAGTCTAGGAATCAGCCTCTCCAATATATTTGGGGGGGAGGGGGGGAGGGGGGGTAAGGCTGGCTACCATGACCTCTCCTAGACCCTACAAAAGTGAGAGCTTTGTGCACTAGGTATGACCTCTAAACTAAATGACATTCTGAAATTCTTAATTGCATCATATTCACATATGAATAAAAAAAGTTGTAGGCATTGTACATATTTTGTAACCACAAGGAATATTTAAGTTGCAGAAAAATACACACCTCATTAGGGTTACCCCACAATCTTCGCAGGTAGAAATCTGACTCAGCTGCAACAATTTGAGGAGCTAGTCTTTCTGCACCTTTAGGATTAGATGGAACCCAAATCTACAGCAGAATAATAAGTGAAGCAGGAAAAGTAAGTACAAAAGTATAGAAATGACCTATTTCTATTTCTTAAGAATCCGCAGAGCGCATTATTTCTAATTTCACCATGATCATACTTAACATGCATGTATTGAATAATGTAAAGCACACCGAATGATAAAAGTCATGGATGCATGACCCTTTTTATATGGTATCTTTTCACTTAAAAGCGATTCCCTATTTTTCTCTTCTAGACTATTTCACCTTTATATCCACTATCTTCACCTGGCCAGCCCTCAAAATCAAAAAGTTTTTTTAACTGCACTACTTGTTGATCAATAGTTGAAAGATGTCAACAGAGAAGAAAAAATTGGGTGTTTGCATCATATAAATTACGATATGACATTATTCCAAGCAGTAAAGTTAAAAAGGTGTCACTTTAACATTCACAACAAATGGGTTCTTTGAGTTCTTTCCAGAAAACTCAGATCTCTCCAACTAAAAAGTATTCCCAAGAAAGTAGGAAAGTGCAAGAATCTCAAATGCACTTATCGATCTGGTTCCAATTGGATTACCTGTTAATTTCAGCAAAGTTCAAAACCAAGTAAAACCTGTAACCTATGAGAGGATGTTTACCTTTGATGTAGCAGTTAAATTTTGAGCTTCAGTTGAGCGGCTACTAATACTATTCACAGGTAGCCAAGTCTTTTCATCGCCTGATTCCCTCACATGCAAGAGATCCATGGAAGGAAGAATGCTGGACGGGAGATTCAACTGCAAAATTTACACAGTGAAAAATGTCCCATCATCTTGATAATAAAAAAATAAAAATATGAAGCACATGAATATATACCAGACAAAGAATTCTAAGCCTGTGTACCTTAGTTAATGACAATGTAGGAAATGATACTCCTATGAAGAAACCCAAAACTACTCCAACAAAAGTAGTTATGATAAGCCTCATCGTCTCGTTTGGCTTTCTGCTAACTGGACTGCAGTGAAGAAGATTCATATATTATATAAAGAAACTTCTTATCATAACTTAAAACGCCTTTTAAATTTCTCAAAATATCTTTCTAGTGATATATGCCAGCAGTAATACTGAACCTGCGTGAAAGTATTCCCATTTTATTTACAATCTTCTGACTGTATATTCACCAAAAAAACCGCTGCAACAAAGAAAGAAGGGCAGCTGATCTGCATTATCTAACAAGTTTTGAGTTGCCAGTCCTCCACGAAAGTAACAGAGACCCTCATGAAAGGAACCAATACCTGCCATAAATTTTTTATAAAAAGGAAGATAAGTTTAAGTATTGCACTATATGAATACGAACACTCTGTGGAAGATAAAACAAAATAATAGCAGCAGTAAAATTTCATACAAGTGTGAATTAATTACGTAGCATTTAATGGAGAAAAAAGTATATAAGAATACATACTTTTAGGTTGAAAATATCTTATGAACTTTTGGGTGGTACTCACAAGTGACAACCTAAAGTTGTTATCTAATGTAATTGTATCACAAAGTTTTGAAGCTCATTTAAGGTAATCTTCTCACAACCCAGAGTTGCTAGTATCACAAACTTCAGAAGCTTATATAAGAAGCTGTCCCTCTCTCTCTCTCTCTGGGGTCTTGGTGTTGTGTAATCCCAAAACCTGAATAAGAAACATTAAATAGCAGTATAGCACTGCCGCACAGGTGCAAAACACTTCACTTTGGACGCAAAAAAAGCAAATTATACACTCAAGCCCAGCAAGTAGCCGTTTCCAAACCCAGCAAGTCGCCCTTGTTCAAACATAATATGAGTGAAATCATGAGCAAGTAACCATGTGTTTCTCCCTTATGACCCTCTACAAGCTACTCTACCAATCAAGCAACCATGTGCTCCCCTAGATAAAAAGCCTATAACCCGGGAGCAAGCACAAATTAAGTCATGCCATTACTCCACAAATTATGTAACCTTGTGCCCATTTTGACTTAGACCCAAATCTCTTAATTAAATCTCAGAAACCCATTACCCCAGGTAATTGTATCCTCATTAAGACAAAGAAAAAAAAACTGGGGCTTGCTTACATTGAAAGACACAGTACAAAATGACCAACAACAAAATACTCAGCCATTAAGTTAGCTCAAAAATTATAAAAAAAATAATATATCCAATCATTATTTTTGTCTTAGTAATTACCTATACTATTATAGCTTCAATTTTGAAGTACATACTTGAGAAACAAACACATGGCACAAGAACCCAACAGCAACTTTAATTCAAAAACCAAAAATAAAATAAAATTTCAAACCACTTAGAACCCAGCAGGCCAATTAATTTTTTTAAAAATCTAATCTTTACTTTTACTTCAATAATACATAATTTGAAGAACTCAATAAGTGACAGCTTCTTATAGATTGTAAAGAAAACTAACAAAAAAAAAAAACAAAACAAAAGAGTAAACTTGGAACCCAAATCAAAGCAAAACAGTAGTACCAAGAATTTACCTCCACTGAGTAAAGGTTTTTCACTTTCTTTGCTGGGTTTGAAGCAAGGAAAACAATTTCCTTCTAAACTACAGAATCCTAACTGAGCAACCAAACACAAGCTGATTTTTATATAAAAAAAGACCAACCTGGAATGACCCGAATAGCAGGAGCAAGATCCGGGTATGGGAAACCGTTAGGAAAAGCTTGAGAATCACGAGAAAAACCACTTCCGCTGGAAAAACGAAATCTGGGAAAGCCTTTTCGTTTGTGAACAAAAAAAATATATATATTATTAAACGTGAGTAAAGGCTAGAGAATTTTAATGGGCAGAGAGGAAAGGGAATAGAATCTGTGTATAATAAAAAGCTCTGTGAGAGAGAGAGATGGGATTTTGGTTTCTGAAAAATTCTTCTGTTTGGTTTCTTCTCAACTTTCAAGTTTGGTTGGTTGGTGGTGGGATGGTGTGCTTGTAAAGTTGTAATTGTTGTTTTTGAGCTTTGGTTTAGTGTTTGTGCTTTATGAATTTATATTTTAGATTCATACGTACAGAGTCCTGGGATTTGGTATTTAATATTTTACTATGTATTTTTTTTTTTTTTACCAAATAGGAAAATACCAAGAAGGTTTTTTTTTTTTTTTGGGAAACCAAGGAGGTAAAGAAACAAGGACATT
Source organism: Castanea sativa (assembly GCF_040712315.1). Lineage (NCBI taxonomy): Eukaryota > Viridiplantae > Streptophyta > Magnoliopsida > Fagales > Fagaceae > Castanea > Castanea sativa. Next base: position 45,459,534 of record NC_134015.1, on the reverse strand, counting down.
ATTCTTATCGAAATAAATCTTCTTCTTTTTTTTTTTTTTTTTTTATAGAAAGTTATCTAAATAAATCTTTAAAAAAAATACAGATAAGGTAATTCCAACTCTAGTAGTTATCTTATTATTATGACGGGTTTACAAAATAGTAAATAAATATAAAAAGAAAGAAACATGTTGTTCACTCTCTGTTTATTGAATTGAGATTAGAGTATATGTTAATTTATTGCTTATTTTTTATATTATTTGTGTTTATTTTCTTACTATTTGTGATTCTCACGTGAATCACTTACTTATTTTATTTAATTTTTGTTTATTTTTCTACTATTTGTAGATGTTTATTTTTATACTATTTACAGGTCCCACGTGAATCATCTACTTGCTTTATATGAGTTTAACTTTTACCTTTTCTCAAAAAAATAAAATACCTTTTATTCAAAAAGCTTTCAACAAAAAAACTAGATAAGTTGTTCCTAAACAGACACGAATCATAAAAATAAAAAATAAAAATATTCGTACATAATATTTTCACAACAAATCATAGGTTGGAAATTGTTATTAGTTCAAATTTAAATTTACCGCTAAAATCACATTTTTTCCATCAATAACAACCTATAACAACCTGTCATATATAATTTGTTGTGAAAGTATGATAAAACGTCGTATACATAATATTTCTCTTTAAAAAAAATCCCCAAAATTAAAAAAAAAAAAAAAGAAGAACATATCTGGTGAAGGACAGCACAAGAGTATGCATAAATGCTTTCTTAATAAATGCTTTCTTGACGAATTTTCATAAAAGAAAACTTTAATTTTTAATTCAGGATACAATTTTTTTCACAATTTTTTCAAGGGATGAAGTGTGAATGGAGGGAGATAAAATAAAAAATAAAAATAAAAAGTAATAGATCTTTATACACCACTCATAATATCTTCTTCTTTTTTTTTTTTTTTTTGAAGAGCACTCATAATATCATTTTAATAAGTTGTAATAAAAATTGTTTCGATTCATAGATAATTTTCTTTAATATTTTTTTTAGTAAGGTGTGCCTCACATTTTTTAAAAATAATTTTTTATGATGACAAAATAAAGATTTATAGTTAGAACAAAATTAATTTTATATAAGTAAAAATATCAGGAAATTTTTTTGCTTTTTTAGATTTTAGGGTAGGTTTTTGTTCTCCTTTTACTTAGCTATGGCCTAGGCTTAATAACTCACCAAAAAGAAGAAGAATAAGTAGTGTAGGACTGTAAAACTGGTGTTAGAATTAGAATGTATATCAATTTTCTACAATCAAAATTTGGGGGTAAGAAAATTAATGGCTTATAAAAACAGAATATAAAAGAACTTTAACACGATGATTACGTTGTTGGCTTGGTCCACGGACCACAATCTAAAGATTGATGCAGTGGAGCATATTTTGGTCTGCACTTTTTTGAATGACCATGCATCTTAATTAAGGCATAGAATGACGGCAAGGGAAGTTTGAATCATTGAAATTTAAAAGAGCTTTAATCTGTTTTTGGCTCCCCTTTTTGTTGTTTTGTATGAAAACACGACTGGGCTGCTTTCATTTTCAATAGGAAATATTCTATGCCCATTCAGAAGATATTTCGTTATATAATATATATTTTGAGATAAATGTCAAAGAAATTTCGTTATATATATATATATATATATATATATATATATATATATATATATATATATAACTGAAGCCTTTGAACTTTAATTGACCACTCCATAATTTTCTACATCAGCATTTTTTACTTATGTTTATTAATTTGATTTAATTCAATTTAATTCTTTCGATTTTATAGCACCAAATTATAGAAAAATTATTAAATTTCTTTTTTTAAAATTAAATTTAGTTTTTGGGTGCCATACAAACACTATACTTAAAGGAGATCTAAATTATCACCTAATTAGGGAATTTTTAGATAATCCTAACAAAATATATAATAACTCAATTAACATAAATCTATCCCAAAAAATAGAATATATCTCCATTAATTTGATAATTTCTATGTTGATGACATTTAAAAAAAAAAATCTATCATATTAACGTTGATGAAATATATACTTTCTCTTCTTTCTTTTTTTCATTTTAACGTTAATGAAATAAATTATTTCTCTTCTTTTTTTTCTTTTTTTTATATTAACATTGATTAGAAATTATAATTTCAATAGGGTTTAAACTCTATAATTATATCAAATGAGACTCAACAAATATGTATCATTTTTAATTTCAACAGGATTTAAATTTTACATCAAATGGACTCTACCAACATATTCATCCTTTAAAAAAAATTATATAACCAAATTTGATTAGGAATTCATAACCCTATATTATATTATAAATAGTTTTTTTTAGGGATTATTTGTTACAATTTCAACTTGGTTTTTCATTCCTATATTATATTTTAAATAGTTTTTTTTTTTTGGATTATTCTTCTAACACCATTTTGCTGTACAGTCTCTTGCATTGATTTTTGTTCTTGGAGCGCCTTCAAAAAAATACATATGTAGAGTTTTCTTATCAGATTTAATGTTAACATATATGAGAGATATTTTGATCAATTAGAAAAAGTTTAATGAAACATAAAAGGAAAAAGAACTAAAGAACGCACCATCTGAAAAAAAGAAAAAAGAAAATAATGATTGTATTAGACAGAGACTTTTGGAGATTGTTGTTTTGATTTTTGGAATTCTTTACGTTCATATGTATATATGTATTGGGTTTAATTGAATTGGAATTATCTTTGAAACTTTGGTTTTAATTAAATAATGAAAATGGTAGAAGAAATATGTTCCAATATTTGGAGTCTTCTGTATATGTGTCATTGTAGTTTAAACTTAGTATTTGAATTGTTAAATTCTAAATTCACAGTTTCATTGTTCATCTATTAATCATGAATAATAATACTGCTATTTACAACCATCATAATATGATATCAACGATGGGTCATTCCGAATGTTTTCTTTTAGAGTTTGGATAGAGTCTATTTAATGATTAAAAAACTTTACAATTAAAAGACTTTTGAAATTTTTTTTTTTAAATTATCATATACGTTGGATCTTAAATGAATTTTATTAAACTTCATCTTTTATGGCATAATTAGAAAGAAAATTCATATAGATAGGTATTAGAATATTATTTGGAACTATCATAATGGTTGGATCTTAAATGACTTTTATTAAACTTCATCTTTTATGGCATCATTAGAAAGAAAATTCATATAGATAGGTATTAGATTATTATTTGAAACTATCATAATGGATTAATGTATTACACACGGTACAGATCTAACTATAACCTTCTTTTTTTTTTTTTTTTTTGAGAAACACACACACACACACACACACTCCTATATATATAGGGGAAACTTACATGCCAACACCAAAACTGTATGCGGTTATTAGTGTCGTGGAGCAAGTGATAAATCCCTTCTCAATATCATACCTTACCGATGTGGAATGACTCGACAACACTGAGTTCAATTTTAGGTAAAATAAAAACTCTATTAACTAAGTTTTAAGAAATTTAAATTTCTATTTCAAAAAATTTCGATAACATTAGATTTTCTTCTAATTGTTTTATATTGTAAGAATAAAATTTATACATTACATACAATCATTACTTTAGTAACCTTCTAAATGATGGAGGATATAAGAATGTAATTTATAGATCTACTATCAAGATAACATTAATTAGATTGGTGGTGGATAGTAGATTTAATTGCAAATAAGTATTATTTGAAGTTATCACTATAGAATAGCCCACGTCGGGATGTGTTATGTGGAACCAATAATATGAAAGAAAAAGAATTTTTCCAATCCATTATATTGAACAAGAAATTACTTATTTTCATTCATTTTCAAGTTATACATTTTTTTTAAAGTCAAGTCATAAATCTTTAAACAAAATAAGTATTTTTAATTTTTATTTAACTATTCTGTACATTGTTGGAGTTAGCGACTGGTTTGAAATAAGATTAAATTTTGAAATTTTTTTAATGTAATTTACAAAAATAATAATAAATTTTGAAAAGTAGAAATTATCAGAACAGAATGTACCATCTCACGGGGTAACGTGTCACTTTTTGCTACGTGGGAGGAAAGCCCCACAGAGTATAGACAAACCAATTTGGGTCCTTAGTACTAAAGCCATTGATTTTATTATTATTATTATTATTATTTTCCGAGAAGGAAAGACGCTGAAGGCTGAAATGTGGACCATGACCAAAGGGTTCGAAATTTCAAAATTCAATGGCAAGTTGGCAAGTTGGCATTTTAGGCAACAATGACAAGTAATTCTCCCAAGACAATTTTTTTTTTTTTTTAGAAACAAGACAAATTCTATTTCTCTTTTTTGAAGCCAAGACAAATTCTTTTCTTTATTTTTTTTTTCTTGAGACCAAGAAAAATTCTTGTTTAATCTCTTGGACTTGTATCTTACCAAACAACATGTTATGAGGTCCACCAAATTATTGCCCTTATATTTTACACTATTTTTGTCAAAATAAATAAATAAATTTGTGTAGTAAGGGAAAAAAATAAAACATATAAGAAAGTGAGTGAAACTTTCAACCATGTTTTTTTTTAATTTTTATGGAAGCATGCTTGGTTTTATATATAAAAAAAAAAACCATGTTGACCATTATGGTGGGAAATTAGGCAATGGATTATATGAGTTTTTTTTTTTTTTTTTCCCACGACATTGCAGATGAATGAAACTCAATTTAATAGAATAGGAATGAAAGTCAATGTATTGATTTTGGGCCATTTGGAAACGTGGAAGTAGCCCACCATTTATGGCAGCAATCTGGAATTATACTGTGACTCTGAGAGAGAGAAAGAGTCGTGGAAATCAATTCTTAAAGATGGACTTTGACCTCATCGTCACCAAACTTTTAAAAGTCATAGCTAAGTTAGGTTTATATATGTATGTATATAAATACACTAATTGATTTGCACAGTGGAAACTAGGAAGCCACATTATATACACCATTTCTCTTGCTGCCTTCACATCAATGGTGACCAAAATTTGGTGTAGACTCTAGACTAGACTTAAAAATTAAATAAATAAATAAATAAATAAAAGACTCTAGACTAGCCCTATGATTCACAAAGAAGAAAGTTATTGGTTTAATATGTTACAATTTCAAACCCTTTTATTCTCTTTGATTGTTTGCGACCTTAATAGGTTGTTTTGTGGGGGAACTTGCTTCCCTTTATTACAATTAAAATTAAAAGATATTGTTATTCTATTTAGGCTAAACGTCAAATTACACCCCTAAAATTTAAAAGTATAAAAATTTTATATTTTGAAATTTCATGGTTTAAATTTTACGAAGTAAAATTATATTTTGTTTGCGTCAATAGCTCACTCGTCCATATTTTCTGTTAAGTACTATATAAGTTTGCCACTTATGTTTAGTTCATCCAATAAAATAATTCTACGATATGTTGGCCAAATCAAATATGTTGGCCTACTAGTTGTATTGAGTGGAAATCTGTAATTCGCAACCTATTTGATTTTTAAAGTAGTCCAAATCCCAAAACACATTAATCTAATTATCACGAGTCTCAATCATTCAAACAAACAAATCAATTGTTAATGATTAGATAAGTATTAAAGACTTTTGGATTAAGTAACCCATTTACTTCCCATTAATATTAATAATTTTATCATACTCAAATATATGTATCCACCTTCTCACACTATGTGGATTCTATAAATGTATCATTCCTCTTGCATTGTGAGGAAGATGCATACATTTTATTTATAAAAGCATTCAAGCATGTAACTTGTGCAAAAATTACTATCTATTTTAGAAAAAAATAATTTACTTTTTCTATTTTAAGCATTATTATTAAACCCGGCCTGGCCTGGCTGGTTAGACCGGTGACCCTGCGCATTGACTAGATCGGGTGATCAATTGGATTGAAAAAGTATGTGACTCAGTCAAAATTGGTGCAACCTGGTAGGTTTTAAGCAACCCATGTGACCCGATTGGGTTTTATTAACCTGGCTGGATTTGTTAAATCCAATGACCTAGCTCATAATTCAAGTCAATAACTGATTCGGGTTTAATAACTACGATTTTAACTAACTATTTTTCAAAATACCCACATTTGATTATCCATTTTGTACTTTATTTTATTAAAATATTTATTTTTTAATAGTGTTTTCTCTTCACACACAACAATCACCATTTACTCTCTTTTTTTATCTTCAAGAAATGCAAAGAAATAAAATAAAAAAAAAAATCTTTTTACATAAGCTATAATAAATTGTATATATGCACAAGTATTGCAGCAAAATTACATTTTATATAACTGGTTCTGATGATGCCAAGAAGATCAGTAGGCTGGATGCTCCGGACTTCAAAGGACAACTGGTTCTCCCTGCGGCCTGAAAAAGAAAGAAAAGCGAATCAAAGGCGACCGGGGCTGCCGGCCAAAAATCCTCCAATGGCAAAGTTAGTTTTTCTCTCTATCTTATCTGAGTTCCAACTTTTTTGGAGTAAAAATTGAACATACCTTGGCCTTGTCTGAAACAGCCTTTATATAGTGTTCTTATAGGCAGTTATCAAAATTGGAACTTCTCCTGGATTCAAGGAGAGGTAGAAATCAAACGTAACTTGCATAACCGTTTGGAAGTTATGCTCTTGTTTCACAACGGATACCTGGCGGTTATGCGTGGGATAAGGGATCATCACATCTTATTCGGAGATTTTCCTAAGTACGATACCCTCGTCCTGGAGTTCCTTAGTTGGGTGTGCTTTGGTACACGCGCAGAGGCTGCCTCGTCTAACAGTCACTCCTTCAGGATGAGGCTGTCGGTACTCTGGACGAGTGCATCACTGGTGGTGCTTATCTCGTCCAGAACTCTTCTTCCTTGGACGAGGTAATTGTAGGCAAGTTTCTGAGGGTGTTTACAGTGGTAGGTAGGTCATGGACGACCTGTATGGACGAGACAAAGATAGGCTAAATCAGCTCCCTATTAGTTGCCCCCTGTTCTAAGGTCGTCCAAAGCTCTTTGGTTTCTGGAATCGTTCCAACATATTATTCTATGTGTTTCAAAGTAGAGGACGAGGCTCCAAAGGCCCCAGATTATGTCACGTGTCATTATTTACCTAGGTTAACCGTTGCGTCGATTTGGGTTTTCGAGGAGGCTGCCACATGGTTCTTCCTGATTGGTCATTTCGTTTTGGGTTTTACTTTTCAACACCTATAAATAGTGGATTTCCTCCCCTACCCTCTCCATTTTCCAAATTCTCTCGTTTGACATCTCTCGTCCATCGCCTCGTCTAGGAGTATTCCAGCGTCCCTAGTTTCTTTCGTCTAGAGCCAGGTATTTTCTCTACGCTTGTCTTTAGGTTTCCCTTATATTTCCAAAATGTCCGAAAGTTTCTCTTCGTCTAGCAATAGTGTTGATAGGGAGATAGATGAATATCGTAACACAACTAGCTATAGTGGTTCTAGTAGTGACAGTAGAAGCAGTGGTAATACCACAGACGAGTATGTTTCTGGGGTTCCTGGGGTTCCCTTCGAAGTTTTCCAGGAAGAACTTAGGACGAGGGTAGGGTCTGGGTCTGGGGCTGGTCCTTCTAGCGCACCCTCGCCCACTAGAATGGACGAGGTTGAGACTGTATACAACTGTGCTGTAGGGGTTCCGGCCAAGACGGACGAGAGGAAGTTAGCGTCCCTTATAAGCTGGTACCAAATCCCAGACGAGCTAAATCCTAGATTAGCCGTCCGTGGTGAGTGGTGTTGCCAACCTCACTTTGGCATTGGGGTTTATGAAGCCTATCTTCTAGGGGGTCTTAGGCTACCTCTTAATGCTTTTGCCAAGGAGTTACTTAGTAGGTTAGGTTTAGGTTTGTGTCAGCTAAATCCTAATGCATGGAGACTAGTCGTTTCTATGCAAGTTTTGTGGAGAGAGGTTTTTGAAGGGGATTGTCCTTTTATCGTGGGACCGAATTCCTTTTTGCTATAAACCTACGAAATTAGTCAATCTTGTGGCTTCTATCGGTTCACGACGGGAGAAAAGATTGTAGGATTATTAAATCTTTGGTTACTTCAGATAGGAGCTAGAAGACGGAGTTCTTCTTCGTCTCCGGTTTTTGGGCAGGACGCCCTATTGAGTTGAGCAGGGATTCGTTTCCCCCCTATACATGAGACATAGGGAACCTTCGTCCTGAAGGTATGCTTACCACTACCGTAACATTACCTTTATTATACATCTTTCTATGTTAAACTCCTCGTCTTTATTGCAGGTGTTAGAAGGCCTTCGTTGAACAAGCTCTATCTAGGACGCGTTCAGAAGGCTCGTCTTTACCCAGAGAGGGACTTCCACTCTTTGGTCACCCTGCAGTGTCTTGCGACTTGGGGACTTGGCCTAGAGCTCTCTCCGGAAGCACTAGCCCACGAAATCACAGTTCGTCGACGTGAGTTCTCGTCTTGAATTTCCTCTTTTTTATTATTTTCTTATTTTTGTCATCTTAGATAGATTTGTTAACTTATTCACCCATACCTGTTATTGTTATTTGTTTTAGGGATGGCTAGTATGAAGGAAAACAAGGGCAAGGGAGTCGCGGACGAGCGTGCTAAGCAAGACTCCGAGACAAGGGCTCGTCCTGCTGCTGGTGATAAGAGAAGCCTGTCAAAGGCTATCAACCTTGAAAACCTCCCCAGCCGGAGAGCCAAGCACAGGAAGTCGTCCAAGACTGGGGTCGTCTCTCCCGCTGTCCCTGTTCTTCCTCCTCAATCGCCGTCCGTCCAGATCGTTGATGTGGAGTCGTATGAGCCTGTTCATCCTCCTCCGTCCAAAACCATTGTTCCTACCTCGTCCCAGCCTCCCGTTGACGTCGTGCCTAACCTTCTTGAGAGTGAGGGTTTGGCTTGGGAGAGGTTTCAACAAGCAGTGTCTGACGAGGACGTGGCTGCATGCTATAACATGTCCTTGAAAGATTTTGAACACTCAGGTGTCCACAATCTTTTCAAGGTAAGTGATATGAATCTATTCTCGTCATTAGTTTTGCTTTTATGCTTGTTGACTTTGCTTAATAAGAAAACTTTTATTTGCTTGTGCAGGCCATGTCCAAGTTTATAGCTGCGTCCAAGCCACGAGCTGGACAGGATGAGGCTACTGTTGGAGAGGAGGATCCAGGAGGTCAAGGACGATTGCAAGGGTTGGGCTGAGACGGCTGCCAAGGCTAAGGACGAGGCCAAGGGCTTGCTCAACCTCGTCGAGGAGCTGAAGGCCGACATAGTGGAGAAAGACTCTCATCTTGACCACTTTCAAAGGAAAATCGACGAGCTAAGCAACTCCCTTGTGAGGGCGAAGGATGAAGCTGTGGACGAATTCAAGGCTTCGAAGCCATTCACCGACCTTCTGGACGCCAACTATGCAGCTGGATTTGAGGATTTTCGCATGGAGGCGAAAGAAAAGTTTCCAGAAGTTGATTTCAGCCCCATCGTCCTTCAACTAGGAGGTGCTTCCAGTTCATTTCTTCAGACTAGCTCTGAAGACGTCAACGTTGAAGACGACGCCTCAACCAAGCCTGCTCAAGACGACCCTGATGCCTGATGCCTTTTGTTGAAAGATTTAATTACTATTTGTCCAAGTGTTTTGCTCTTGTTTTTTTTTTTTCTTTTTTTAAATGTATAATACATTTATCTTGTCTGGAGCACTTTTGGCGAGTTTATAAACAATTGCCTTTCAAGGCTTATTTCTTAAGGGTTTTTGGACGATGGTCGTCCACCCTTTAACGTTTAATGAATGTTTATTTTCGATTGTTATTGTTGTTCCATGGACGAGTTTATGCATTTTTATGTTTTATTCCATTGCCTTTTAAGCAATATTCCCAAGTGTTGGGTGATCGTTTACACAATTTCCTCATGGACGACTCGCTTAGGACGATAATGATCATTTTGCCTACCCTTCAGGCTATTATTACTCATATTTTCACGAGTTTGTAATCGTCTTGACCATATGCTCGTCGTTGGGATGTCATGCGTTAATGCCTACTTTCCTTCTTAGACGAGTGGGCTTTGGCTAAGGAAATCTTAGACGAGCATGCCTTAGTATTTTTTCTTTGCTTTATCCTCATTCTTTTCTAAGGAAAGCTTGGACGAGCATGCCTTGACATTTTTTCTTTGCTTTATCCTCGTTTAAAGGAAATCTTAGATGAATTTGTCTTCGTCCAGAGATTTTACTTGTCTAAGGCTTTTTCCTCGTCCATGGGTATTATCAGGGAAACTGGAATTCAAATACATAAGAAATCCAAACCATATTATTACATGAACATTGTTCACAAACTTGGCACATGCTTACAAGCTAGTGCCTTATTAAAATACTCAAGTACATAGCATCGTCTTTCATAAGCTAGTCTGTAAGTAGTGCAAAAGTTTAAGAACTAGTGCACTTTTATTCATAACACACCATAACAGTAGTAAAAGCAAAAGTAAATATAAACAAACACACAAACCACAACTGTAATTTTGCCACTAACTTCCCTCGTCCCTGCTCATCACTGATAGTACCTTTGCAGATGTTCCACGTTCCAAGGATGCTCTAACTTCCGCCCGTCCAGGGCTTCCAGGTAGTAGGACCCCTGCCTTTTGCAGTTGATTACCCCTGGCAGGGTCCTTCCCACCGGGTCAGTTTTCCATGAGCCGGGTTCTGGTCGCCAAGGAGACCCTTTGAGGACAAGGTCCCCTGACACGAACCGTTCGGGTTTTACCATGGCATCATGCTGTCTGGCCATGAGATTTTTGTACCTTGCCGTCCTTTGCTCCGCATCCATTCTTACCTCATCAATAAGATCGAGGTCAAGGCGAAGTTGTTCCCCGTTGTCTTTCTCCTGGTACTTCATCACTCGGTAACTTGCCATATGGACCTCCGCTGGTATAACAGCCTCACTCCCATAGGCTAGTTTGAAAGGGGTCTCCCGTCGGAGTTCGTACGGTCGTCCTATAGGGCCCAAAGAACACCTGGCGCCCCGGCCATATCCCTTTTGCCCCCTCGAAGACGAGTCTTGATAATTTTCAGCGAGGGGATCGGTTTGCTACTCGCTTGCCCATTTGCTGTGGATGGGAGGGTGAAGAATAGTGATTCTTGATCCCAAAATGATTGCAAAAGTCCCTGAAGGGTGCGTTGTCAAATTGACGTCCGTTGTCAGATACTAATACCCTGGGTACTCCGAATCTGCACAGGATATTCTTCCATACAAAATTCTTCACGTTTTGCTGAGTGATTGCTGCAAGAGACTCGGCTTCTACCCACTTGGTAAAGTAATCTATTCCTACCACCAAAAACTTCATCTGGGATTCTACGGAAAGGACCCGGATATCCGGGCGCCCCGTGCGAGGGCCATGGGGCCGTCATTGGGGTCCAGTATTCCGACGGCTGTCTAGGCACATTGCTATAATGCTGGCATTGGTCACATACCTTGACATAGGCTTTAGCGTCTGCCTGCATTGTTGGCCAATAGTAGCCGGCACGGACGACCTTATGGACAAGGGACCTTGCCCCTGAATGATTTCCACACGATCCTTCATGAACTTCCCTTAGAACATAGTTTGACTCGTCAGGGGCCAAGCACCTTAAGTAGGGTTGGGAAAAGCCTCGCTTGTACAACACTTCATTAATGAGGACATACTTGGCCGACCTGACCCTTAACTTTCTCGCCTTATCCTTGTCCTCTGGAAGCCTTCCATCCTTGAGGTAAATTATTATCGGACTCATCCAATTCTCTCCTCCTCCTATCTGCTGTATGTCAGGGATGTCTATGCTCGGCATGTACTGGATGTCGCCGAACTCGTCTATGACCCCTGCCGAGGCGGCTTTCGCCAAGGCGTCTGCTTCCGCATTCTCCTCCCTGGGAAGTTGAATAAAACTTATGGCTGAAAATTTTCGGGCAAGGCGTTTTACTCTGTTAAGGTACTTCTTCATTCGATCCTCCTTGACATCGCACATCCCATTTACTTGGTTAATGACCAGTTGAGAGTTTCCTCTGATTGTTAACGACTCCGCCCCTAAGGACTTGGCCAATTCCAACCCCTTGAGTAGAGCCTCGTACTCAGCCTCGTTGTTGGTAGTTGGATACTGCAGACGGGCCGCATACTCCAGCTTGTCACCTTCAGGGGACTTCAGTACAATTTCAATCCCTCCTGCATACATTGTGGACGATCCGTCTACATTAATCACCCACATTTCATTTCCTTCGTCCTTGTTCAGGTCGTCCTGATTGGGGGTGAATTCTGCAATGAAATCTACCAATGCTTGCGCTTTTATTGTGCTCCTCGGGAGGTACCTAACATCAAACTGGCTGAGCTCAACGGCCCACTGTACTAGCCGTCCAGCAGCTTCCAACTTGCTCATCGCCTTTTTTATGGGATGGTCTGTCAGGACGTTGATGACGTGTGCCTGGAAATAATGTCTCAGCTTCCTGGAAGCCGTGATTAATGCGAAGGCTAGTTTCTCCATCATCGGGTATCGTCTTTCTGCCCCTCTCATTGCGTGGCTTGTGTAATAGACCGGCTTCTAGACTCTCCCCTCTTCTCTGACTAACGCTGAGCTTACTGCGTGTGGGGACACTGCCAAGTACAAGTACAACTCTTCCCCAAGTACAGACGGACTCAACAGTGGTGCCGTCATTAGATACGTCTTCAAGTCTTGGAAGGCCTTTTGACACTCGTCCATCCATTCAAAAGCCTTCCTAAGGACTTTAAAGAATGGTAAACATTTGTCAGTAGCTTTCGATACAAACCTGTTGAGGGCGGCGACTCGTCCGAAGAGATCCGGACTTCCTTGATATTTTTCGGTGGCTCCATGTTCAGTATCGCCTGGATTTTATCCGGATTCGCCTCAATTCCTCTGTGTGACACCATAAACCCCAAGAATTTACCCGATGAAACCCCGAAAGCACACTTGCTCGGATTTAATTTCATGTGGTACTATCGCAACGTATCAAAAGTCTCTTGAAGGTCGTCAAGATGTTTATCCTCGTCCTGGCTCTTCACCAGCATGTCGTCCACATAAACCTCCACATTTCGCTCGATTTGAGGATTCGGAACATATGGTTAACCACCTTTGGCAGGTCGCCCCGCGTTCTTCAAACCGAAGGCATAACCTTGTAGCAATACAACCCTTGGCTCGTGACGAATGAGGTCTTCTCTCGATACCGCTTCATTCATCCGAATGCGGTTATACCCCGAGAAAGCGTCCATGAAGCTAACTATCCCGTGACACCGTCGAGTCCACTAACTCGGCCGCGCGGCAATGGGGTAGCTATCCTTGGGGCAAGCTTTGTTTAGATCGGTGAAGTCCACGCATATCCGCCACTTGCCATTGGCTTCTTGACCATGACTACGTTCGCCAAATCCGTCCGGGTAATGAACTTCTCGGATAAACTTCGCGGCGACCAACTTCCGCACCTCTTCCTTAATGGCATTGTCTCGCTCGGGAGCAAAAACTCTTCTCTTCCGACGCACCGGTTTCGAATAGGGACACACGTTCGAGGCTATGGGTAATGACGCTCGGATCAATGTCGGGCATGTCCTCGCTGACTCCACGCAAAGACATCGAGGTTTTTCTTCGAAACCGAATCAAAGCGTGCTTTGCCCCTCTTCCATGCTTGCCCCAACTACGGTAGACTTCTCGGGCCGGGTTATCGTCCAAAGGGACGTCCTCAATGCTTCGGTGGGCTCGGCCCACGACCGTTCTTCCGTCTATACTCATCGCCCGCATGTGCTCGTCCATGGCCAAGATAGCTAAGTAGCATTCTCTGACGTGCAGTCACCGGTTTCCTTGTACCGGCCTACTCCATGCTCGGTCGGGAATTTGATGGACATGTGGTAGGTAGAGGTTACCGCTTTCCAGCTGTTCAAAGTTGGCCTTCCAATAATTGCATTGTATGACGATGCACAATCAACAACAAGGAAATTCACCTCCTTGGTTATCTGCTGCGGATATGTTCCGACGACCACTGGCAACGTGATGGTGCCCACAGGTTGTACCTTCATTCCTCCGAATCCTACCAACGGCGAGTTCACTGGTCGAAGCTGATCTCGTCCTAGCCTCATTTGTTGGAATGCGGGGTAGTAGAGAATGTCTGCAGAGCTGCCATTGTCTATCAATACCCTCCTGGTCGTGTAGTCAGAGATGAGTAGGGTGATGACTATCGCGTCATTGTGTGGGTGGTGAATTCGTCCTGCCTCCTCGTCCGTGAAAGTAACAGCCTGTTTGTATACCTCCCTCATCCAAGGAGGTCGTCCAGACTGTTGGATGTTCTGCACCACCTTCAGGTATGTCTTCCTTGACTTGGACGACTGCGTCGTCGAGCTTCCTCCTATAATTACCCTTATTTCTCCTAGTGGGGGCCGTGATGATTCTTCCACCTCGGCCTTCATTTTCTCATCTCTCTGGTCTCGTCCAAGGAAGTTCCTCAATTTTCCCTGTCTAATCAGATTTTCTATCTGCTGCTTCAAGTCAAAGCACTCATCCGTATCATGCCCATGGTCCCTGTGAAAACGGCAGTACTTGCTCCTATTACGCTTGTTGGGGTCTCCCTTCATTTTGTCCGGCCACTTCAAGGACGGATCATCCTTTATCTGCATAAGAACTTGCTCTAATGGCATAGTCAGGGGCGTGTATTGCTGATTCCTGGCGGAGGAACTGGCCTTCTTACCATCCTTATCTTTTCTCTCGTCTACCCGAACTTTCTTTGGACGAGGTCCCTGGTCCGGATAACGATGGTGGCCCACTTCCGAGTGTTCTGCCCTTTTTCTTTTCTTGGCTATGATAGCGTCTTCAGCATTCATAAAATTCTGGGCTGAATGGACAAGCTCGGCCATAGTCTGTGGTTCCTGCTCATAGAGCTTATGAATGAACAAGTCAGAATTGACCCCATTGTGGAAAGCGGCCAGCAATAGCTTGTCATCCATCTCGTCCACCGTTAAGGCTTCTCTGTTAAACCGGGTGATAAAAGATCACAAACTTTCATTTTCCCCTTGCTCTATAGTCAGCAGGCTAGAGGAGGAACGTTTGTGACGCTGTCCTCCAATGAAGTTGTTGACAAACAGCTTACTCAGTTCTTCAAATGATCCCACTGAGTTTGGGGGAATCTTCTTGGCCACACTCGCGGCTGTCCTTGAGTGTGGTGGGAAAAGTTCTGCACATGATCTCGTCTAGGACCCCCTGCAGGTGCATGGTCGTCTTGAAAGTTGCAATGTGATCGCAAGGGTCGCGATTTCCATCGTACGAGTCTAAAGAAGGCATTTTGAATTTCGGGGGTAGAGGGTGACTGTTGATGGAAGCTGTGAAAGGGGAGTCCGTTCGGTGGACCATATCATCTACTGGGTTTGCTCGCCTCATGTTTTCCCTCATTTCATCCATGGCTTTTCTCATCTGGTCCATTTCTTTTTCCAAGTGCGGTACCCTTCTCGAAGCGGTACCCCTTGTCTGATCTTCGGACTCTACATTTTCCCCTCCTCCTTCCTGACTTGGGGCCCTTCCCTCCATGTGTCCTTGACGCTGCCTCCTGAGGTTGATCTCTCTATTCAACTCCTGGTTCTGACGTGTCAGTTCTGCCATAGCGGCAGCCATGGATTGTATATGCTGAATAGAAGGCAGTTGTATTGCAGGTGCTGATCTGCGATCGCGAAGGGGATTGCTGGAGGCATCCCTACTCTCCTGGTGGCCTGGGCTGGTAGCCCTTGATCTCGTTCGAACCATTCAGCCTTTTGTCTGGGATAGAATAACTATTTTCCCCACAGACGGCGCCAACTGATGATGCCAAGAAGATCAGTAGGCTGGATGCTCCGGACTTCAAAGGACCACTGGTTCTCTCTGCGGCCTGAAAAAGAAAGAAAAGCGAATCAAAGGCGACCGGGGCTGCCGGCCAAAAATCCTCCGATGGCAAAGTTAGTTTTTCTCTCTATCTTATCTAAGTTCCAACTTTTTTGGAGTAAAAATTGAACATACCTTGGCCTTGTCTGAAACAGCCATTATATAGTGTTCTTATAGGCGGTTATCAAAATTGGAACTTCTCCTGGATTCAAGGAGAGGTAGAAATCAAACGTAACTTGCATAACCGTTTGGAAGTTATGCTCTTGTTTCACAACGGATACCTGGCAGTTATGCGTGGGATAAGGGATTATCACATCTTATTCGGAGATTTTCCTAAGTACGATACCTTCGTCCTGGAGTTCCTTAGTTGGGTGTGCTTTGGTACACACGCAGAGGCTGCCTCGTCTAAAGTCACTCCTTCAGGATGAGGCTGTCGGCACTCTGGACGAGTGCATCACTGGTGGTGCTTATCTCGTCCAGAACTCTTCTTCCTTGGACGAGGTAATTGTAGGCAAGTTTCTGAGGGTGTTTACAGTGGTAGGTGGGTCATGGATGACCTGTATGGACGAGACAAAGATAGGCTAAATCAGCTCCCTATCAGGTTCATAATCTGACGTGGGTGATTGTTATGCTTCATTGCCTATCTTTTGGGCTATACGGTATTTTACATAAGCTAATATAACACACTACAAGATACTTTTCAACAAAGAGTAATAGCCAAGTATTGAAACTGGAACTGAGTTAAATGAAAACGGCAAAGCAAATTGTCAAGTGCAAGGCAAAATGACACGTGTGAGATTAAAAGAGCAGAACAAGTTGAAGAAGAAAATGGCAGCATATGGTTTAATGAAAGCACGTGCACAGTGTGTGAGTAAATTAAGTCTTAGTTAGTTGTATAAGATGTCCAGCTGTCACGCATCCAGCGATGGATTTGTATTTCCGTCAGATTAGGAAGTTAGTTAATTTTTGTTTTAGCTTTAACACCACTGTTGTTGTATATATAGAAACAGGGCTTATTTAATTAGGCACTTTTGTACATTTTCTATTTAGATTAATAAGAATTTTCTTTTCTCTCAAAAGCTCTCTCTTCCAACTTCCAAAAACTTCTTTCTTTACATGGTATCAGAGCAAGATTTTCTTTGATTTTTGTTCTTGCCAAGCAGATTTTAGTCTTTGAATTTTCTTTCTTTTCTTCTTGTTTTGCTTGAAGCTCTAGTCATTCATGGTATTTGATTCAACAGCCAATCAAGCATAGTCTTCCACACAATCTGTGCCTTCTTCGAGGGCAGCAATGGCAGATGAATATGCTAACAATCCTTACTTTCTTCCAGCCACTGAGAGTCCAGGAATAGTTCTTACTTCACAACCTTTAACTAGTCCAGAGAACTATTTGAGTTGGGCAAGATCAATGTTCTTGGCTTTAAATTCACAAAACAAATTTGGTTTTGTGAATGGTTCGATTCCTCAACTAGATCCTACCTCTCCATCGTACAATTCTTGGAGTAGGTGTAATACCACTGTGCCTTCATGGATAACCAACTCTCTCAGCATGGATCTCAAGGCTAGTGTGATGTATATCAACACTGCAAGGGATTTATAGATTGATCTCAGAGATAGCTTTTCACAGGGCAATACTCCAAGGCAATTTGAGCTACAAAAGGAAATAGCTCGTCTTTCTCAAGGTTCACTCACAGTAAGTTCATACTTCACTAGGTTTAAGACACTGTGGGATGAGTTTGTCAATTTTCAACCTTTCACTGTATGCAATTGTGCTTGCACTTGTGATTCTAAGGCTTCTCAATTGGAAGCACAACATAAGGAGCATGTTTTTCGTTTTCTAATGGAATTGAATGATAGTTATGGGAACATTATAGGCCAAATTTTGTTGCTTGAACCATTTCCATCTATTAGCAAGGTTTGTTCTTTGATTTTGCAAGAGGAAAAGAGAAGAAGCTTTGGACGTGGAGTTAATGTAGTCTATCCTACTGAGGCTACTGCTATGTTTGCTACTCATGCTAAGGGTTTTAATGGCAATCAAGGCTAGAACCAAGGCAATCGTGGTAATAAAGGTCATTCTAAGAAGGATAGACCTATCTGTACTTACTGTGGCCTTAGTGGTCATATTACAGACAAGTGTTATAAGTTACATGGGTATCCTCCAGGCTACAAGCACAAGGGAAGCAATCAAGCCATGGCTAATTAAGTTTTAGCATTCTTGCCTCAAGGAAATTTTGGCAATGTGGATGGTTTTGCCTTGGCCAATCCCAATTTGATCCAAAATAATCACAACTTTCAATTTGAAGCTGTTCTTCCTCCACATCCTTCTTTTGGTGCTACATTTGCTTCTCCATTGGCTTTTGCCCTAGGTTCTTTGCCTCAATGTCCCATCTCCCAAGTTTAATGTGAGTAGCTTCTTAATTATTTGAAAGCAGTCACCACTCCTGGTTCAGGCATTGGTACTTCTACTGCTCATCAAATTGCCACTGTCATGGCATCTACTCCTATTATTCAACCTGCCTTAACACCTACCTCAGCTTCTTCTTCTACTACTGATATTTCCAATTTTTCAAGTAATCCATTTTGGATTCCCCCAAATTTCACACATTTTGTTTTTTCTGCCCATATTGTTGATAAGCCTGTTTTTAAGTCTAATGATTGGATTTTGGACATTGGCGCTACTGAGCATATGGTCCACTTAGTATCACAACTTATTGCCATCACTTCTGCTATTCATTCTTATGTTTTCTTGCCAAATGGGGATCAGGCCTTAGTAATAAATATAGGCACTGTGCAGATTTCACCCACTTTAACACTCACCAATGTTTTGTGTGTTTCTACTTTTAGTTTAACCTCATTTCCATAAGCAAAATTACACAACATTCTTCTTGTTGCCTTATTTTTCTTGGACATTGGTGTTTTATCTAGGACCTTGCTCAATGGAGCATGATTGGACTGGGTAAAGAATGTCAAGGGTTGTATCTGCTGCAAGCTCCTGCTTCTCAGATTGCTCCAACTACCTTGGTTGCTTCTGTTGGCCATTCTTCTTCCACTTTATGACACAGCAGATTGGGACACCCTTCTTTTTCAAATATTTCTTTGTTGAATAAGCTTATAGGTTCTAAAGTTTTCAATAAGTCAGATTGTTGTGAGGTTTGTCATTCTTCTAAACAAAAAAGATTACCTTTTCCTTCTAGCAGTCATGTATCTGTTCAGCCTTTTAGACTTGTTCACTGTGACTTGTGGGGTCCCTTTTCCACTTGTATTGTTGAAAGTTTTAGGTATTTTTTAACAATTGTTGATGACTTCTCTTGTTGTACTTGGGTTTATCTTTTCAAGAATAAATCTAATACTCAGTTTTTCATTCCTAATTTTGTTAACATGGTTCATACTCAATTTCATGCTTTTGTTAAGACTATTAGAAGTGACAATGGTACATAATTTTTCTTAAGGGAATTCTTTCATTCCAAGGGCATCTTGCATCAACTGTCCTGTGTTGATACTCCTTAACAAAATGCCATTGTTGAGAGGAAGCATCAACACATTCTCAATGTTGCAAGAGCACTAAAATTTCAATCCAATTTGCTTTGTGCTTATGGGTAGATTGCGTTCTTACTGTTGTCTATCTTATTAATAGACTGCCTTCCAAATCTTAACACAACAAGAGTCCCTATGAATTGCTTTTTAAGTCTTCTCCACCTTATAATCATTTAAAGTGTTTTGGTTGTTTGTGTTTCATATCCACTTTATCACATAATAGGCACAAATTTGCACCTAGGGTTAGAAAATGTGTTTTCTTAGACTATCCTCATGGCATTAAGGGTTACAAGGTTTTTATGAACATATTTTTCCTTTTGCCTCATCAGATCACCCTTCCACTTCTTATCTTGATTCATTTGTGTTTCCACATTGTGTTTCTGATGCATCTCTTGTTTTTGATCATTCCACTCCTCCTTTGTTTGAATCAAGCTTGGCTTCTTCCCAACCTGATTCCACCATTGCTTCTACTCCATCTGCTTGTAATCCTTCTCAATCTGATTCCTAGCCTGATGTACCTTTAGAGCCAGTTTTCTCTGATGTGCCTTTTCCTTCAATTTTGGATTCTGTTGTTCCTCCCTCACCACCTTCCATTGATCACTCTTCGCCTATTTCCTCATCTTCTTCTTTACCTGCCTTAAGGAGATCAACCAGGCCTCATCACCCACCTGCTTACCTTTCTGATTATTCTTGTAAAGTAGTTAGTACCAAGCCTGCATCTAGCTTACCTTATGACATTTCCAATGTTATTAGTTACTCACATCTTAGACCTCAGTTTTCATCTTTTATAATGGTTGTTAGTTCTGTCCCATCATAACCTGCTTCTTTTTCTCATGCAGTTCAGTTTCCTGAGTGGAGAGCTGCCATGGATAAGAAAATTGAGCCTTTGGAGCTTAATAATACTTGGATACTAACCCCTTTACTTGCAGGTTAATCTCCCATTGGTTGTAAATGGGTTTATAGGGTTAAGTATCACTCAGATGGTTCTATATAGAGGTACAAAGCTCGTTTGGTTGCAAAGGGTTTTACCCAAAAGTTTGGTTTGGATTATTCAGAAACCTTTTGTCCTGTTGCTAAGTCAGTTTCAGTCAGGATTGTCTTGTCTGTGGCTGCTGTGAATGAGTAATTTCTTCACCAATTGGATGTTAACAATGTCTTTCTCTGTGGTGAGTTGGTTAAGGATGTTTACATGTGTTTACCACCTGGTTTTCACAACAAGGGGGAGCATTTGGTATGCAAATTGAATAAAAGCCTTTATGGACTGAAACAAGCTTCTAGAAAATGGTTTGAGAAGTTTTCATCCACCATTCTGCAAATGGGCTTCATTCAATCCAAATCAAATTATTCTTTGTTTACTCACACACAAGGATCTTCTTTCACAGTGCTTTTGGTCTATGTAGATGATATATTGTTGACTGATAATAATCCAACTTGTGTTCAACATGTGAAGAAGGTTCTTGATGACAGATTTGGATTGAAGGACCTGAGGTCTCTAAGGTACTTCTTAGGGCTTGAAGTGGCTAGAACTGATGCAAGTATAAGCTTGAACCAACGAAAGTATGCCTTGGAAATTTTGAAGGATATAGGCTTTCTAGGTTCCAAACCAGTCAAATTCCTCATGGAGTAGAATCTAAGGTTGTCCAAATATGAGGGAAAGTCATTGACAGATCCTGCTCAGTTTAGAAGGCTTATTGGGAGGCTCTTATACCTCACTTTGACAAGACCAGACATCACCTATGCTGTGCATAGGCTGAGCTAGTTTGTATCAAAGCCAAGAAAGCCTTATTTACTAGCTACCAATAGAGTACTTCAATATATAAAAAGCTCACCAAGAAGAGGCATTTTCTTTCCAAGCCAATCTGATCTACATATTAAATCTTTTTGTGATGCAAATTGGGCTGGATGCCCTGACACTAGGAGGTCCTTAACTAGTTATGCTGTTTTCTTGGGGGAATCATTGATTTCTTGTTGGTTTAAGAAGCAAGGTGTTGTTTCAAGGTCCTCAGCTGAAGCTGAGTACAGAGCAATGGCAAGTGTGGCTTGTTAGATCACTTGGGTGTTGCAAATATTTAAGGATTTAAAAGTGAATCATGCAAGGTCAGCTATGTTGTTTTGTGAAAATCAAGTAGCCTTGCATATAGCTGCAAATCTTGTTTTTAATGAAAGGACAAAGCATATCGAGGTAGATTGTCATTGGGTAAGGGATAAGATCATGGAGGGTATGATTAAGACATTCCATGTTGCTACTAATTCATAAGTGGCAGATATATTTACCAAAGCATTGGGCTTTTTAGCTTTTACAAGGCTTTCTAGAAAATTAGGTTTAAATGACATTTTTGTTCCCAGGGGTGTAAAGGCACAAGTCACAGATCAAGTTTCAGATCAAGAAGGTCAAGTCTTAGAACTTACAGTTCAGGACTTGAGGGGAAGTGTTGAAACTGGAACTAAGTTAAATGAAAATGGCAAAGCAAATTGCCAAGTGCAAGGAAAAACGACATGCGTGAGATTAAAAGAGCAGAACAAGTTGAAGAAGAAAACGGCAGCGTATGGTTTAATGAAAGCATGTGCACAGCATGTGAGTAAATTAAGTCCCAGTTAGTTGTATAAGATGTCCAACTGTCATGCATCCAACGGTGGATTTGTATTTCCGTTAGATTAGGAAGTTAGTTAATTTTTGTTTCAGCTTTAACACCTTTGTTGTTGTATATATAGAAACAAGGCTTATTTAATTAGGCACTTTTGTACATTTTCTGTTTTGATCAATAAGAATTTTTTTTCTCTCTCAAAAACTCTTTTCCAACCTCCAGAAACTTCTTTCTTTACACCAAGAGTAGGATCCAAATCTCCTTGACTCTTTACCTTAAAAAAATGATTTGAATAAATAGTAAAATAGAAAGTAAAAAATTTAGCATAAATAATATCCAATAAGTATAATTGCCATCTTGCAGGGGCTTTTCAATCGTCAAAGTCCATATTAAATTTTGAGTGAGATTCTGAAATGGGTTGTTTGGTGTGGTTGACTTAGTTGGAGTGAAAAAGCTTGAAAGTTGAGGCTAACTGTAGATAAATCTAATGCATATGAGCTATGAATCTAGATGAGATAGGCCTCCCATAAGAGCATCTGCACTGGGCATTGTAAATGCCAATGCCAAGCCCATTTTACCATTTTCACCCAAAAAAGTGGCTTCATCCGAACTTCTCAAATGCTACAATTGTAAAAAAATTTACAATATTGCTACAGTGCCATTCTACATGTAGAATGGCACTGTAGCACTATTGTATAAATTTTTTAATCACTTTTATTCTCTCTCTCTCTCTCCCCTTTGTCTTCTCTTTCTCTTTTCTCTGGGGTTGAGACGTCTTCCTTCTTTCTTTCTCAACTCTCTCTTTCTGTTTTCTCATCTACCCTCTCTCACTCTCTAACTCGCTGTTGGCCGAAGCAAGGTCCGACGAAGGCATGGCGGTGATGGCATTTGCTGATCGATGATGGTGTTTCTCACGGTGGTGATGGCGTGGGTTTCAAATCGGCAGCGTGGGTTTCAAATCGATGATAGCGTATTTTCGATGACCTGGGTTTCAAATTGATGGCATGGGTTTGTTGATCGGTGGCTTGGGGTTGCTGATCGGTGGCTTGTGGAGATTAGCGAGTCGACGTGGTGGGTTTGAAGTGATTTTCTTGATCGTGGGTTTGAAGTGGTTTTTTCTCTTGGTGTGTTTCTTGGCAATTTTCTCGATCGGTGGTGGTGGTTTTTGGCAATTTTTTGTGTTTCTTTTCCTCTTGGTGGTTGTTTCTTGTAATTGTTGTTGGTGGTGAGTTTGGTTGTGGTGGTTTTGGTTGTGGTGGTGGTTGCTGGCCAGTGGCGTGGTGGTGGCAAGGTAGGTTTCTGGGTTTTTCTTTTTTGGAACAGGGTTTCTGGGTTTTGATTACATTTTGTTGGTTATATATTTTTGTACATTTTTAGACCCCTTAAAACAACCAGATTAACCTAGTTATTTAGCCAAGTTATTAACTTAGGTAAATTATGCAGATTTAAGTTAACACAAAACAATCATATCATACAAAGCAGCGGAAAAATAAATAACACAATGATATGATGACCCAGGAAAACCAAACCGGAAAAAAATCTAGGGAGGATTTAACCTAACTATCCTCAAGGTATAACAGAATCCACTATGAAGAAATTGAAGTTTACACAATAGCGACTTAGACCCCTAACATTCTATTGTTACCTCGAATAGGAAACTTACTATTACGACCACGTGACAGCTCCGAGTCCACGGACTACTTCCTTCTTGGATTACTTCCTTCTTGGATTCCCAGCAAGCACAAGCACTCCCGCTTGTATATCTTTAAGCTGTTAATGTAGAAACTGAATGATCATCAAGTTCTTGACATAATCTTGACCCTTGATAACTCTAAGTATGTGTGAAGGCAAACACCTCTAGATCTCACAGAAGATTCACACACACAGCATCAACCATTTCTAAAAATGTGGCTAGGGTTTTCCCTTTTATACTTAGGACAAAACATAGAACCTTACACTCAAAACGGGCTTGGGTTGAGTTGAAAATTTCTGCAGAAAAACAATATGCACAACTTTCGATCGGTTGAGTCTAATTCTTGATCGATCGAGGCAAGTAGAATTGCACAGTAAATTCTGCAGCAACTCGATTCCAACTTTACATTAAAGACACATACTTTGAGTAGTCTAAAACAAGACTAAAATGTTTTGATCATAGTTTGCCAACATTACAAATTAGAGTTCTAATACATTTAAACCTAAAGGTCTTAGAACCTAACAAACTCCCCATTTGGCAATCCGTGACAAAACACAAACACAATAAAATGCTCAAAGTTTACATATAAACAACCCATTACAAAAACAAAGCCTAGTATAACAAATTCAACCTAACTACTATCCATCGGTTGCAAGTGTAGACAGCAGCACGACTGCATCAACCTGTATATTCCTGTAACACCTAACAAACACATAAATGCATGTATGGAAAATATAAGTAAAACAACATAACTTCTTGATTTCACATAAACATAAACTACAAGACATATATCATGAATAAAGTCATCAATATAGATCAAAAACAATGTAGCAAAATGTGAAACAAGAAACAAATAAGCAAAACAAAAAATCTCCCCCTATCATGGATAACCCAACATAAACATCATAAGCCAGAAAGATACATACAAAGTGAAGCACCTAGATACAATCTAAAAACTCCACAGCTCCAAACAACTCAAAAAATCTCCCCCTAACAACAAAAGCACCTCTCTACACCATATATGCACTCCCTCTTTTTGTGACAAATTGCCAAAGGGCACTCACTCACCATCAAAAGGAGGTGGCGGTCGAAGACTCCCTAAATCTGCTCGCAGGACACGAAGCTTATCAAACATGTCCACCAAAAGCTAATCATGAGCCGCCTGAACAATCATGACAGTCTCCAAAAAGATACATACAAAGTGAAGCACCTAGATACAATCTAAAAACTACACAGCTCCAAACAACTCAAAAAATCTCCCCCTAACAACAAAAGCACCTCTCTACACCATATATGCACTCCCC
Organism: Castanea sativa; assembly: GCF_040712315.1. NCBI lineage: Eukaryota > Viridiplantae > Streptophyta > Magnoliopsida > Fagales > Fagaceae > Castanea > Castanea sativa. The sequence continues at coordinate 45,434,563 of NC_134015.1, read as the reverse complement.
CTTTTTGTGACGAATTGCCAAAGGGCACTCACTCATCATCAAAAGGAGGTGGCGGTCGAAGACTCCCTAAATCTGCTCGCAGGACACGAAACTCATCAAACATGTCCACCAAAAGCTGACCACAAGCTGCCTGAACAATCATGACAGTCTCCAACATATGTCAAATGTCTGAATCATCTGAAGTAGAAGGAAGAGGAACATCAGCAGTAGCAGCAGCAGGAGGATCGTCAGATGCCTCAGTAAAAGTATCACCTGTAGAGGAAGGCAGATGAGGAGGTACAACATTAGAAGACTCAACCCTAGGACGTTTAGAGCTTGCTTTCAACTGAGCAGCCCTTTGCCTAAGAAAGGTGGCATCTATAGGAGCTATAATATGAACAGGCTCAGATGCTGGAAACTCCTCTAAACCAAGATGAAGAAGAATCCTATGGATAAACACAAGGAAGAAAAGAGCGTGAGCAGTAGAACTACTCCTATAAACCTCGTTCAAAGAACGAATAAATAGATGAGGAAAACTGATAGGAGCATCAGTAACAAGGGCATACAAAAACACACATCACTCAATAGGGATGGTGTGCAGATGAGAGATAGGCCACAAGGAATGACAAGCAATCTTAAAGAAAAGATAGTGAACCTCAGTGAGCTCAGCAATAGTGATCCGAGGATCAAAACCCCACTGGATAGAAGACCTAGTGATGTAAGACATGATTTCATCTAAGGGAGGAGACTTATCATAAGGATAGACAGGATGCTGAATAAAAGGCACCCCAAGAGCAGTAGCCACTACCTTAGGGGTGATGGTGTACTCATTACTACGAATCCAACTCCTAAGAACAGTGTTGGAATCATAGACATGAATAGAGAGGTTAGAATAAAACTCTCTAATCAAGATAGCAGGAGGAGGGTGAGAAAATCCTAACAAAGGTAACCAACCCCTACGCTCAAAGTTCCTCCTAATCTCGGGATCAAGTTCATCTAAAAGAACCTGTTTCTCAGCCCAAATGTTTCTTTTAAGATTAAGAGTCTCAGAGGTTACTTGGTGTTTCGCACTAAAAAATCTCTCACTCTCAAAAGATGGAGCAGAGGAAGAAGAGGATGTCCTTTTGGCTCTAGTTTTCCTAGGCATGATGCTAAGGAAGGAACAAACAAGCAGAAAAGAACCAAAAGAAGAAAATAAAAAAAAACCAAAGGCAGACTGCAAGTTAGCACAAAAAAAATAGAAATAACAATTCTATATGATGCATGAACAAAATGAACACATGATGCATACTCTAATGCAGTGAGAATATATTCAATTTAACTTTAAAATCACAAAATTGGCTTGAGCATAGAGTTTATATCAAAAACCCCAAAATTTAAAAAACCCACTTGTACAATTTTCAAGAAATTGAACAATTGATCATTACACAAGATAGATAACAGAGTAAAATGATCAAATTAATCAATCCAACAAGCCAATTTCATCAAATTAAACTCAATTGAACAAAATCCCCAATTTAGGTAGTTTCAAGCCCTAGAATTTCTAATTTTTCACAAAACACCAAATTGATCAAATTAATTCACAAGAAACAGTTGTATATCATTCCACAACAAAAACCCATTGATCAATTTTCAAAGAAAGCACTCAAATCATCAAAAACCCCCCAAAAATTCTTAGGTTCGAAATTTCCATCTAAATGCATGAAACATGAAAATAAAAGAAAAATGAAGGGTAGAAAGGACATACCGGCCTTAGAGAACAAAAACCTTGCAAAAGAATCGGAGGAAAACGACAAAAATAATCTTTGACTCTTAGACCGGTTAAAAAGAGAGAGAAAAGTTTGAAAAAGATTTGAAAAGTAAAGAACACATGGAAATCAAACCTTTTTTAAAAACCTTCCTGTGCGATTTTCGACTAATCAAAAGTTAGGTTCGATCAATCGAAATTGCCTTTGATTGATTGAACAGCGATCGAGAACCGATCGAAACAGACAAAAGTTGACCAAAATTTTAAGCGCAATTTCAATTGGTCGAGAAACAGCTTTGATCGATCGAAATTCTGGAAAAGACAGGTTTTTGAAAAACACAGCATTTTTATGCAGAAGCTCCTCTAGGCAAAGAATTTTTTTAAATAAAATGCAGGAGTACCAGATGAAATGCTTTTCAAAAACACACGATTTAAGCCCAGATTTCCCAAAAATTAAGATTTTCACTCAATTCACTTTTAAATTCCCAAACTTCAAAACACATTTTGCAATTAAACTCAAGGAAGTTTCAATCTTGAATGGCCAAACCAAAATCACACACAATAACATGTACAAAGTTTAGTAAAGAGTAACTTGTGTAGTGTGTATAACTAGCAAAAACTTGAAAGACATATGAGGTGATATGTGAATAGAAATTAAGTACAATTTCTACAAAATCCATCACATAAATTAAAAAGAGACTATCCCTCAAAGAGTTACATCATATAATTCTCACATCTCCTAGAATAAAAGTGTGCAATCATGTAAGTTTCTTGATTTGCCTCGTAATGTACACACCAATTTTATTTGATTAGAAGCTTATTAAGAATTAGCTAGGATAATGTTCACACCAATTTTAATTGATAGAGAGTATTTTAGTCCAATAATGTACACACCAATTTTATCATTTAAACTGAGGTTACACCTTATGTTCTTTTTGTGCATGTGCTACACTTTCTCGAGCACAAAATCTTACGATATGCACTAAGGTGTTCATGATTGGCTAATAAACAGTGGTGAGATGGTTAATTATGCATTTTTCAAAAAGTTCAAGTCTGACAATCAAAAGCATGTGATTTTAAGATCAAGATCATGTGATAAAAAACTATAAACATCTTCCCACACAACATGCACTACAAAGCTCAAACTAGTAAAGTGCAATAAAATAAGCTCATCCAAGATAAACAAAGTACATAAACACGTTATGTAAAGATAATATGACCAACCTTGATATCAAATTCAAGACAAAAATGGAAGACACATTATGCTTCCCTTTTTTTTTTGATGAAAATAACAAAATCATCCTAGAATGAAATACATGAATGTTATGCAATGCAAATCCTAGAAAACCAAAGGAATCAAAGCAATAAATAAAAAAAAATGGTCACAAAGAGTAGAGCAAAGAAGCACAAGGACCATGTCAGAAAGACTCACTTGGATTGAGCCTTTTGCATCCAAAACTTTTTAGATGCACCTTGAGCATTGGAGTTCTTATTCACATTAGAATGACTTCCAACTCCAGAATTGGAATAAAGATTTAGCGCTTTTACTAACTCACCAATAAGTACCATAGGATCTTGTGCTTAAGGCACAAGTACTTTTGGTTTATTTGCTCGCTTAACAGCTTGCAACTTGAAACAATTTGGATGAATGTGTCCAGACTTTCCACAAAAATGACAAGCCCATGCAGGTCTATCATGCAATTTGCCCTTAGAAGGATTAAAAGCCTTAGATCTTGACTCTTGAAGATCAACCCTAATCTTTCTAGATGGTATGACTTCTACAAGCTTGACAACCTCACACACAGGAGGCTCAGAAGAAGGAACAAAGTTTGCGGAGTGAGTTTCAAAAACAGAGATGTTTTCCACAAAACCTAACCCAGTTTTGTTTAAAGGAGACTTTTGAGCACTCAACATATGATCAAGTTTGGAACTAGCAGACCTATTAGTTTGGAACTAGCAACAGATAAATCATGTTCCAAATTCTTAACTTTATCAAGTAAAAGCATGTTCTCAGTCTTCATATTATTCAATAGTTCATTAGCATCAAACAATTTCACAAGCAAAATTTTCTTTTTAAGCTCAAGAGATGCAATTTTCTTTAAGCCTAGATCAACATTCATAGCATCCTTTGCAGCAACTTTGCAAAGTTTATTGTAGGCTTCTTGAAGATTTGCATCTTCGGAGAGTTCCCCATCAGAATGGTTCTCCTCAACAACAACACTTTCATCAACTACAGTAGTAGCAGTGAAAGCAATGAGGTTTCCATCCTCGTCACACCTAGACTCATCGTCAGAAACTTCATCATCACTAAGGGTTACAACCACAGCCTTACCCTTAGACCTCAAGTAAGTAGGACATTCAGATTTCATATGACTATACCCTTGACACCCAAAACATTGTTGTCCCATAGAATTATTAGAAGGTTGACCTACTTTTTCTTTAGGTTTTTCAGTGTTATTAACCTTAGTGGGATCATTCCTCCTAAAATTTCTAGGTTCAGCAGTGTTCTTACCTCTTGCCCTTCTGTTATTGTTCCTAAGAAAGTTTGTAAAGTTCTTGGCAAGATACACAATCTCTGTAGCAGAGAGCTCATCACCAATTCCATTCACATCAACATCATCAACAAACTTAAGAGCCATTGATTTGGATTTACTAATCTTAGGTAGGTCCAACTCATAAGACTGAAGAGATCTTACAAGTTCATCAACAGGGATGAAGTCCACATTCTTGCTTTCAATGATGGTAGTCACTTTGAGTCTAAAGTCCTTTGTCAAATATTTAAGTATTTTCCTAAAAATTTTAGGTTGACCATAAATTTCACCCAAATTATATGCAGAATTAACAATATCATTAAGTTTAGCATAGAATTCATCAAAAGATTTATCATCAGACATCCTAATGCTTTCAAATCTAGTAGTTAATTGCTGCAACTTATTAATTTTAACTGTCTTTGTGCCTTCATGCACAGTCTGGAGGATATTCCAAGCAATATGAGCAACCTCAACATTAGAGATTCTCTTAAATTCCTCCATAGAAATAGCATTAAAGATAGCATTCATAGCTTTGCTATTAAAAATGGCTGCTTCTTTCTGAGAAGTTTGCCACTCACTCACAGGAGTAGCGGGCTTCTCCCATCCGTATTCAACGGAGTTCCAAACTCTTTCATCAATAAATTTCAGGAATGCTTTCGTCCTTATTTTCCAATAAGTATAATTATTCCAATCAAAGTGAGGAGGAATAACAAGAGAGTGTCCGTGTTCCATGACAACTAGGGTCAAGGATCTGCTCAAAGATCAAAAGATCTTCAACAAAAGAGTTGTCTGCTTTGATACCACTTGTACGTTTTTAAACCCCTTAAAAAAACCAGATTAACCTAGTTATTTAGCCAAGTTATTAACTTAGGTAAATTATACAGATCTAGATTAACACAAAACAATCATATCATGCAAAGCAGCGGAAAAATAAATAACACAATGATATGATGACCCAGGAAAACCAAATCGGCAAAAAACCTGGGGAGGATTTGATCTAGCTATTCTCAAGGTAAAATTGAATCCACTATGAAGAAATTGAAGTTTACACAATAGCGACTTAGACCATTAACATCCTATTGCTACCTCGAGTAGGAAATTTACTACCACGACCACGTGATAGCTCCGAGTCCACGACCTACTTCCTTCTTGGATTCCCATCAAGCGCAAGCACTCTCGCTTGTTCATAATCTTCTTTCCTTAATAATAATAATAAGAAGAAGAAGAAGAAGAAGAAGTAAACCATAAAAACAAAATTTTTGAATGATTTTATATTTATGAGCCTTTTTTTTTTGTAGAACTAAAAACAATTCAAGTTTATAAGTCATATATATATATATATATATATATATATATTAATAAGTAAAGCTGAGAGAAAATTCAATTAGATTTTAAATTGAAATTCAATTAGAATATAATTTTGTGGCATGTGTCCCATTTAGGGGTGTGCACGGGTCGGATTGGGCGGTTAAACGCCAATATTTCTATCCAATCCACCACCAGCGGGTTGGGAAAATTCCAATTCGCCACCAACCCACCAAAGTTTAAATTCGGCAGATTGGTTACAAATTTTGGTGGTTTCAACTTGGTGGGTTAGTCGGGTTGGCATTAACAACATTTAAAAAAAAAAATTATCACAAACTACAATTTTTTATTGAATAATCTCAAAACATAACTAATGCACAAAAAAAAAACTAAAGGTAGATTTCATTGAATAATCTCAATTCTAACATAAACATAGGGTTAATGAAAAAGAGATATATCATCTTTAGCAAAAGTAGGCTATGCCTTACAATTTAGGAAAATTAAATCAACAAACTCAAAGTTTTAACATTTCCAAAGTCACATCAAGGATTAAAAATAATAAAAAAAATTAAACAAAGACAAAGAATTAGATGAACTGTATTCTTATGTAACATATAACATATTTAACTTGGATATACAATGAACTACTTGAATATACAATGAATCTGCTTGCCAAAATGGCTTTACTTGTAATATTATAATACATTTTATAATATATAAACGAATCAAATGACATAAACTAAAATAAAAAAGACAAAAAATATTTAAACAATAGAAGACAATAATGCAATTACATACTTTTGTGATTGTCGGTGAAGAATTGAAATGATAAAAAATAGGCTACAAAAAGGTTAAAGAAGAAAGAGAGAGGGAAAGACAGTGGCTGAAGGTGAAAGCCAAAAGTGAAAAGTGAGAAGAAAAAGTGAGATCTAGAGCCACAAAGTGTATATTGTATATATGGCTGAAGTAAATGGGATTGGTGCTAGTTAGTGGTGTTTAGGGTTTCAGTGTTGACTTTTTAAATTTTGTTTAAGGAATTTTTTGAAGGCTAGTTCTGTTTAGGGAATTGATTATTGATTAGTTGTAAAAATTTATTAGGTGAATTGATTAACTTTAAATACTTAACAATTTGAACTAATATTTTTTTTTTATGTATGTATAATTAAGTGGGCGGGTTGGGTTGTAGTGGGTTGGCAGTTTTTCAATCCATAAGCCAATCCAATCCGCAATTTTGGGGGTCTAACCCGCCCAACCCAAATTGCCTAACTTAATGACCCGCATAGGGCGCATGGGTCGGGTGCGAGTCGAGCGGGTTGGTGGGTTAAGCGGATATTTTGCACACCCCTAGTCCCATCTAATCAAAATTTTATTTTGAACCAAGTTAGTTAGTTTAGTGTAAAAATTAGATTTCAATTAGAGTTTAATTTTACCGCACGTGTTCCATTTAATTGAAGTTTTTTTATTTATTTAATTTTTGTGCTAAATGAGTTAATTTAGAGTAGAAAACGAAGAATCCAATATACATAAATCATTAAAAAAAACATAATCATATATTTAACACTATATATAAAATTAGAGGAAGAAAAAGTTTGAATGATTTTATATTTATGAGCCTTTTTTTTATAACTAAAGCCAATTCATTTGGCACAAAAATTATATATATTTATATATACATATATATATATATATATATATTAATAAGTAAAGTTTATAGAGATTCTACAATTGAAGTCTAATTTTGCGCCATGTGTCCTAAATTATTTATTTTTAGAGAGAGTTTTATTTTTTTACGTTTGGAATCAAATGTGGGATCATATCATAAATATCTGTTCAAGTGAATTATTGTGTACAAAAACCAAAGAGTCTAGAATTAATGAACATAAAAAAAAAAAATTTAAAAAATGAACAATTTACATTTTCCATCTAATAACATTTTTAAAAGACTTTTTAAAGAGTTAAAAATATATATAAGAATGATTATTAACAATATTTAAATTATATATATAAGATTATTATACTATGCATTTTAATGTGTATCTTTTAAGTATATCCATATATATACATGGGGTAATAAGCTAGTTAGAGTAATGGAGGCTAACACTGAGGATGGCTGTGATTAAAGTCTTGGTGTTTCCTTTGTCCTTGTCTTAATGACATTTTAGTTAAAAACAAAAACTAAATTGGAAGTAATAGATTCATATTCTTGACGCGGCTTTGGTGTGTTAATCTGGCCGGCACTCACCGACGTAGTTTGCTGTAGAGATGTTGGGTGTACCATACTTTAGTCACGAACAAGTTTACGAAACCTGTTCATATATTTATTCAGCTAAAAAAAAAAAACCTGTTCATATATTGAAAGCGATGGATATACAAACTACAAAGTTCTTTATTTTATCCATGGTATTTACCCACATGTTATCTCATTGTAAGGATAAGATGTTTGTCGTTGCATTTGTAAAGATTTCCCATTCATTTCAGATAACTACGAAATTAATAATATTTTGAAATGATCATATACATCCTTATTAGGATTCACCAAAATCAATGTAGAACACAAGTTACCAGCAAAATGCAAGCTTAGACAAATGGATAATGTATAACTATTCCCAATTTAGAATACTAATCCTAGAAAATGGCTTATGTCTAGTGCATCAATGCGCTAGACACATTGATAAAAATTACTGAAAAAAAAAAAAAAAAAAAGGAACAAGAAGAAGAGAAGTTCTAATTCTTCGCATTTCGTGTTCATCTTGTAGCACTATGGATTATATATATAAAGTTTATGAAATTTGGCTAGTAAGAGGTAATAAAATACAATTTTTTTATATAAAAAAAATTAAATACATATAGTATTTTCCTTTTTGTCTTGATTTCATAACAAGTGAATTTAGAAAATATTTAGAGTGGGTTAGGCAGCCGTTGGATGTGGGGAGAATAGTTCGCTTAATTCAGTTTGAGGCCGAGGGAAATTTTTTTTAAGTGTGGCATTTTTTATATATAAATAATTAAATAATATTTACTTAAGATTTTTATATTATAATTTTTTAATTAAAATCCATTTTTCTTTTTTTTAGATGCAAAATCACTAATTAATTTTTTGTATTTAGGTGTTCCTAACATCAACTTTTCAATTGATAATATGGCTAATCAACTTAATTTTTTTATTATATAATCAATTTTAAGAAGGATTTTATTATCGGTCTTAATTTTGAATTAAAAAAAAACTCTAAACAACTATAACAAATATTGTTAAAAAAATTCTACAAGCAATACACGCATTTAGAATAGAATCGAGGTTTTTTTTTTTTAATATTATAAAGAATTGTTATATTACATGTTTAAAGATCATTATGGTTATTTTATTGCTTTCTTTTGTATTAGTTCATTATCTTCTAACTCTTTTTGATAAATTTCTTATTTATTTGTGAAATTTTATCTAATTTTTTATATTGCTAGTAAATAATCTGTCAAGAGATCTTATTTGAAATTTAATTAACTTTTCTATTCTCTTTTTCTCCCTCTTACTTTAATAATTTTTTCATATTCATATATTGATACTTTCTAGTATACATTTATAAATAAAGAATATTTATAAATAAATAAAAACATACACCAGCTACAATATAGGTGTAAATTATTATATGACAAGAATAAATTACGACTTAAAGTGTAGAAGGATACAATTTAATTTATCAAGAACACTATTGCAACTTCAGTAATGTTGACAATGTATCATATGTGAGAGATTGGTTTTTCAAAAATAATAGCCTACAATTGTTTAGAGAAATTGATCATCAATAATGATTCGACCCACTCATAACTTGTGGTTTCAATTGTGTTATTTTTCTATTGGCCTACAATTCGTGTACCTTATTGAGGGTAAGAGAGAGAGTGCACAACGCACCAATATTTAATTTAATTTAATTTTTTTAATAAAAAAATTGATGAAACCAATTTTTGACCTATATGTTTGAGAATTTAATGGAGCCTGTAGGCAATGGCCTAGGCCTAGAGGTAGCCCTAGTGGAGAAGGGCCATCTTTAGGTTTAAGATCTCAGGAAGGGAGAAGGGGTTTTATTTGACTGTCTTGAGGGGCAAAAATTTATGCCTAGCAATGTAGGCTTATTCGGTGGGTGTTAATACCCCATTTGGTCCCCGGCCGACAAATGAGTATTGAGGTCATAAAGAATGAAGCCCAAAATACCAAAGTAGAAGGTACTCCATATGCAAATGCCATGCCAAGTCAAATCGAAAAGTGAGGTTGAGAAGAAGAAAACTCATCTTGCATACATTGTATGCGTGGTTGGCTTTTATTTTTGAGTAGTAAGGAGTAGAATCCATCATACATAAATGTGAAAAGGAGAGCATCATGTCATCGCATTCCGAGATTATCTTAAAATTTTTATTTTTTTGTTAACACAATTCATCCCATATCTGATAACGCAGGCATAAAAATCAAGATACAACCATTACTCTCAATCACTTTGTATTTGAATGCATGAAAGGAAGGAATTTGGAAGGTTGCTGGCTTGCCGCATATTCATTATTCAATCCATGCGTGACCACAAAAAAATGTAAGCAAAATGCAAATTACAAAAAATAATGTATTATAAACCCGGTTTAAAACACTAATATTACTATTTCCGTATGTGTTCTAATAACTAATAAGTATTACTGTTTACTAAAAAAAATAAAATAAAATAAAAACTAGGGGAAAAACAATAAAACTAGCTATGTATAAGGAAACGAAAATGACACTGTATGCGGAACCATACAAACTACAAAGTGTACAAAGCCTATTAATATCCTCCATTCCTCATTTAAGATACATTGAAATTTCCCAGAACTTCTATGTAAACTAGAAAAACACAATGCCATAACCTGAAGTTATAGAATCCCCATGTTTCTCAAAAAAGAAAAAAAAATAAGGAAAAAAAATAAGAAAAGAAAAAAAGAATCCCCATCTTTCAACACATGAGTAAACCTAACAATAGACCAAAGGCCTCATGTATAAATATTGCAAACCCCTTTTAAGAGTAATCAATACAAACATGGGCTTTGCTCCCTTCTAAAACTTAGACCCTAGCTTGACTAAGGCTTAATTTTACCAAATCCAAACACATTGAACATGCCAATGTCTGAACCAGGTTAAGACAAATCCAAGATAGCTAATCCAAATTCCTAACATCCTTAAATAGTAAACGATCTTAGAATAGTTCAAATGATATATAATTGTAGGTGATTGTTATTAATCAAGTGTTGCAGGGTGCCTAATATGTTTCTTGTGCATAAATGAATCCTCAAATCTATTTCAATTATGTGCAAATATTTTATTACTTGATTTAGGATATGAGATACCACATGCTCCTAAATTCCTAATCCTAGGCCAGTAATAAAATCAATTACATATATTAGGTGGTCAATCATACCTTAAAAAGCTTTATAATCGGTGGCGACTCTACTCACCTTTCCAAACACAAGGCTTCATCAAGGGGTCAGTCCATAGTATCAATAGTGAAATCAAGACCAATACTCTCTACTTTACTCGTTGGCTCCACCCTTGTCTCCTTACAAGAAGCTTGATATGGTCATATAGATAATGATCCTAATACAACAGTGCATTATAAAACACTCTTCTTACATATATATAAGATTCAAACGTATAGATTTCACATGCATGTATTATATTGCATATACTTGTTAGACTATATAGCACCCAATTTGATCCTAAAGTTCAATCCCCCCCCCCTTTTAAATCTTTTTTGGGCTATATATATATATATATATATATATATATATATATATATATATATATATATATATATATCAATATTAATATTATTAACATTAACTGTTAGGATATATGTGAATCACGTTAAGAATATATGTCATTTAGAATTGACTAATTTTTTGACAAAATGCATTGTACTTGTAATTAGGTATATAGATCTAGGATACGTTTAATACTTCAAGAAACAAGAGTTCAAATCCAAGTATTGAAGCCATGCAAATTTGTCCAAGAAACAAGTGAAGAAAAGCAGTTCATTAAAACTGGATAGATTCTCGAAAGCTGCTTGACAGACACTATCTATTGAGACTCGACAGATGCTCGATAGATACTGTTTATCGGGAATTACAAAATCAAAATTTTCAGATTTGATTTTCGGTCCATGCTGACATGTATGTGTAGGGTTTCTTTTCTCACAACTCTAGACATATATAAGGCTTATTTTAAAGGCCGTCACAAAGGAAAAATACAAGGAGAACATATGCAAAAGGTGAGCGATGCCTTATTCTTTCTGAAAGAAGCTATTGCATTTTTGTGCCTTAGGGTTTCGTAACCAAGTGTTTCTTGATCTTCATTGTTGATGAAGTGAAAAACTTTGCAACCAACAATCTTCTTCAAGTTGGTAAGTTAGTCTCGTACTGAGAGTCGTGCATTATTGGTTAGGCATGTACTGAGATTCGTGCAAAAATGGTGACGTTTATATATTGAAGAGTTCAGAAGTTCTGAAGCGGTAGAAGGTTTATACTATAAGTTCATTTATGAGGATTGTAGAGTCAAGGGACAAATGTTTTGTACTAGATCTGAAATTTCTCTTTATTATAGTGAATTGCTTTTTAGGAAGGTTTCCCACCAGGTTTTTTACTGTGAAACTAGTTTGTTTCATTAGTTTTCTTGGGTCATCATATCTTGTCTTATTTACTTTTTTGTTGTGTATGATATTGATATGATATTGATGTTAGTTTGTTTTAGCATAGTTTATTCATAATCAATCTAATTAACAACTTGGGTTTAAAACTTGTTAATTCTATCAACCGGGGTCTAAATTTTCCAACATTAACCACACGACAATACTTAGGATGTCAGATGAAATATATATATATAAAGATTTGTTGAAGGCTCTTGGAGCACCTGTGCAATTTAAATTTTAATCATTTTTGTTTCATGTAGATGTTACTTAGGGCTCTTAGAGCACCTAAGCAATTTCTATTTTATTGTTAAAGATATAGAATTATTGATTATCCAATTCATTCTCTCTCTCGCTCTATTCTTTTTTCTTTTTTTTTGGGTTTATTTACAAAATTTTTAAGACTTTACTTTTTCTACTAGGAGTTGTACTTGTGCTTAACTTATTTTTAAAACTACATAGACAATGAAAATCGTTCTTCAAACAAACACTTTGAAAATATAAATCTAGAAAACTATAAAAAGAATTTTTTTTTTTTTTTCCCATAGAAATAAAGAAAATATAAGGACAAAATTTGGCTTTAAACATGTTTAGAGCCTTAGGTTTCAATTCAACCTCTAATAGAAAGTTGACATGTATCCATGTTCTTAACCACACTTAACTCAATCAACCAAATGAGTTATGTGCAATAATAGGCACATGTTCTTTTCTTTTTAAGGATTGAAACCTAAAGCTCCAAACGTATTTGGAGTCAAAATTTTTCCAAAATATAATTGGCTCTTCCTCATCCGTATATCTTTAGAGAATAACAATCTTTCTCACCGGTCTTTTTTTGCTAATTATCTACCTCGCGAGTCATACTGACATTATACTGGCCAAACTTCAGAAATTAATGAGTAATTATTAGTACAATATAAATTTTCACACATCTTATTAATGTTGTTAATTGATCTGAACGTGGTATATCATTCATAGAACACAAGTGTTTCAGCAAAAAAAAATATTATGGGAAAATATACACGGCACTAGAAAGGAAACATAGAGAACACAGGAAAATTCATTTCCCTTTTATTTATTTGAGAAAACAAAGTATGTTTTGGGCTTTACAATGTAACAATCAAGTAAAAATTTGCTTCACGTATACAATCATCTTCATTGTCATTTTCCCCAACCATGCATGAATTTGTATACATTGGTTTTGCGGTTGAGTACATACACTCCATCTTCTTGTGCTTTCCAAACACAATGGTTTCCACCACACTGTCTTTTTGTGGTTCTATCACTGACTGGGAAAACAGCACTTGTGAACCCATGTCGCAGATCACAGTTGAAAAGCATGGTACGATTTACCATATAACTAAATTCATACTCCTCGTGAGGCAAAAGAATATGAAGGTTCAGGTCAATGTATGGGTTTTGGTTCTTGCAATTGACGTTAAGCACTTTGTTGTCAAGCTGGTTGATGAAACGTACATAGTGTTTTCTCAAATGGGGTACCCCAGAAGAGGTACTTAGGCCTAAAGCCAGGACAAGGAAGAGCAATACACATTGAAACTGGCTATGCTTCATTTTTGTGCAAATTTTTTAAATCTTTGGCTGGTTTCTGAATTCTTAACACATTCAATTCCCAACATGTATTTCCTCTAACTTAAATAGTAGTATTTTGGCGCATCATTCAGTGGCTTGTATCGATTTCAGGAGCTTAATTGAGTCATGAATCTCAACCTGGAATTCAAGGTTTTAAACCCGTTGTGAACATGAGGTCATGATCAAGTCATAGGTACATAGGGCCTGCCAGAATATATGCCTTAATTTAAGATATGCAGCATATGCTTTTGCTTAGATAGTCCTAGGCTCACAATGCGGGGGGTCATTAATTTATTTCTAAATATGAAAACAAATCATGAGCCAAACATGCAATTGTTTCAATCCAATTTTTTTTATAAAGAAAATCCAAATATATGAGCTTTAATTGATGAATTGATATTGAGTTTTGGGAAATTATTGTGTACTCTCAGAGTATTATAAATGTGTATTCCTTCCTCTCACTTGAATGGTGGGTCTCACTAATTAAATTCATGGTGAGACCTACCATTCATGTGAGAGGGGGAAATACGCATTTATGTAAGATTCTAAATTTAGTTAAGCAAAAGATGGTCTTCTACACGGCAGGCAAACTAAATAGTTTTGACTTTAATTGAGAAAACTTTGAAGATGTTCAATCTTACAGCTTGTGCTGTTGTGCAATCTTCAATTGCATCAGACTAGAGACTTACAAACTAGCCAGAGAATCATCAATTATGTGCTTTATCAGATGGCTAATGGTGACTAAGGTATTAAGTTCCATTTTAGTAAGGAATGAGCAAATATATATATATATATATATATATATATATATATATATATATAATGAAGTATAAAGCACAAAAGAGCTGATTATACTAAGTGAAACTTTTTAAAATATATTTGACAACTAAATAATCAAATTATTAACTTCCCAAAATGATCTAGATATGAAGTGCTATAGAGCATGTGTGCTTATTGCTATTAACGGGGACAAAGCAAGTAAAGCACAAAGCAAAACTCACAGAAAGAACCTTGGAAGCATAGCCTGTAACAATATCAAATGAGAAGCAAGAGCAAACCTTAAGGTCACTGAATGTGTTAGTACTTAGTAGGTAAGAACTGCATAGATATGGGAAAAAAAAATACAGATGAATTTGCTGGGGGAACAACAAACTCCATTGAAGAGATTTTGGTACCTTCTTCTGATTAGTATTTTAAATTGTGATTTTGAGATTTTGAATGTAACAAATTACTAGAGCTCTACAATTAGTTCTAGATATGTTTGTCTACAAAAAAAAAAAAAATTGATAAAAGCTTCTAGGTGTGGCTTGCAAGTGCAATGAAAAGTTTTACAGAGTAGTGAATGGAACTCCACCGAGTAAGAATACAAATAGTCAAATCTAAATTCAAAACTATTTCCTAAATATATTTCGATGGGCTGCAAAGATACTCCTCTTTTGTCTGAATCCATCTCTATTAGTTTAATCGATAATGAACAAAACAAATGGGACATAGGTACAAATCAAACCCATGCAGTTATTTCAGGGGAATTTAGCTAAATTAACCAAATCTAACTAATACAAGCTTTAACAACATGATCCATCACATGCTCAAGAGAGGCTGGGCTTATTATTTTTGGTTAATTGAGTCTAATTACTAGATGATGTCCTGCGCGATGCGCGGATTATTTTACAAATTTTTTTATGTAATTAAGATCATTATATAATACTTATTTTGTTGTATAATATTTATGTTTATCCAAAATATTTTTGAGTACTTTGAAATTTTATTTTCTTTATTCATATTTTATTTAAAAAAATTATATGACACTATAAGACTATAACATATTATAATACCATTAAAAGTAGATTTTATTTTTTAAACTAATTAAATGATTTTGAAATCTATAAATCATAATTTAAAGCATAAAATACTTTTTTATTGTAAAAATGCATAAATTTAAACAACCTTTCAAACACTTTCTCAACCACCCTCTTCTTACAACCAAATATGGAGACTTCAATCGCAAACACCCAACCCATTGTCTCAATGAAATTAAGGAAATTATTTATGAGTATTAACATAAAGAGAACGTGATTAAATAAAGAGAAATTGGCTAAAAATACATCAATTTATCAAAATTTAATAGTTTTTATTTGGGATTTTGTACCCTTTAAAAAAACTAAAAATAATTTGAAATCATCATCAATTATTATTTTTATCACTATGGCTCATACTGTATAAAATAATAGTAAAAAAAACTTACAAAGAAACCTACAAATTATAATGACAAAAAAATGTCTTAATATTTTCACAAGAGAAATACTATGTCTACAACATTTTCACAACAAATTATAAAATAGTAGGTTGTTTCGAACTTACTGGTTGTTATTGGTAGGCAAAAAAAGTTGTAAAGACTCGAAAGATAGCCCAAACCCACTTAGAATAGTGAAACACAGTACTTCAAGCCCAACACAATAAATTTGTATGAGAGTGGGTTTCTGGAGTACAAATGCGATGCTAAGTAAATCACAAGCTTGGGAATAACAGGTCTAACATAATTAACAAGAATGAAAGAGGCACAACTTAAGTGCAAATTCTTCCTCGAGCAAGTCCGAGGAGGGGTTGTTCATTAACAGTCAAAGCTGATTCTTTTACAGTAGGATTTTCTAGTTTTCTTTCTCCAGTCTCCAGAATGTTCCTCCCCTTTTTCTAGAGGGGGTTCTTTCCTTATATAGCCCTTCCCATTACATCTCAGCTCTCCATCTGTACGCCTCAGGGGAATAATGCTAATACATATCCCATCAGGACCCTTCTGAAGGTGGTAGAAAGGGTTGTGAGCTGTTGAACCACTGTTCAGGTGTCTTTTTCTCATAAATGCGGCCAGCCTAGTTGATGCAGAGTATTGAATGTGGAGGTAATAGCTACCTTCCTAGATATTTCTCTTTCCGTTGCTTGCACAACTTGGGTATCTTCCATAATGCTTTACTCTCTAGTGCAGAAAACTAGGCAAGGTTTTCTCGAGTTGCATTTGCTCCTCAAACGACAAGCCTTTTGTCCCCCTTTCCTTGGACCTCTTTTTCTAAGCTTAGTCCGGTTCTGGGTGGTCTTGTTGTCTTCCTTCCTCAGTCTTAGTTCACATGCCAGACTTCGGTTGACACATGGATGGGCCTTCATTCATCCTTGGGTAGGGCCCATGGACCTTAAAATGTCATCGAATCGCTTGCCTCCACAAAAGTAATTTCATTGATAAGGTTAAATTAGAACTAATAACAATTTACAATTTATGATTGTTATAAAAGTGTTGTGAAAAATGTTGTAAATGTCGCACTCATTTTTTCACAAAACCTTTATTTTTAGTTGTGGTTGGTTCTAGTATAATATTTTTTATTTTATTTTGGTTTATAAGGAATTAACAACTCAACAATTGTGAAATTATTGTGGCAATTGATTTTGTTAATATTTAATTTTTTTTAGAGTGTGTTTGGTTGTGGTGAAAACAAGGAGGGTGAAAAATAGGGTGAAAAATGGCATTTTTCATTGTTTGGTTGAGAGGGGGAAGGGGAGAGAAAAGTGGTGGGGCCCACAAGTTTCTCTCTCTCCCCCCCCCCTCAAAATACAATCTCTCCAAATTGGAGAGAAAATTTGAGTGAAAAGTGAAAATTTTTTTTTTGACAAAACTGCCCCCACTTTTTTGGTTCTTTTTTTTTTTCCCCACGATAACGTTGGTTTTTTTTTTTTTTTTTGCTTTTTTTTTTTTCTTTCTTTTGTTTGATCAGGGGGTGGTTTCTTCTTTTCTTTTCTTTTTTCTCTTAATTTTTATTTTTATTATTTTTTAAGAAAACACTTTTGGATAATTTCTTATGCTATTTTTTTGAAATATCCACTTTCATCTATACACAATTTTTTTTTTTTTTTTTTAAGTATAATGCATTACTTTCTCTTTTATTTAAGAGGGACATGATGGTAAATTTATACAAACCTTATTTTCAACCAAACCAAAAAGTTTTACATCCCTCTACTTTTCCACCCTCTCAACCATACACAACTGAGGAAAACTAAAATATTTTCTATCCTCCCACTTTTCCATCCCCTCTCTATTTTCTATCTTCTCACTTTTCCATCCTCCCAACCAAACGGACCCTTAGGGTAACAACTCATACATAGATAAAAAAAATAAAAATAAAAATAAAAAGCGTACTCAATAGGCGAAATTTCCAACAACAAAAAAAAGAAAGAAAAGCCATTGAAATAGTTTGGATTGAATAAACCAAAACTACTATAGCTTTGCTACTGTAGCTTTGCACATTGACTCTTTTTATATATCTAAAAGTAGTTTTTTTTTTTTTTTTTTAACTTGTACTAATATTGTTTTTTTTTTTTGTGCACTACATTTTTTGTTTATTTATTTATCAACTTATAAATTATAATAAGAAAATGATTAGATGAAGAATTTGGATTGTAATCGAATTAATATTTTTATCAACTTAGTAATTATAGGAGAAGAAGATAAGAAAAAAATTATATATATTTTTAAATTAAAAAAAATTAATTTACTACATGGTTGGTTTTTTTTTTTACGTGCAACTACAATGCTTTTTTTTTTTTAACCACTTATAAATTATAATAAGTAAAAGATTAGATGAAGAATTTGGATTGTAATCAAATTAAGAACAAAAAAAATGTATATATATTGTTAAAATCTTAGAAAAAAAATCTACAATTTAGTGAAAGCACTTAATGTAACCACGGCTTCTAAGCCTAGCTTTTATCATATAGTATACAATATATAACGGTGTAGGTGGAGGCATGGTTGCAATCATCAATTGGTTGGCAACTTTATATATATATGCTTACATATTCCTAAAACTAATGGTATAAGATTAGAAGAAAAAAAAGGGTGCAATATCAAATTAATCTAAGTAACTCATAATGCAGAGGAATAGATGCCATAAAACCCAATCCTTAAACTTTGGAATAAAATATTTCACTTACTATGTACTAAACATGTTAATAAACATATTAGTAAAAATATTTGTTCAAGATAAACCCTATTTTCATACTAAATTTTGATACTCAAACTACCCCATTTCTCATATGATAGATAAAAAAATTATAAGGAGTAGATTCGAGAAAAATTAAATTGGAGTTAAACATGTTTTTAAACATAAGCATAAAAATACAATTACAAATATAATTTTAAGCACTACATTTATTGAAAGTAAGCATTAATGACCAAATTCTATATAAGTAATACTACAGTCGTAAACTATTTTACAACATTTTTACAAATTGTTGTTGTAATCAACTTCTTACTGATTCCCATCTGAGCCCATTAATAATATCACTTTATTTATTTATTAATAATCACTCATCACATTAGTAGTTTGTAAAAAAATTTGTAAAAAAGTTTTTATCTCTTGAATTGAGAATGAGATAAAGATCATAAAGTTTGAAATAAAGATCAAAATGAAGTTTGAAATGAAATTGAGAATGAGATAAGTTAATTTCCATCACAGCTAGATTGCGTCTTGACAAATAAAAAGCATAGGTCAATGCTCGTAATTCAATGCATGTTATAGTCATGAAATATATTATTAAGATTAATTGAGAATGAGATAATGATCAAAAAAATTTGAAATAAAGATCAAAAAGAAGTTTGAAATGAAATTGAGAATGAGATAAGTTAATTTTCATCACATCTAATTTGCATCTTAACAAATAAAAAGCATAGGTCAACGCTCGTAATTCAATGATATTATGGTCATGAAATGTACAATGAAGATGATTAAAATAGAGCTATGCACTAAAAATATGGATAGAACAGAGCTTCAAGGGATATAGAGTTGGCAATTTTGTTAAAGTTTGGAAACATACTTAGAGCCGAAGCTGACAATAGCTTTAATTCCCACCCAAAAAAAAAAATTGTTAATTGAATAATCAATGAGGACAAAACCGCTATCCTAAATGTTTTGTTCTTCAAATTCCAAATGGAGGATTCATTGACCCCCTCAAATAATGCCTGCAATATAAATCACAAAAGTGATAAGAAATTTTATATTCATCCATCACACACCTAGGTATTTTTGTGATTGGAAAATGCATTAACCCCAAAATATGATGAATGAAAACTATTAACCTTTACAAAAAGAAAAAAGAAAAAAAGTAGATGTTTAAACTTAAGCATAACAATGACATTACATATATAAAGATCAAAATGATAAGATATAAGCATTAATAATAAGACATTCTATAATACCATTTTATTGAAAGTAAGCATTAATGAACAATTATGAACTCATGACTGAATTTTATATTGAAATAAAGATCAAAATGAAGTTTGAAATGAAATTGAGAATGAGATAAATTAAGTGGATGCAAATTTTGTAGCAGTCCATGTGAAATATATAGTACACTGTTTTTTTTTTTTTTTCTTGTTTTGTTAAACTCTAATTCCATACTAAAATTTGATTCTTAAACATCCTCCTTTCTCATATGATAGATAAAAATTATAAAATGTAGAGTCGAGAAAAGTTAATTTGGAGGTAAACATAACTTTAAACATATGAATAGGAGTTAATGAGTTATTCATAATTTTAGGAGCAAAATTGGTTACTTCTTTGAAAAGAAATATTCTTTCCTTTTTTATCAAACAAATATTAATAGAAATTATAGACAATTTCTAATAAATGTGCACCTTCACTTAAAATCCCATCAATTAAATAATATATATTTTTCTTTTAATTTTAGCAATTGCTCCACTTTAATCTTAGCAAGTTTTCTCAAATAAATTAATCCTATTTTCCACTTAATGGCTTTTTTTTTTTTGGGAATTCCAAAAAATCATCACAATAAATACTAATATTGTGGTGGAAATTAATCGCTAAATATAGTTGTATAAGTGTGACTTTCTTGTAGTAGGTTGAGTCTAACTGTGACTGTATTAATAATTTGTGGTGGTGGTTTTTATTGGTTTTTAACCTGTCACAATAACTTCATTATATTTTTGTTTAAATGTAAGAACCTGTATAAATTATGTCATTTTTCCATTCTTCTTTCTCAATAAAATTATTCTGAAATTTTCATCTTCTTTCTAATGCTACTCTCATCCTAGGGACATCAAGCCTTCCCCTTTTTATTTAATGGCTAGCGTGGATTTTCGTACTAAATACATCCCCACTCACCTCAGCATTTGATCTTAATGCCTACTATCAATAGTATCAAATACTATTGGCTCAAGGCTATGCCCATTAATGTCATTACACTTTTTTTTAATGAACATTAATCTCATTACACTTGTGCTTAACTTAATAAAGCCCACGCATAAAATAGTTGTAACATGGTTGATCCTCATAATTCCTTAAGTAGCTCATGTAATATTAGTACTGAAATTGCAAATCGTATCAAATGTGGCAATAAATCAAGCATATTATTAATTTATTACCATATAGATCTTTAACATTAGGTATTTCAAAAAATATAAACAAAATATGAATAGAAAGAGATTAGATGAAATCAATAAACTGGAAAGAATTAGTCAAAAAACAGTTTTCTAATGAGGAGTACACACTTTCATTGAATTTTTTCACTGGGACCAGCTATGAAGATATCGATTAATTTTTTATTTTTTATTTTTGAAGAAAGATATCAATTAATTTGACCTTCATCATTCATCCTATAAAAATAAGTTTTTTATAAAAAAAAACCCAAAAATTCAGCTCTTTTTTATATGTTACTTCAAGCACTAATTTTGGTTGTTTATAATCTCATACCACCTATCACAGTGTACATCTAAAAATGTTAACCCAATCTTGAATTCAATTGCCTTGGGCCAGCCCAAACTTATGAAAAGGAAAAGGGCCTCGAATCCTAATAATAGATCTGAGGAGTTTGGGAGAGGGAGGGTCACTCATTGGAAAGGCCCAATTACCAAATTGATTTGATATTGGGCTTGTCCTCTAGTTCTACAAAATCTTTTGCCCTTTGCTGCTTGGGTTGACCCTAGCCTGCCTGAACTTTGTAGCCTTATTATCTTAAATTTTTAATGGGTCCGACGATCACACAAGTCTTGTGTGTGTGTGTGTGTGTGCGCGCGTGTGTGGGGAAGCAACACAAGCTATACCTTGAGAGCACCGTGACTCAATGACACTATGCCATTGTCCAAATTTTCACAAGCTAAACTCATGATACGAACTTGAGTTCAATACTCGAATTATCTTAATAGGTGCTCTTAAGTCATTTGTTAATAGATTATTTTAAAAAAAAATTAATACCACTTTTATGAAGAATATAAAAAGGATAAAGTTTAGTTACAAAATTGGTTGTAACTTTACTCAGTAAAATAAATATTACTATATATTTTGAAAATGTAATGGTTGGATTGCATGTTATTTATACTCTTAATACACTTATCAAATTTTGTGTCAATCGGATATTATTTACTATATGATCTATAAGCTTACATTTTATGCATAATTTTACACAACAAAATCTTGCAATTTAAACACTTTATTGATGACATAGCTATTAATCTTCAATTTTCTAAAAATTTTGCAAGTATGGAGTATATAAGAAGATGTAATCTAATGGTGGATTTTTCAAAATTCACCTCTAATAAAAAGATATTGAGTAAGATTACAACTAATTTTGTAGCTAAACTTTGTTCATATAAAAAATTGTCAAAAAATTAAATTTTTTTCCCTAAAAAGAATAATAAGAAAAGAAAAGAAAAAAAAAATCCTAAACATATCAAGAATAAAAAATCCGCTAATCACAAGCTAAACCCTCAAAACTGAAAAAAAAAAAAAGAAGTAAAAAGCATAGGATTAACAAAAGCATTCTAAACATGAAAATAACAAACTACAATTTTTTTACTAAATTATAAACTTTGACCCTTTAGATGATGATAACTATTAAACATTTACAAAATAAATAAATAAATCTTGATGATCGAAATCACTTACTATCTCTACAAAATCTAGAAAAAAAAAATGATATTGAGTTTGGGTTGGAGAAGAAAACGATGGCCTGAAGAGAGATACAGATGAGAGAAAACCATCTTTTAAAAATCCCAAAAGGTAGGGTTTTATATAGCAATAGAGTTTTGAGTCTTTTGACTTTTGAGATAACCAGCTTTTAAAAATAAACCTTAAAAAATATTTTTGATGTGAAAATTATGGAAACTTTAAAGCTTATGTGGCAAGTTTTCGTAAAGTCAATAAAAAGTGAAAGGTTTGAGTTTTATATAATATTATATGATATATATATAGATGATATGATTTGTTGTAAGAGCCATCAAATAGCCTATAGCCCACAGCTCAACCCAAAAACCTGACGGCCCACCGGACTAATGGGAGGCCCGGCCCGTTGTTATTGAGGCCCATGAGTAGCCCACTAACCCAGTGGGTCAGGCCGTGGGCTAGTTTTTATGCTCATGGTTACCCGGTGGGCTAGCCCAGTAGCCCAGCTCGTTGTCCTAGCTCGTTGGCTCAGCCCAATAATTCATAATTCATAACAAAAATATATAGAAAGTGTATGAAGGATTGATCTTGAGACATTATAGATGAATTTCTTAAGAGAACTCCTTCAACCACTAAGATACTCAAAGTTATTGTGTTAAATTTAGTTTACTGAATATATATTTTTCTAGTAGTCTAGCAAATTTGAATTAACCATTTGACATTTTTTTTTATTAGAGATAAAAATAAAAAATATTTAAAGCCTTAATAAAAAAAAATTATATAGGTTTCCATCAACAAAACAAAAAATTAAATAGATTTGACTGTAAAAAAAAAATTTGTAATTAAGTATTAAATTCGTTAATTCTTTCATTTAAAAAATAATTGATTATTCTCTTATAAAAAATTGATTCTTTTCTTATAAAAATAATAATATAATATGCTAACACAAGCCCATGGGTAACTCATTAGGCCCAACCCGATGGCCCAACTCGCTAAAGACAAAATGGGCATTGCTCATGGGTAGGGTCATGGGCTGAGGTTTTCTCTTTCGGCCCACCCCGACTCGGTTCGTTAACTAGTTAATAGCCCATTATGCTCATGAGCCAAGTAAAGATGGGTCAGGCTGGCCTAACCCAACCCATTGACGACCCTTAAATTGTTGAGAATAGGATACAATCTTTTCAATCAATTTTTTTTTCTTTAAAAAACTAAAAAAATGACCCACTCCTCCAAATTTGTCAAAAAATTTTAAAAATGAAATAAAAAAATAACCAAAATTGCAACACTCAGCCAAAAACACGATCACCCCAAAATCTAATGTTGTCGACACAAACACAGACTTACCATTTGCAACCTAAACCTTAAAACTGAACACAAAGTACTATGACTATCCCCAATAAACCCAGCTCATCTAAGTTGAACTATAAATCCTCTCTCTAATGGCTCAACAAAATCACCAAATAAACCAAGATCGCCGCCCTAAGCCACTACCCACTCACTTGAAAAGCCCAACTGCAAAATGCCACCACCACCCTCAAAGCTCCAGCACACAGAACCACCACCACCACCACCACCACCACCATCACCTTTGGATTGAATCCATTGCCAAATTGACCAAAATCTCCAAATGAAATCCACTCTCCCACCACCCAGTCACCCACGGTGACCAATGATTTTCCCATAAAAATGATGTTAGAGAGCTGGGTAGGGACATTACACACAAAAAAAACTTCCACATCATGCAATAATTAATGGTCCGTTTGAATTAAGGGGTAGAGTAAAGTAGAGTAGATTTAACACAAAATTAGCTTATTTTAGCCAACAGTACTCTACTTCCCTTCACTCTTCCTCATTCCCCCTCCATCCAAACAAGCATAAGCTACCTAATGCCTTCTTGTTTTTGTCCCTTTTTTTAAGAAAAAAAAAAGGAGATTATTAGAATAAGCATTTTCATGCATCAAAGAAATGCAATAAAACTCAATCGAAAATAATAATAATAATAATAATGATAATAATAACAAATGTTATTCCAAAATAAAAATCACTTGCAGCAAACCAGGCTGCAAAACACCAACTAAACAGTACATTCTTCCTGCCTAAGCATATACAAAAAGGAAAATTCTAAAACAATGACAAATTTGAAAATATATGACTAGCAAATTGATGAGCCAATAAAAAAAAAAAAAAATAGCGAAGAAGAGACGATGCACTTTCCTCCCTTCTTGTTACCGTGTTCGTGCAAGTTTTCCTTAACAACAAAAGATTGATTCACACTTCAAACTAGTTCCGCTGCAGCAAAAGAAATATTCTCATTTCATAAGTTTAGCAAAGTAACAGCAACCGTAACTCCTCCTTTCCTCCACCTGTTAAAAAACATGATGGAGTTGGCCTATAAACATGACGGTAATGTTTCTGTGATAGCTATAGTGGGAATTGGGGGTATGGGCAAAACCACTCTTGCTCAATGGGTGTACAATGATGAAATGATAGCTACAAATTTTGACTCTAGGATATTGGTGTGCGTGTCATACTACTTTAACATTTTAAAATTGGCGAAAGAGATCCTTAAATCAGCAGGTGGTAAAATTAGTGAGAACATGAGTATGGATGAAGTGCAAGCCAATTTACGAAAAACTTTGAAGGAAAAGAGAATTTTTATTGTTTTAGATGATGTTTGGAACGAGGATCGGATTAAGTGGAATGATCTAAATAATTTGTTAAATGAAGGTGGCCAAAGAAGTAAAATTGTTGTGACTACACGTAGTCACAAAGTTGTCTCAATGATGGCTCCTGGACCAATTCACAACATAAAATGCTTTTCTGAGGATGATTGTTTGTCATTGTTCTTAAGATGGACATTCAATGAAGGAGAGGACAAACAATATCCCAAACTTGTGGAGATTGGAAAACAAATTGTGAAAAAATGCAAAGGTGTTCCTTTGGCTGTGAGGACTTTAGGGAGTTTACTTTATTCTAAAATCAATGATTGTGATTGGATCTCTATAAGGGACAGTGAGATATGGAGACTAAAGCAACAAGATGATCACATCTTACCTGTGCTAAGATTGAGTTACAATCACTTGCCATCACACTTAAAACAATGCTTTGCTTTTTGCTCTTTGTATCCAAAGAATCATACATATAGGAGTACTTATTTGATTCTATCTTGGATGGCAAATGGACTCCTCCAAAAGTCTAGCCAAAGTATTCAAGAGTTGGAAGATATTGGACTACAATATGCAAAAGAGTTATTGTCAAGATCTTTCTTTCAAGAAGTTGAGTACTATGGTGATTTGTTTACATTTAAAATTCACGATCTTCTACATGATCTTTCAATATATGTTGCAAAAATGACTATTGCTTAATTGAAAACACGAATAACACTAACAATTTTGAAACGGCTAGGCATGTGTCAATTTTGGAAAACAATTTGGGAGCTGATGAAGTGGCAACATTTTTACACAAGTTAAGCAATAATGTGCGAACTGCTATTTTCCCAACTGGAGATGAACGCCCTTTTGATATTGATGAATTCTTGTTAGAAACATGCATTTCAAGGTTTTAAGTATGTGCGACTACTAGATTTAAGCTTTTCAAGGTTCAAGGTGTTGCCATGCTCCATTAGTACTTGAAGCATTTGAGATATCTTAGCCTAAGGGGTAATATGTTGATCGAGAAATTGCCTAACTCCATTTACAGCCTACAGAATTTGGAAACTCTGAAGCTAGCTGGGTGTGAAAAGCTTGAAGAGTTGCCTAAAGATATAAGGAATATGATCAACCTCAGATATTTGTCAATAACCACAAACAGACATGTCTGCAAGACAATGGAATCGAGTGTCTGTGTTCTCTTTGAACTTTGATCTTTTACAAATGTTCTAGACTAGAGTGTCTACCGGAAGGGATCCAACGCCTCACTGTCCTTCGTAAGTTGGAATTCAGAAGTTGTGGAAGCCTAATCTCTTTGCCGCGTGGTTAGAAAAAGCTAACTGTGTTGAAAAGCCTTTTAATCTTTTGTTGTGGAAAGCTTAATTTGATGGAAGAGAAAGACTATCCAACAAGCCTTCGATCACTCCAAATCAGTGCATTGCCACAACTGGTGGTTCTACCCCAATGGCTTGTAGGATCTGCTTGCACTTTACAATACTTATGTATTAATGGTTGTGACAACTTGGTAACATTGCCGGAGTGGCTTCAAGGTCTCAATTCACTTCAAAAACTTAAGATTTGGGCCTGCCAAAAACAATCTTCTCTGCCAGAAGGGATGGATCGCCTCACAGCCTTAAGAGAATTGGAAATTATAGGTTGTCCTAAATTGAGTAGAAATTGCGAGCGAGAAGTCAGCAAGTATTGGCCTAAGATAGCACATGTCCCTCAGGTTCATATTGATTGATTGATTTGGTAAGGGGCTAGTTCTTCTTTCTCTTCCACTTGCACACTATTTTTCTGTCTTATTGAGTTAACACAACTCTCTTCTCACCACAAAATACAAGATTATATGCCATTAATCGTTAATGACTTTATTCTAATTTTCTCTACTTCAGAGTTTAAGATAGATTTTTTTTTTTAAGTTAAGAAATTAACTGAAAATATATTTATATTATTACGTTATTTATTTATTTATAAAGATAAAGATAAGAGAAAATAAAAGAACAGAGAGAAGATTAGTTTATCCAAAAATGATATAACAAAATATGCCTTGAAATTTATTTCCTTTTATTTCCCTCCCTTATGACAAATCAAACATGATTAAAAAAAAATTGTAATCTTTTCATTTCTTTTCTTTGAGGGTGAACCGAACATAGTTTTAAGGAATTTACTTACTCAATGTGGATGTGACCCAAAAAGAAGAAAGAAAAGTAAAGTAGAAAGAGAAATAGATTAACCTAAATTGTGCATTATCAAAGAAGTATGAAATCTATATATTTGTGAAATTAGAATTATTGTGAATTTATATGATTCTTCAATGTTTCTAAACTGACAAGAGCTCCTAATGAGATTGTTGTCTCAAAATGGGATATTCTTTTTGCTTGAAAATGCTGCAGGTGAGTTTTTGTATCTTTAATTTCAATTTCAATTTTTAGTTGCTCAGTGATTCAATCTGACTGCTAAAATCGAAAAATGTCTTCGATAACAATATTAATCCATTCTGAGTGTAATGTTTTTGAAATGTTAAAATGTATGGAAACCCCAATTTCTTCACTAATTTTTCAATATAGTGTACCACACCATCAGGTTTTAAATTGTCTATATGTTTTGTTCTTGCACAAAATCTTGAGAAGCAAGCAAATCTCTTCTATATACTAAATTCTATTAAGTGAAGAAGGAATTGTACATCATAGAATCTTGTTGCGGAGTGACATATTTTTCTTAAGTTTTCAAAGTGTAATACCTAAAAAATAAAAAAAGTTGAGAGCAACATTTGGATTTTCCTTCAATTTTACTCATTTAACAGTTTGGTGGCTTAAATCATTGCAGATATCAATTCAGAAACAATACACAGCAGGGAAAGTCTGAATCCAGTTTTTTTTTGAGGAAGACAATCCAGTTGAATCCAGAGATTTGTGTTTTTCTTATGTTGAAAATAAGTTTAGTAATACTATGGTGTGAATTAAGTATGCTACGATACATAAAGTGGTGAGTATGTATGTGTGTGTGTATAGGGGCGGAGCCGCAATTGCCCCCCCTGATTGTGAAAAAATTCTGAGTGCTCTACTCTGAACTTTTTTTACTAGTTCGACCCTGCTAGCCTAGACAAAAAATAGAAAATGAAAATGAAAAATTGGACCTATTTAATTATTCTTAAGAAGCTCTTATACTGGAAGAAGGTCAATGTGTTGCAACTCAAATAGTTGGACTGTGTAAGAATCTCATCTTTGGCATGGTAAGGATGAAAATGACATTTGGTTTTTATTATTTTTTATTCATCTTTCTCTCTCATCTCAAATAAAATATCTCTTCATCTACCCTTCAGCCACACATTTACTACCACAAATTTTGTATTTTTTTAGAGTGTTAGTTTTTTAATGATATTTTAATATTTGTATATATTATTTTAATATATAGAATTGAAGAATAGAAGATGTGATATACGGTAAATTGTAAAATGATGTGTTAAAATAGCATATTTATAGAACATCTTATGATAATGCTCTTAGAGCATTTCCATTAGAGGGTCTAATATCTAACACAATATAATTATTTAAAAAAAGGAACATTTTTTGTACGGTATAGAATCTTAAAATGTATAAACCCCAAATTCAATTTATTTTGTAGGATAGAGAAAAAATGTTGAATTTTACATATTTTTTAGGTCAGTCATAAAGACTTCATCTAAGTCAAGATCAGACAAGTCGTAGTCATTGATGAAGCAGATCTAGACTTGATTGCATAGTTTTTCCATTCACTTTCAATGGCAGAATCTCTCAACCAGGGAATCCTTCCAGAAATTGTACCCGCCGACCCAGACATTTGCAGACAGCAATGGCCTCATCAACACCATTGGGAAATGCCCAGTCCGTTTGATTTTGATGATCCCTATTACCATAATCCTGATCCAAGAATCACTTCAGCATGTATAGTTGCAAAGGAAACCACCTTTAATCCCATATTACCAGAAAGACTACAAGACGAACATAGGAGGGTGTAAGAAGATCATGGAAGCTTATTAATGGCATATATTGCTAAAATACTATAGAAAATAACTGCAGAATGTGGGATAGAACACAGAACAAGATACAACAAACTG
Source organism: Castanea sativa (assembly GCF_040712315.1). Taxonomy (NCBI): domain Eukaryota; kingdom Viridiplantae; phylum Streptophyta; class Magnoliopsida; order Fagales; family Fagaceae; genus Castanea; species Castanea sativa. Next base: position 45,405,036 of record NC_134015.1, on the reverse strand, counting down.
ATAGATATTATTAGATTGAACAAATATTTTACAGGACTGGAAGACATAGACTGTAAAATATTTCACAAGCTGGCTGACTCTCTAATTTTTCTTACTCTAATTCACTCTAGCTTTTCTGTTCTCGCTTCACTCTGCTAAACTAATGATACAAATGGCCTTTTTATAGGCAAACATCGTACAAGAAGACGAAATAATTTACAGTAACAAAGCGTGAATTCTGAGTTCTTGCTTTACAGGTGTTGGAAACTGGCGGAGGACGCAAAGCGGGCTGGCTTCTGCAAAATCTTCTTCTGACAACGGAAATCCTGGAACTGAAGTAAAGGACTAGTGATAATTCATGCATACTTGAAAGGAGTGTGACGGCAAGGTGGAAAAGAAGGCCAAGACAAAAGTGGGTCCAAAGTGGGTCCCACAATTTTTTTTTTTTTTTTTCATATATTTTTTTGTACATAATTTCTTCTAATCATCTCTTCCTTGAAACCATTCTTCATCAATGTCTGCATCTGGATCAGGATTATGGTAATAGGGATCATCAAAATCAAACGGACTGGGCATTTCCCAATGGTGTTGATGAGGCCATTACTGTCTGCAAATGTCTGGGTCGGCGGGTACAATTTCTGGAAGGATTCCCTGGTTGAGAGATTCTGCCATTGAAAGTGAATAGTGACAGGATATCCATGATACATCTGTATGTCTGTGAATAGTACCGTCGACATTTGTTACCCAATGGACTTCTGGAGGGTGGACAATTCCTTCTGCTTGTACATTATTTTTGGAATTTAGCTTTGCAACTATACATGCTGAAGTGATTCTTTGACCAAACCTGGGGTGATCTGCTTTGTGATACTTGGACCATTGACCATCATGAGCATCATTCTTCAAAAGTTCATGCCAGAATTTGTTAAAATATTTATTGTCATGAAGAAAAATGTATGAGTAGAAACGTGGTTCAAAGTGAATGCACAAGTAGTACTCATTGAGTAAGTACCACATGTAAAGGTAATGAACAACATTCCATCGTGTTATCCAAAATGCAAATGGGGTTTTCCATGGTTGCTCAATATCTGGGTAAATGGCAAGGAAATGGTTCTGGTCTTGTGTGAGGTAATTGTTGAGGACTTGGATGATTCTTTTGGATCTGGCTTGAAGGGTTAGGGTTTTTATTTGGTCTTTTATGTCTGAGGGAAGGGTTTCTATTATTTCCATGATGTCATTGGAGGATGAAGAGGATGAGGAAGGACCTGAGGATGGGGATGGATCTGTTATTGGATATACACATAAGGGTGGAGGGATTATGGTGGTATGGAGGACTGGAGGTTTTCTGGAAAGGTAATCAGTGATAAGGTTATCTATACCTTTGATGTGCTTGACTTGGAAAGACCATTGTGAAAACCAATTTGACCATCTAAGTAACTGGGGATGGGGGAGCATTTTTCTTTTGAACTGGAGCATTTTTGGGAAGGAAGACATATCCATTTCTACAAGGAAATTGTGACCAAGGAGGTGAAACTGGAACTTTTCAATACCATGTTTAAGCGTGCTAGAATTTCTTTGAAAGTGGAATGATAATGGAGTTCTCAAGGCTTGAATGCACCGCTTTTGTATCCACAAATGCTTCTTTTTCCATTAATTTCTTCAAAGAAAGCCGCCCAATACTTATCACTTGCATCCGTCCGTAAAATCCTTTTTCCTGTGCCCGGAATCCGCAAAGGGGGAAGCTTTTACGCTAATTTCTTCAATTCGTTGACATGTATAGCCGAATTCCATGCGGAGGAGATTTTTTCAATAACTTGGACAAACAATCTCCGTGTCCGGAAATTTTTGGAATGAAATCGACATGTAATTAACAATTCCAAGCCGCTGGATGCAGTCTTGGTGAGTATATCCGGAAACTCACCGAGAGAGACTGCTATGTGAGGCTAGAGAATATACTTTCCATCCGAAATGTTTACTCCAAGGAAATCGATAGAGGATACTCCTATGACCATTTCTTTTGAAAGCATTATCCCTTGAGCTTTTACTAAATTGTAGAATTCGGTAAGCAATTTTTCATGGGATCTCGCATCTTTTGAGAATAGGAGGATGTCATCTACATAGATCAATGCATTTGACAACGGTGGTTGGAAAAGAGTTACCATTGCTTTTTGGAACCTGGGATGGAGCATTTTTTTAGGCCAAAAGGCATTACCGTCCATTGATAATGGTGGTCCGGAATGCAAAAAGCCGTCTTGTATCTTTCTTGGATGGATTCCAAGTTGCCAAAATCCTGCTTTAAGATCAAACTTTGAAAATACTTTGGCATTGGAAAGATGCCGGAAAAGAGCACTTTTGTTTGGCAAAGGTGGAAACTTGTCATCGCAAGGAAATGATTAAGATCTTGGTAGTTGATTACCAATCGAGTTTTCCTCGAACTTGTTCCGCATGCTTGTTAACATAGAAGGCTTCACATGCCCATGGAGAAGTTGTGGGTTCAATGAGGCTTTACGAGAGAAGGGTAGCTAACTCCCGCAGCTAGGGACAAGTGTTCTTGGATTCATACCTCTATGGCTAGCTTTTGTAGGGTTAACATCTTCATTCTTTTTGAAGGGAGGGTTATGAAAAAGGTCGGGTTTTTCCATAGTGGGTTTGGGTTTTTTAAGAGGAATTCGAGTGGGTGGCTGCACAACATTCATTGATGATCCGGGCTTTCAAGGAATCAAAGGGGTTTAGTGAAAACAAATGTGGTACCGGGTCCATGCGAGAAGGTGTTGTTTATGCAAAGAGGCCTTTGGAAGACCATACCGAGGCTAGGTATGCGAGGTGGAGGAGGTCAAATCCTATAAGGAGGTCTGCTGTGAGAGGGGATCCAAGGACTTGGTGTTTAATGGTAAGGGTTGGGAATATTCTAATGTCAATGGGTTTGCTTTTACGGGTGATCGGGAATGTTTCTCCATTGGCTACTCCGAACATACGATGATGGGGCATCCAAAGATTTTACGGTAAAATCTTAGGATGAAGGATTGTTGCCGCCGTTCCCGTATCAAACAAGGCTATCACCGGGGATGGGTCCGGAATATGTATCAAGGAGGATGTGAACTTGGGCTATGGGTGTGGGGCCAATTATCGGGGCTATAAGAGGTGAGATGTGTATATAGTTTGGATTTCGGGTCCGAATCATCCGTAATGCTTGAATCGATTCTTCTTCGAGGATGAATAGGCTATGACTGCCAAGGCTTGGGGAGAATAATCATCATCAAGTGAAAAGAGTGATTCCACATCTGAAAATGGGGTATCATCTGCATGAATCTGGGCTTGCTCCAAAAGCTTTGCTGCTTTGGCTTTCTTTGGACAATTTTTTGCAAAATGACCGGGCTTTCTGCATACAAAACAGACTTTTGAATTTTTTCCTTTGAACTGCTTTCTTCTGAGAAACTTCCATTTCTTTTTTCTGAAAAACTTCTTCTTTTGATGAAAATGCTTCTTCTTCCAAGAATACTTTTTATAATGACCTCTTCTCTTTGTGGGGCAAGAACAATTCTTATCATAACACTTAATCTGCAAATCTTTTCTTTTGCAATTGTCTTTGAGCTTGCTATGGATCTTCTCAATCTCCGAAGGAACTTTCTTTGATTGCATAGTTTTTCCAAAGCAATAAGGACATGCTGATAGATTTCTCCAAGAGAGGCTTGCTGCAAGGTGATTTTTTGAAGATTCATCATGCGAAAAGTTTCATCACCAAGTGGTTCTGGAAAAGAATTCAAGAATGTGTGCTTGAAATTCACATCATCCATGCCATTAAAGGCATAGTATCTACTTGACATTCTGTCAAAATGTTTTTCCAAATCTTTTCTTTCAAAAGAACAGCATTTCATCAATAGGAACTCATCTCTGGCTACCACATATAGGGAGTCCAAACAATAGATTTTTGTATTTAAATACTAAAAATTATGGACGAAAAAAAAGCGTTTGGTAGAAGATTTCATTTAGAAGTGTTTGGGTTACGTTTCTCAATTTAGAGTATTTGAACACTGAATTTAGAAAACTCCTATTAGTTTTTAGTTTTCAAGTAACATTGTTTAATGATATTTTTGTAAATAAGTAAAAAATTGTCTATAGATTTGACAAATAATTAACTGGAACTCTCTCTCTCTCTCTCTATCTCTCTCTCTCTCTCTCTCTCCAAGAACAAAAACTCATCCCTCTCCTCTCACCGTGATCCACTGAGAGCCACCACCACGAGCCATTCACATTCACATTTCTTCTCACCTAGGTCCTCCTCCTAGCCTCCACATTCACATTATTTTCTCAATAAATAGGAAAAAAAAAAAAACTATAATAGAGAGAAAGAGAAGAAGGAAATAAGTTCAAATAATGGAGTCTGAAGAGAAAGAAGAGCAACAAAATTGAGTGAGAGTTTCTCTCTCATTAAATAATTAATAATAATTTTACTATATATGTTATCACTTTTTTTTTACAATACTTTTTAAGTCACATTTTTCACATCATTTTGAATAGCAATATTTGAAAACTATTACCAAACATGCCGGATAACTGGAGCTAGAAGCGGTTGTCAGTGAATCATTATTTTTCAAACACTTTTTTTCTATGACTAACCAGAAGTGTAAATCTCTAAATAATAAAAATAACACAATTTCTACTTATAATTGCCTCCATCGATGCATAACAACATAGAAAATATTATTACTTAATCAAGATAAATCAAACATTTTCGTATATAAAAGAAAAGAAATCAACACACAACCAACCAACAAAAAATGTAATAAAGAGAAATCATTACTTATATTTCTCTTTTACACTTAAATTAATTTATAAAACCAATTAAGCATGATTCGGATTCCACACCATACGTAGGTAGCAAGGAAATCTTCATCTTCACTGTCCCCATTTGTACATGAACTTGTACTGTTTGGTTCTGCGGTTAAGTAGGTAAACTCCATCATCTTGAGATTTCCAAATGCAATGGTTTCCTCCGCATGCTCTTTTGGTATCTTTGTCACCAATCGAGAAAACCGTACTTGTAGACCCATGTCTTAGATCACAGCTGAAGTTCATGGTTCGTGTTATCTCATAGTTGAACTCGTAAACCTCGCCGGGAAGAAGAATGTGAAGGTTCAGATCAATGTATGGGTTAAGGTTTTTGCAGTTGACGTTGAGAACTTTGTTGCTAAGGTTGTTGATGAACTTCAAATAGTGCTTTCTCACATGGGGTACCCTTGTAGAGCTACTTAGGCCAAAGGCCAAGACAAGGAAGAGTGCAATGCAGTAAAGCTTGGCAATTCTCATGTTCTTCATTTTCTTGTTATCAAAAATGTTGCAATGAGTGTGCACTCCTTGAGTCCTTGTGTCTTGACAAGCCAAAGAATTATTGCTCTAGGTGTGAGTACCAGTACAAGACAATAGGCATTTCTAGCTAGAACTTATATAGTAATTTTGTAGAATGAATTAGTGGCTTGTCTCTTTTTTAGGAGATTGGAATCTGAGGTCGAGCTTGATCCACTCTGAGCTATTGTTCTAGTGAAGTTTTATGGTAACCTACAACACAGGCGTTAAGAAATTTCTGTTTATAGTCAAGGTTAGCCTGAGGCAGCGTGGAATGAGTAATGGAAACAAATTATAAAACAAAAAGAGTAACTGATATACCAATTAAGAATAACTAACATACCAAAAAAGTTATATATCTTTGGCGTAACTGAATACAACTAAGCTACAAGTATTACAATTTACCAACGTGCACCTTTGACGTGATGGCCACTCCATATATAGAAAGTTTTTGTGTATTTTAATTTAACTAGTTCAACAAATTATGTGTTTTAAAAAAAATAATAAAAAATTCCAACTAGTAATTCAACCAGGGTAATAATCACCAAATCAAAAACAATAATATTGAAAACAATAAAAGGCACACAAGTTTTGGTGACAAAGTAGAAAATCAACAAAGAATCTCTTCAATGGGATCCAAACATGTTATTTTGAAAATCCACAATAAAAGAAACAATAACAAATGGTTTACTTACAAAATCTTAGCACAAGTAAGACATTATAATAACCTCTACAAACCATCTGTTTGGCTTTCAAACACAGTAGCCCCAAGGGACTACTCTTCCGGCACTCTTAGGGACTCCTAAAGATCTATAGCAATAAATTCACTAGTTATAAATTATGTGGCTTTAAGAATAGTTTAAGGCTCGAGACATATCAAGAACACAATTGTTTAACCATTAGAGTCAAAGAACAAGGATGGATATTCTTTGTTTAGCTTAAGTTGAAAGTTTTATAGATGGCTTGGTATAGCTCTAAGTAAGACATTCTCTCTAGAAAATTGTGCTTTAGGGTGTCTTAATATAAGTAAATGTAGAGTTAGAGCAATCCCTCTTCCAGTAGAACTCGAATTGCAGATCTTGAGATTTTCGCTCAAGTGAGAGCTGGATGAGTGCCTTGCGAAGTCTGGTTTTCTTTAATGTTTGCTTGAGCGAGTTTGAGTTATGTTTGAGTGAAATTCTATGAAATCGAAATCTTCAATCAACAATTTGACAGAATTCTAATAATACATTTTGTAATAAGGAATTATTAGCCAGCATCTAAATCTTGAGTTCTGTGACAAGACATCACATTACAAGGCTCAAGTAATACAAGTAAATCCCAAAAACAACATACCAAACTAGACCTACTTGAAACTACATGTGCAATGTCAGGATAGTAAAACCTGTCTTTCTCAAAACATGCATAAACACATTAAATGCATATAAACCGAAATAACAAGTCCATAAAACAATCTATTTCATAAATCTTGAAGTGCAAATTTAGACTATAATATGTAAATCATCAAGTTCACACGGAATTAAAACTGAAAGCACACAAAGTTCGCAATAGCTCATTAAAAAAATAAATATAAAATAATTCAACTTCCCCTGAATCTCCAATGAATCAATGATACACCGCACCCCACCCCACCCCAACCCAATTCAAAAAAAAAAAAAAAAAGAGGAACAGAGATGTTGGATAGTCTCTGATGTCAGCAGCAGAGTTGGAATTTGGAACGAAGTGTCCAAGACCAACAGTAAAAAAAATGTTCATGCAAATTCCGAATTTATGAAATCGTTAACCTTCTTAAATAAGCCAAATCAAAATTTACCGAAATATATTTAAAGCCAGACTTCAAATTCTAACACTGCAATTCTAATGTCAATGTCATAATGAAAACGAATTCCATTATACCTTTGATATGGTCCGACTAGAGTATTACAAGCTTGAGTATTCTGTGATTCTGTCCGTTCTTAATGACCTTCCACATACAACTGAGAAAAATATCAAACATCATTTTATGAATTTATGAGGTGTCCCTAAACCTTAAGACCTTTTAGCTATTTACAACTTTTTCAATGTGTAAGAAGACAACCTAACCAACTTAGAAACTATACAGCATCCCCTCAAATCACATACAATATATGCACCAATGTGGGCAAGAATTCTGAATTCTGTACCACCTCATTCTCATCAACTTAAGTCGGGATTCATTCCTTCCGTTCTATGAAAGATCTCTTCCATGGACAGTTCCAATCCTTGCTATACCTCTTGAGTGTGGCCATTAAAGTTAGATAATTCCGTTAAAGATGGAAACCAGAGTTCTACACGAGTTCCACCTGCTCCAAGGGCAGCATCTGTGGTCCGGGGAGAGATAACACGGACTACACAGCCATAACTCTCAAGTATTTCACGAGCAACAGCTAACCCAGCAACAAAGTTCCATGTCATGTTATCTCCAACCATGTCTTCTGAAATGAGATCTGCTCCAAATGGCGTGAGGGAATGCATCTGTGTCTGCAAGCCAATCCAACAATTAAACATATCTAATCAACAATATGGGCAAAAATCAGATTAGATGGGAAAGAATTGTCACTGAGGGTTATTTAATTTTCAATGGGATGAATATGATAGATGACATTGAGTAGTCCAAGTAGCCCATATATATAATATAACAATAATACATTATGGGTTTATTATTCAAGCCTATATCAATAATAATATATTATGGGTTTATTATTCAAGCATTTATCAAGCTTCTTAGCAAGCCCATAAATAAGCTTAAGCACGGCTTGTTTTGTATGGAGCCCTAATGTCAACCAGTCTGTTCATGAACTTTTTTTTTCCCTTGGGTCGGCTCGTTTATCAAACAAGCCTAAAACTAAGACTCAAAACTTGGTTTTTTTATAAACAAACAAACAAGAACAAGCTTTTCTCAAGCCAAGCGCAAGTTGTTCATGAACAGCTTGGTTCATTTACAACCATTGCATGTATTTGAATGTAATATTAGATGGATCATAACTAATTCCATTTATGTTTATAGTAATGACTAAAAACCAACCACCATTTTCCGTTTTAAAGTGTACACTCTAAATTGGTAATAAAACTCTAGATTTCTTTTTTGCCCCCTTCTTTTAAATTTTTGGTACAGCAAATTGAGCGGACCTTGCCCGAGATGCCATTGAGCCAAGAGACTCTTCACCTAAAATTCAATATAAACATATACAGGGACAAATCTAGAAAATTATTAATTGGGATGGGAGAAGTGGGGGAGTGTATGAACCTATTCATTGGCAAGTGTGTGGATAATATCTCAAAAGTAAGGGGGGGCCAAAACATAAATCTTAAAAGGGCAGCCATGGTTGTGCTCAGCCTTCTGACAACCATCCTAATGTATGTGTGTTTATGCCAAGGTTTCTATCTTAAAGCAACCTTTTTTTAATGATGAGGGACCCAAGATACCTTTTATAGCCTGGTAGCCACAAATCAGTTAAGTCCAGGACTCATGCACAAGATCCTGAGGTATAACACTGCTAAGGCTTCCATTCAAGCCATACCCATGTAGGCTTCTATCTTAAACCTTATGTACTCTAATAAAAGCCCCCCCCCAACCCCCCCCAAAAAAAAAAAAAAAATTCATGCCATAAACTTACATAACAATACCCAGAATGAATTGGTTCATATGCTTAATTGGGTTTAGAGTTTAGAATGCCTTGTTTAAGAATATACTTTTAACAAAGGTGTACAGTTATTGCTGTATTCTTTTGTAAAGACAGGTGGATTTCTTTTCCTACTGAAGTTTCTTATGAAGGCAGGAGGTTTTTGCTGTATAACATTTCCAACCAAGATTTTGTCCAATAATGCAGTGATATGTATAATTTTTTTTTTAAGTATAGACATGTATGTATAGATTTTTCTAGGCATATGAATGTATGTTATTATGTATAACACAAAGAAGAGGCTTCAAAATGTCTATTTTCATTGCTTGAAACAAGTCAGTAGGGTGGAGAATTCAATATTTTTACCATATAGTGCATATCAGGCCCATCATCATCAATAACTACAAGTGTACCACCTGCTGGAGCTCCAGTTGACACTATTTCAACCTTTCCCCCAACATTTGTACGCAACATTGCACCCTCAATCAAATTGCTAAGAGCCTGCCGCAAAGCAGGTTCTTCCACAGCAACTTGCAAGGGATTTGAGACTTCACTAAGTTTTACCATGCGTTGCTGCTTATGGGCAAGAGGTCTCACAGCCTCAACCAGATCTGTCAACACATCAGAAACATTGCACGGTCTTCCTGACATAAAGAAAGAACATAAGCAAAAGGAATATTTCAAATTTACTACTAATGAATGAAATCAGATTTGAAGTATAAAGACAACCAGGTGTGTGGCTTTTATTAAGGTAATCCCTAGATGTGCCAAAAGAAGAAAAAGTAAGATACCTAATAAATTACAATTTGTCCCAAAAGCTTAAACTATTAGGAAATGATGAATTTAATCATTAAATCATTATTCTAACTATGTCTTAAACACACACACACACTACTTTGAGTCACAATTTATTTTATACAGTTGATGGGAGAGGGTGTTGGATCCCTATTCATCCACAACATTGATCCCAACTTACCTAATTCCATGTTGTAGAGGAGCAAGAGCCAGAGGTGGGAGGGGCATCTCTAAATCCCTGGCTCCAGCATTTAGACAGAGCTGCTCACCAGACTTTTGCATCTCATTTCTGGAACCATCCCTTGAGAAGTTATTTGGTAACTGAGACCTCTCTGACTCATGGGCATCAGTCGAATTATGCATATTCTTCAATGTTTCTTCATTATAGTGCACTATATTAGCCTAGGAAATAAAAAAATTCACAAAATAACAATGTCAGAAACATAGTTGCTTTATTTTACGTAATAAATTATACTAACAAGATAACATTTTGGAGTGAAATTAAAACAAGAAAACTCTAAAATTTCCAACTTTTTTCTCTTTAAAAGTTGGTGCCAAGGGGGCACATGGTAGACGAAGGATATAAGATAGGTTCAACTTGATCATAACTAAGATTAAAGGGAATCAATAATCTAGAAAACCAAGATGTTGAAAGAAATAGGTACAACCAGGCATCTTATCCCAATAATTTCAAAAATCCAGCACACTTCTAAAAGCTCGAGATTCATAACACAGAGAGGGTGAATGACTGAGAATGTTACTTGAAAATGAGTGACCAGATTCTAATATAATGTGCTAGCCAGGAAATTGATAGTTGAGCAAAATGGAAATATAAAATATATACAAATGAAAAAGAAAAGGCTAAAATTTATTTTCACATACAACTACATCTAAACAAAACAATGAGACCTTAAGGAATACAATAAAAGAAGCCAAGCTGACATGATTATAGATATGTGTATCTATGCATGAGAGAGAGAGAGAGTGAACCTTTGTCAAGTAAACTGCATCTTGGAGTTGTTGAAGGGTATCTCTCATACGATCACCTTGCACCAGTATGTCCTTGACAATGTCATAAGAAATCTGCCAGATCGTTTCTTTCAGACATATATAAGTTAATAAATACTAATAATAAAAAGATTAGTAAATTCCAGGTTTCAAAATCACAGTAGCAGACAAACCTCGCTTCTCTTCAACTGAATAGACAGCATTTTACTTAAAGTCCGAATGCTAGAAAGAGGACCACGAATCTGATAGAGATTTTACGAAAGGACAATCACCAATAAGTTTAATGAACAACTGTAGCCAATCAGAACAACTGTCAGCAAGACATCTTACTTGCTCAACAAGATTGCTCAGCCTGACATCATTTTGCCATGATGATTGCTGGAGTAACATTGCTTTCTGGGGATGAAGTAAGCAGGTTAGCAACAGAATTTAAAGAACAAAGACCATCAAAACACATATAAGGTAAAGCGTCAAATACGCCAAACACTATCCAGTCTTCCTCAGGGAAAAAAATGCAAAGTACAGAGAGTGACATGCAAGGCAATTCAAACAATAAAAACGGTGGGAGTGCAATCAAGGACTATAGCCAAGGTGATTATAAACTCAAACCCAAGTGAACTCAACCTTTATCCCAAATGATTGCAAATGATTAGAAACATACAAGACAAACAACAACCACAAAACTTTAAGTGATGAATTCTCGACAGACTAATGAGGCGTTGGGCACATGTAGTCTATTTTTTTCATTCTATCATTATCCAAAATCATACTCTCCATAACCTCTTTAATTGAATTTTCCTTTTTTACTACTTCTACTAATGATATTTTAGGTCTTCCTACTTTGCATGTTCCCTTGACCTGAAACCCTTCCTCACTAGTTCTTAATCGCTCTCCTCTGCATATAACCAAACCATCTCAAATGAATCTCCCTCATATTTTCCTTGGGCCACACCTATCTTTAAGCGAATTTCTCATTTTGAATTATATCTTTCCTTGTATTTCCACTTATCCATCTTAAGATTCTCATTTCAGCCACACTCATTTCATGAACATGTTGCTTTTTAATAGTCCGACATTCAATTGCATAAAGCATAACTAGTCTTGTATCAGTCTTTTGAAATTTTCCTTTAACTTAATAGGTATTATATGATCACACAATACTCTTGATACAATTTTCTACTTCATCCACATGTTTTTTATCCTATAATTCACATACTCTTCAATCTCTCTATATGAAATATCAATCCAAGTCACTCTTGGGTATCTCATGACTAGTAAGTCTTAGATGTAAGAAATCGGGTTTAGGGTTAGGATAACCTTGCTATTTAAGTGGGTTCTTGGGTTAGAAAGGACAAAGTTTAGCTCCAAACTAATTTAGAGCTATCTCCTCCAATCCTGTACGTGGAGGTTTATAAGACTATTTGTGTATATTATTCAAACAAGTCACAAGATTCATTTAAAAAATCATGTGACTAAAATTACCCATGGATGGTCTCTTCAATTACCACATAATGGGTTGGAAGAAGATAGCTCCAAACCGGTTTGGAGCTAAACTTTTTTCCAGTTAGAAAATGTTAGTGTTCGATTTTCAGGGATTTCTACAGTTTCAATTATATAGCGTTTAAAGTGGTTCTTAATGATGGAAGTGTAAGGATTGGTGTTTGGAAAGCTTTAAGGTTTCAATTGGCCATGGTTTGTGTGGAAGAAAATGAGATAAAATTGATAAGTGACTACTTCAAGGGAGTCACAACCTCCATGAGAGAGAGAGAGAGAGAGAGAGAGGGACTACTTCAAGGGGATCACCATACCAATCATAAGGAACCCAATTTAGGGTTAGGATAACCTTACTATTTAAATGGGTTCTTGGGTTAGAAATGTTAGGGTTTTGTGTTTAGGGATTTCTAGCATTTTGATTATATGGTGTTTCAACTGGTTCTTAATGATGGAAGTGTAAGGATTGGTGTTTGGAAAGCTCTAGGGTTTCAAATTAACTAGGATTTGTGTGGAAGAATATGAGATGAATTTAATTAAGTGACTACTTCAAGGGAGTCTACCTCCATGAGAGAGAGAGAGAGAGAGAGAGAGAGAGAGAGAGAGAGAGTACTTCAAGGGAGTCACCACCTCCACGAGAAATGAGAAAGACTAGAGAGTATTAAGAAAGAGAAAGCAAGAAACAATGCAACAACTTGATTATTCTTCTATATATCCCTAATGATTATTACATTTCCCTACTTATACACTTCATGTCTCATTCCCATTGGCCACACATGCTTCATCCCTATTGGACCAAACTAATTAGGCATGTACTTGAATGAATATCCCCATGAGTTCAATATGTTACACGTGCACTTGTGCATCTAACTCTAACTTCTAACTAACCATTTGGACATGTATATTGTATAAATCAATTAAAACATGAGTTATAACTCCAATGTAAGCTCATGACTGACTGTTTGGTGTTTCCCACTTGCAAGAGGGTCTTGGTCTTGGTCTTGGCTTGACATGATTTTGGTATTTTTACATGTCAGACACAAAGTACTGATTGGAGCTCTTTATTTCCCAATAGGCAGTTAGACTGGCGGACTTGTTTTGGCTTCCTTTCAGGCTGTTCTGACTCTTTTTTTGGGGACCTAACATCACAGCCCCTTTATCTTTGTAACATGACAATAACTACATGGCGTTTCATCCACTAAAACTACATCATCTACAAAAAGCATACATCATGGGAGTTTATTTATGAATCTATCAAGTGAGCTCATCCCTAATCAATGCAAAGAGACATATATTTAATGTCGAACCTTGATGCAAACCTATAATGATAGAAAACTTGCTTGTGATGTCCCCACTTGTTCTTACATCTATTACGATTTCATTATACATATATCCTTAATCAACTTAATATACTTTAAAGAAACTCATTTCTTTTCCATAACACAATAAAAACCATACGGAGATTTTTATCAGCTTCTTCCCTATATTTTTGTATTAGACGTTTGAGCAAGAAAACAGCTTCCCCAAGTAAAATAAAATAGATACTGATAGATGACAAATTTTCCCAGGAAACTATTAAAGCTTTTTAAGGACTTGAAATCCTTGCTTATACAGTCAATACTATTAATTCTGAACCTTTTGTAAATGCATTAAGCTTAGGTAGCACAGTTAGAATTATTAACACATATTCAATTAACCAGTTGCAAGTCACAAGCACCCATCAGTACCCAAAAGGAAAGGCAACTTCAATCACAAGTGTGAACAAAATTGAATAAGGATCTAATCAGTAAAGCCACACTGCCACAACTCTCTGTTAAAAAAAAAATAACACCATAGAAATTATGTACATGTCATCTACCTGATCCATAACATACGCCATGGCTAGAGACTGTGCAATGTTGATAGCATTCGCTTTCTGATCAGCACTAAACCTGCACATTCTCATCGGCTCGTCCTTGACACACTCAATTTTCCACGATTTCACACCCGATCCAAATCCCGGAGACAATGCATACGCTTCCTCAGGAGAAGGATAATGAACCAAACCATTCCCTTCACTCTCACTCACACTCTCCCTATCCCCACACGTTTCGGGCTCCACCATCATTGGAAGCTCGGCAACCAAGAACCCCACCACAAATGGGTGTTTCACCATTGGAAAAACCACAGCTCCATTCTCATCCACAACTTCTACCTACAAAGTTTTAATTTAAACCCCAGAATTCAATCAATAACCAAACCAATCAACCCCACAAATAGCAAATGCGATAGACCAAAAATGAAATGAAAATAAAAACAACGCTACAAACACAAATGTCACAATTGCTGAAGTGGTAGGTGAGTGCTAACACCTAGCGTCTTACAAACTGATGTGTCACCAATCACAAAACAATAAATCTAACATTCATTTATTATGATTTTGAAATTCACCGATCGCATTCATTGCCACTTCAGTTGCTAAAATTAGCATTTTGGAGAGAAATGAACATACTTGTTGATTGGAGAGAGCAGATTCAGCAACACGCAAACCCGTGGGAACGCTAAAATTACCGACTAATATCACAATGTCGGTGACATCGTCATCATCTACTCCAGGATATAGAGTAATACGACGCAGTTCTAGACGGTCCATTACATAGCTACCAGCTGGTCTTACGTAAACCTAAACGCAAACCGATAATTAAATTAGTTTCTTTAACCAAAAAAAAAAGAGAAATTCAGAAAAAGCTAATGAAAGTAGGGATCACCGAGAGAAGAGCGTGGGGATTGACGATTCGGCGGAAGAGGTGAAGCTGTTCGATACAGAGGCGTTGAAAATCGGGGCTAGGGAGAACGAGGCGGCGGGTTCTACTGGCGTTGTCCTTTTCGATTCTCTGGACGAAGTCTACGGGGGACGTGGAAGCTCTGCGAATGGCGGAGGCGACGGCGGAGGCGGAGGACGCCATGGATTCGTCTTCAGCTCCATTTTCGTCTTGATCGTCGCCATCGTCGTGGGACACGTGGCGGAGAGTGTAGGGGCTGTTAGGGTTTGCGACGGAAGAGGAAGAGGAAGAAGAAGAAGAGGAAGCGTGAGAGAAGAGAAGGAAGGAGCGTCTGTGAGAGTGAGAGTGAGAGTGAGAGTGAGGGTAGAGAGGAGTAGTGGTGTTAGGGAAGAAGAAGAGAGGTGGTTGAGAAGGAGGAGTAAGCAGAGAGAGTAGCAGCATTGTTTGAGTTTGCAGAGACAGTTATTATGGGAAGAGGAGAAGAGAAGAGAAGAGAAGAGAAGTCTGGATTGAAAGGAAAGGAAAGGAAAGGAAAGTGATTTCATAATTTCATTTGGCCGTTGAAAGCTATAGGGATTATGGAAGGTGGGGCCCCACACTATTACAACAAAACAAATGGACGGTATTTTTTTATTTTTATTCTTTTCAAACTTCCAACGACGCCGTTTTTTTTTTTTTTTTTTTCAATTAAAGTTGTGTTTGGTTTGAAGGGAAATATTTAATGCAATCAACAACTTAGTTTGAAATTGAAATTGAAATTAATTTATAATGTTCACTTGTCCAAATACAAAGACATTCATAATGTGCAGTTTTTTTTTTTTTTAATTTAATAGTTGGGAGAAGGAATTTCAATTCTAAATATCTCTATTAAAAATACTAAAAGTTACAAACTAGTTAAGTTACAAACTTATAACACTCTTGATCATAATATATAATTCAAATTACAAAAATTTTGCAATATGAACATAATAATTTAATATTTGTCAAACTCACTAATCTAACATTTTGGGTACTTATTTGGACGGTGAGTAGGGATTGCAAATTAGCATCGAATCAAATATGAATTACAAAATTTATAGTTTATAGGACATATTGTAAATATAATTTTAGATAGATAATTTCAACTAGTTGTTCTTTTCACCGTTTTTTTGGAGGGGAGAGGGGGGTTTGGCTTCATTGTAAGTATCCTCCCTAAATTAAAATATCATTTGCAACATCCTTGTTTTAGATTAATTTGAAATGTGCATCCCACCATTCAAAATTGATGGTGTTACACATCTCAATGGACAACTCATGCAAACTAGGGCTTTGGAAGGTTTGCAAAAAAAATAATCACTCAGTCGAAGTAGTATTGATGTGGTGCCAATCTAAACTTCCTTGATAATTAAGTCATACTTTAATAAAGCCCAACTTACAATAAGGAATAGAGTTTTCTAGGGTTCTTTCTCATACATTTGGATTGGTGTGGCCTAGGCGTTATATAGGAGCAAATCTGGCCATTAATTTCTTTATGTTTTTTTTTTCCATTCACAAGAGTCATGGCATAAAAGGTGTAATGGTATAAAGGATGTATTGGCATTGATGGAAGACGATGATCTTGATATCCATGCTTATGATAAGAGATTACGGGTTGGTGAAGCACCCTTTAATTTTAGAATTGTGCCTTTCAGTGTGTTGGGATGTCATTGTCCTTTAGTCCACTTCACTATTTTTAATGGAATTAGATTATTATATTTTGGAATAGGGAGACATACTCAGGCCTAAATGCAACAACCACAGAAAAAAAAAAAATACTCGTGGTTTGGGACAGTTATACAAACACCCCTTGAGGTTTATGTTCTTCCTTTTTTTTTTTTTATGAGATATGTTCTTCCTTATAGTTCTTTAGAATTTTCAACTTTTTATATCTACCAAATTGACCATTGTGACTAAATTTCATTATAAATGAAAAAATCACATGACCATCACGTAACCAATGATGTGAATAAGTTGGTGAGTCTTCTTAATGTGGTCGCATATTTTTTTTCTATCCATAAAAGTTAACAGAAGTTATTTCCATGGGTCAATTTAGTGGATATGGAAATCTCAGAGAACTAAAAGAAAAAACTGAAATCTTAGGGGGTGTTTTTTGGAACTAACCCAAATCTTAGGGGTGTTTTTTACATTTTGGCCATGTAGTAACTCCAAATTTGAGTAAGCGACTACGTGTGCATAATTACTGAAAATCTACTCTCTTTTTTCATACACAAGAATAATATTACTAAGAAGGAGAAAAGGATGACCCACAAACATTTCTAGAACCTAATGAGGAGACTTGAATAAAAAGAGAAGAGATGTCTATAGACCCATCCCACCTACAAAAAGCAACCCAAGGAGCTAATTATGGGCTAAACAATTTTAAGTCTCTAGGTACATAACAAAAATCCCAACAAGCAAGAGAACTTGACGATTCTAAAACAATAGGGCCTAATGGCCTATTTGGGAGTTTAGAGAGGGAGGAGAGTAGAGGAGAGTAGAGGGGAGGGGAGTAGTGGGGAGGAGAGTAGAGGAGAATGATTACCCTCCACCTTGTTTGGATGTTTTTATAATTAGTAAGGGGGAATGGAGTAATTAGCCCTTCCTCTTGTTTTTAACATTGTAATTTTATAAATATAATAAGGGTAAATTAGGTAATTTACTTTATCAATAATTTTATGTGCTCTACTCTCCCTCCAAATCTCTCCAATTTGGGGGAATTAAAAATGAAGGAGTTGGAGGTAGTTGAAACCCCTTCAAACCCCTCCCCCTCCTTCCTTAAAAAACTCCCAAACAAGGTAATTGAATTACTCCCCTTCCCTCTACTCTACTCCCCCTCCTTTTTCAAACATCCAAACAGGCCATAAAGGAGGAAAGTAACACGGGGGTGGATGGAAGCAAGTGCTGAAAAGCTTCCACTACCATCTTGAAACTGCACAAAAGAAAGGGTATGGAAGTTTGAGAGCTTGTAAGGCAGACAGAGCTTCACCAAGATTAGGATCTAGAGGCGGCAGTGTCATTCCTTCCTGCCAAAAAAATCTACATGCTCTGTACACATGCGTGCACGTTAAAACAAACCATGTGAACATTTTGATGACTCTTTGAAATTCGCTGCACTTAGAGCATCCACAGCAGTGGAGCTAAAAATTTAGCAATTTAGCTCCACTAAAAGTTACTTTATCTATTTTACCTACACACATGCTGCAGCAGTGGATCTATTTTAGTTTTCAACATAATAAAATAATATAAACATCACAATAAAATAATATATCTACCACAATAAAATAATACATCTCACTACAATAAAAACACCACAATAAAAAAGGTAATGTGAACACAAAATAAAAAATTAAATTTTTTTTAGCTCTCATGAACAGTGCACATCTATCTATAGATGTGCACTGTAGCAATGAGCTAAAAAAATATAGATTTAGCTCCACTGCTGCATTCTTCTTTTTGGTGTTTTGGTGGAACTAAAATAGCTATATAGCTATTTAGCTCCACTGCTGCAAGTGCTTTTAACAGATCACATGCAAGTTAATTTCATAAGCACTTGCTTGGCTGGACTGATACAATGAAAAATTGAACACATTGAATGTCGAATTCTATGAAAAATTGAACACATTAAAGGTATATCTCTTTAGTAAAATGCTATTCAATCAAGTATTTTAAGAAAAATAAAGTGAGAAGAAAATGGGAAAAAATATATGCATATATATATATATATAGAGAGAGAGAGAGAGAGAGAGAGAGAAGTTAACGAATATCCTTAAGAGCATGAGCATTGGTTTAACAATTATTTTTAGAAACATTTTTTGGGAAAAGAAAATTTTGGGTCCGATTTATGTATGCTCTTAGAGAATTTATTAATAGACCATTTTTAAAAAGTTTTAATATCATTTTCATGAGAAATATTAAAAAAACTGTAAATAAAAAATAAAAAATAAAAAAGGCCAGTTGTTTTTTTCTTTTTCTTTTTTTGGTCAATTGTTTTTTTTCATTTTTCATAAATGCTCTTTAGACATTAGTTAACATTCCAAAAAGTGATATTAAATTTTTCTTTATATTTTCTATTAAAAAATTCCCTAAGGGCAACCCGTTATTTGGACCGATATATATATATATATACACACACACACACACACATACACGCTTCTAACCAAATTAGTGAATATGAGTCATGACTCATAAGACTCACAAGCCACAACTATAATATAAAGTTTTAGTCATACATACCATACAAAATTTAATGGTCATACATTTCTGACCAATTTAGTCATACATACCAATTTAGACATCCGTTAACATTTTTCAAAAAACAATATTAAAATTATTTTTAAATTGTTTATTAAAAAATGCCCTAAAGAGTAAGACAAGCCGTTATCTTATTATATATATATATATATACACACACACACATTTCTGACCAATTTAGTGGTCATGAGTGACTCATATGACTCAAACCACAAAGAATGACCCTAATTTTTTTGGTTTCACCTATAAATTGAACCCACATTTGGAAAACCTTCTCTCCAACTAATGTCCTAGCATACATTCAAACTTTTGACCAAATTACCAATCATCCCCAACGGCTCCAAAACCCAAAATTCCATTCTTTTTTTTTTTTTCTTACTCTTGACTCCCTCTCTTCACTCCACACACAATTATAAATTACTCTCTGTATTCTTTATAGCCGTTACAACCTCTCTCTCTCTCTCTCTCTCTCTCTCTCTCTCTGTAACAATGGCGAGTGACTCAGGCTCTTCACTTGTAAAAGACACAAACACAACAATGCCCTCTGTTTCTTCTTCTTCTTCTTCTTCTTCTTCTTCTTGCATTTCACTGAAGCGGAAGAGACCCCCCAAGATTGAGATCCCAAATGTGTTGCAAGAAATGCCAACAGAGAAGTTCACGTCCCAAGACTCCACGACCCAACAAGACCCCGTTTGCGTTTTCTCTGAGATTGGTTTTGTTGGGGTTTCCTCCGTTAAAGGCAAGAAGAAGTTCATGGAAGACACCCACAAGATCCTTCCTTGCGTAAATGGCAACAACTCAAACAAAGTAGTACTTCTTATTCAAAATGAGTTCTCTTTATTTATTTATTTATTTATTGGGTGCTGTAACTTGTAATTAATGATGCTTAGTTTGTAGTTTGGTACTTGCCATTGATAAGAAAAATGTCATTTTTTGAAGTGGGTTGGCTAATTGTTAGGTTTTGTTGGTTAGTATGTAGGGGCTCTTTGGTTTGAGAAGTTGGGAACTTGACATTGATAAGAAAATAGGATTTTTTTGAAGTGGGGTTTGCTAATTGTCAGGTTTTGTTGGTTAGTATGTAGGGGCTCTTTGGTGTGAGAAGTTGGGTACTTGGCATTGATAAGAAAATGGGATTTTTTTTTTTGTTTTTGAAGTGGGGTTGGCTAATTGTCAGGTTTTGTTGGTCATTATGTAGGAGTTCTTTGGTTTGAGAAGTTGGGTACTTGGCATTGATAAGAAAATGTGATTTTTTTAAAAGTGAGGTTGGCTAATTATTAGGGTTTTTTTGGTTGTTGTGTAGGGATTCTTTGGAGTTTGGCATTAATAAGAAAATCTGATTTTTTAAAATTTTTTTTTTAAAGTGGGGGTGGCTGATTGTTTAGTTTTGCGAGTTAATGTTTGAAATGGAAATGGCTGATTGTTGAGTTTTTTTGGTTAATGTGTAGGGGTTCTTTGGTGTATATGATGGACATGGAGGTAAGAAAGCTGCAGAGTTTGTTGCTGAGAATTTACATACTAACATTCTTCAAATGATGGAGAATTGTGAAGAACCCATGTCAAAGGAAGAGGCAGTTAAAGCTGGTTATCTGAAAACGGATCAGGAGTTCTTGAAGCAGGTTATTGCAATTTGGATTTCTACTGTTTCCAAAATGCTTGTGTTTCTTGATTCATAATTTTGTTTCTTACAGTCACTTAATGACAAAGGAACCAATTTGATGTCTCCTGATAACCAACTATGAATTTGATTTTATGTTGATAACTAGTAAAGCTTCTTTGATGGTAGCACTTAGTGAATGCCTTTGAATTTGAAATCATGCATCAAGTCAGGATACTTTGTTTACATGATCGTGAAATTATTCATTTTTACAAATCTTTCTGCTTGGGTTTGTGTTACCATTGGTAAATAAAAGCTACTGCTATACATAGCTTGGTAAATAAAAGCTACTGCTATTCATAGTTTGTAGAGAATATGGATTATAGGTTTGGTGTTTGCAGAATGAGGGAGTATGTGTAATTTTCTGCCAAGTCTTATTTAGAAGTTTTGTTTCTCTGTTTATACTGGTTGAATGGAATGCATATTGGTATGCAGACTACAGTTTTAAACTTTTTTTCTGAGGCAAACTTTTGTTATTTTATTGACATGTCATCTTGGCTATGCTTAGTTTTGACTTTTTGGGTTGGTTCACAAATTCTAATTTGCAATTTTTATCTATGCCAACCATTCTTTGTGCTGTGTGTTAAGAATTACACTTGCTACTCCTTCATCATATGTGTGTTGGGGTGTCCCCTACTAGCGATGCATGGACAAAAAGGAATACATGTGGCCAATCTTGATTAATATGTTAAGAATGCATAGCCAATCCCAAAATTTTGGAACTAAGGTTTGGTTGCTGCTGTTGTTATTGTTTTTGTATCATATGCGTGTGTGTGTGTGTGTGTTTAGACTAAATCTAAATTGCAAATAATATAGAATACTGAGTGATGTGGCTGATTTGGCTATTGGTGGCTATTCTAAACACTAAATGTGTGATACCTTGGATTGTCTAGATCGATGTTGGATTGAATATGAGTACAAGTTGCACAGGAATGTGCTAAGTCCCACATTGAGCTTGTACTAGGTCTATCTAGGCTATATAAGCTATTACGAAGAGCTTTAATTGTAACTTGACTAGTATTTTGGGGTATAGTGCATATGTAACTAGTGCTTCCTTTGGTTTTTGATAAGTCATCATTATATCTTTTGTTTTGGGGAAATGCTAAATTCTTTATTCTGAAAAAATACAGGGTTTAGGCAGCGGTGCTTGTTGTGTCACAGCCTTGATTGAAGGGCAGGAGGTTCTTATTTCAAACTTGGGAGATTGCAGGGCTGTTCTTTGTAGAGGTGGAGTTGCAGAAGCTCTTACAAGAGATCATAGAGTCGAACAAGAGGATGAACAGAAAAGAATAGAGGATAAGGTATTTATTGTTGTATTGTCAAACTTAGCTGTTTTAAAGGGTGGAACAGTAATTGTTATTGATGGTATCTCTTCATACTCTGTTAAAGGGAGGATATGTCGAGTTTCATCGAGGAGCATGGAGAGTTCATGGGATACTTTGTGTTTCTAGAAGCATAGGAGATGCTCATCTAAAAGACTGGGTACTAGCTGAGCCTGACACAAAGATCTTAAAGCTGACGCCGGACATGGAATTCCTTGTCTTGGCTTCTGATGGACTATGGGAAGAGGTGAGAAATCAATGTTTTTGGGACTCCTATACCCTTGCCTTTTTGTGTTCTTAATTTTTATGCTCATGTTTGGTTTATCATCTAATAGTTAACTTCATTTTGCATGCCTTGCATTATGCCATTCATAAAATTTGTGATCTAGCTAAAATGCTGGGTTAAGTTATCAGTGATGGCATAAGTTTATTGCTGCTTAATGAGTTCAAAATACATGGCACATGACATGAAGGATATATGCTGGAATAAATTGTTACACAGATCATTGGTGTGGAAATGAACAAATTTAAATAATTGTTCATATGTTAAGATGTGCCATTCCCCTGTATTTATGCATTGGATTTATTTTGAGTTGCCATTTTCTTAGCCGCTGCAATATTGACATATCCTAACTCTTATTTGATTGTTAACTTTGATGTTGACTATCTTGCCTAGGTTGGCAACCAAGAAGCCGTTGATACAATCAAACAATTATGTACTGTTGAAAAGCAATTGGGCCCATCAAGTGATCTTCAGAAAGATTATGATGATGACAATTTTGGCTGTGTGAATGTGAGTCCTTCATCAAAGTTACGTAGGATTTCACTGGTTAAGCAACCTAAAGGGATGATAGGTCAGTCTCCAAGCTATAAGAAAACCATAAATAGAAGGAAAGCTAACAAAGATGATTTTGCTAATGAAAATGAAAGTCCTCCATTGAAGTCACGAAGAATATCATTGGTCAAGCGAGTAAATATGAAAACCATGTCTCCAACTAAAGAGAGCATTAGCTATAAGATGAGTAAAACTACCTCAAATGGACTTGTTGCTGCTTGTGAGGAGCTTGTGAACCTTGCTGTGAGTAGGGGTAGCTTAGATGATATCACTGTCATGATAATTGATCTGAACCACTTCAGATGTAACAGCTGAAGTTCATGGATTACTCTTGACCTGTTGATTTCACTCATGCTTCAGATGTAACAGCTGAAGTTCATGGATCACTCTTGACCTGTTGATTTCACTCATGCTCCAAAAGTTTCCTTTCTCCTGTGTATATCTGATAATTGAAGTTGTGTAGTCCATGTCTAATTCTTGAATTTTTTTTTTTTTTTTTTAATTCCTACACATAGGGCAAGCTAAACGTTAGATTCTTTTATTCTGCTTATTATAGCAGGAAATAACTTTTTCTCTTTCTTTTATTTGTGCTTTCTAGCTCAAGCAATTGTGCTAGTGACTGTTGCCTGCAACTGACTTTGATGCAACTATGGACCACCAGTCCACCACTATTCTTTAATAATTCTTCTCCCTTGCCTCTTCACTTTTTATGTACATGCTGATTTTTAATCTATGTAGGAATTGACAAGTATATCTATAACTTAAAATATGTAAAATCAAATACACTGTTTGAGATTCTGGTTTGCTGCTGGATTAAAATGTTGTTTGTTAATAATTCTGGAGACAAAGCACTCAATTATTGACTAGTAAATAGAAGTCTTCAAATTCCATTGTCATTAAGATTCTATAGAGTTCTTAAAATCCTATCCATTTATTTTGAAATGAGGGGATTAGATTTCACCACATCATCAATATTTTAAAAAAGATTGACGATCACCATTTTGGTATCTTTATAAATTATTGATGATGTGGCAAAATCCAGTCAACTCATTTCAAAATAAATGAATTTGATTTTAAGAACTCTACAGCAGAGCTACCCCAAGAACTCTAGTGGATTTTAATCCATCTCAAATTGATTGTATAACTCAAGTGTATTCAATTGAAAATTATGGAAATATGAGTGTATCTTTACATGGGAAAATAACTCATTTGTAGTACAAGATGTAGGTAAGGGAGTGATTCAACCCCCACAATATTCTAAGAACAAGTTTACAAAATTTAGCCCCATAATCCTCCAGCTTTACCTTTTACTCCAATTGATTGTCATGTTAGTTATCAATCACGATCTGTAAACTTTTTATTTTTTGTTTTTTGCTATGTGAGTTTATATTTGTAACTTAATCACCTTTCTGAAGCTCTTTTGTTCTTCTCTGCGTGTTCTTTTGTTTTTTTATGTTCAAACTTTAGAAAAGTGTTTTTACTGTTTACTTATATTCTAAATTTTCTAATTACCCGAACTCGAGTGCAGTACTGAGAGTTGGACTAGATCTCTGCTACAGAAACTGCAGATTCCTCACGTTATAAAGCATCTCACCCCCTAGATTCCTTGCCTATTCACTTTTATTACAACAGCTCCACTGAAAAGTTAAGGAAACCCCCAAGTAAATATACAAATCATAAATACATAAAATAATTATAGTTGTGACAAACCACATCGTAAATCCAAATTCTGTCTAATGTGTACATCTTTTTCATCACTAGCCTCCTTTTTAAATTTTACCCACCCACATGCTCATATGAACTTTTGGTTGGTATACTTATCACATGAACTTCAAGACCAATGAAAAGGTATTACTTTGCTTTTTACCATTTATGAGAAAGATAATTTTTGGATATAAAACCTACATTGAATCCAAATCACTTTGGAGAAGGAAAAAGTTGGGAAAACAGAAAAAGGGAACAGAACACTGATAGAAAAGCTTACACGGCTTTGCACATAATTGAATATAAAATGTGTTGCTCCTTCCACCCTTATCCTCACTCCTCCTAACTTCAAACTACCTGTTTAGAAATTGAGCTGTGTTCTCTTCTTTATCCAATTCATTCATCCTTCTCAGCTCGCCAAGAACTTTATCTTTTAGTTTTAGTCCAAAGTTGTACTCTTTTCTATATTCAAATTTGATCGATTCTCTTACACCTTAATAGAGTATCATGCATGATTCAATTGGAATTCCTGCTTGCTTTTCATCTGGTGAGAGGCCAGCTGATGATCCAGCAACTGTAATCAGGTCAGGCCAAAGTTTAGTTATGTCAGTGTACCAAACAAAGATTGCCGGTAAGTGTCGTCTGATCACCATTTCATGGTGCAAGAATATGTTATTGCATGGCCTATCTGTTTCAGTTGAAGGACTAGATGGGGATGAGCATCATAGGTGCAAGGTTGAGCTCAAGCCGTGGTACTTTTGGAGGAAACAAGGCTCCAAGAAATTTATGGTTGATGGTAAGACAGTCTATGTGGTTTGGGACCTTAAAGCTGCAGTATTCAATGGCAAGATTGAGCCACAATCAGGTTACTATGTTGCCATTGTTTGTGAAGAAGAGGTGGTGTTAATTGTTGGTGATCTAAAGAAAGATGCCTTTCGAAAAACGGGTTGTAGGCCGGCTCTCATCGAGCCAATGTTAGTTTCAAGGAAGGAACATGTGTTTGGAAGAAAGAAATTCTCCACAAGGACCAAATTTCAAGAGAAAGGTGACATTCATGAACTCTCTATTGAGTGCAAAAATGCTATTAGCAATGACAAATCCTTAGGTGGGTTTGATCCACAAATGGAGATTAAGATAGATGGGAACCTAGCTGTTCATATTGAGCATCTTCAATGGAAGTTTAGAGGCAATGAGTCCATCAGTGTAAGCAAAACTAAAGTAGAAGTCTATTGGGATGTCCATGACTGGTTCTTTAGCTCTGGTACAAGGCATGGTCTATTCTTATTTAGGCCAATTTCATCATCTGTATCTCCATCATCATCATCATCATCAACAACAACAACATTGACATCAACACATTTGTCAACTCAGGAAGCCAGTTCTGCCTCAGGAGAAGAAGTTAATGCATGTGGGTCTTCCAAGTTTTCCTTGTTTTTCTATGCTTGGAGGGTAGAATAATCATCAATATTGATAATCATGAGCATATAGTCATCACCAAGGAATTGAAAGGGGGGAGCTGAGCAGTCATGTTCATACAATCACACGCATTTTGGATGGTAGTCATTTGGATTGAACTCCTACAAAGAGAAGCGAAGAAAGAGAAAGGTTGGTGTAAGAAGCATAGTGACCAACATGAGGGCCCAAAGTGAGTTGGTATTTAGCTACAGGCTACAGCTGGGAATGGATTGAATAATATGGACATGATTGGACAGGCCAGATGGGATCACATTTATCTGCCTAGTTCAATGATTCTCCATCTCCATTACCTATTCTGAATTTAGAGTTGCTCTATAATGTGTTTTGTTTTTATTTTGATTTTTTTTTTTTTTTTGGGTTCTTGTGTACGAAAAGAAAAATAGTTAACAAAGATTCACATAGGTGACTGAAGCACCAAATATAAGAACATGTAGACATATGATATATTTATATATATGGGATAAGCCGTTGTTTTTTTCTGCCGTTTTGTTCTAGATATATAATCCATTGAATCATGATTGGACTTTTCATGAAAATTAACTCATTTCACGTGATTTACATATAGTTCGTTTTGTTGGTTGAAGCACTTGATGTTTGCATGTTTTATGCAAATCATGCATGGATTGTTCCTTTTATGTATTGATTCATTGTTCGTATTAGATTCTCTTACCACCCCTTAGAAACTGTAGGACCATTTTGCTATGCACTAAATCAAGCGGCGGAGCCATGATTTTAGTAAGAGGGAGGCAAGATTAGAAAGAAAACCAACCAAAATTTTTCTTTAAAAAAATCATCAATATGAGAAAAAAAAAAGATTAAACATTTAAATAGAGTTGTAATTATTATGTTATTATATGAGATCATAAATGATAACAATATATTATAAACAGTATATGCAACACCTTTTATAATCTCATATTCCAATCAACTAGCATGTTCTTTGAATTGGTTCTCAAGAAAAAAAAAATGTTCGTTGAATTAGGTTGGTTTTAAATGAAGCCATATTTTGATAAATTGTTTATGAAAAATTATGTTTAATTGGTTGACACTATTTTTCTTATATATTGGAAGATTCACAAAATTTAACTTAATATAAGTTCATTAGAATTTAATTTCAAATGTATTATTATACTCAAATTTCTCCATAATCTTAGATAATTATATGTATTAATTTATTCATACAATTAAAAGTTAAAAAGAAAATTGAGAAAATAAATCATTGTAAAAATATTTAAAGTATAACAATACAACTAAAAGGCTTTTCAGTGTTTCTTGATTGCTTTAAAAAAATTGTATATCAACGAATTAATTATAAAGGGATTTATGTTTTTAATGTTATTTTTATATGTGACTTGTAATGTTAACTGGAAATTAAAAGACAAATAGAATAGGTTCTACGATAGAGATGTGGCTTTTTGGTTTGAGAAATAATATGTCCACAACATTTTTACAACATTTTTACAACAAATCCTAAGTGGCAGGATGTTACTGGTTGTTATTGTTGGGGGAAAAAAGTAATCTTAGTGTTAGGTTCAAATTTGAACCAATAACAACTAACCACCTATGATTTGTTGTAAAAATGTTGTAAAAATGTTGTGGACGTAGCACCTCTCTTTTGGTTTTTAAAATGAGGGGTTGGTTTTTCATTAAAAAAAATGAATCATAAAAAATAAAATAAAATGAGGGGTTGGGGGGCCTTTCCTGAAGGTCAATATAGAGTGACCACATGGAGATCAATATAAAATGAGGAGTGGGGGGCAAGGCCAATTTTTGGGGCAGGGTCCCCCCATTCCCCTATCTCTATAGCCTCTGAGTGTCTCCATTCAAGAGTTATGAGGGAAAAATTTGTTCCTAGAACTGCTTAGAGAACAAGGAGAAATTTTGGAATGGGAACCTGAATTAGGTGAGTCAGTCATGTTAATTAACATTAAACTAGTCAAGAGCCTTTTAATTTGATGGCGTTCTTGGAGAGTTTGGATTTGAATCCCAGAAATAAGGTCATCTAAAATATAGGATCAGCTCAATTTTGGTTCATTTATATATATATATATACACACACACACACACACACTCAATTTTGCATTTTACCCTTTTTTTTATATGTGAGTTCTAGCCCAAAAAAAAAAAGAGAAAATGAGAAATTTTAATACTAAATTTCAACACTTTTTTTGAATTCTTTATTATCAATAAATGCTTGTACAAACTCGTTTAATAGTGATTTTATATGTTTTCAAGAACAATTGTTCAATTTTTAAATGACATAATTGGAAGAAGGTAAATGTTAACAAGCTCTGTGCGGTGCTTGTTAAGGTTGGACTAATGTAAGTTCTACTTAATAAAAAATTGGATAAATAAAAGAAAAATACATAAAACTGGCCTCACAGTTTATTTATTTTTTTCTCTCTCTATGAAATTGGCCCCATAGCCTATAAAATTGCAAAAAAAAAAAAAAGATACAAAGCTTGGAAGAAAAGGCAAAGGAGAGACTAGCTCAAAATGTGATGATAACACAAAAAATTATTATTCATTCTTAGGGGAGAATTCATCCCTCCTCTCACACGAGACCTACACTACACCCCATGCGAGAGGAGGGAAGACTCCTCAAATATGAAGGAGTAATTTCTAGAATTAACACCAAATGAACAATGGTATACCACATGTGACAGAAAATCTTGCCACCTCCTATATGAAGGAATAATTTCTAAAATTAACACTTCAGCAAAAAAAATTTCTAAAATTAGCACCGAATGAACAATGATATTCTACATGTGATAGAAAATCTTGCCAAAAAAGGCGTAGCAGTAGTAAATCCATGTCAATTTTAAAAAGAAGCTTGCATATCTTTAGAGAGTACTCTTCTGTAAAAAATGTGTGGTTTTGTTTGTCTATTGAGATTGATATATTGAAATATAAAGTGATATGCATCCATCTCATTGAGTATGGTAAGGTTGATAATTTTTTGACTATCCAGCGTTCAAGATTGTGAACTTATTGTTAAATTTCAGTTAGTTCAACTGATAAAGTCTTTAATGATTGAATAAAAGATTGAGATTCAATCTCCGCCTATACCAAAAACCGATTGATGTCTTAGTTTGATGACAAAGAGCTATCATCAAAAGCAAATGGCATAAATTAAAATTTTCTTAAAAAAAAAAAAAAACCCAATATATGAAAGATATTTGGTAAATAAGACTCCAGATATCCCATTATAGGATGCCTCTCACATGCAAGTAACCTGAATTATTCAAGTTTTACATGGCCAAATGGATTTTAACAAAAGTTTATTTAGCCAAAAATGAAAACTGAGGGACAGGGATGAATGCTTGAATGCTAGTCATAGCCTAAAATGGGCCCAACAATTCAACCTTACACGATGCCATGTCAGAAGGATGTTCCCTCCTGTCTTGTGCAAAGTACTTTCCAAAATATATAATGGCTTAGGAAAAAAGTTTCTTTAACCCAAAAAACAAACACACACCCACAGAGAATGTTGTTGCAAGTGATTTAGTGGTCCATTCCATGACAGGCCATTTCCAATGAAATGGGTGGGTCCGAAAATAAACCATTAGCTATTTGGTTGAATATCCAACCGATGGGTCTTTGCAAGTATTTGAAATCACAATCTCTTTGCCATCTATAGGATTCTTCTTGGCCCCACACTTCTTGAACCGGTTGTAATTATATTTCCCACCATGACCACAAGATGCCATAAAAGGTTCTCGAATCCTTCAAATTCACCAAGAAAAAATAAAATCATATTAAGGAAAAAATTTATTGTTAAACTAGTTTGGAGGTTTGGAGGAAACTTTCTTAAACTTGTTAGTTATTAGGTGACGATTGATAAAACTAGACACTTGCGATTAGCCTGAAGTTCCCACATCGAACTAACATAAATGAAGAGACAAGCGCAGGGGGTATAAATAAGGAGCACTGTTCAGAGTTAAAAACATACTTACTTACCACATCAACAGTTTGATGTGGTTTAAGCACTGATAAATAAGGAGCACTAATAATTACTCACCACATCAACAGTTTGTAAAAATTCTTATAAAATAGTTTGTATCTCTAGCATTATTCATAATTGATATCATTTCTCAATATATATTTTGTAAGCTAAGTGGTTAATAATTGTTAACCTGCATAATAAACGGTTTTCATTTATAAACAGTTTACTTTTATAAATTGCAAACTTATTCAAGACAAAACAGTTTATAAATGTCCATTTTTTTAAACCTGAATTGTTCTAGGAAAGAGAAATGACACCATGGTCAAAGCAACATTTAGATGTGTAGATTTGAACATGATTTAGCTTGCAATTTATCATAAAGTCTATGCTTTTGTAAAAAAATTATGTAAATTATCTAAATATCTAGATCATGCATATGCTCATATGCTAAATCTGGTTTGACACCAATGTTTGTTTTTGTGATACCATGGAATAGTAAAGAATCACTTCATTATGCTGAGGTGCTGATTGGAATATCATCTTAATTTCTAAAAAATCACATAATTGGAATATCATACATGTGCAATACGGAAATGACAACCCTTAGTGGGCTAATTTTCCCGGAAAATTTGTAACTATATGCCAAATTCCCATCTCACGGAGAAGTCAGAGGGATAAAAAATGAAACACTTACGAGCAAAAAAAGTTATACATTTTACTCATTGCTTATTGAAATTTAGTTACATGGACATTGATTGATTTTAAGAAAATCATGGTTCTTCCAAAGCAACTTTACTACTCTTGTTCTCAGAGGATTCATTTAGTACCTTTGGAACTGTCTACCTCTTCAAGGTATTTAGCTTTCACCCAAAGCACAACATTTAAATCTGTGATCATAGAAAAAGAACCTAGCAACTTAGCAAGCCGAAGACAAACACTTTTTTTATCACATAAAAGGAAAATGGTTACATTGATTGTGAATAGAGAGTTGGACATTGTTGAGAAGAGGGGACCTCTTTGTGATGCACCAAGCCGAAACAAAAAAGTTAACTACAGATCCAATTCAACATCTGTAAGAAAAATTTTAAGTAATCAAAATGTGTACATTACAGAGTCATTGGAAAACATCCAAGTAAGAAGTATGGGCATGAAAAACTTATTGCTTACTTCACATCAAAATTCCTAAAAAAACAAAAAACAAAAGATTTATATGCATATACCATTTTTCTGAGTCATACCCTGAGAGTAATGCAGTATTGACTGATTTGCTAAGGCTAAAGATCGTCCCTATTATCTTGGCAATACTTCTTGAGCTTCATATATTAACCTTCTCCATTCTAATCAATTTAAATAGTTTTTTAGAACATTTAAAATGTTTATATAATTGAATATAAAGAGACACACAAAAGAAGTATGCATAAACATTGACATTTTATGAAATAAATCAACATGGTCTAGTTGCTTTAATACTCCAAATGAATCAGGAATTGAACAATAACATATCATGCCGTGAGCCTTGTAAAACAATAATAATATATTTTTGAAAGACCCATTACACAAAAAGCCACCTACAAACACTTTACACTTGCATCCTCTTTATTACCGCAACACTTTCCTTTGCCCAGCAATGAGCAATTAGAGTTTTTTATAACGTTAAAATCAAACATTTAATCTTCTGCATAATGGGAGAAAATGCAATGTGTACCAAACAAACCAATGAAGATGAAGGGGAAAACAGAAAAGGCAAAACTCACCTCAAAGGGACTTTCCAACTCTGCTTGTACTTTGGTGACTTCTACAGGGGTGGAGAGAGAATTGGAAATCTATATATAAATATGAAAAAAAAAAAAATGAATGGGTTTTAATTCCAAAGGGGCAGGCATTGAAGGTTTTGATAAGGAGAGGAAGAGCCCAAAAAGATAGAGTAAAAGGAGGGCTAAAATGATGAATGTGATTTAATGGGAATGTAAATAAGGGGAGAATTGTTAACCATTCATCATTAGGAAGTTGTGCGTGCTCATAGGCTAGTCTTCTAATAACAAAATTTCTTGCTCCGCCATGTCGCATAAGGTGGTGTTGGCAAATCCTGCATTCATTCACAGTTAATGATCCAATTTTGTTTTTATTTTTTGATATTAGAACATATAGATTTTAATGGGATTGATAAACTGTTTTGGTGTGTATTATTGTATTTGGAAAAGTCTGATGTGGCACCATTTGATTAGAAGGTGTAGAACTGGGCTTTTACAGCATGTCTTTATCAAATTCGAACTCTCTTTTTTATGTATATAATGCATGGACTATTCCTTTGTTTATGGATTCATTGTTTATATTAGATTCTCTTACCACCTCTTAGATAAAATTGTAGGATCAATTTGTTTTGCAGTGAGTCCAGTGGTGAAACCATGATTTTAGTGGAAGAGGAGGTAAGATCAAAAAACAAAACCAAGCAAAATTAATTCTATGAAAAATCATCAACATGAAAGAAAATTGAGTAAACAAATAGAATTGTAATTATCCTACTATATAATAAGGTCATAAAAGATAACAATATGAGCACTATGCAACATCTTTTATAATCTCATATTCCAATCAACTAGCACGTTCTTTGAATTAAAATTATTTTAAATGAAGCCTTATTTTGATAATTTTTTGTGAAAAATTATGCTTAATTGGTTGTTATGATCCTGTTTATATATATATATATATATATATATATATATATATATATATATATATATATATATATATATATATATATATATATATATATATATATATACTCTTTCTCTTCCCTTCACCGTCCACGTGTAACACAAATCAATAATCCAGATCTTTTCATTCTCCACCACCCTCTAGAGGTCCTCAAATAACAGCTATAGAGACATTGGGCCCAGTAATTTACGAAGGGTGGCCCAAGAATATCTTTTGGGCTAAAAGCTCAATCCGAGGACATCAAGTGATCTAAGGGTGTGTGAATGTTAACTCATAAAGAAAATACTAGGTAAAAAAACGATAGTGTCAGAATAAATATGTCCAAGGAAGAGTGTGTCCTCGGCTAGTGAAGCCGAGGTAATAGAAGGGAAGGTTTGATATCCCCAAGCTATGTTATAGAAATTCATATGGTTTAGGGAAGACACGGTACATGTGGAGGATAAGAGAAAGGGCGGTGGAATATCTAAGATAAAGCTGCTGTCACCGCCCCCGCATTAAAGACTCTGCAACTGATATGCTGGCCGCATTAATGGAGAAATGGAACCTGAACATCAAGTTTGAAACTTGGCCCCTGTCTTCAGAGACTTTAGGGAAAATGGATGGGACAAGTATCTAAACCAGCGTTATAACCATGAGGTGAAAGAGGAAAATGAGAGAAGGAAGGAGTATAAAAGAAAGAAGGGACCTTCGGTAATAAGGGGGATTAGGAAGAGAAAAGAAGAAAGAGAAAATTGTAGACTTGACGCTTCATAATTGTAATCTATCTTGAGAAGCAATATTATAAACTATCATCGGATTGTGTCCGAAGAGGAGTTTTCATTCATATTCATATAAACAACTCCTTGTTTGTGTCTTTGGGTCGAAAGCTCATCTTTCTTTGTTATTTAACCATCTTAAAACCTAGGTTTTAAGCCCACTCTCTATAAATTCATTGTAAAAAGGCCTTTCAAGCCATTTCCCTTCTGATTGCAGGTCAAAGGCTCGAATTGTGTCCTTGCAACAGCTGTAAGGCTAACTGAACTGTTCAGATGTCATTTTCCCATTAATGCGACCAGAGAGGTAGATGCAGGGTCTTTAATGCGGTGGTAGCAGCTTTTTCCCTTTATATTTCTCATATGTTCTTCCTCTCTACAACAGCGTGAAACATATCTTTACCCACTAAACTTTCCAGAGCTCTCTCCCCAAACATCATGACGTGTCATACAATCTTTATTAGACTCAGCCGAGGAGATACTTCTCCTCGGACCACATCATCAACCTTTCCAGCAAAAGCTGACTTATGGGCCTCAAAGGCCCTGCTCGGACAGGCTTACACCACCAATATCAGGCTCAAGGCCCAAATATGCGTTTTGACCATTTTACCCACACAATAGGAAATCCACAAAATTTAACTTAATAGGAGTTCATTACAATTTAATTTTGATTTATTATTATACTCAAGTTTCTCCATAATTTTAGTTAATTATAGGAATATATTCATAAAATTTAAATTTAAAAGTTATAAAGATATGTTTGGTAACTGTTTTTTCTCCTTATTTTCTGTTTCCAAAAACAATTCTCTATTTTTTATACTAAAAAACATGTTTGGCAACCCAAATTGAATAAAAAACAAAAAAATGTTTTTAAAACTCAATTTGTGAAGGAAACTGAAAATATGCAAAAAACTGTTTTTAGTTTTTAATTTTTAAAAGTCAATAAAAATACGCATTTAATTTAATGAATCTATCTTATTTAATGAGTTAGTATTAGAGTTCAAATCCTAATTATAACATATTTTAGTATTTTCTATTTTTTTTCTTCAAAATTTTTTTTTAATAATTTCAACTAACCAAACATGTTTTTTATTTAAAAAATACAAGAAAATTGTTTTTTCTTTATATTCCCAAAAATAAGTTTTTGAAAATATAAAACAAAAACGGTTACCAAACATACCTAAATCTCTCTCTCTCTCTCTCTCTCTAGAAAATTTGTTCCTAAAACTACTCAGAGAACAAGGGGGAATTTCGGAATGGGAACTTGTATTAGTTAAGTCCATCATAATAATAAAATTAAACTAGCCAAGAGCCTCTTA
Source organism: Castanea sativa (assembly GCF_040712315.1). Lineage (NCBI taxonomy): Eukaryota > Viridiplantae > Streptophyta > Magnoliopsida > Fagales > Fagaceae > Castanea > Castanea sativa. The sequence goes on along the minus strand of NC_134015.1, from coordinate 45,370,028 downwards.
GTTCGATAGCAATTTTGGAGAGCTTGGATTCAAATCTTAGGTCTCCTCAAATATAGGGCCAGTTCAATTTTAATTGCATAATATATGGGGTGCCTCAACATATTGTAAGTCATGTAAATAGGAAAATAGATGAATAGACTAAATTGTTACACTTTAAACAACCAAAATTGAATATTTTAAAATTGAGGGACTAAAATCAATCTGTCCTCATGTTTAAGTGAAAAAAAAAAATTGCATTTTATCCTCTTTTTTTTTTTTTAATAAGTGAGTTCTAGCCCAAAAGAATGAGTGTTTTAAACTAGTGACCTCATAATCATGAGACATGATCCTCAACTGATTGTGCTAGCCCTTGTGATTTAAACTTCACCGCTTTGATATTTGGTGGATACTAATCTTCAACACTCTTTTTGAATTCTTATTATCAATAAACGCTTACAAGAACTCGCTTAGCAATGATTCTATATGTTTTCATGAACCATTGTACAATCTTTGAATGAGTCATATTATTTGATAGCAAGATACATAATGCACAATGGATTACTTGGAAGAAAAGGTAAAGGAGGGACTAACTTATAAGACGAAGATAACACAAGAAGTCCTCCCTCCTTTTACACAAGGGTCCACACCTAATATGAGAGGGGAAGACTCCTTCTATAAGAATGAATAAGTTATTAAATAAACACCGAATCATATTTTTTTAAAGTGCCAAAATTCCAAGTAAAATTAAGTATTTATTTGGAGGCGCATTCATAATATTCTCGTGTCCATTTAAGAACAACTTATTTAACTTTTTGCTAAAAAAAATTTTGTTAAAAATGTGTTAAGAGTATACATATACTTTGAGAAAGTCAGAAAAACTTTTAAAAAAAGAAAAAAAAAAAAAGAGTAAGGTTTCAAAAAACCTAGCTTAGATAGTACCAAACACATACATGGGCCCAATAATTTAGCCTTACACGATTCCATATCAAAAGGATGTTCCCTCCTGTCTTGTGAAGGGTTCTTTCCAAAATAAAAAGGCTAGGAAAAAGGTTTCATTGCAAAAAAAATAATAATAAAAAAATAAAAAACAGTGAAAGTATGTTTTAGTGGTCCATTCTATGACAGGCCATTTCCAATGAAATGGGTGGGTCCGAAAATGAGCCATCAGCTATTTGGTTGAAAATCCATTTGTTAGCAGCCTCGGTGAAATGAGTCCCATCCCAATTAATCCGAACCGATGGATCTTTGCACGAATTTGAAATCAAAATTTCTTTGCCATCTATAGTCTTCTTGGCTCCACACTTCAAGAAGCGGTTGTAATTAAATTTCCCACCATGACCACAGCATGCCACAAAAGGGTTCTCGAATCCTTCAAATTGACCAAGAAAAAAAAAATTCATATACAATTTATCTCCAAACTAGTTTAGCGAATAATTTCTTAAACTGATTACGTGACAATTAATAAACATAAATGATTTTATCAATTGTCACGATAATTTTATCCATTAGCTCAGGAATTTATTTATCAAATCAAATCAAATCAAATCCGCTAGTGTAAAAAAGGATGCAGGGAAGTACCATGTTTTTTGGCTTGGGCAATGAGGGTGTACTTCACTGAGTAGACATCAACATAGGTGATTGCTGCCTCTGGAAGATCTTTCCTGAGTTGGGCTACAGTTTCTTTTAATCTGAGGTTAAAATATTGGGCCACATCATTGAATGGACTGGCACAGCCATATTTATCTATTTGGCTCGCCATGATAAGAAAGCGGTCCATAACGTATGGAAGGCAGCCCACTGGGCCTGTGTTGTGTACCCAAAATATTCTTCCACCTTCACCATATATTTTCTGCATGTAACATAGTCATCAAGGTGTGTACCATAAAATTTTGAAGTGATTGTTGTGAATTTGTATTACCTTAATGGCATTTGAGAACTGGCCCAATACATCAGGAACATATGCCTTAACTTCTTCAGTAGTCATGTTGAGTTTGTAACCAGCAGTAAGATCATTTTGGCCAATGTCAAATGTGTACAGAGCTTGAGAAAAATAATCCCCCTTGGGTAACATTTGCTCAAAGACCCCTCCTGTGCCAGATTTTGAAACAATCCCATCTCACTTTCATCACCAATATGATAATCAAAGTTGTAGCATGGTGCACAAAAATGATATATGTAAGAAAAGAAACAACAATAATTAACATGGGGATGTAAGTCACCTTTTTTGTTGAATACTTGGGATCTTCTGTGAAAATCTGAGAATTGAATAGACTGCACATCTAATGAAACAGGACTGTATCCACTTTGTGCCATTGTTGTGTTCTGAGGTCTAATTGTTGCTCCAGCAGATGCAAAATTGGCTCCATGACTAAAGTTTGAACCCAGCGAGTCTAGAAAAGCACTGAGATACGGTAACCCATAGCTTTCCGCTGAAAATCAACAAATAGTGTTTCTCATACAATTAGAACTAACATGCTACACTTGGTCCTCCAAATTAAGTATACTTTTGACTTTCATCTTAATTTCTTAACCAAAAAAGAAAGAAGAAAATGAAAATACCAATTAGTTATATAATTATTATTTTTTTCTTTTTTCTGGGGGGGGGGGGGTGTGGGGTAAAGTTCAAGAATCAATGACTAAAGAGGAGGAAAAAAAAGAAAGAAGAAGAAGCTTTTAGCTTATTTTGGTACAACGAATGATAGGGAAAACAAAAAATCTTACTTTCAACAAATAAACAATCAGTAAAACACATTCAAATATGTTCTTGTCCTTAATTTTGTTATTTATTTTTTGAGGCCATGATTTTATGCATTGACTTGCATGTAAGTTATTGAAAATGATTTTCTTTTTTTATCAGCTCAACAAGTTGGTAAGTTTTTTCTTTCAAACTTAATTACTAGAGTTTTTTTCTTTATAGTTTTCCGGCGAGAATTAAGAGAGTTTAGTTGAAATTGAGAATAATAATATTTTCACATTATATTAAATAATCACTTTTGTAGGTACTTAGGATTTTCACCTAAGGCCAAGGGCTTTGCCTTGTAACCCTCTTCGGCTTGACACCTTTGTCCCACATCAAAGAAATACTTCCCCACTTTTTGCCTTATAAGCGTGAGCTGAAGGAAGTAGTGTACCATCAGTTACCCTCTTCGACTTGACACCTTTGTCCCACATTGAAGAAATACTTCCCCACTTTCTGCCTTATAAGCGTGAGCTAAAGGAAGTAGCTTTCTTCGATGTGGGACAAAGGTGTCAAGCCGAAGAGGGTTACAAGGCAAAGCCCTTGGCCTTAAGTGAAAATCCTGAGTACCTACAACTTTTTTAATTATTTAATTTATATATTTTTTCCCTCTCTAAACACAATAATAAAATGATATTTTGCATTATGGGTATATGTAATATCATTTTGTCAAGACTCAAGACCACGAATGTGCATTACTTTTTGCACAAAAAAGGGATTGGGGTTAAAAGGTAACCCATTGACTGGATCTCTCATCTCACTCATCAGGACACCCACCCAATAATAAAATGTAGTTCACGTGCTTAAGTAACTATATATGCCATAGGGAATTTTTTTTTTTTTTGGGTAGAAAGCCATAGGGAAATGTAAAATCATAGAAATAACTAGTTATTCATTCTTGAATGTTTTAGATTAAGAAAGCAGTAGATTTTGTGATTCATTTCTTGAAGCCGAATGATAGAAATTTTGTTTCTTAATTCTGTAAAATAAAGCTTTTATGTCATAAGGCTACACACAATACAATACAATACAATATATTTCTAATTCAATGAAATTCAGTAGATTTTACTTAAACTAAAGGTAAATTATATATAAACAAACAAACAAGGGTATCTATGCTTCTATAAAGTGCACTCTCCTCAAATTATAATCTTATATCATGTATTTCGTACATAATGAATGTGTGCTTCCACCAAAAAAGCAAAAAGAAAAAAGATGAGAACATCAAGAAAGAGAAATGGAAGTACCTATGAAATCAATTACAAGACGGCCATCAGAATACCGTCCAGATGGGGTGTGAAAAAATGTTTCTCCATTGGGCGGCGGAGCTTGGCCGAATGCCGCCGACAAGCCACCGGTGTCTGAATTGGAGTCACCAAAGTTGAATATGGCCGGAAAACTGCATTTGGATAAGGCTGCTACGGTAGGATTTGGTAGTAATGCCAATGAAATTAGCAGGCCATAGATAACATATAAAGAGTGAGGCTCCATGAGAGACACAAACAAAAGAGATAATAACTTCTTCTTTTTAGCTGAATGAGATAAACTTTTTTGACTTTAAAAAGGATCACCAGCATGACAAGAAGCATAGAGACAGGAGAATATTATGGTTCCCACTAACGTTTTTCAAATTTCACTGTCTGTCTCCGTCTAAAAATATGCCATTGACTTGACCCGTTCCTATTAGTATAATTTGGTCTTTGTTTAGCAAAAAAACATTATCTGGTTCTGTAACAACTATTGGGATTATTAATGTTTTACCATCCTAAATGATAAACTATATTATATTTGTACCATAATTTTTTAGAATGTACAGTAAATTTATGTTACATTTTGCCATTAATTCTATCGTTATTTTGGATGAAAGGTGTAAAGTGTACTTGAGAGTATTATTTAGATAGTAAAGTGTTAATTTTCTATTTCTTTTTAAAGGATTGAAAATATGGACAATTGGATTTTTTTCACTTATCATCCAAACTAGAACAATATTCTTTTGAGTCTTTTGGCTAAATATTGTAAAAAATTTAGCTTATTTATGATATAGATATTGTCTAAAGTTATTTGAAAAAATAAGGAAAGAGAGGAAATTTCGGCAACACCATTATTAAAATTCTAAAAAAAAGTATGAGAGAGAAAAAATTTGAATTTCGATAATGGGATTACCGAAATTCTTGCTACCGGAAAGGTGAAGTGCCCGAAAGAGGTGTCTGAGAGGAAACCGATTGTGGCAACTAAATTACTGAAAATATCCGATTGTGGCAACCAAATTACTGAAAATATAAGGAAAAAAAAAAAAAAAAAAGACTATTTAGGCAATGAAGTTGCCAAAGACGAATAGTTGGCAAAAAAAAAAAATTATTATAAATATTTTTAAATGCCACATCAATCATAAATGATTAAAAAAAAATCAAACTCGATCATAAATAATTTATGATAAATGATTATAACTATTTTTGTTTTAATCAATCATAAATGATTAAAACAAAAAAAAAAAAAAAAATCAAAACTGAATCAACCTTTCTTTACCTCACGAACTTTAAGTTTTGATTTTTTTTTTTAATCATTTATAATTGATTTGACATTTAAAAATATTTATAATCATTTTTTTTTGCCAACTGTTCAATTTTTTTCGGCAACTTCATTGCCTAAATAGTTAAATTCCTTTTTTTTTCACTCCCATTTTTGGCAACTTGTTGCTACAATTCTTATTTTCTCTCCCCCTCACTCCCCTGCTATTTCGGCAACTTGATTGCCATAATTGGTTTCCTTTAGGCACCTCCTTCGGGCACTTACTTCAGCTTTCGGGCAGCAATTTTGGTATTCCCATTACCGAAATTCAAATGTTTTTTCTCTCATACTTTTTGTTAAAATTTCGATAATAATATTACTAAAATTTACTCTCTTTACTCAATTTTCCAAATAATTTTAACCAATACCCCTATCACAGATAAACTCAATTTTTTGCAAGATTCAGCCAAAACACTCATAATCCCTCTGTTCCACCTCGGATAAAATTTTGGCCCATTCTGGACTGTTTCGGACATTTCAGTAAATACTGGCCAAGATCTGGCCAGTATGTACTATGTACTGAGAGGTAATGAACAGATTCAACATAGCCAGTGAAAAAAATAAATAAATAAAATAAAGAAGAAGAAGAGAACTAAATGAAGAACAACTGAACAAGATAAAGTGAGCACACACCGAAAAAATAAATGAAGAACTGACCAGATGAAGAAAAGGCAGGCCGTGTGAGAGAGGAAAATATCAAAAAAGAAGAAGAAGCAGATGAGACACGAGAGCACACACGGTGAGAAAGAAAGAATAATGAGAGGTGGGCTAGTGAGAAAGATGACAAAAGTAAAAAACAATTTACTAGGGTAAAGTGCAAATCACATGGGTGGCCACGGGAAAATGGGAAAGTATATTTCAAGAAGGTTCCTTGTTTATAAGGACCCCCGATGTTAGATTTATTATCAACAAAAAAAAAATCATTAATAAATTTTAGTTAATAACAATATACTCATTTTATTGAGAGTTATTTTTTAAAAAATTATATTAAAAATATAATTTTATATCATTTGTAAAATATCTAGCAACCTCAAAAAAAGGATGCGAGTATCGAAATATTTCATTTCAATGGACAAACTGAAACAAAGTCTGAAACAATATTAAAAACATCAGCAAAGTGAAACGCGAGTTATAATTTAGGATAGTAACCGTGAATTTTGAAATTTTAAAGTGTAAAGTATAATTAAGGTATAAAGTTCCTTACAAGTATATGAGTATAAAGTTTTTGTGGGGTGTGGGCAGTGGCAGAGCTAGGAATTTGGGTTAGTGGGGGCAAGATTAAAAGACAAAATTGAAAGTAAAAAATTAATCTGAAAAAATTATTAATCAATATTAATAAAAAAAGTAAATAACCAACTATATGCTAATGAAATTCTCATACACAATCTAACATAAAATGTAACCTTTAATTTATTTTTTCACACCTAGTTTAATTTACTCAATTACTTTCCACGATTTTCCATATTTTGAAACTGCTACATTATTTCTTCACACTCAATAGTCTTGAATATATTTTTATCAATATATGTGACTAAACAATCATTTATCCATTGATCTCTCATTCGATTGTGTAATCAATTTTTAATTATGTTCATTGTTGAAAACTTTCTTTCAATAGTAACTGCTGCAACTTGTAAGATCAACGCTAAGGTCACTAACATGTAAAACAATGGATATAAAACATCATTTTTCAGTTCTACCATTATTTTAATATAAGAGCTATTGGAGTGTAGGTCTATTTATGTGAGAGCATTAGCATTGGTGGTGCTAAAAATCCATATTACTATTTTTAGCACCATCAATACTAAAAAGCTTGCTGCAATAGTGGAGGAAAAGCCAAAAAAAATTGGCTGTTGAGTTACAGTGTACAAACATCTTTGGCTATGCACTATAGTAGATATATTATTTTATTTTATTGAATGATAAAATAAAATCACTAATACTGAGTGTTTTGTAAAATGAGATGGTAAAATAGACAAAACAGTTTTTGTGGTGCCAAATTGTGAAATTTTTGGCATCACCAATACTAATGCTCTAAAAGAAGCTGCCATGGAAATTGGGAAAAAAAATAATTTGTCCTTTTGTGGTGTAGGGGGGCAAGTAAGACATTTTTGTACAATATAGTAATATTATACTATTATTAGAGAAATTTTTGGCAGTTCAGGGGGGGCACTTGCCCCCTAGACTCCTCCTCCCTCTGCTCCTAGATGTGGGTGGCAAAAATCAAGATTTAAGTCTCCAAAAAAGAGTTTCATACTTAAGGGGATCAGGTCCCAAAAACTCACGCTAGTGGTTTGGGCCCAACCCTTTAAATTATTTGTTATCCTATGGTGTTATAGGCCCACAATGGGAGATCCCAAGAATGGTTTGGAACTATGATGAGCTAGGCCTTCCAATTAATCCTTAACTGTGTCCCATAATTCCGGTTGAGGACACCATCCCCTTGCCGAATTTCCCTTTCTGAGTCCAGAGTAGAATCTTAGTTCCCAAGAATTGAGACCTCACATTTCTCTCGTATTTTTCACCCCAATTTTTCCAACTTCTTCCACCATAGCCTCCTTCCCCTTTTATACTCTCTTGTTGGTGGAGTCTCTGTGATGGTAGAATCTCTCACAAGTGTATGGGACCCACCGAATCAGGGGTCTAAAGTGCCCATTTGGGTCTATAACACTGTTCTTGTCTATCAAATCGGTTATCAGAGTAAAACTCAGCCTTTTGACATTGAGAAGATTGCTTAGTAACTTGTGCATGACGTCATTTAGATGTTTGGACATACGCTCATCTTCGATCATCATCGCGTCCTCGATCGGGTCATGGACTTGAGCGTTGGGCCTTTTCATAATTCGCTCATCCTCTAACCGAGCATAGGATGGACCTCCTCATTTTCTCTGCCCAACTTTGAAATGGGCCTACGACCTTTCTTATCACAATACTCATATACACTTAAATTAGATTATAGTAGAATTTCTCAATTTTCATATTATATAAAAATACATAAATTTTTTTTTTAAAATGTCAATGGCAGCTCAACCATATAAGTGACTAAGACAGTCATCTAAGGCTCTCAAATGGAAGAAGGCCCCCACTATTAAGGGCTTTCACTTAGCAAAAAAATAATAGATATGTCACAAAATTTTTAAACAATACAAATTAGTATTTTTTTTATAAAAAAAAAGTAATACTAGAGACACACTAAAAATCACACTATCTTTGAAACTGATTGATTTATTGTTGATTGATTTATTGTTATCCACTCAATGCTTATCCTAATCTATCTGGTTTTAACTATTTTTATTACATGTTATGTGTACGGAAAAATAGGTCTTTATTAGTTAGTTTTGGCTTCCCCAACATGTATTGTAGAAAAGCAAAATAATTTTTATTTATTTATTTAGTCAGAATATTTTATAAGTTTCTATATCTTTTATACGTTGTGGTGCTTGTGTACTAATTATTATAGCAAATGAAAGAAGGCTCCTCAATTAAGGGCTTTTCACTTATCAAAAAAATAAGGCGCCTCAATTAAGGGCTTTTCACTTATCAAAAAAATAATAGATCTGTCACAAAATTTTAAACAATAAAAATTAGTAATTTTTTTAAAAAAATAAAATGCTAGGGACATAAAAAATAATAGATATGTTACAAAATTTTAAACAATAAAAATTAGTATTTTTATATTAAAAAAAAATAATGATAGGGACACAACAAAAATGTCAAAAATCACACTTCCTTGAAACTGGCTGACTTATTGTTACCTACTCAATATTTATTCTAATCTATCTAGCTTTTAACTCTTTTTACATGTTATGTGTACCGGAAAAAAAAAAGTTCTTTATTAGTTAGTTAGGTTTTTTTTTTGGTAAGAAGGAAAATTATTAGTTAGTTTTGGCTTCCCCAACATGTAATGTACAAAAAGCAAAATAAATTTTTTATTTTTTATTTTGAGAAACAAACACACACACACAAGGGAGAGGGAAAGGGAAAGGGTTCAACTAGTTTTATAAGTTTCTATATCTTTTACATGTTGTGGTACCTATGTAGTATGTACTAGTCTTTATAGCAAAATCAGATTTGCTTCTAGGCCGGATAAGATATCAGTAAAATGTAAAAGATCTCTTTTCATTAATTATGACATGAACCTAATTATTAATTTTACATCTTAAACAAGGCGGAAAAATAAAAGTTTAATAATATTAATAATATTATTAAAAAAAATTAAAATTAATATTTAAATATAAAAAATGTCCATATATAGTTGTCGCTTTAGGCCCGAAATATATTGAGCTGAAATATGAAGTGATGTGCTTTCATCTTATACGCTATGGTGAAGTTGGGAATTTTTTGACCATCCAGCATTCAAAATTGTGAACTTATCGTTAGGTTACCGAAAAAAAAAATTGAAGAGGAACTAACACCAAAAGCTAAAAGATATTTGGTGAAAAAGACTACAGATTACAGTATGCCTCTCACATGCAAGTAGCTTGAGTTTACGTAGCCAAATGGGTTTTTTTTTTTTTCAAGTTTATTTAGCCAATAAAGAAAAAGAAAAAGAAAAAGGAAGACAAGGATGAATGCCTGAATACTAGTGTTCGCCAAAAAATGGTCACAATAATTCAATCTTACACCATGATTAGAGTTGTAAACGAGCCGAGCCGAGTATTAAAAATTCAAATTTGTTCATTTATTTTATTCTTTTATTGATAAAATAAACAAGTGAAGAAAATATGTTTTACTGAAACTCGACAAATAGCTCGACAGAAAACTGTTATCAAGATTTAATGGGCAGCTCGACACAAGATCGATCTATTGAGCTTTATGAATTCAGAATTTTCAGATTTGAATTTTGACCCATGTTGATGTATTTTTTTAGGGTTTTTTTTTTCACAACCCTAGATATATATAAGTCTTATTTTAAGAGTTGTTACACACGGATACAGAGACCAAGAGTTTATTTTTCTCTATGAAAACTGAGAAGCTACCGTGTTTGTACACCAAAGGGTTTTGCAACCAAGTGCTTCATGATCTCCATTGTTGATGAAGTGAAGAATTTTGCAGTCAACAACAACCATTCAAGTTGCTAGAGTTGTCACGTACTGAGATCCGTGCAAAGGTCCAAAGGAGTTAGTCATAGATGGATATTTGTGCAACAAATGAAAGAAGGCTACTACAAGATCAAGTCCAATTGGGTATTGGAGCAACTGTAAGTTGGTATTTTGGGATAAGCCAGGGTAATGGTAAAATTCCTTATACTTGTAACCTCTCGATTGTTGATTAATGGATTTTTGAGAGTGATGATCTTAAAATCACTCAGTGAGGTTTTTGTCTTGTGTAAGGTTTTTCCCATTTGTCAACAAATTATCGTGTGAAACTTATTTTCCGCTGCATTTAGTATTTTTTGTGATTTGTTGGTGCCTCCACGATTTACATGCAATTTAACCTAATTAATCAACTTATGTTATTGAATTAATTAACCAGGGTTAAACTATCTTAACCCAACATTTTTTAACAGAAATTGAGCTCGAGCTTATCACCAAACAAGATTTTATATTCAAGTTTGACTCATTTTCTTGTTAAGCAAGTTTAAGCTTGTTAACGAGCTACTTGATTAACTTAATTTTTTTCCTATATATTGTGAATCCATGTCTAAAATGTTTTACCTCAACACAATTCTAGAAATTTTTACTACAAATAGATCACTATTTATATCATCAATAATCTACAAAAAATAAATTGATTTCATATGAACTTATTGACAAAATTTTACAATCCAATTTTTTTATTTTTTATTATTACAATCAAATTTCAAGTCTATATAAATATATTTTTAGACAAGTATAAGTATAAAAATATAATATTACATATAGTTTAATCAAGATATCATATTCATGAGCTTGTTCATAAATATATTATTATATTTTAGCTTAGTTCATTTTATAATTGACCTTAAACTTAAGGCTTGAACTTGGCTTGTTTTCTAAACAAACGAACATAAAAAAATATTTTCTCAAATCGACCTTGAACTGTTTATAAACAGTTTGATTTATTTACAGCCCTATATACATGACCCCATATCAAAAAGATGTCCCCTCCCCTCCTGTCTTGTGCAAAGTCATATCTATACTACTATTTATGGGCTTCTCCTATTTGGTATCCTTAATTTTGATGCTCAAAATACCCTCAAATTTACCAGTTTGTAAAGCTTAAATAATAGAGTTATATATGTAAAATTGCTAATTTGAAAACTCCTAAATTTTAGCTAAATTAAAAATAATAAAAAAACAGTTTGCACTTTGCACATTACTCCCTCACGTCTCTTTGCTCTCTCTTTTTTTCTTACAATTTTATACTACTATAAAAGGGGCTTCCACCGTTTGAGATCCTCAATTTTGATATCCAAAATACCCTTATGTGGTGTTTGGTACGGAAGAATCCACATTACTCATGGCATCTAAATTCCTAGGAATGTGATTCCTTGCAATCTAGATGCCTGAGAATATAGTTATTCCTATGTTTGGTTTCATTGAGAATCTCTTAAGATTCTTAAGAATGTGAGATGATAATGTTTGGTTTAATTCTAAGAATTTTAAATGAATTATTTATTTTTCCCATTCTATTCTTAGATTTGAATATAAACTACCAAATCCTTTTAAAAAAATCTTCCTCTAAATAAATAATAAAAAACAAAATATAAACTATTAATAATTTGTTAAGCAACACATACACTACAACAAAAGTGAATACCTGGTAATAATGCAGCGTCCCCTTCAAACTTTTTTTCCCCACACATGAAGCCTAAATAGAACTTTATTAAAAAATATATCAACAGAGTTGTCTATCCTGTTTATGTTATTTTGGCAGGAAAAGATAAAGACAAGGAAAAAGATATTGATGATTTGTTTTATATTGTATCTTAATTACTTAAATGATAAGGAAAATTATTAAAATTGTCAATTTATAAAAAATACAATTTCTTTTAAGTTTAGGAATCTGGATACCTACATGTTTTAAAGGGAATCCACATTCTTATTGAGAGAGGTTTAAAGGGAGAATTCAGATTCCCCTAGCATCTGATTCCCTAGCGTGATTTGCAACCAAAAATGAGAATTTTTAAACATTCTTGAGAATCCTAAAATATTACCCCGTACCAAATTTCACATTAAATTTACCAATTTGTAAAGCTTAAAAATACGGTTAGATATGTAAAATTACTAATTCAAAATCTCCTAAATTTTAGCTAAATTTAAAATTTCAGTTTTTTCTAACCACATTTCTCCAGATTTGGATAGGTATTGCACTGCACTGGGTGCAATTGCTATCAATGGTTGAGATTGATAGTTGTAAAAATCAACTTTCAATTTCAACCATTGATTAAAAAGAGTTAAGAAAAAAGTTAACAAAAGTAAAAAGTAAAAGTTTAAAAAGTAAAATGTAAAAAAAAAAAAAAAATTGTGAGAGAGGGGAAGGTGAATTGCACCCGGTGCAATACTTATGTATTGCACTGGATCCTAATTTCATTTCTCCTACCTCCACAATTCTCTCTCACGTTAGTGTTTTTATTTTATTATCTATATTACTATTTAAGAAATTTTCCCTATTTAATATCCTCAATTTTGATGCTCAAAATACCCTCAAGTTTATTAGTTTGTAAAGCTCAAATAATAGGGTTATATATATATATATATATATATATAATTGCCAATTTAAAAACTCCCAAATTTTAGCTAACCCCCCCCCCCCCCCCTTTTTTTTTTTTTTTTTTTTTCACAATCTCTTTTTCTAACGCGAAGGGATAAAGCTGTTCTTAAATTTCTCCCTCAAGTCTTTTCTTTTCTCTTTTTTTTTTTTTTCCTGACGTGAATGGATAAAATTTCTTTTTTTTTCTCCTAAATTTCTCCCCCACGTCTTTTCTTTTTTATTTTTCTAATGTGAATGGATAAAACTGCTTTTTTATTTTATTTTAATTTTTTTTATAGATTCTTTCAAATAGGTTTTTTTTTTTTTTTTTTTTTTAAATTTTAAATTGGGTGCAAAACACCTCTACACCCTAGGGTTAAGTAGGGATAAAACTTGGTAAAAATACTTCTTTAACTACTATATAAAACACTATCTACAAACTAGGACCACACTCATTGGTTTTCAAACTCAGTTTGTTTCTTCCTCAGTTCTCCCAATTCTCTCAATTATGTGTTAATCTTTTTTCCACCATCATCATCATTTTTTCTATTTGCTCTTGCTTAATGGTATGTGTATGTCAATATATATTTCTCTTTTCTATTTTGGCTATTTTATTTAAAAATAAATAAATTGAAAGCATTCTAATACTTTTGAATCACAGCCATGACAACCTGTCTATTGATGAGATTTTCGCAATTGGTTTACGTTGAATTTGGTACGTTACTACTTTGTCTTTTCTTCATTGTTTCTAAAAGCTTAGTATTATGTTTGTTTTTCTTTGTTGCAAGAAGGGAACCTACAGACGTTTGCTTTTATTTTGATGAGTTGCTCTTCTGTATTTGCTTTCCTGAATTTGGTTTATAATTGGTTTCCTTAGTTTGTTATCATTATTCTTTCCATATCATTATCTTATCTTATCATTTTTATTTTTATTTTTTTGGTTTGTTTGATGAGTAATTAATTAAAATAGTGAATATTTTAAATAATGAATTGTGAAAGCAAGTTAAAGGGCATGTAGTGGTAGACAGTAGAAATTGACAGAGAGATAGAAATACAATTCACTATGATCAGTTTGATGAGTAATAAATTGTGAAATAATTTAAATAAGTAATTATTTCTTTTTCTCCATTATCACTTTAATTAGTTAGTCCAAGTATTACATAATCTGAAATTTCCATGAATAAAATGTTAATTCAACCTCATTTTATGTATGTTTTGGTTTCAGTATTCTTTGTGATAAGAATTGTGTTTATGAATTTTACAGCCTTTGAATGTATTCTAAGCAGTGCTCTCTCTTCCTTCTATTCTTTTTATTTTTGATGTTTGTTGTTTTTCTTATATTTAAGCCTACTATTATTTTTTGTCTTTTTTTAAGGGTGACATAACAACAATTTTGGTAGATTGCATAGTAGGCACATTGGATCAATTTAGGTTAGAGACTTTACCAAAATTATTGTATGATTCAAGGCTCACATAAAGTGGTAGTCAAGTGGTTGTTAAAGACCATTTTTTTTTTTTTTTGTAAATATCCTACCAATGCCTATATTCATTAGTATAACACTACATTTTCAATTAATTGAAACTGTTAAATTTTGGCTTCATTTTTCTCAGTCTCATCTCTTTTATATGAAATTTAATATTGTCATTTGTTGTGCCTTTCACAGCAATTTTTTTAAAAGAAAATACATTTTTTAAAATTAAAGGATTTATTGGTGATTTAATAGTAGCTAATGTTGAGAGCCTTTCTTAGTATTATTATTATTATTTTTTAATGTTGAAAGCCTTTCTTGGTTTTTTTTTGGGGGGGGGGGGGTGCTTCTTCAAGCATCCTAAAGTTTAATTATGGATGTATACTATGTGCCTATCTTTTAGGATTAAATATAACTACATAACTACCATTTAAAATAAATAAAAAAGATTAAATAAGTAAAAAAGTTGATAATTTAAGTTTTTAGAATTTTAAACTTTAGTTTTGGTTGTGTACTAAGTGGTTACCATTAAATATAACCTCATAACTACCTTTTTTTTTTTAAAAAAAAAAACAGTTGACAACGTGACAGCCTTTAGCATTTGAAAATTTTGTTAATAAATTATAATAGATACAAATTATTAACTTTTATCCTCTAAAATAGAAAAGGTTCTAAGTGCGTGCTACCCAAAAAATAGAAAAACCTCTGAGCATGTGTTACTAAAAAATTTTTAGGACTCTCTCACTTCCCTAGAAATTTTTGTGAGTAAAAAAATGCAGAAATTTCAAATTATGATGAATGAAAAGTAATCTTTACAAAAAAAAAAAAAATTAAGAGCCTTAAAGCACGCGCTCCAATACAAAATAAAATGGTTAAGAAAGAGGTTTCTTTGACCCTGAAAGAATCACGCGCGTATTCAGAGGCTAGTATAAAGTAAAATGGCTAAGAAAGGTTTCTTGATCCCAAAAAAATAGAGAGAGAGAGAGAGAGAGAGAGAGAGAGAAATTTTTTGTGAGAAGAGGGAGAATGTTTTTTTTTTTAAGAGAGAGAGGGAGAATGTTTATTAGTTTCTTTGACAAGCCATATCCAATGAAATAGGTGGGTCGGTAAATGAGCCACTAGCTATTTGGTTGAATACCCATTTGTTAGCGGCCTCAGTGAAATGAGTCCCATCCCAATTAACTCGAACCGATAGGTCTTTGCATGTATTTGAAATCACAATCTCTTTGCCACCTATTGTCTTGTTCAACCCACAGTAGTTCTTCAGGTGGTAATTATATTTCCCACCTTGGCCACAACATACAATAAAAGGCTTCTCGAATCCTTCAAATTCAACAAGAAGAAAAAAATTCATATGAAAAAATTTATCTGAAAAAGATAGATTTTCGAGGTTTGGAGGAATTACCTTACTAATTCTTCCATAAAAATAAAAATAAAAATCTTACTAGTTCTAATCTAGACCTATCACTAATATAATTTTTTTTACTTATCAATAATTGCTTACTACATCAATTGTTTATAAAGAAAATCTTGTAAAATAGTTTGTAATTTTAACACTTTTCTTGATAAAATTATCTACGTGTATTTTTAATCACATTACCTATTTAATGAAATCGTAAAACTTGTAGAAAATCTTAATGATTTTATGAATTTCCATTAGCCGAGGAAGTTATTTATCAAATCAAATCAAATCCACTAGTGTAAAAAGGATGCAAGGAAGTACCATATTTTTTGGCTTGGGTAATGAGGGTGTACTTGACTGAGTAGATATCAACATAGGTGATTCTTGCCTCTGGAAGATCCTTCCTGAGTTGGGCTAGGGCTTCTTTTAATTTGAGATTCAAATATTGGGCCGCCTCATTGAATGGGCTGGCGCAGCCATATTTATCCATTTGGCCCGCTGTAATAAGAAATCGGTCCAAAAAATATGGAAGGCAGCCCAATGGGCCGGTGTTGTGTACCCAAAATATTCTTCCATCTTCACCATATATTTTCTGCATGTAACTTGTAAGCCATTCTCACACTTGAATAAAAAATAAAAAAAATTGAAGTGATTGTTATGAATTTGTAGTACCTTAATGATATTTGAGAATTGGCCCATTACATCAGGAACATATGCCTTAATTTGTTCAGTGGTCAAGTTTTTTTTGTAACCAGCAGTAAGATCATTTTGGCCAATGTCAAAGGTGTACAGAGCTTGAGAAAAATAATCCTCCTGGGGTAACAATTTCTCAAAGACCCCTCCTGTGCAAGATATTTTTTTGAAACAATATTCACATTTTATTTTCAACACCAATATGATAATCAAAGTTTTTGCAAAAAATGATACATCTAAGAAAAGAAACATGAACACTGTGCACTCTTGGTGCAGTGATCATTCCATAAATATAAGTGCTTGTAGGATGTGAGAGAGGGAAAGGGGGAAGAGCTGGGGCTCAAGTCTCTAGGAAAAAGTTTCATACACATATACACATAAATTAAGTTAGAGTAGAATTTCTATTTTATATCAAAAAAGAGAAAAGAAACATGGGAATCACCTTGTTTTCTCAATATTTGGGATCTTCTATGAAAATCTGAGAATTGGGCAAACTGCACGTCTAATGAAATGGGACTATTTCCACCCAGTGCAATTGGCATATCCTGAGGTCCAATTGATGATGCAACAGTTGCAAAATTGGCTCCGTGGCTAAAGTTTGAACCCACAGAGTCTAGAAAAGCACTAAGATACGGTAACCCAAAGTTTTCCGCTGAAAATTAACAAAGAGTTTTTCTTGTACAATTAGAACTAGTATGCTACACTTTGAGCATCCACAGCAGTGGAGCTAAAAAATTAGTTTTTTAGCTTCACTAAAAGTTACTTTATCTATTTTACCTATACATATCTACACATATGCTGCAGCAGTAGATCTATTTTAGCTTTCAACATAATAAAATAATATAAATATCACAATAAAATAATAAATCTCATACAATAAAATAATATATCCCACAACTCAAAAAACATTCACAGCACCAACCACAACCACCTTTACCATCAGCCACAGTCACAACCACCACCACCACCACCAGTCCACAGCAGCAAAAAAAAAAAAAAACCAACTGAAATCTCCAATCTTTTTCCTCAACCCAGACCAAACAAAATCACCAATTATAAACAAAATAAAAAATCACCAATCATAGAGCTGGGCTTCGGTGAGGAGGACAGTGTCGGCGTGGGTCTGATCGGCGGAAGAGAAGTGGGTCTGAGGCGGAGGCTGATCGGCGGATCGGCGGTGAATCAGCGTTGGGTGAGCATTGAGATGGTGGACTGGACATCGGCGTGGGTCTGATCGGCGGAAGAGAAGTGGGTCTGAGGCGGAGGCTGATCGGCGGATCGGCGGTGAATCGGCGTTGGGTGAGCATTGAGATGGTGGACTGGACATCGGCGTGGGTCTGATCGGCAGAAGAGAAGTGGGTCTGAGGCGGAGGTCTAATCGGCAGATTGGCGGTGAATCGACGTTAGGTGAGCATTGAGATGGATCGGTGACTTGGGGCTTGGGTCGACTTGGGCAAGTGATGGATCGGTGACGTTAAGGCCGGCGGAGGTGAGAGTGACTGAGAGAGAGAGGAAGAGGCACGAAGAGAGAGAGAGAGGAAGAGGCACGGAGTGACTGAGAGAGGGAGATCAGAGAGGTGAGAGTGACTGAGAGAGAGAGGAAGCAAACATTTTTATTATTTTAATCGGGCTGGGAGTAAAATAATATTTTTTTTGTTTAGCTCTCATGAACAGTGCACATCAATCTATAGATGTGCACTGTTCATTAGAGCTAAAAAAAAATAGATTTAGCTCCACTGTTGGAGCATGCTTTTTGATGTTTGAAGAGCTAAAAAATACCAATATAGCAATATACCACCACTGCTGTGAGTGCTCTTAGTAGTCCTCCAAATCAAGCATACTTTTGACCTCCATCTTAAGAAAATGGAAATACCAATAGTTTTTTTTTTCTTTTTTCTTTTTTTGGTTGGTAGGAGTAAAGTTCAAAGATTAATAACAAACTAGTCTCGTCACACGCGTTTCGCACGTGCGATGAGCCTTTTTATTTTTTTAATGTTTTGAATTTACATGTTTTACTTATGGCGTTTATTTTATTTTTTTATTTTAAGAAGTTTTATTAGTATTTGACTACTAATATGAGAGAGAAATATGGAAGTGAAAAAAAAACAAGTCTAGTGATAAAAAAAAATGGTACTTTTGTGGAAAAAAAACAGTTTTATTTTTTAAATTTTTTTCAAAAAGAAGAAGTTGTATTGGTACTTGACAACTAACGTAAGAGAGAAATGTGGAAATGGGAGAACAAAGTTTTTTTATTTTTATTTTTTATTTTATAATTTAGCTAAAAATTAGGAGTTTGTATATTACTAATTTTTCATGTCTGATCCTATAATTTAAGCCTTAGAAACGGATAAATATGAGGGTATTTTGGGTATCTAAATTGAGAATTCCAAATAGGAAGGCCCTTAAATAGTAGTATAGACAATAAAACTTTCTGTTTCTTAATTCATTTCTTGAAGTTGAATGATAAAAATTATGAGATAATAATCTTATATCATGTATTTTCTATCCATATAGATATGCAAACACTAATGTATTTGACTATTTTCTATATAATATTAAAGACAAAGTTTAGTTACAAAATTGGTTGTAACCTAGGGCTACAAGCTTAGTTAATATCTTTTTATTGTAGGCGACTTTTGATAAATTCACCATTGGATTACATATTTTTCTTATATCCACCATATTTGCAAATTTTCTAGAAAATTAAAGCTCAATAGTTATGTCATCAATAAATTATTTAAATTGCAAGTTTTTATAATTTAAAATTATACATGAAATATAAGCTTATAGATCAAATAATATCCAATTAACACAAAATTTGGTATATGTATTAAGAATGGAAAGAACATACAATTCAACAGTTAGATTTTTAAAATATGTAGTAATGAAAAAAAATCAAAAATCAAAATCAAAACATTAAGAAAGAGAAATGGAAGTACCGATGAAATCAATTACAAGACGCCCATCACAAATCCGTCCAGATGGGGTGTGGAAATATGTTTCTCCATTGGGCGGTGGAACTTGTCCGAATAATGCTGAGTAACCACCGGTGTCTGCATTTGAGGCACCAAAGTTGAATATAGCAGGAAAACTGCATTTGGTTGAGATGGTAGGATTTGGTAGTAATGCCAATGAAATTATCAGGCCAAAGATAGCATATAAGGTGTGAGACTCAATGTCCATGAGAGACACAAAGAGATCAACTTTTTTTTTTTTTTTTTGTGACTCAAACAGATCAAGCATAGAAACAAAGAAAATATGGTATGACTAATGTCTATTTGTCTCCATCTAAAAAACCATGCCATTGACCTGTTCCAATGATGGTTTTATAAATTGTACACTAAAAAATTTGCTTTTGTTCTCGGTTCTTAGTTTTTCTCTATTTTTATCGGTTTGAAGGTTTTTACTAGACTGAATTAGTACCCAGTTTCCAGTTTAACTAGTTGAACTGGCCAGTTCGATGTAATTTTTAAAAATATAGTTCCTATTATTATAATTTTGTCTTTATTTTGCAAAAAAAAATCTGGTTTTGTAAAAATTACTGACAATTAATTAATCATTTTCCTATATGTATATCTTATCTAAGTCTATATATTTCTATATAAATAAAAGTTAGCTTTTAGAAGCTGTTATACCCATTGGATATCCTACCTGATTGCCAGGTGTAGTAGTAATTTTGTGGCTAATGCTTTAGCTAAAAAAGTTAAGAGCATTGTAGGCTAAGAAACACGGGTATGTTTCAGGACTCGGGTACAGGTGCAGGTGTAGGACTTGACAATTTTTGAAAAAATAGGACTGCGGGTGCGGCGCAGTGCGGCAATTTAAAAATTATTAAAAATATTTTTATTTACATTTTCTATATATTTTTACTATTAAAATATTCTTAAAAAACACATTACTATGGCCTTGGTTCACAAAACAAAGAAAGAAGAAGGCAAGAAACACAAAACAAAAAAGAAAACACAAAAGAAGCAACAAATATTCAAAAAAAAATTGAGGAATGACATATTTAGGATGTTTGGGTCTCATTCAAAGCCGATTTCGGCTTTTTTCAACTGTTTAGATCAGTTTCAGCCATTGGCCAAAACGAGCCGATTCGGCCGATACGACCCAATTTTGGCCAAATCGGCCCAGTTTGGCGCAAATCAAAGTCGAGTTAGCGCAAATCCCAAAAAAAAAAACTCAGACGCGGCACCAATGCGCGGGCAACAACATTAATGGCTGCACCCCACATCGAGCCGTGTCGGACTCCGGTGCGGCACCCTCCCAGCCACGTCGGTGCTTCCTAAATTGTAGGATGTCAGGTCTGGTTAGATAAGCTGCTTGAAGACATTGCTCCTCTGGCCGAAATTGATGTTCATTAGTTTCTATTTTTAAATATATTTCCAAACTCTCTGTCTGGTTTCTCAAAAAAAAAAACTAATTTATTCTCATCAAATTTTATTTTTAATTCTTTGTTCTTATCAGCTTTTGTTTTTAACTGTTTGTTCTAACCAGATTTTCATTTTGCTTTGACAGTTTGGTTAAGGCTATGAAAAAAAATTTGTCAACCCCTGTTTTTAGTATTTATTCTTAAGAGTTTACTGTCAATTTTTTTTAATTTGAGCTAAAAGACAGCTGTCAAAATTCTTAACAAGGCAGGTACACATGCTTTTGTTTGGTATTAATTTGCTTCGTTAATGAGGGGCTAAAAGTTATAAACATTTTTAGTTTCTAAGACACTACAAAATTATAGATAACAATTTGTGATGTTCATGGAGAGATACACAGAGAAGTGTAGATGGTTTTTAATTTTCCTAACAGTTGAGTTGATAATAAGTTATTATTGATTTTCATATGAGCCTCACACTATTTTATTTTTTTATCATTAACAACTTGCCATTTCATATGGTCATCTCCATGGTAACTCAGTCCCATTCATATTCAACCTCATCATGCAATTTCCATAAAAAAAGAAAAAAGAAAGCTTCATTATGCATAAGACAATCATGGACATGGTGATCTTCATAGTACTGGCCACAACATACCCAAGATGATTAACAAAACCTGCAATTTTTCAACACCAACAAAAGAGAGATTTAAACAAGCCAAAAGATAGAAGCACAAAACTGTAATTATCACTCCATTACTTTGAATCATAGGGATGAAGAGCAGAATTTAACTTACCATGCTTCTTTGCTTCACTAATAAGTGTGTACTCTGGTTAATATATGTCGTGATTAGTAACCTGACAATACTTCATAGTTGCACTAAGTAAAAATCAGCAGTCTGAGGACCAACTTGGACAATTTGAGTTCGACAATAGATCGCCATCCTTAATGCTGTATTGGGCAGCTTTCCCTGTACAGTATATGTAGAGATCTCAACATGGACACAAAACAGATGGACTGATTTTTCTCTATTTCTATCTTAGATTCCAACACTGAGTCACTGAATCACTGATTAAAGATTATTTTTGACCCTAATGCTTCTAAAAATCTCGTTTATAGGATGCATAATCAAAAATAAACTCCATGTCTACAGTTTCCATGAGAAGCCACACAAAATTTTTGCTAGTCCCAACTTCAAGTGATATAATAACACTCATACAACATTGATCTGCTTCTTTTGAAACTTTTCAGTGCAAATTTGCGAAATGTCTGTACAAAATGAAATTCAAAGTTCTATTTCATGGGGGGTGGGAAATTAATTATTAACAGAAACACAACCGCAACTCTGATAGATCTTAAACTTTTCCATTGCAGGATATCCATTGGAGCTTCAGGCTTGTGATCACAAAAGACCAAGCTTGTGACAAGCTCCACTAATGGGGATCGGAGGGTTGGAAAAGTTGCCGTTAAGAATTTGGTTGGCTATCCATTTATTTGCAGCATGAGAATAATGTACACCATCCCAACTAATGTACTCTGAAGGATTGCTGCATGAAGCCCCTATGACTTCAGTTCCATTCACCATTGCCTTCCTTCCACAGTCAACATTGTAATCTCCAAGATGCCCGCAACAGTATCCATGTGGATTAGCAAAACCTGCATACCACCAACACCCAAAACTGAAACTTTAATTTATACAGAATTAAAATGAAAGTGAATTGCACAAATGTGATCGATCATATCAGAAAGGACTAAATTCTTTTGGTCCTTCATGTAGTCATAGTGTTACTCATGATGATCATATGTGAAGCTTACCAAGCTTCTTTGCTTCAGAAATTAAAGTGTATTTAGCCGAGAAAATGTCAACATAAGTAAGTATTGCATCTGGAAGTTGCGCTCCCAGTTGGGTCACCCTCTCTTGAAGCTGCCTGTTAAATTCCTTGGCGACCTCATTGTGGGACTTCACACAACCACTTTGGTCCATATTTTCTGGCTTTGGAGGATAATATATAACAGCAAAAGGCAAGCAGCCAATAGGACCTGTATTATGTATCCAAAATGATCTTGCTCCTAATTGGTATAGTTTCTGAAATAGCAAATCACAACAACGTTTATAAGGTTTAATCTGCACAAGTAATTTTGGTTACGAAATTGAATATGTTGAATCCCAGAGAAGGACTGTAGATTAGAGCAAGAAGTTCAAAATCAATATGGTCAACTTAAGTCTTCATAGCATGCTCCATACAGGTTGCAACGTGCATTTGGCCATAACATACCCAAGATGATTTAAAAGCAGATAAATAGTGCCTACTTTGTAGGATACAACTTGGTCCCTTCCTAAAATATAAGTTGTTAAGAAGCTATACAGAACATATATTTTCGTTACCTTGACTGCCTCAGCAGATTGATTGATAATATTTGGTATTAATGCCAGCACTTGTTTCTCTGTCATCGACACGAACCCACCATGAAGATCATTCTGTCCAATATCCAATGTGTATAGTGCCTTGGAAAAGTCCTCTGGTCTGGGGAAACTGCTTTCGATATATGAGCTTCTACCTGACAACAAGAAACTACTAATGCTTTCGATCAATCAAAAGCACAAAAATTTTCCAACTTCTCCGCAACAAATACACATCTAACCTTCCCTGTATAGCTCAATGGTGCGTGCTTTGAATTGTTCAAATTGAAAAAGCTGTATGCCAAGAGAGAAGGGGCTAAAACCCATCTCAAATATTTTGGCATCAACTGGCTGAATAGTAGACCCCGCTGTAGCAAAATTTGCCCCATATCGAAAATTTGTCCCAATAGAATCCAGATACCCGCTCAAGTATGGCAATCCCAGCTTCTCAGCTGCAAAAATGGGTACATATTGATAAAATGAGAGAGAGAGGGATTCATAGGATTTATTGTTGTGACTAGTTACAGATTTACTTTTAAAAGTTGGAATCTTTTATCACCAAAAACACCTAGTAATTGGCATTATGGCTTATATTGGCCTCCGAATTTTGCATGAAGCTTGACATCCAATGCTAACTACCTTATCTAATTCTATTGAAAAACAGGGTCATTTTACAACAATATCCTACCTTAACCTATTATATCATGTTAACTATTAAACGCGTGAGTTTCAGTTAATTCAACTATTAAAATCCTTGTTGCTGAATAAGGGAGCTAAGTTCGAATCTCACCTACACCAAAATCAAAAGGTGTCTTGGCTTAAGGATAAAGAAAAATCATCATGGAGCAAACATCATAAGTTCAAATCTATCATACCCATATTAAACAAAATGTTTAAAATTGGATGTAAGTTACATTACCAAAAAAAAAAAGTGTACCGCATAATTCTCATGAAAAACAAGCAGAAACGATGCTCTTAACCCGTCAAACAAATTAGTAAAAATAAATGTCCATCAGATCCATCATAAGAAGGAGAAGATGCAGAGAACATACAATGTTTGACATATCATTTACAAACCAAATCAAAATTTTTAGTATGTTCTCTGCACAAACAAATTCCCCAGGTAAATTCATCAAATGGGTATTTGTCCAACACATTCCTCCTCTCATAAATTACCAAAGTTTCTAAGTGATTCCAAAGGAAATAGGAAAAAAATGGGAAAGTGAGAACAGTCACCTATAAAGTCAATGACAAGTTGTCCATCGCAGAACCTCCCCGAAGGTTTACCAAAGAAGGTGTCACCATTAGGAGAGGGAAGCCGATCAAACGCCGCTGATTTGCCTCCAGTGTCAGAGTTCGAATCCCCAAAGTTGAATATTGCTGGAAAGTTACAATGACCTGAATGATTATTCAGTTCAATTTGATTGAGAGTTTTAGAGCGTCCCATTGCCATGAAAATTGAGAACCCAACAACCAGAAAAACCAAGAAAGCCACTGCTTCCACACTCCTTAGTGCCATAGCTATAGGACCCCTCCATCTCCTTCCGAGGTTAATATCCATTGAAATTTCTGCAACAAGTTGTATTAGACCTTTTGTCAAACAGGTGGTGGTGTTTCTGTTTCATCAGCCACTGTTGAATTTAGCAGTAGTTGGAAGGTACTAATAACTACTACTACGAGTGAGCAACTAATAAAAAAAAAACACGCACACTAATTGATAGCTGACACGTTAAACCTCTCGAATTGTACATTTTACGCTAGAGACACTCACATGTAGTTTAATAATCTGAGATGCAGACCAACTGTTTAGCTTTAGACCTCGGCAATGATTCCAAAAAAAAAAAAAAAGCTTGATTAAGGGTAATGTTTGTTATACACACATTTGTTCTTTCAGGGTCATTTACACACATGTTCAAATTTGTTCTTTCAGGGTCATTTACATTGCTACCTTAGAGCTCCTTAAAAAAAAAATACATTGCTACCTTAGAAAAATT
Source organism: Castanea sativa (assembly GCF_040712315.1). NCBI lineage: Eukaryota > Viridiplantae > Streptophyta > Magnoliopsida > Fagales > Fagaceae > Castanea > Castanea sativa. The sequence continues at coordinate 45,344,741 of NC_134015.1, read as the reverse complement.
AAATTTTGACTAAAGTGCAAATTGCACGGTGTAATTTTGACATATTTTCAATTAATTTTCATTTTTAAATTTTAGTCTTTTAACATTATTTTGTATTTAATAGAGTTATTTTGTGTAATTTTGTCCAATCTCACTGTTAATTTGTATTTAAATATAGTCGTAGTAATTCGTGTTAGTACATTTAGTAAGGGTCAGTTTGATTAGGAGTTTTGAGAGTTTAGAAGATTGTTTTTAAAACCCAAAACTTTATTTTGCAACCACAACTTCTCATAACTTTTTTACAAAAGCTAATTTTAAACTTAAAACACAAATTTCCAATAATTTATACAAATGCACCCTAAGTATCATATCATGTCAAAGATATTCAAATACATAACTCATAAAGTCTCTGATCGTTGAATAAGAGATTTATGGTTTAATCTAGGCTTACATAAAAAATTAATTGGTGTCTTGAGCTGATAATAAAAGAACACAATTAACAGAAGCGAACGTCAAAAGTCAAAACTCTATATGAAATATATATATATATATATATATATATATTTAATAACCTTGTCAAAACCTTTCAACCCTAAACACAATTCATTTAGTAAGCGGGTTGACACATTATGAATCACTAGTTTTGGTAGCACCAAATTAAAATAGAGCTTCTATTTAAAGAACTATGAAACTTTGTACTTTATATCATATAATGTTAATTTCATTCATATAAAATTTTTTAGTACACGCAAATTTAGAATAACTATTTAACAAGAAAATTATACTTGTTAAAAAAATTAGAGTAACTATGTCATCCACTCACTAAAAAGTTAAAAACTTCTAAGAACGATAATGAATATCGTCATCTTATATTTTATGCGTCTAAAGCAAGAAAATAAATTAGAAAAAGGAAAAAAAGAAAAGGCATATGTGCAATTGAAGTTTTCGTTAGATAATATTATAGGTCTAGAAGATTAAAACCTAGTAAATTAGTGTTTTCTAGGTAGCATATAGAACACCTTATATCACCAATATTTCAACTTTTCAAGCATGACTAAAAATGTTTTGGGACATTAAAATTTAGAGGGGATATTTCAGACATAGCACAATGGAATATTCTAAGAATCATAAGATTTTGTTAGAATTTGACCAAGAGATTAATAGTAGGGGGTATATGTTGATTTCTAAAATATAAAGGGGAAATTTATTGATTTTAAAGTTTAGGAGAATTGTGAACTACCCAAGTATAAAGGGGAGAATTGCCTTTTCCCCAAGATTTTTTGTGTGAAAAACTTTTTTTATTTTATTTTATATACTTTAAAAGTGGTGTGTAAACAAATAAACAAAAAGCTAGCTCAAGAAAATGTGCATAAGGAAATGGTATTTTCAGCAAATGTGAAAATATTGTGACAACAACAAAATGTCATAACATTTTCACAATAAACATTTTGTTATTTCATTTTATTTTGACCTATAAAAAAACTAACAACTCAACTATTATGAAAATATTATGACAATTTGTTAGGTCGGTATAAATATTCATAAACTTAAATTCTATGTCAAGCACATGTGAATATTAAAAAAGAAAAGAAAAAGAAGATGTTGAGTAGCAAGGGTCTTCATTATTTTTATGTAGATGTTGAGGCCATGCAAGGTATTTGGGTCTTTTAAACTTATTTGGTACCTCTCTTATTTTATTTTTATTTTTTTCATTGAGATATAATTTTAGTTTAGTCTAATCTAAATGTATGTATGTGAAACTCCCTTTAGGAGACTTAAACCTTAGCACTTACTCTCTTCACAGCCCACAAGTACTTATACTTATGGGGTGATCATCGCTAGTGGTGCGTACTGGTTATTTGGCACCTTCTTATTTTAAGGCTTTTAGAGCAACCACATCAGATGATGCATAATTACTGTTTATTTTGTAAATATATATATATATATATACTTTTTTTATTTTACACACCCATTTTTACAAAACACTCACATCAATTTATTTATTATACACCTATTTTATATAAATAATATTTTTTATTCTGCTTTTCCCTAACCCTCAAACTCTCCGCCTCTCTCTTTTTCCAAACCCACAAACTCATCCCTCAAAGTCTCTGCATCTCAAATCCCTCATCTCTTTCCTTCATAGATCCCTTATCTCTTTCACCTATTTCTTTTCTCAATTTTCTCTCATCTAAAACCCGCACACTCACAGATTTTCTCTGAGCTTGCTCTCACTCTGTCACCAAAGCTTGCATTGTTAGATCTCTCTCATCTGATTTCAAGCATTTTGCCACCATTGGGTTTGTATTTGATTTTGGGTTTGAGTTATGGGTTTTTCGTTGATGGTTTAATTTTGAGTTGATTTTCTGTGGATTTTAGGTTGATCAAGTTTGGTTTTCGTTGTATTTTGGGTTTCTGTTGTTTTAACGGGTGATGGTGGTGTCGGATGGATGGTGGGATCTGTGTTTTGGTGGTGGTGCTCTTGCAGGTTCTGTGAGACAATGAGAGATGGTGGGTTTTGCATTTTGTTTTAACGGATCTCCGCTGTTAGTAAGCATAGATCTCTGTTGCAACACCAATCCACACGCATCAAACGGTCCATGTGTTTTTGTGCGTCTTTTTGTTGGTTTGTCTGTGTGGGTGTGCTTGTGTTTGTGTGTATCAATGGAAGAAGAGATGATGAGGTAGAGAAGAAGTCTGAGTTGGTTTTGCAGATGGAGAAGAGAGAGAAAAAAGAGCGAAATGTGAAATTAATAAAATAATAAGATATACAACTACAATAATCGTGTATATATGCACAGTTATTGTAGCAAATGTGTAAATATACACAGTTTTAGAAGGACTGATGTGGAAGATTTTTGGAGCAAAATGTGTAAAATTTGTTGTTTTTTGTATTTTGCAAAGTTTTACCTCCATTGATGTGGATGCTCTTAGATAATATTAACGTTTTGCCTTTTTCGTTCAAACTCCCCATTTTGGCTTAACAATAGGACAAAACTTGATCAAACCAAACTAAAGTAGATAAAATGGAAATAAGAGAGGTTTTTTTTTTTATAATTGTTTTTAAATTTTTAGTTTGTTTGAAAAAAGCTTACACTTTAGAGTTTTTTTTTTTTTGGGTGTGGGTGTTTGATAATCTACACTTTAGAGTTTAGTAAAGAGTTATATATAAATGACACTTTTTTTAAAATGTGGATTGAGTCATTTCAAAATTAATTGCGGATGAAGCAATTTACCATTTACATTTAACCGTGGAGATGAAAAAGAAAACTAGAGGGTTAAAAATGGAGTCATTTTTATTTATTTATTTATAAGAAAGAGCATTCACATGGGCAAAACAAAACAAGAGTCTATAAAAGCAAGTAGAAGTGTAGAACCCTTAGAGCATCCACATCAGTGGATGCAAAGTTTTGCATCATAGAAAAAACACTTCATTTTACACATTTTAACCAAAAAAACAACTACATCAGTAGGTATAAAATTGTGCATTTATGCATAAGTGCTATAGTAACCGTGCATATATGCACGGTTACTATAGCTCTTGCATTTAATATTTTACATTTTTTTTCTCTCTTCTTCACCTCACTCTCTCATTTTTAGCTTCTTACTCTCACCTCTCTCTCTCTCTTTATCTCTGGTCCCTTAGTCTAGCCTCACCGATACGATCAGTCCAGCCTCATTCTCGCCGAAACTCACTCACCGATACGATCTCACTTACCTTAGATCCTTTTTAATTTTTTGTTTTATCAGTTTTGGATTTTCTGTTTGATTAGTGGGTTTTGGGGTGATAGTGCTTGATGATGGTGGCTAGGTGGGTTGATGATGGTAGCTGGGTGGGTTGATGGTGGGTTTGTATTGATCATTGATGGTGGGTGAAGATGAATATCTTATTTGAATAAATGTGTATAATAGACAAATTAATGTAGGTATTTTGTAAAAATAGGAATGTAAAATAGAAAAAGTAGGTTTTTTCCGTGCAAATTTACAAAATTTTTGCATTCACTTATGCAAATGCTCTTAAAGAGCATTCACATTTAGTTGTTTCAAAATATTTTAGCGTTATTCAAAAAGCTACCTATATCTATTCAACTGTCTCTCTTCTTCTTCTTCCTCTTTGTCTGTGTCTCTTTCTCCTGAGCCCAGAAAGCAGCAGCCACACCTCTCCCTTCTCATCGCCAGCCACCACCACAACTCAACCACCGCAACCCAGCCGCGAAACCCACTCAATCATCGCAACCCCAACCATGAAACCCGCTCAAAATGCGAGTTTGTCTGCGTCGTCCTCTCCACTCTACCCTCTTATTCTCTTCTTCTTCTTCTTCTACTAGAACTAGTACTACCTCACCCATAAGATTAGGCCGTGTTTGGTCCCAACATTCTCTCTCTCATGTCAGTGCCATTGCCACTACAACCACCCTTCACTCTTTCAAGCTCCCGACTCCACCAGGTATTTTTCTTGCCTACCACAACACTTGAAAACAAAACATTTATGCCCCAAACTCAATTTCATTAGCATCTTATCTTCTATGTTGTGTTGCTTTTTTATATGTTTTAGACTGTGTATGTATATAGTTGTAAAGAGTAGTGAGAATTCTGGAATTTTTTTTCCAAATACCATTAAATATCAAAAAATTTAGTTAGTTGTCACGTTTCAAAACAATGCTGTAAACTAGCATCTCGAGTTTTTAAAACTCGATTTCCAAGATAAAACTCGAGTTTTTAAGTCTCGATTTGTAAGTGGTAGAAACTGATGTGGAAGAAAATATAGGTGGAAATCCACGTGGAACTCGAGTCTCTAAGACTTGAGTTTCACTTTTTCTTCCTTGCTGGGTCAGAATTCCTGCAGATCAGACTCAGAGAATCGCCTACTGTTCTTCCTCTGTTCTTCGTCCCTGTTCTTCGTCGTCGTGCAGATCAGACTCAGATTGTTCCTTTCTTCGTGCAGGTCATCGTCATCCTCCATCTTCTTCAGATCCAGTTTTCTCCAGGTCGTCGACTTCTTCTTTTGATCCGGATCTTCTTTTCCTTCTCTTCTTCGCCTTTTCTCCTTCTCCATCTTCAAATCTGCTTCTATGGAACTCGAGTCTCTCAAACTCAAGTTCCACGTGGCTAAGTTCTTCCACGTCAGCAGTAGAACTCGAGTTTGAGACCCTCGATTTTTGTCATTGATCTCGAGTTTTAAAAACTCGAGACGCTAGTTTCCAAAATTCTTAAAAACTTACGTTAACTTATTATATTCTTTCTCCCTACTACGCTAGCCTGCAAATTCCCTCGAGAATTCTGGGTGTTATTACTTTTGTGTAAATTCAAAATTGTTTATTAAGTATAATTTTTGACAAGGCACACCAAAAGCCAAAGTTAGATGATCGGCTCCAAGAATGTTCAAGACCAATTCTTTTGCAATCCCAATTGATAATTCTTCACATAGACACTTCTTTAACACTCATACACCCCTCTTCTCTGCCTATTCTTCAAAACCCATCTCTAAAATTCATTCTTTACCCCTCTAGATTAATGGCTTCTCTTCCATCTCTCTGCCAATGTTCCCAGACCAGGGATTTTCCCCTTAAAAAATGTGTATGTCATTATGGATTATATATGTATTGGAGGGCTTGTTGATACTATTATTCTTTGCAAAGATTGTTGGATGATTCATAAACCGATGTTTGTGAGAGCTTATATACGTGTTATCTTTGTATTTGAAGGCTTGAAGATGATGTTTTTGTTTGCTAAGTTTAGAAGAGAATCAAATATTGATTTGTGTAATTGTGAGGGGGAATGTTTAGGTACATGAAGGCTTGTAGTGACATATATTTGTTTGACCGATGGTTTTTATTTTTTTAATAAAATATTTTTGAGAGCCTAGTAAAATATAGGCTTGAAATTAGGGGTGTGCATGGGTCGGGTTGGGCCTGGTTGAAGGAATTTTTTTACTCAACCCACCATGGTGGGTCAAAAAAATTCAACCCAACTCAACCCATCACATAAGTCCAACCCAACCCACATGGGTTGGGTTGAACCTATGGGTTGGACAAATTTTTTATTTTTATTATTATTAAATTGAGTAGAAAAAAATATAAATATATTAAAAAAACCCAAAGATTAGAATCAATATAACTCCTTAAAGGCAAACAACATTAATGACTAAACAACAATAGTAATTTACTAGGGTTTGTGTGAACTAATTGGCTTTTATATAGGATAGAAAAAGTTGGTTATTTTAAAAAATTTATTAATTATATATATATATATATATTAAATATATGGGTGGGTCGGGTTAGGTTTGGTGGGTTTTAAATTTTATGACCTAAACCCAACTCAACCTGCTATCAAAATTTTTTGTGTAACCCAACCCAACCCACCAAGGCCTAAAAACTGACCAAACCCGGCGGGTTGGGTTGGGTCGGGTCGGTTTTGGTGGGTTGACAAGTTGGCTGCACATCCCTACTTGAAACAATACAGTTGAAAATAAAATCCTGAAGCAGAAATTGGAGGAGCTTGGAATGGACACTAAAATGTGTGTATCGGGACAATACAATCACTTGCTTTGTCCAATGGTATTTCCTTTTAGAATATGTTCATTTTAGGGGTTGCAACTTTTCAATTCTGTTAGACTTTTCTTGGGAAGTTGTTTCATTAATTGGAAACAACGTTAAATAACTAAATTTGGAGTTATGAGATTTACAAATTTGTCTAACCTGACTCGACTCACCTATATTTAATATATTTTTAAATTTTAAAAAATGTATTAAATAATTTTGTTATTTATTCTGTTGCCCCTCTTCTTAAATACAACTCAAACTCTAAGTTCTTCTCATATAATTTGTGTTTGTTTGGTGATATACTCATGATTATTTAGTTATAAATTTGCTATTATTTGTAGTGGTATTGTTCTAATGCTCAATTTAATAATAATAATACTGTAGTAATTAATTAAAAAAAACTATCTAACTCATGGGTTCAACCCGACCCAACCCGATTCACGTGAGCTGGGTTGGGTTGGATCCTGGTGATGGATTGGGTTATGTTGAATTTTTTTTAGTTCACTATAGTGGGTTGGGTTGAAAAACTTATCAATCCTACCCAACCCGATCCATACACACCCTTAAGCATAGAAGTAGGAAATGCATAGAAGTAGGAAATGCATGTCAACATTTAAAAGAAGCTTGCATATTTTTAGAGAGTACTACTATCTTGTAAAAAAGGTGTGGTTACTTTTGTTCATCTATTGAGGTTAATATGAAGTGAAATATGAAGGTTAATATACGGTATGGTGAGGCTGAGAATTTTTTGACCATCCAGCATTCAAAATTGTGAACTTATTGTTTGGTTAAAAAATAAAAAGAAGAGGAACTAACACCAAAAAGATAAAAGATATTTTTTGAAAAAGACTACAGATGGCCATTACAGTATGCCTCTCACATGCAAGTAACCTGAGTTTACACAGCCAAATGGAATTTTTTTTTTTAATAGTTTATTTAGCCAAAAAAAAAGAAAAAAAGAAAAAGAAAAAAGGAAGACAGGAATGAATGCCTAAATGCTAGTCTTCGCCAAAAATGGGCCCAATAATTCAACATAAACGCTGGAACAGTAAACAAGTCAAGCTAAGTATTGAAAGTTTTAACTTGTTCATTTAATTTTTTTCGAACATAAGTAAAGGTCAAGCTCATCACTAAACAAGATTTAATGTTCAGGGGATTGGCTTATTTTTTTGTTGAACAAGTCCGAAATTGTTCACAAGCAACTTGATTAACTTATACTTTTCTTATATATTGTGAAACCATGACTAAAATATTTTATCCCTCCACAATTCTATAAATTTTTAGTACAAATAGACTATTTATATCATCAATAATCTATGATGTGGGATGAAAACACTCAAACCACCCAACCCGTCCATGGACGGATATCACCTCGGCAGCCGTCCAGAAGTTATCCTCAGGACGAGGGTAACGAACAAGGACGTCCAGAGGGTGAGCGAAGTTACATCCCTCGTCCGTGGGGTGCGCACAGCCTACCCTGAGAAGACTCGTCCACATGAAGATCCATGGACTAGGATTTTACATTTGGAATCAGCAGGTGGCGCACGACGAAGGAAATTCAGGACGAGGGTACCATACTTGGGAGAATCTCCGAATAAAATGTGACAATCCCTTATCCCACGCATAACGGTCATGTATCCGTTGTGAAATAGAAATGTAACTCCTGGACGGTTATGGTGCGACGTTTCACCTCGAATCCAGGAGAGGTTCCCATCTCAATAACCGTCTATAAGAGCACTATATAAAGGTCGCTCAGACAAGGCCAAGGTATGTTGAGTTTTTACTCCAAAACAGTTGGAATTCGAATAACTTAGAGGAAAAAACTAACTTTGCCATCGGAGGATTTTTGGCCGAGCCCTGGGCCGCCTTTGATACGCTTTTCTTTCTTTTTCGTGCCGTAGAAAGAACCAAGGAGTCCTTTCAAGTCCGAAAGCATCCAGCCTACCGATTTTCTTGGTATCATCGCTGGCGCGTCCGTGGGAAAAGAAGTAAACTTGTTATTCTATCCCAGGACAAAAGGTTGAATGGTTCGAACAAGATCAAGGGCTACCACCCAGGCCACCAGAGAGTAGGGATGCTTCCAGAATCCCCTTCGTGATCGCATCAAGACTCGTAATGCCACCGCCTTCTATGCAGCACATACAATCCATGGCGGCTGCGCTATGGCAGAATCGACTGCGAGAACCAGGAATTGAATAAGGAGATCAACTTCAGGAGGCAGCGTCAAGGACACATTGAGGGAAGGGCCCCAAGTCAGTGAAGGAGGAGGGAGAATGTAGAGTCCGAAGATCAAACAAGGGGTACCGCTTCAAGAAGGGTGCCGCACTTGGAAAAAGAAATGGACCAGATGAGAAAAGCCATGGATGAAATGAGGGAAAACATGAGGCGAGCAAACCCAAGAGATGATAGGGTTCACCGAACGGACTCCCCTTTTGCGCCTCTCCGTCAATATCTACCCTCTCACCCCCGAAGTTCAAAATGCCTTCTCTAGACTCGTACGATGGAAATCGCGACCCCCGCGATCACATTGCAACTTTCAAGACGACCATGCACCCGCAGGGGGTCCCACAAGATCATGTGCAGAGCTTTTCCCACCACACTCAAGGGACCAGCGCGAGTGTGGTTCAAATAAGATTCCCCCAAACTTAGTGGGATCATTTGAAGAACCGAGTAAGCCGTTTGTCAACAACTTCATTGGAGGACAGCTGCCAAGCGATCCTCCTAGCCTACCGACCATAGCAAAAGGGACAACGAGAGTTTGCGATCTTTTATCACCCGGTTTTACAGAGAAGCCTTGACGGTGGACGAGATGGATGACAAGCTATTGCTGGCCGCTTTCCACAATGGGGTCAATTCCGACTCTGTTTATCCATAAGCTCACGAGCAGAACCACGACTATGGCCGAGCTTGTCCATTCGGCCCAGAATTTTATGAATGTTGAAGATGCCATCATAGCCAAGAAAAGAAAGTGCAGCGCTCGAAGGGGGCCACCATCGCTACCAGACCAAGGACCTCGTCCGAAGAAAGTTCGGGTAGACGAGAGAAAAGATAAGGATGGTAAAGAAGGCTGCCTTTCCGCAAGGAATCAGCAATACACGCCCCCGACTATGCCATTAGCAGGTTCTTATGCAGATCAAGGATGATCCGTCCTTGAAGTGGCCGTACAAATTGAAGGGAGACCCCAACAAGCGTAATAGGAGCAAGTACCGCCGTTTTCATAGGGACCATGGGCATGACACGGACGAGTGCTTTGACTTGAAGCAACAGATAGAAAATCTCATTAGACATGGAAATTGAGGAGCTTCCTTGGACGAGACCAGAAAGATGAGAAAATGAAGGCCAAGGTGGAAGAATCATCACGCCCCCACTAGGAGAAATAAGGGTAATTATGGGAGGAAGCTCGGCGGTACAATCGTCCAAATCAAGGAAGACATACCCGAGGGTGGTGCGAACATCCAACCGGACGACCTCCTAGAACCACGGAGGTAGACCAACAAAGCCGTCACTTTCACGTACGAGGAGGCAGGACGAATTCACCACCCACACGATGACGCGATAGTCATTTACACTACTCATCTTCGACTACACGACCAGCAGGGTATTGATTGACAATGGCAGCAGTACATTCTCTACTACCCCGCGTTCCAACAAATGAAGCTAGGACGAGATCGGCTTCGACCAGGAAACTCGCCGTTGCGGATTCTGGAGGAATGAAGGTGCAACCCGTGGGCACCATCACGTTGTGGCCGGCCGGGACGTATCCACAAGCAGAGCAACCGCGGAGGTGAATTTCCTTGTTGTTGATTGTGCATCGTCATACAATGCAATCATTGGGAGGCCAACTTTGAACAGCCTTGGAAGGCGGTAACCTCCACCTACCACCCGTCCGTCAAATTCCCGACCGAGCACCTGAGTAGGACATGTACAAGGAGACCGCCTAGCCGCCGTGGAATGCCACCCAGCCATGCCGGCCATGGACGAGCACATGCAAGCGATGAATATAGAAGGAAGAAGGGTCGGGCCGAGCCCACCGAAGCATTAGAGGACGTCCTTTTGGACGATGACCATCCCGAGAAGTCTACCGCAGTTGGGGCAAGCATGGAAGAGGGCAAAGCACGCTTTGGTTCGATTTCTCGAAGAAAACCTCGATGTCTTTGCATGGAGTCGAGGACATGCCCTGCATTGATCCGAGCGTCATTACCCACAGCCTCGAACGTGTGTCCCTATTCGAAATGAAGGCGTCGAAGAGAAGAGTTTTTGCTCCCGAGCGAGACAATGCCATCAAGGAAGAAGTGCAGAAGTTGGTCGCCGCGAAGTTTATCCGAGAAGTTCATTACCCGCATCTGGCGGCGAACGTAGTCATGGTCAAGAAAGCCAATGGCAAAGTGCTTGATGTGCGTGGACTTCATCGATCTCAACAAAGCTTGCCCCAAGGATAGCTATCCATTGCCGCGCATTGACCAGCTAGTGGACTCGACGGAGTCACGTCGTGATACTTAGCTTCATGGATGCTTTCTCAGTATAACCATTCGATGAATGAAGCGGACCAGGAGAAGACCTCATTCGTCACGAGCCAAGGGTTGTATTGCTACAAGGTTATGCCCTTCGGTTTGAAGAACGCAGGGCGACTTACCAAAGGCTGGTTAACCATATGTTCCGTCCTCAAATCGGGCGAAATGTGGAAGTTTATGTGGACGACATGCCGGTGAAGAGCCAGACGAGGATAAACATCTCGACGACCTTCAAGAGACTTTTGACACGTTGCGACGGTACTACATGAAGTTAAATCCGAGCAAGTGTGCCTTTGGGTTTCATCGGGTAAATTCTTGGGGTTTATGGTGTCGCATAGAGGAATTGAGGCGAACCCGCATAAATCTGTGCGATCAACATGGAGCCACCAAGAAATATCAAGGAAGTCCCGCTCACCGGACGAGTCGCCGCCCTCAACAGTTTGTATCGAAAGCCACCGACAAATGTTTACCTTTCTTTAAAATCCTTAGGAAGGCTTTTGAATGGACTCGGACGAGTGTCGAAGGCCTTCCGGTGACTTGAAGGCGTATCTAATGACAACCCCGTTCGCGAGTCCGTTGCACTGGGAAGAGTTGTACTTGTACTTGGCAAGGTCCCCACACGCAAGAAGCTCGCCGTTGGTCCGAGAAGAGGGAGAGTCCAGAGCCGGTCTATTACACAAGCCACGCGATGAGAGGGGCGGAAGGACTAGACCCGATGATGGAGAAACTAGCCTTCGCATTAGTCACGGCTTCCGTGAAGCCGAGACATTATTTTCAGTGCACACATCATCAACGTCCCGAGACCATCCCATAAAAAGGCGATGAGCAGTTGGAAGCCGCCGGACGGTTAATACAGCTGGGCCGTTGAGCTCAGCCGAGTTCGATGTTAGGTACCTCCCGAGGAGCGCAATAAAAGCGCAAGCATTGGCATTTCATTGCAGACCACCCCGCCAGGACGACTCGAGCAAGGACGAAGGAAATGAAATGTGGGTGGTAAATGTAGACGGATCGTCCACACCGTACTGGTGGAGGGGTTGGAATTGTCGAAGTCCCCCGAGGGTGACAAGCCGGAGTATGCGGTCCGTCCGCAGTATCCAACTACCAACAACGAAGCCGAGTACGAGGCTCTACTCAAGGGGTTGGAATTGGCCAAGTCCTTAGGGGCGGAGTCGTTAGCAATCGTGAGGAGACCTCAACCGGTCATTAACCAAGTAAATGGGATGTGTGATGTCAAAGAAGATCGAATGAAGAAGTACCTTAACAAAGTGAAACGCCTTGCCCGGAAATTTTCAACTATAAGTTTTATTCAACTTCCCAGTGGAGGAGAACGCCGGCGTACGCCTTGGCAAAAGCCGCCTCGGCAGGAGTCATAGACGAGTTTGACGACGTCCCGACATGCCGAGCATAGACATCCCTCGACATACACAGACAGGAGAAGAAGAAAATTGGATGAGTCTAATAATAATCTATCTCAAAAGAGGGAGGCTTCCGAAGACAAGGATGAAGCGAGAAAGTTAAGGGTCGTCGCCAAGTATGTCATCATAAATGAGGTGTTGTACAAGCGAGGCTTTTCTCAACCCTACTTAAGATGCTTGGCTCGACGAGTCAAACTATGTTCGAGGGAAGTTCATGAAGGATCGTGTGGAAATCATTCAGTGGCAAGATCCCTTGTCCATAAGATCGTCCGTGCCCACTTATTGGCCAACAATGCAAAGGGCAGACGCTAAAGCCTATGTCAAGGTATGTGATCAATGCCAGCCGTTATAGCAATGTGCCTGCATACCGTCCGAGTATCAGACTCAAATGACAGCGCCATGGCCCTTCGCACAATGGACCGGATATCCTAGGTCCTTTTCCCATAGGAGTCCAAATGAAGTTTTTGGTGGTAGGAATAGATTACTTTACCAAGCTGGGTAGAAGCCGAGCCTCTTGCGCAATCACCTACCGAACGTGAAAAATTTCGTATGGAAGAACATCCTATGCTCGGAGTACCTGTGGTATTAGTATCTAACAACGGGCGTCAATTTGACAACGCACCCTTCGTGGACTTTTGCAATCATTTTGGCATCAAGAATCACTACTCTTCACCCTCCCATCCACAGTGCAAATGGGCAAGCAGAGTAGCAAACCGATCCCGCCGAAAATCATCAAGACTCCTGCCTTGAGGGGGCAAAAGGGATATGGCTGACGGAAGCTACCGGGTGTTCTTCGGGCCTATAGGACGACCGCACGAACTCCAACAGATGTACCCTCGTTCAAACTAGCTATGGGAGTGAAGCCGTCATACCACGGAGGTCCACATGGCTAGTCACCGAGTGATGGAGTACCAGGAGAAAGACAACGGGGAACAACTTCTTCGCCTCGACCTCGATCTTATCGATGAGGTAAGAATGGATGCGGAACAAAGGACGGCAAGGTACAAAATCTCATGGTCGCATGAGCATGACGCCATGGTGAAGCCCGACGGTTCGGCACGGGGGACCTTGTCCTCAAAAGGGTCTCCTTGGCGACCAGAATCCAGCACATGGAAAACTTGGACCCAATTGGAAGGACCCTACAGTGGTAATTAACCGCAAAAGGCAGGGGTCCTACTACGGAAGCCCCGGACGGGCGGAAGTTAGGGCATCCTTGGAACGTTGAACACCCGCGAAGGTACTATCAAGCTTGATGAGCGGGGACGAGGGAAGTCGTGCAAAATTTCAGCTTGTGATTCGCTTGTTTGCTTCTATTTACTTGTGCTTTTACTACTATTATGGTGTGTTATGAATAAAAGTGCACTAGTTCTTAAACTTCTCGCACTACTTGCATTAGCTTATGAAAGATAATGCTATGTACTTGATATCTTAATAAGGCACTAGCTTATAAGCGCGTGCCAAGTTTGTGAACAATGTTCATGTAATAATATGGTTTGGATTTCTTATGTACTTGAATTCCAGTTTCCTTGATAATATCCACGGACGAGGCAAAAGCCTTAGACAAATAAAATCTCGGGACGAAGGCATTCTCGTCCAAAACTTTCCTTTAAATAAGGATAAGGCAAAGAAAAAAAAAAATGCTAAGGCCTTCTCGTCCAAAACTTTCCTTTAAATAAGGATAGAGTAAAAGAAAAAATGCTAAGGCCTTCTCGTCCAAAACTTTCCTTTAAATAAGGATAAGGCAAAGAAAAAAAAAAGGGCTAAGGCCTTCTCGTCCAAAACTTTCCTTTAAATAAGGATAAGGTAAAGGAAAAAATGCCAAGGCCTTCTCGTCCAGTGCTTTCCTTTAAAAAGGATAAAGCAAGAGAGAAAGGCCAAGGCCCACTCGTCTAAGAAGGAAAAGTAAGACTTAAGATATAACATTCCAGAGACGAACACTCGTCAAGACGAGAAGACATAACATTATAAACTGCTTATGAGAAAGCGAATAAAAATTGCCTAAGGGACGGGCCAAAGTAATGGCCGTCATCATCTAAGTGGGTCGTCCATAGAAAGATTGTAGACGGTCACTCAACACTTAGAGCATAGTTTAAAGGACAATGACATAAATTATAACAAACAAAAAAGATATTCTTTAACTTGAAAAGGGTAGACGGCCACCGTCCAAAAACCCTTATAAAGTAAACAGTAAAAGACATTGCTCATAAGCTCGTCTAGAATACTCTAGACGAGGAAATTGTACTTGAATAACATTTCAGGTTCTCAGATACATTTTAAATAAAATAAAAGAGAAAAGAAGAAAACTAAACAACAATAACTTCTTCAAGGGGAAGGGGCATCAGCATTAGGGTCGTCCTGGCCGGGTCGGTGGAAGTGCCGTCCTCAACGATTGACATCGTCCGAACTCCGTGTGGACGAGAGAACTTGTAGCAGACAGACAAGGTTGAGTTTGATGACGCTAAAGTCAACTCTAGGAAAGCCGTCCATAGCGTCCATCCTAAAGTCCTCAAACCCCGCTGCATAGTTCGTGTCCATCGTGCCGCAAACTCCTTGGACGCCTTGAACTCCTCCACCGCCTCGTCTTTAGCTTTCTTCGTAGTTGGCTCAACTCATCATTTTCCTTTTGAAGAAGTTCAAGACGCCGTCCTTCTTGGCAAGGTCGACTTCAGCTCCTCCACCAAAACCTTGAACTCCTCAACCTCGTCCTTGGCCTTGTTCGCCACCTCTCGCCCACGTCCTGGCGTCGTTTTTGATCTCTTCTATTCTTTTCTCTAGAAGGACCCTCGCCCCGTCTAACCAAAGGCTCGCTCGGACGCAGCGATGAACTTGGACATAGCCTACATAAAAGAAAAGGAAGTTTAGATGATAGAAACAATGTCGGGCAAACATGGGCAAATCAAGACGAGGCAAAGATAATCACCTTGAAGAGATCGTGGACGCCGAATGCTCGAAATCTTTCAAGGACATGTTGTAGCACGGAGCCACGTCCCTCGCCTTCACAAATTTTCTGAAAACGTTCCATGCATCCTCGTTCAATAAAGTTAGTAGAAATCCCTTCGAGGGGCCGGGGACGAGTCAAGGTGGGGACTTGGACGGAGTGGCGCCAGGGGCGTGGACGAGTCAACATCAAGGACCAGACTGCCGGTCGGGAAGTAGGCCTGTGCCTATCTGGGCTGTGCCCGGACGACCCGTACTAGCTTTCTTCCCCCGACGACTTGGCAGGTGCTAGTCAAGTCCACATGCTTGGACAAGCTCTTCCTTTTTCTCGCCAAAACAAGACGAGGTTGGGGTGAGGCTCAGATCTAGCTGCATCGTCGACGACTTCCTTCCCCTTGTTTCCCTTCATGGTTGCCATTCCTAAAAAAAAAAAAAAAAAAAAAAAAAAAAAAAAAAAAAATTTTAAAATAAAAATAAAAAATAAAAAAACAAAATGGAAAAGACATGTCTTAAAGTGCAACACTCACGCTCACGGGTGGTTAGCTCGTGTGCTAAGGCGTCGACGGACGGCTCGTGGCCAAGTCCCCACTTGTGTAGACGCTTAAGGGTCACTAACGAGTGGAAGTCTCGTCTAGATGTAGACGGGCCCGTGGACGCGGTCACGATGGAACTTGCTCAAAGAGGGTCGTCCAACGGCTGGAAAGGGAAGAAAGAAAATAAGGTCAGACCATCGTCCAAACAAAAAGTATAATATAAAAGAAACAAAAAGGAAGAACGTGACATACCTTCTGGACGAAGGTTCCCTATGTCTCCAAAAGATAAGGAGCAAATGAGTCTCTACCAATCTCAACGGGATGCCCCGCCCGTAGAACCGTCAGACGAAGAAACTCCGTCTTCCAGCTTCGTCGACGAGGGTAAAGACTGAACCGCGGAGCTCATTGCCCCCGGCTGTGAATCGATGGAAAGCCTCGAGATTGATTTATCTCTGAGGGTTTATAGCAGACAGAACTCGTCCACGGATAGGACGGTCCCCGTCAAACACCTCCATCCATAAGACTTGCATGGAGACAACCAGTCTCCATGCGTTGGGGTTAAGCCGAACACACTCCCAAGCCCGCCAGTTAGTAATTCCCTAGCAAAGGCATTTAAAGGAAGTCTAAGCCCCCCTGAACAAATAGGCTTCATAAACACCTATTCCAAAACGAGGCCGGCAACACCACTCACCTCGATGCCTAGCCTAGGGTTTAAATCATCAGGAATCTGAAACCAAGTCCTAAGGGAATCTAACCTTCTCTCGTCCGTCCTCGAAGGAACCTCTAGAGCACAACTATATACGGTTTCTTGTTCGTCTAAAGGAGAGGACGGTGGGGAGCTCGTCGAGGTGTCAGCCCGCAGGCCGGCCCCCGTCCTAATACTCTCGAAGAGTTTCTATAGGGACTCCTGTGAACAGCATGTATATTCGCCTGTGTGACCACTACTACTACTGACGTTACTAGAGGTGTCATAACTAGAGCCGTCATGATACTCGTCTATGGCCCTGACCACACTGTCGCTAGACGAGCAGGAGGCCATTGAAAACGTCCTAACACTTAACAAGGAAAACTAAAGTGAGTATAGAAAGATTACCTGGTTCTAGACGAGGGACACTAAGGACGCTGAGGATACTCTTAGACGAAGCGACGACGAGAGGTCAAAGCGGAAAATTTGAAAGTGAGAGGGGCATGAGGGAGAAACCACTATTTATAAGCATAAAAGTCTCGTAACCGCGACGACGGACCTAATCATAAGGTGACACGTGGCGCATGCCTCGGAGGAGTAAACCTTGACTAACCTCCTTTGATGGATGTGTGACACGTGGTGCGTTTTAAAATCTATTGATACAATCGCATAACTCCCGGACGAGGGGCAACCGATGTGGGATGAAAACACTCAAACCACTCCAACCCGTCCATGGACGGATATCACCCTCCGAGCTCGTCCGAGGTTATCCTCAGACGAGGGTAACGAACAAGGACGTCCGTAGGGTGAGCGAAGTTACATCCCTCGTCCGTGGGGTGCGCACAGCCTACCCCTGAGAAGACTCGTCCACATGAAGATCCATGGACTAGGGATTTTACATTTGGAATCGCAGGTGGCGCACGACGAAGGAAATTCAGACGAGGGTACCATACTTGGGAGAATCTCCGAATAAAATGTGACAATCCCTTATCCCACGCATAACGGTCATGTATCCGTTGTGAAATAGAAATGTAACTCCGGACGGTTATGGCGCTACGTTTCAGCTTTAATCCAGGAGAGGTTCCCATCTCAATAACCGTCTATAAGAGCACTATATAAAGGTCGCTTCAGACAAGCCAAGGTATGTTGAGTTTTTACTCCAAAAAGTTGGAATTCGAATAACTTAGAGGAAAAAACTAACTTTGCCATCGGAGGATTTTTGGCCGGCAGCCCCGGTCGCCTTTGATACGCTTTTCTTTCTTTTTCAGGCCGTAGAAAGAACCAGTAGTCCTTTCAAGTCCGAAGCATCCAGCCTACTGATTTTCTTGGTATCATCAATCTACAAATAATAAATTGAATTCATATGAACCTATTATAAAATTTATATAATCCAATTTTAAGTTTATATAAAGATATTTTTAGACAAGTATACATATAAAAATATAATATTACATCTAGTTCAATTGAGCCCTCATATTTACAAGTTTGTTCAAGAATGTATTATTATATTTGAACTTATCTTGTTTAATAATTGAGTTTAAATTTAAGGCTTGAACTTGACTTGTTTTATAAACAAATGAACATAAACAAGTTTTTTCTCAAATCGAGCTTAAACTATTCATAAACAGATTGGTTTATTTACAGTCCTATATACACAATTCCATATCAAAAGGATGTCCCCTTCCCTCTTGTCTTGTGCAAAGTTATTTCCAAAACAAAATGGCTAAGAAAAAGGTTTCTTTGACCCCAAAGAGAGAGTGTGTGTCAGTGTGCTTATTAGTTGTCCATTCTTTGAGAGGCCATATCCAATGAAATGGGTGGGTCCGTAAATGAGCCACTAGCTATTCGTTAGCGGCCTCCGTGAAATGAGTCCCATCCCAATTAACCCGAATCGATGGGTCTTTGCATGAATTTGAAATCACAATCTCTTTGCCACCTATTGTCTTCTTGAACCCACAATAGTACTTTTGGTTGTAATTGTATTTCCCACCATGGCCACAACATGCAATAAAAGGCTTCTCGAATCCTTCAAATTCAACAAGGAAAAAAAAAATCATATACAATTCATTAAGGAAAAAAAATTCTCCAAAAGATAGATTTTGGAGGAAAAATTTCTTAAACTCATTACATTAAAATTGATAAAAAAAAAAAAAGTTATAACCATAAACTATTTTATAATGTTTTTTAAAAACTATTTATAGGACAAATTCTTACTGGTTCTTCCATTAAAAAAAAAATTATTGGTTCTATTCTAAACCCACTACTAACATCATTTTTTTACTCATTAATAACTACTTGCTATATCAACTGTTTATTAAAAAAACAAAAAACTTGTAAAATAATTTGTGATTTTAACATTTTTCTTAGTAAAATTATCTACATGTATTTTTAGTCACATTACTTATATAATAAATTATATAATTTGTTTAGATAATAAATAAAAATAATTTTATGAATCGTGACGTTAACTTTGTCTATTAGCCTTATAAAAAAAAAAAAAAAACCTTTGTCCATTAGCCCAGGAAGTAGTTATTTATCAAATCAAATCCACTAGTGTAAAAAGGATGCGAGGAAGTACCATATTTTTTGGCTTGGGTAATGAGGGTGTACTTCACTGCGTAGATATCAACATAGGTGATTCTTGCCTCTGGAAGATCCTTCCTGAGCTGGGCTAGGGCTTCTTTTAATCTGAGATTGAAATATTGGGCCACCTCATTGAATGGGCTGGCGCAGCCATATTTATCTATTTGGGCCGCTGTAATAAGAAATCGGTCCATAACATATGGAAGGCAGCCGACTGGGCCGGTGTTGACTGTTGTGTACCCAAAATATTCTTCCACCTACACCATATATTTTCTGCATGTGACTTGTAAGCCATTCTCACACTTGAATAAAAAAAAAAATTGAAGTAATTGTTGTGAATTTGTATTACCTTAATGATATCTGAGAACTGGTCCAATACATCAGGAACATATGCCTTAACTTGTTCAGTGGTCATGTTGAGTTTGTAACCAGCAGTAAGATCATTTTGGCCAATGTCAAATGTGTACAGAGCTTGAGAAAAATAATTCCCCTTGGGTAACAATTTCTCAAAGACCCCTCCCGTGCCAGATTTTTTGAAACAATATTCACATTTCATTTTCAACACATGATAATCAAAATTTTTGCACAAAAATGATACGGGTTGGGCTTGTGTCCAATAGCTAATTTCACCGGACACGCTAGGATATGAACACGTGTCCAAAACTAAACACATGTTCGCATCTCAATATATTCAGAGGAACTGGCCACAGGACACAAGCCTCACCCAAATGATATGTCTAAGAAAAGAAACATGGGAGTCACCTAGTTTTTTCAATATTTGGGATCTTTTATGAAAATTTGAGAATTGGACAAACTGCACATCCAATGAAATTGGATTATTTCCACCCTGTGCAACAGTTGTGTTCGAAGGTCTGATTGATGATCCAATGGTTGCAAAATTGGCTCCGTGGCTAAAGTTTGAACCCACAGAGTCCAGAAAAGCACTAAGATATGGTAACCCAAAGCTTTCCGCTGAAAATCAACAAAGAGTTTTTCTTGTACCATTAGAACTAGCATGCTACACTTAGTCCTCTAAATCAAGCATACTTATGACTTCCATCTTAATTTCTTAACCCAAAAAGAAAGGAGAAAATGAAAATACCAATAGTTTTTTTTTTTTTTTTTTGGTTGGGAGAGTAGAGTTCAAAGATTGATAACAAACAAAGAAATGTAAAAAAATTTAGCATATCTTGGTATATCATACGGTAGGGGGAAAACAAAAAATCTTACTACCAATAAATAAGTATAAGATACTTTGTACTCATTCTTGAACACTTAGATTAAGATATTAGTAGATATTGTGATTCATTTCTTGAAGTTCAATGATAGAACTTTTTGTTTCTTAATTCATTTCTTGAAGTTGAATGATAGAGATTATGAGATTATAATCTTATATCGTGTATTTTCTACACATATAGATATGCTAACACTAATGTATTTGGCTATTTTCTACATAATATTAATGGATATGTGCTTCCACAAAATGAAAAAAAAAAAAAAAAAATCGGAGATTTAATTAAGAGCAATGGAAGTACCTATGAAATCAATTATAAGGCGCCCATCAGAAGCCCGTCCAGATGGGGTGTGAAAATATGTTTCTCCATTGGGCGGTGGAACTTGTCCTAATAATGCTGAGTAACCACCGGTGTCTGCATTTGAGGCACCAAAGTTGAATATAGCTGGAAAACTGCATTTGGTTGTGATGGTAGGATTTGGTAGTAATGCCAATGAAATCATCAGGCCAAGGATAGCATATAAGGCGTGAGACTTCATGCCCATGAGAGACACAGAGATCAACTTTTTTTTTTTTTGGACTCAAAGAGATCAAGCATAGAGACAAAGAGAATATGGTATGACTAATGTCTATTTGTCTCCATCTAAAAACATGGCATTGACCTGTTCCTATGATGGTTTTAAAAATCGTACAGTAAAAAATTTGCTTTTGTTCCTAGTTTTTCTCTGTTTTTATCGGTTTTGAGGATTTTTATTGGACTGAATCAGTACCCGATTCCCAGTTTAACTAGTTGAACTGGCTAGTCCAATCCAATTTTTAAAAATATGGTTCCTATTATTATAATTTGGTCTTTATTTAGCAAAAAGACTCTGCTTTTGTAAAAATTACCGGCAATTATATAATTTTTTTTCCTATGTATATCAGTATATCTTATCTAAGTCTATATATCATATATCATATATCATATCATATACTATATAATAAAAATTAGGCTTAGAAGCTATAGTTGCACTAAGTAGTTTCACCAAAATGTAGAAATTTTTTTTAACTTTTTAGATTTTAAGAAAAAATATATATAATTTTTCTTCTTCTATAATTTCTAAGTTGATAAAAATCTTAATTTGATTACAATCCAAATTCTTCATCTAATCCATTTAATCCTTATTTTTTACCTTGATCTCTATCTTTAATTATCATCGTACAAAAAAATCACTTTGTTTTAGTTTCTAATATTTAGATTTGCATGTCTTAGTGCATTGTCATTTCTTTTTAGAATTTTAGGTAGATTTATACTAAACATAAAGGTATGGTGTTTCATAATAACTCCTAATAGAATTAATTAAAATTCTAATCAATAGCAACCTGAATTATTTATAAATCCTAACCCATGCGTCATGTTGATTAGGTTTTGTGCATATAATAAATTTCATGTAGTTTGAAATACTCTCTATGGCTTAACTTTCAAATTTGTTTATAAGAAGTTATTGCTATTTTGAGATCTTCATTCTTCTTCTTTTTTAGGTATTTTAGTTTATTTCATGCTTTGTGAATTAAGCTGCACGAGAGTAATATATATATTACATATGATTTAGTTCCAAATCTTTTTTTATTCATTTTGCTCATCATTTATTTTATTGATTCTTATAAATATTTAATTTTGCATAAAGATTCGTAAAGGGTTCTATGAAGCCAAACATGTGGAGTCATGAAGTTTCTAAAAAAAAGTTATGAAGTCATAAATGGTGTTCGTATAAGTGACTTAATTATAGTTATAAATTAATGTGGTTTTATTCGTATGGTTCATTAATTATGATTTATTTATATATAATTTTTTAATTAAGCTGTGCATCGCCTGGCTTTAATACTAGTTTTTATATAAAACTAACTTGTAACCCCATACATATGCATGGATACACTTGAAGATATACAATAAAATGCATAATATAATTCATATATATATATAATTTAAATACTATTGATAGTCATTTTTATATATTTTTTTAAATCTTTAAAAATTTTCTAGTATATTATTAAGTATAAAATATAAATTGTACATTTTTTTATAAAATTATTGTGAAGCACTTTTTATTTTTATGATTCATTTATTCTAAAGCCTTTGGTTTTTGTACTTAATAACTCACTTGCATGAATATTTATGATGTGGTCCCATATTTGATTTTAAAATTAAGAAATAAAACCCTTTAAGAATAAATAATTTAGGACATATGGTGCAAAATTGGAACTCTAATTTGGAATTTTAATTTGAGTTTCTCTCAGTTTTACCTATTATTATTATTATTATTATTATTATTATTATTAGATAAAGGGATATGCTAACGAATACTCTTAGGAAAAACGTTAATAATCCATTTAAAGAAAAATTTTATAGGAAAAGAAAAACAAAGTAATTAATGTTTTGACAACTTTTTTCATTTCCCATAAAAATGGTATCAAAACTTTTTTAAAATAGATTGTCAACCAGTGCCCTAAGGGCACCTGTTAGCATGACCCATAAATAAAAGTTAGTTTTTAGAAGCTGTTATACCAATTGGATATCCTACCTGATTGCCAGGTGTAATGTTAATTATCAACTAATTTAGTAATTTGTTCTTATCAAATTTTATTTTTAATTAATCCTACCTGTTAATATTAATGTTTTTAATCATATTTTTATTATCAACTAATTTATTCTCATCAAATTTTATTTTTAATTCTTCGTTCTTATCAGCTTTTGTTTTTAACTGTTCGTTCCTATCAGATTTTACCTTGACAGTTTGGTTAAGGCTATGAAAAAAAAAATTTCAATTACTTTTTTTAGTAGTTATTCTTGAGAGTATACTGTCAATGATAAAATTAAGGGTAATGCTTTTTACATACACTACCCATTAATTGAAACCAAATTTTCAACACATGATTTTAGTTTAAAAAAAAAATGAGTGTGACCACACACATCTTTGATACGATGATCACTCCAAAAGTATAAGTGCTTGTAAGATATGAGATGCAAGGTTAGAGGTTCAAGTTTCTAGAAGAAAACTTCACATACATATACACTTAGATTAAACAAACAGAGTATGTATAACGATTTTTATCCTAAAATCAAATGTGAGTTCTAATTGGTTTAATTGTTAAAGTCTCTTGTTTTAAAAGATTTCATTATGAAATGGGAAATTAAAAAAGAGCTATGGGTTGTCATTGTGATTTAAAAAACTAAATTGTTGGTTGAAGTGTTAAACTCACACACTACTTCATCAATTTGCACATGGACAAGCCATGCAAGGCTGCCATGGCTCATTCACTATACATGATTCACATGATGTCCATAGCTGATAGCACACACATGGCCTGCAATTTGCGCAGCCATGACCACAGATCCATCACCTTCACAAAACCCATTGTCACGTTGTTACTTAGGCAACAGGAGTATGCAAGGTCCACAACAAGGTAGCATAGACTGTTATTGCCTCAAAGCACTGATCCCATGGCATGCAAGGTGCCACCACGTGAAGCAGCTTCAAGCATCAATGTCTAACACTTTAGCTAGATACCAAATATCCAACTAATAGTGACTCATAAATTTAGGAGGATTATGGTCAAATTTGTTATTTGATGGTCATTTACATTTGCTACCTTAAATTTTGACTAAATTACAAATTGCATGGTCTAATTATGACGTACTTTCAATTGATTTTCATTTTTAAATTTTGGCATTTTAACTTTATTATTCGGTGTAATTTTGTCCAATTTCATTGTTAATTTTATTATTTTAATATAGGCATAGTAATTTGTGTTAGTAGATTTTGTACATGTCATATTATGTCAAAAATATTCAAATACATAATTTAACTCTAACTCAACACATTTAATACCCTTGTCAAAAGTCAAAAGTCAAAAACCATCAACCCTGAACACAATTCGTTCAGTAAGCGGGTGACATGTTATGAGTCATTTTAATATGTTTGATACACTATTTAAGAAAAACAAAATAAAAAAATAAGAGTTTTTTTTTTTTTTTTAATCTTGAAAAAAAGGTTAAGAACTTTAGAGCTTAATAAAGAGTTTATCAATATATAAAAATCACCTATACTTTTTTCATGTGAATTGAGTCGTTTCAAGGGTTTTTTTTTAAAAAAAAAATAATATAGGATGTCATTTCAAGTTAATTGGGGATGAAGCAATTTATCATTGAATTTGAAAATTAAAATGGTTAAAAATAGCCTTCCATTTAGAACCCTCTCTTGTGATTTTTTTCAAAATAACAACATTTTTAAAACAATGTCGTAACTTAGTATCGTTTTCAAACTATTTAGGAAACTAACATCTCGAGTCTTTCAAACTCGAATTCACTTTCCATGTTCTTTTTCCTTTTTCATTCTCCTTTGTTCTTCATTCTCCGAAGGCTAGACCCTTTCTCTAGATCAAATCAAGAGCAAACCCACAAAGACCCACGGCAGAACCCTTTCTCCAGACCCAAATCAAGAACAACCTCAGGAACCTAGGAATAAACCCACAAACACCCACGGCAGAAGAAGAAGAAGAAGAAGAACACCTACCTTAGGAACAAACCCATAAACACCCACCCATGGCAGAAACCACACCCACTTTAGGAACAAACCTACAAATCACAAAAATGGTTTTGGTTAGGGTTGAGAGAGATGAGCTAGAGATTGGACCACTGCTTGAAGAGGGTAAAAATAATAGATGACGGGTACATTTAAACGAACGTGATGGTATTAGATTGGTAGGCTGATAGTGGACTGGTTAAGGGTGCACGGATACACAGTGGACGGATCTGAGGGCCACGTGGTATTCATTTGGTTTGACAAATCTCCAAGGACTCGTAAATGGAAACAACTTGCGTCTCACGATTAACTCTAAGAGTCCTAATATGAATAGAATTCCAATCAAGAAAGCTTCCGCAATATACGCCATTAATGATGATCTTCCCTACAAGGAAAAGAACTCTAGGAAATAAGCAAAATCCAAGAGGTTCTTTCCTAGAAAGAAAGAACTTCTTGGCCAAGGCATGAATGTCAACCCTACACTACTATAAATACCCCCAAAACCCTCACAAATCAAGATACGCATAATTCATCCCAACTCTAACACTCTAGAGTTGTGTAAAGTTCTAACTTGAACTTCGGAGGGTATTTGGCCGACACCACACCGGTGCTCTCTGTTAGGTTATCTCTTTTTGTTGTGCAGGCATTTTTTTGAGCTCGTGAGGACCGTGTGACTAACTGGTGGTTTTTCGTCATCATCAGTTAGCGCCGTCTATAGGAAATCGTTAGATCATTGAAATAAGCCATATGTACCGCTTCCCGGACAAAAGTTGCATGGTACTCACTCATTCGATGGCAACAACCAACAATAATCAGGGTGACAAACCGCACACCATGGCCTTGGAAAGACAAGTTCAAACCCTCGCAGCAGCGGTGGAGCGCCTCACCAAGCAAAATCATGATCTGGAGGAGCAGTTGCGGCAAAAGAATGCAGGCCTTAGTACACAGGAGGAAGACCAAGAAGGAACAAGCACTGAGAGAAGGAACTAGGAGGGGCCGGAGGGCAGCAATGCTCCGAGCAGACTGGAACGGCAGGATACAAGCCGACCATCTGTCACTGATATTGTCCCACCTCACATAGTCGCTAAGATGCAAATCATGAGGGAGCGGATGGACTTTATGATGAACGCCCTCAGAGGACAGGTGTCTAGTGATCTTGATGACTTGGTCATGAGAACTGATTCGCCATTCACAGCGTTCATCAGTTCATGCCCCCTTCCCGCGAAATTTTGTATGCCGTAGGTGGAAAGCTATGACGGGTCCAAAGACCCCTTAGACTACTTGGAGTCTTTCAAGACCATCATGCACCTTCAAGGAGTGCCGGACGAGATTATGTGCCGAGCCTTTCCCACCACGTTGAAAGGGCCTACAAGGATCTGGTTTAGCAGACTGACGCCCAACTCCATTGGCACTTTCAAGGAGTTGAGTGCCCAATTCGCTTCACACTTTATCGGGGGTCACATGTATAAGAAATCCACGGCATGCTTGATGAACATTAGGCAATGGGAAGACAAGACGCTAAGATCTTACATAGCTCGCTTTAACAAGGAGACCCTCTCAATCGACGAAGCGGACGGC
Source organism: Castanea sativa (assembly GCF_040712315.1). Lineage (NCBI taxonomy): Eukaryota > Viridiplantae > Streptophyta > Magnoliopsida > Fagales > Fagaceae > Castanea > Castanea sativa. The sequence continues at coordinate 45,318,182 of NC_134015.1, read as the reverse complement.
AAAAGACTCGTGGAGGTATTCACCAATGGGTTACGGAAGGGTAAGTTCCTATTTTCTCTATACAAGAATGACCCAAAAACTATGTCAGAAGTGCTCTACAGGGCGACCAAGTACATGAACGTGGAAGACGCACTACTAGCCTGAGAAGAGAAGCCCAGGAAAAGGGAAATACAAGAAGATGTATGGCCAGACAGAGGACGGAAGATGGCTAAGACCATTGAACGGTGGGAGGACAGACGCTCCAAGCCACCCGCGGGGAAATTCATAAGCTTCACCCCGCTGACAGCTCCGGTTGACCAAGTGCGGATGCAAATTAAGGATGATGGAGTCCTAACTTTTCCCGGCAAGCTGAAAGGAGATCCTAACAAAAGGTCAAGGGACAAATATTTCCGTTTCCATCGTGATTACAGCCATGACACGGCTAATTGCTACGACTTAAAGCAACAGATTGAAGCTCTTATCAAGCAAGTAAAGCTGCAAAGATTCGTTAGCAAAGAAAAGACGGATCCACCGCAGGACCAAGCTCCTCGACAGGAGAACGAGTGCCCCAGACCACTGATAGAAGACATAAGAATGATTGTAGGGGGTACTACGATTGCAGGGTTGTCCAAAAAGGCCTGTAAAACATATCTAAGGATGGTTCAGAGGGTCCAACTGATGGGTTCTGTACTGAAGATGACGCGAATTGATAACCCTATCATCGAGTTTTCGGAAAAGGATGCACGACGTCTTCACCACCCGCATGATGACGCACTTGTCATCTATATATGAGCGGGAGGCTACAATATGCACTGGGTTTTGGTTGACAACGGAAGCTTGGTTGACATCCTCTACTACCCCGCATTCTAGCAGATAGGGATTGGTAGAGAGAGACTGGTTCCGACGAACGCCCCACTCGTCGACTTTGGAGGGACAAGGGTTTACCCCCTTGGTGCGGTCACATTGTCTCTGATGGTGGGCGATTACCCCTAACAAATCACTAAAGGCGTGGCGTTTCTCGTAGTTGATTGCTCGTTTGCCTACAATACCATCCTCTGACGACCCACCCTCAATTTATGGAAGGCTATGACTTCGACCTACCATTTAATGATCAAATTCCCTACCGAGTATAGGGTCGGAGAGCTGCGTAGAAATCAAGTGGCCGCATGCGAATGCTACATAGCTATGATGGAGATGGACGACCACCTCCAAGCCATGAATATAGAAGAATAGAGGACGGTAGCAGAACTAGTGGAAGAATTGGAAGAAGTACCCCTCGATGATTCTAGGCCCGAGCAGGCCACGCGAATAGGTACTTTGGCCAGCCAATTAGTACGGCAAGCACTCGCAACATTCCTAAGGAGAAACCAAGATGTATTCGCTTGGAGTCATGAGGACATGCCGGGAATCGATCCGTCGATCATAGTCCATAGGTTGAATGTATCGCCCTCATTCTTTCCCGTCCGACAAAAAAAACGAGTGTTCGCCACAGAGCGAGACAAAGCCATAGTCGAGGAAGTGCAGAATTACAGGAAGCAGACTTCATACGTGAAGTATACTATCCAGACTGGTTGGCAAACGTGATGATGGTTAAGAAGGCCAATGGAAAGTGGAGGATGTGTGATTTCACGGATCTAAATAGGGCCTGCCCTAAGGACAGTTACCCGCTCCCACGTATTGATACCCTGGTAGACTCAACTGCAAGACATCAACTGTTAAGCTTCATGGACGCATTCTTCGCCTACAACCAGATCAAATTGGGTGAAGCCGACCAGGAGAAGACGTCGTTTGTTATGAGCCAAGGGCTCTTCTGCTACAAAGTAATGCCCTTCGGACTCAAGAATGTAGGAGCCACGTATCAGAGGTTGATGAACAGGATGTTCACACACCAGATTGGAAGGAATGTGCAAGTTTACGTAGACGACATGCTGGTGAAAAGCATACAGGAGGCCGACCACTTGAGTGACCTCCAGGAGACCTTCGATACCCTTCGGTCTTACAACATGAAATTTAATCCGAACAAATGTGTGTTCGGGGTAATTGCAGGAAAGTTTTTGGGATTCATGGTATCCCAAAGGGGTATCGAGGCCCATCTAGAGAAAGTAAAGGCGATAATGGAATTGGCTCCACCAAAGATGGTAAAAGAAGTACAAAGCTTGAATGGCAAAATAGCAGCTCTAAACAGGTTCGTCTCAAGGGCGACGGATAAGTGTCTCCCTTTCTTTCGCATGCTGAGGAGATCGTTTGAATGGACAAACGAATGCCAGCAGGCGTTTGAAAATTTGAAGGCGTATCTCTCTTCTCCGCCATTACTCAGCCCGTCCAAGCTAGGGGAAGAGCTGTTTCTATACCTGGCCGTCTCCCCAGCGGCCGTCAGTACGGCTCTTATCAGAGAAGAAGATAAGGTGCAAAGGCTCGTATATTTTACAAGCTGAGTGCTCAGAAGAGCAGAAGAAAGGTACCCTCAGATGGAAAAGCTAGCCTTCACATTAGTGACTGCGGCACGAAAAATCAAGCCATATTTACAAGCACATACCATAATTGTCCTGACAGATAAACCCTTGCGAAGAGCTATGAGTAGCCCTGAAGCTGTAGGACAGATGGCATTATGGGCGGTCGAGCTGAGTGAGTTCGACATACAGTACCGACCATGCACTGCTATGAAGGGACAGGTAGTAGCTGACTTCATCGCTGAGTTCACTCTCATGGAAGACCAAGGGCAGAGGAAGTTCCCCAATGGAGCATCCACACAGATAGATCCTTCAATAGACATGCAGGTGGGGCCAGCGTGGTACTCCACACTCCAGAAGGAGATAAGATCGAGTGCATGAACCGTTTGGGCTTTTCCATAACCAATAATGAAGCAGAATATGAAGCCTTGATAGCAGGACTGGACCTCGCAATAGCAGTAGGAGCTAAGAGTGTGATTGTACACTCCGATTCCCAAATCGTAACCAGTCATGTTAATGGCAGTTATGAGTGCAAGAATAAACGAATGAAGAGGTATCTTAAGGAAGTGAAGGGTCGAGTTAGTAAACTCCAAATGAAATTGGTTCAAATCCCAAGGGAGGAGAACCAATGTGCCGACTACCTTGCTAAAGCAGCTTCAGCAGAACCTATGTTAGTCCCCGATTAGGTATTATCATTCGTTCAACTCTCATCACTAATAGACAATACCAACGTGCATGAGATAAGCGATGAACACTATTGGATGACTCCAATAGCAGCCTACCTGAAGACCGGTGAGCTACCAGATGACAAGGAGGCCGCGAGGAAGTTGAAGGTTAAAGCGGCCCGTTTCATTTTAATAAAGACGTCCTATACAAGAGGGGTTTCTCCTAACCATACCTGAGGTGCCTCCCCCTTGAAGAAGCAAACTACGTTATAAGAGAGGGCCATGAAGGAATCTATGGAAATCACTCTGGATCGCGGTCTTTGGTGCATAAGCTAATTTGGGCAAGATATTACTGGCCAACCATGCAAAAGGATGCCGACGCATATGTCAGAGCCTGTGACAAGTGCCAGAGGTTTGGCAATCTAATAAGGCAACCAACAGAAGAGCTCACCCCTATGACGGCTCCATAGCCGTTTGTATAATGGGGGTTAGATATCATGGGTCCCTTCCTAACAGCGATAAGACAGCTGGAGTTCCTAGTGGTCAACATTGACTACTTCACCAAATGGGTGGAAGCGGAAGCTTTGGCCACTATCACGAAAAGGAATATACGAAGTTTCGTATGGAGGAACATCATTTGTAGGTATGGTATACCTAGGGTTCTTGTCTCAGACAACGGGAAGCAGTTCGACAACGATGCATTTAGAGACTTTTTTTCACAACTAGGAATCAGGAACCATTACTCGTCACCCGCCCACTCGCAAGCCAATGGATAGGTTGAAGTCACGAACCAATCCTTGCTCAAAATCATCAAGACTCGGCTCGAAGGAACAAAAGGCATATGGCCAGATGAATTACCGAGTGTTTTATGGGCATACAAGACAACGGCAAGGACACCAACAGGAGATACACCATTTCAGTTGGCATACAGTAGCGAAGCAGTCATCCTAGCAAAAGTGGGGTTTACAAGCTACCAGGTAGGGAACCACGACGAGAGCAAGAACAATGAAGCGATTCGCTTACAGCTTAATTTGGTGGAGGAAGTTAGGGCAACAGCCGAGCAAAAATTAGCGTGGTACCAGAACCTCATGGCGAAGCATTACAACTCCAAAGTCAGGCACAGGGACTTCCAAGTGGGAGATCTTGTCTTAAGGAAGGTAACCGACGCTACAAAAGACACCTCTCAGGGAAAGTTAGGACCGAATTGGGAAGGACCGTACAGGATCACGTTATGGCATAGGAAGGGAACATACTACCTGGAGACGCTGGAAGGGAAAAAGTTGCATCACCCATGGAACATAGAGCACCTGAAGAAGTACTACCAGTAGGTGGTGACAAAGACGACAATAATATCACGCTCCTCAATCCCAGTTTATTTCTTTTTTAGTTAATTTTTTTATTTTAGTTGAAGCTTTCACTTATAGTCCTTTTAAGCCCAACGGGCAAGTTTTTGTTTTATGGAACAATTTTAAATACATGTTTACCACAATAAGAGAAGTCATTCAGAAATATCATGTGTTATCTACGTTTATATGCCTTCATCATCCAAAAAGTTGATGGTAATAAAATCCTAAAGTGAACGGCTTCAACAATGTGTTGAGCTATAAGGCTACAAGTCCACGAAAACGCATGTCCAAAAAATGGACAAAGACAAAGACAGGATAGACGGAGAGGACGATGGGATAAGCCCACATAGTGGACGGTTTCATCCAACGAGACGACAATTAGGTGACGGGTCCATAAGATGGGCTCAACCACCATGTAAAATAAAAGTCCATAACTGGACAGGTTAAAATAGTTATATTGGGACTACAATTCCACAAGTGGACGGATTTATAAAACCACATGACGGATTCACCAAAAAGATGAATTGCAATTCCACTGTTGGGAAATTTAGACCCCGGTTGATAGAATTAACAAGTTTTAAACTCAAGTTGTTAATTAGATTTATTATGAATAAAACTTGTTAAAAAAAAAATCAATCATGTCAAAATCATATGCAACAAAAAAGTAAATAAGACAAGATATGATGACCCAGGAAAACCAATGAAACAAACCAATTTCACAGTAAAAAAACCTGGGAGGAAACCTTACCGAAAAACAATTCACTATAGTAAAGAGAAGTTTCAGATCTAGTACAAAACTTTTGTCCCTAGACTTTACAATCCCCGTAGATGAACTTACAGTGGAAACCTTCTACTGCTTTAGAACCTCTGAACTCTTCAATATATGAACGCCACCCTTTGATGCACGGATCCCAGTATGTAACTAACTCCTTTGCACGAATCCCAGTACATGACTCACTCACCAACTTGAGGAAGAAGAATGTTGGCTACAAAGTTCTTCACTTCATCAACAATGAAGATCAAGAAGCACTTGGTTACAAAACCCTAAGGCGCAAAGACGCAATAGCTTCTTTCAGAGAGAATAAGGCTTCAGCCACTTTTTGCATGTGTTCTCCTTATTTTCTCTTATGTGACAGCCTCTAAAATAAGCCTTATATATGTTTAGGGTTGTGAGAAAAGAAACCCTACACAAATACATAAGCTTGGGCCGAAAATCAGATATGAAAATTCTGATTTCCGTAACCTTGATAGATACCTCGATAGATAGTATCTGTCGAGCCTCATTAAACCTTGATAGATAGTTATCTGTCGAGCAACTGTCGAGCTATTTGTCTAGCTTTAGTGAAAAGCTTTTCTTCACTTGTTTCTTGGTCCAATCTTCATGGCTTTAATACTAGACTTGAACAACATGTTTCTTGAAGTATTAAACACATCCTAGATCTACCCAAATACAAGTAAAGTGCGTTTTGTCAAAGGATTAGCCAACTACATAAAATATGTCCTTAACATCCATAAGTAGATGGGTTTGTAAGACCACATGACAGATTCACCAAAAGGATGAATCACAATTCCACAAGACAGATTCTAGCAGCATGATAAAAACACAAGTCTATAGGACGGTTTGACAAAGACAATATATCCTAAATTAAGGGATACACCTTAGATTAAAACAGATCTATCCAAACATAAGTGTAGACGGATTAAAAATTAAGCAATTGAACATCACTAAAGACCCATAAAGGGAAATGTCTATGTACAAAAAACAACAGTCAAATTAAAATTTAGACTGTTCTTCAAATCCTTACAGTTGCACCAAAAAAAAAAAAAAAAAAACTACTGTTACGGAGGAATACTTCCAATCTTCTCTTCATTAGGTTGACGGGCGCCACCCTTGACGGGCTTGGCTTGGCTTTTAATGGGAGCTGGGTCTCCATCTACAGGAGGGTCATTAACGGCAAACAAATCATCCGTACTCTCAGAATGGACGGATTGGACTAGAGTCTGCGCCTGAACATCAATAGTGACATAGGACACGTCCAGGTCTAGGTATGAAGTCTTAACCTGATGGAGGGCATCGTCAAAACCTTCAACAAATGAGCTAACAAGCTCTGCCAGAAGGGCGTCGAAGTCACGGTACTCATTGTATTGCCTCCTCCTTAGCTTGACGAAGCTAATCCTTGGTGTCCATGATTTCTTTTTCCTTATCTTTTAGGATTTGCATCAATTTCTCCGTCTGCTTTTCAAGCTCCCCCCTGAATTGCTTTGAGCAGGCAAACTTTTTCTCCATACCCATCTTCCAGGCCCTTAGTTCGTTCGTCCTTCGTCAAGTTAGCCTTTTTCCTAAGACTGTCCAAGGCCGTCTCATGGTTCAAGCAATAGCCCATCAGTCATTTCATCATCAACATCGCCTAGAAGCAAGGAAGTTAGAAATAAGGTAAAAAAAAGAAAGAAAAAAAAAGAAGAAGAAAGAAGACAGATATGTGTTACCTGAGCAATGGTAAAAAGACCCGTCGCTCCCATCGCCTCGGTAGCATGGTTGCCAAGATCCTCATAGTCGTCGGTTGTAATGTTAGACGAGGGCTTCTCCAATGCATACTCCAAATCCTCACGAAGGAGGACAAGTGGCTTCTCACTGATAATGGCAGGACCCTTCATGAAGCCTTTGCCTTTTCTTAGCCTGAAGGGAGTGACTGTTCTCTTAGCTTCAACTTCAAGCCCTACAACGGGCTCAGGGGTGATTTTAGGTCTCTTTGGAGGACGGTCGGATTTCTCCAGCTGCTTCCTTTTAGAAGACGGAACAGTTGAACTCATCCCCTTGGAGGGTTGGCCACCATCCTGTTTCTTTTTGGCGGCTTGCTGTTTGATGAAGGCCCTTCTTTTGGAGTCGTCCATTTCTGCAAAAAAGTGGACGGACATACAGCCTTGCATAAGAAATTAAAAAAAAAAAAAAAAAAGAGAAAGAGAAGAAATAAAATTAAAAGAATTAGACAACGGACTTATGCTTGCAAACTTGAGCGTCGTAGCGACGGGCAGCTATAGAGGGTTTAGGATCGTCACAATACCAAAAGAGTGTGTCTAGGGTGACCAACTTAGCCCACGTCCTCACTTCTAGCTTGGTCTTGTTAAAGATTTTCTCTAGGAAGCTCCAGTGCTCAAGTGAGACATGTGGACGGTCCCGAGCTGCCAAAGAAGATGGTTGGAATAAAGACATGAATATATACAGATGCAAAACTGGACGAGTGCATACCAGACGGGGGCATTATTCCCCATGTTGTGTCAACGGGCATATACTTGTTATCACCTGGACGACACATCCACTCATTCCCTTCCATAAAAAAATACCGACTCTTCCAATTCCTATTAGGGTTGGGGGTATCACGCACGAGCCTCAACAACGAGCTCCTAGGCATAAAGCTATACATACCCCTTGATTATGTAATCTCAGTGGGACGGTAGCAGTGAAAGAATTCCTCCACCGTCAACCTTCGTGCTTCGTCAGACATGACCCCGTACAAGACCTCCACGCCAAGAAAGACTCTCCAGGCGTTTGAGGAGATTTGTGTGACGGCCAAACCTAGATATTGGAAGAGGCGACGGTGGAGTGAACTTTAGGGAAATCTGAGCCCTGCCTTTAGCATCTGCTCATAAACCCCGACGCCTTCAACACCCTTATAGTAACATTTCTCTGACTTATGGGGTAGATAGAGAGAAATGTTGTCAGGTATTTGGTACTCAGCCCTAAGTGTTTTGAAGTGAGATTCTTTGACCGTGGACCTAAAATCATTAACCGTCCACAAGGGTAGTATTATGAACTCCCTAAATCCGTCAGGGCCAATGACAAATTGGATTGGGGGATCAATGCCGTCAAGGCCGTCACTAGAAACATCCTCTGGCCTATCCGTCTCCAAACCCTCATCATCTAAGGAAGGAGAAGTAGCGGACGGATTCCTCTCTTCACTTGAAGTGTCAGGGTCTTTCTGGCCTAACTGGAACCCTTTATCTTAGCCTGCCCCGTCGCAGATAACGAATGGTTACTTGATGCACTAGACATCTGTCACCTACATGTGACGGTAAACCCTAAGACACTGACATATCTAAAATAGATGACGATAGTACAAAAATTTAAAAGGAAAAAAAGTTATTCAATGAAAGGAGAGGAGTACATACCGGTCGAAATAGAAAAGCACAGGGGGATAGATGATAGATGAACTATCTGAACGGTATGATTGTCTGACAAGGGCGACGGTGGCACTCTGATCTCAAAATTTCTATGGAAAGCCAAGAATGAGGGGTAGAAAGGCAGGTTTGTATAGAAGAATTGGCACGTAATATGAAGGGGTGCTTCGTTTTGAGTGATAAGCCACTGAGTGAACACCACATGTCCAACGTTATTAATAACCTCAGCCAGCTTGTCACGGTAGGTCTGGTTCCCAAGAAACAGATAGACCGTCACTCCACTAGTCCGTCCACTTTGAGGTCACGGACCCAAGGAGTGAGGGGGCAACTAAAGAGAGTAAAAATAATGGATGACGGGTACATTTAAACGAACGTGATGGTATTAGATTGGTAGGCTGATAGTGGATGGGTTAAGGGTGCACGGACACACAGTGGATGGATCTGAGGGCCACGTGGTATTCATCTGGTTTGACAAATCTCCAAGGACTCGTAAATGGAAACAACTTGCGTCTCACAATCAACTCTACGAGTCCCAATATGAACAAAATTCCAATCAAGAAAGATTCCACAATATATGTCATTAATGATGATCTTCTCTACAAGAAAAAGAACTCTATGAAATACACAAAATCCAAGAGGTTCTTTCCTAGAAGGAAAAAACCTCTTGGCCAAGGCATCGATGTCAACCCTACACTACTATAAATACCCCAAAACCCTCACAAATCAAGGTACGCATAATTCATCCCAGCTATGGCAATCTAGAGTTGTGTAAAGTTCTAAATTGACCTTCGGAGGGTATTGGGCCGGCACCACACCGGTGCTTTCTGTTAGGTCATCTCTTTTTGTTGTGCAGGTATTGTTTCGAGCTTGTAAGGACCGTGTGACTAACTGGTGGTTTTTCGTCATCATCACTTCTGATGGTGGCGATGATGGTCAGAGGAAGAGCCAAGGAGGCTCGATCATGGAAGTTCAAAGAGCAGAGGCGTCGGTTCGTTATTTTTTATTGATTTGGGTTCGTTGTTTCTGTGTTGATATGCCTTCTTCTTTCTTCATTGTTGATATTTGCCTTCTTCGTTGTTTCTAAGACTCGAGTTCCACACCTCAACACTGCGAGAACATAAAACTCGATTTGCTACAGTAAAATCGAGTCTCTTAAATTCAAGATGTTAGTTTCCAAAATAGTTTGGAAACGATGCTAACTAACAAAATTGTTAGCAAAATGGTGTTTGATGGGGTATGATAAAATACCAACTCCAATATTGTCCATGGAGGTCGTCTAGGACAAGACCAGGAAAGCAAAGGTTGTAAGAACCTCATCCATAAAAACTCGTCCATGCAGGACAGTGCTTGGACGAGCTTCGCTTGGTCAGGTTTGATAAAACCACACCGTCTCGTCCAAGGGAGCCATCAACCTCGTCTTGAATAAGGTCGTTCATAGGGGAGCGACCTTCCTTGAAAGCGAGGTACGCTCAAAAGAAGGACCCCTGGACAGGCCCTTAACACTTAGGAAAATTCCTGAGTGTGTACTACAACTCCTTATTACACGCATAACTTCCAGCAACCGTTATGTGAGAAATATGTAACTCCTAAGCGGTTGTGGAAGTTATCTCTGAACCTTCACACCTCCTCAAATCCAAGGGAGGTTACAAGTTTGATAACTGTCTTTAGGACACTATATAAACGCTCATTTAGACCAAAAAAATGTACGTTTTTTACACATCCTAAAAAGTTGGAACTCCAAAATTTGAGAGAAAAAAACTAACTTTTCCATCAGAGGGTTCTTGGCCGGTGACCCCGATCACCTTTGATCGCTTTTCTTTCTTTTTTAGGCCATCAAGACAGCTAGTAGTTCTTTCTAATCTGAAGCATCTAGCCTACTGATTTTCTTCGCATCATCAGTGTTATTTTTAAAATAATTCTCCCTCTCCTTCTCTCTCGTTTTAATGTGGATGCAAGACACGTGACAAATAATCAATCAAAAGGTTAATAAAAGTCTATCACAAATGCAACATATCTCTCAATTTTGTGTCTTCTTTCTCTCATCTATGAACTTTCTAGAGAATTCTTCAAAAAAATAAAAACAAGAATTTGCCGGAGAAGAATAATAGTCAATTTTGAAATTTAATCAAAGCTTTTAAAAGGATTACAAATCGGTTTATGAGTCTCTTACTCGCATTCCCATCATACTCTCTCTCTCTCTCTCTCTCTCTCTCTCTCTCTCTCTCTCTCTCTCTCTCATAGATTGATAGCAAATTATCAATGACAGTTTCACAATTCTCAGCAACTTTTTCCACAGAATGATCAAAGGAGGGCCAAACCCGTGACAGAAACCTAAAACCCATCGGAACTCCCACGGCTAGAAACCCATATCAAACCCGATCACACTGCCCAAGCCCGTCGGAGGACGTCCATTTTGGGAGCCACCACCGTGAAACCCACTACGTTAGTCCAAACAGCCACAGTTTCTTTTTCTGATTCTGTCAATCTCAGCCACAAAACCCACAGACAATTTCAGTCCCCAAAACCCATTGCTGTCAAGTTTTGATCTACCAAATTGGATGGCTCTGATGCTAAGCTCAGGTAAGTGAGGTTCGTGCGTATAGTGATGTTAGAAAAAAAGAAAAAAAAAATCAAAGAGATAAAGATACACATAAACACAAAAAATTGCCAAGCCTAAGCCTGTGTCACAGGGCTAAATTTTTCACTCAATTTTCTGCCTGTGACGGCCCTAAGTCATAGACTTGGTCTCAGCCAACACCACACACACACACACACACTGAAAGAACACTTAGAACATATTATATAGGGACTCACACACACAGCACACACTATGTTTACAAGGAACCCATCCCCAACCTTTATTACTTAATCTCAAGTACAAAGAAAACCATTTTAGAAGCCAAGAGAAATACATAGAATTTTCTCTAAGGCAAATACATTTTGCTGTTGACACCCCTAACAGCCTTAGGGTCATATACACATCATAAATAACTATTATGGCAGTTACTGTCAAGTAACTGTTATGGCAATTACTGCCAAGAAATTGCCTAGATTTTGGACATTCTGCCACTTGTGGTTTGACTTAGGATACTTTCAATTGATGCTGTCTTGATCTGTTCTCCACATTTTCAGCCTTACACAGCAGGTCTGATAATCGAGCGAGCTAGAAACTACTTGGTAACAGCCTAATAATTGTTCCTGAACATCAGCACATTCACAGCTCATGTCTCAATAGATCAAGGGGCTTCTTCCCATCACACAGTAGCCCACACAGCATGTTTCCCCTGTTTTGAGAGGCTTGGCCCATGCTCAAGCCTTCCTCCATCAGCAATACAGCCCACACCGCATGTCCATATGCAACACACCAAGTAACTGCCATCAGCCCACTAGCATTTTTCCACAAATCAGAGAGCACCCACCACTCCAATGCCTTGCATATAGCATTTAATCATCACACTAGCCCATCCCTGCCTTGCATTCAAGCAACCAAGCCCACACACAAGCAACCAACAACTAAGCCACCAATGCCACAGACCACTAAGTAGGGTCAGCACCATTTGCAGCTGCCTACCATCAAAACCAACTCTACCTACAATGGCCTTCCTTTGCCATGGCCTTAGGGCATCATGTGGAGCAAGGTCCTTCCATATGCTGCCCCCTCATCCTGCTCATCGATCCAACTCGAGTAGAGAGACTAGGCATGTCCCCTTTAAAGAGCCCTTAGGAGCATTACGAATCTAGCATGAGGAGCTATGAGTGTGTTGAGAAAACATGAAGCCAAGTGATTGGCCTAATACTGCCCAAGCACCCTCATTCCTCATGCCATTATCAGCAACAAGTAAAACTCCTAACAACCAAGTGGGATATTAAAGTAATTGAAATTATAGTTTAGTTTGGATACAAATTATTGTTGCCACGTTTCTGATTCTACGTTTTGTAGCTTTTTTTTTTTTTTTTCAACGTGCATGAACAGTACTCGGTACTGTTCATGCACGTTATTTCACTGTGCGGGAGACCAATTTTACTGTTCATGCACTGTAGCTGCATTGTTCACGCACTGTAGCTGCATTGTTCACGCACTGTTCATGGGACCCACAAGCACTTTATTTAGAAAAAAATATTAAAAATGGGACCCGCAGCACTATTTACATATTTAAAAATTATTTTGCTACAGTGTTTCTAGTTTTCAGTTTTCAGCTGTATCCAAACGGACCCTATGTGTGACTTTCCAAGGTAGCCATATGTTGAAGGGACCTAGTCCATGGGTTTAATGGGCTACCCTGTCCTACATTGATGGGAAATCACCAAAAAAAAAAAACACTAAATTGAGAGAGAGAGAGTTTACAATTTGACAATGTGTGTGTATGTGTGTGTGTGTTTTTTTTTTTTTTTTTTTTTAACCGTTGGATTATTCGTTTAACATGTGTTGTTCATCCATGTTAAAATGGACCCAAAATTAACCCAAAATTACTTAACCACCCCTCTGCCTCTAGAAGAAGCATTGATAAGAAAACGGTGTCTCCACTCTATAGTCGTAGTGTGTTAAGTTCAAGTTTGGAATGAAATTCAAATGGGCAAACTCTAAACAATAGTCCATAACAGAGCAAGTAGAACACTAAAAAAAAGCAAGAAAAAAATGAGTGTGTCTACGTCATCCGCTCCACTCCACTCTCTTATTCTCTTCTTTTTCTTATACTACTACTAGAACTAGTACTATCTCACCTAAGAGATTAGGCCGCGTTTGGTCCCAACTTTCTCTCTCTCATGTTAGTGCCAGTGCCATTGCAATCACTTTAACTCATACACAATCATAACTTTTTGATAGGGACTATCACCTTCGAGATACATCCTATAATTCTCACATCTCCTTGAAAACATGCTTGCAATCATATTTAAAGCATTTTGTTCTTTTTTCTTTCATTTTCTTTGCATATTTTCTTTTTATTAAGCAAACCATGCATGGGTATACAAATGAGAGAAAAGAAATACCCAATTATGTTAAGCTTTTGACATTGAACTTTTGCTATGCTTAAGCATACAGATGTCATTGACATTGCACTTTTGCTATGCCGAAACATACAGATGTCATTTCATGATTGGCGGGTAATGGTGGTGAGATGGTTATTTATGCCTTTCTCTTAGGATTTTCTAGTCATTCCCGTCAAAAAGAGTGATACGAGTGTTAAGTACAAGAGATCACTTAACCTTACTCATCACAAACAAAGAGCCACAAAGCTCACTTGCTTAGTTGTGCATAGGGATGCTCATCTAAGCTACAAAAGATACAAAGTTTAGAAAACTCTGTTTCAATGGCCATTTTAAGGTTCACAGGAACCGATGTACACAAACACACACTGTTTTTGTATTTTTCAATTTTTCTCAATTTTTTTTTATTTTAAAAAAACTAAATAAAAACTAAACAACTAAACAAAAACAGACAAACAACATGAAAGCATGAAAGAAAGATGCAAATGCATGAAGGCATGATAGAAAGATGCAGATGCATAAAAGCATGATTCCAAAAGCAGAAAAGAAATCAAGCAAAGAGAGTCCTACTTTAGATAGAAAGAATTAAAGCAAAGGACAAACAGAAAAGACAATTAAGTCTTAGACTCGTTTCTCACCCACACAGCACGAGTCTTTGGCCGTAAAGATGAAAATGCACGTGTCCTAGTATGACTACTAAAGGACATAGAAGAATTAAAATTCTCCTAAAATTGAGTTAAAAAGTTCAAAACTTTTAATAACTCTCCAAACAAAGGTGTAGGTCCTTGAGAGGAAACATGTGACCGTTTGGACACTTGCTTTTGAGGATACAACTTAAACCAATTAGGACGAATGTGTCCAGAAACACCACAATGGTGACAAACATGAGGTCCAATAAAGGATTTAGAATTAGCTAAAACAGTTTTGGATTTCATACCTCTATTACCTTTCTCGGATTGAGGCACAATGACAGTCCTTAATCCAAAAGCCGTGGAAGAGGAGGGGCTGGAGGAGACAGCATATCCTAAGCCAGTATTATCAGAACTAGGCTTTTGAGCACTCAAGACCTCTTCAAGCTTTGCACTAGACATCCTCTCTATTTAAGTTCTAGCTTGATTAAGCTCAACCTCAAGATTCTTGACCTTCTCTTCTAATGAGGTGTTCTCCACAATGAAAGTCTCAACTAACCTTGTAGTCTCATCCAATTTGACTAACATATCAGCCTTTTCAGTTTTTACCTCATTAAGCTCTTTTCTATAAAGATGAGAAGTCTTTTCAAATTTTATGAATTCAATGCATAGCTTATCATAAGCTTCCTGAAGAGTCAACTTCTTGGATACTTCATCATCAGAAGAATCATCACTGTCACTAGTACTCTCCACAATCACCCTATCGGTTGAGGCAGCAAAGGCCATAACGTGACTTCATTCATCCACATACTCATCAGAAGAGTCATTCTCAGTGTCAC
Source organism: Castanea sativa (assembly GCF_040712315.1). Lineage (NCBI taxonomy): Eukaryota > Viridiplantae > Streptophyta > Magnoliopsida > Fagales > Fagaceae > Castanea > Castanea sativa. The sequence continues at coordinate 45,303,112 of NC_134015.1, read as the reverse complement.
TCCAAGTAGCAACCAACCATTTATCTTCTGACTTCTTGGCCTTTTCCCTCATAAGGTAGTTTGGACACTCTATCCTCATATGACCAAAATCCTTGCACTCATAGCATTGGATGAGGGGCTTCTCATTCTTACCCTTCCTAGAGGATTTAGATTTCCTAGAGGATTTAGATTTCCTAAGGGATTTAGATTTCCTAGGAGGTTTGCCCTTATCCTTTTTCCTAAACTGAAGAAGCTTGATAATCTCATCAGTTATGAAGGTTAGATCCATATCCTCATCATCATCATTATCTTCATCTTCAGAGTCCTCAATCTCTTCCTCTATACCCTTAAGAGCCAAGTTTTTACTCTTTCCACTTTTTCCCATTGAGCCTAATACTATCTCATAGGTTTGAAGGTTCCCTACAAGCTCATTTAAAGGAATTTGATCAATGTCCTTTGCTTCTTCAATGGCAGTGATCTTGGCATGGAATCTTTCAGGTAAGGACCTTACAATTTTCCTAACAATTTTGGATTCTGCTATAGACTCTCCAAGGTTAAAGGCAAAATTCACAATATCCTTGAGTTTAGCATAAAATTCATCAAATGTCTCATCCTCCTCCATCCTTATTTCTTCAAAGCTACTAGTGAGTCTTTGAAATTTCACAGTCTTTACAGCCATGGTACCTTTATAGGTGGTCTCAAGAATGGTCCATGCTTCCTTGGCAACTTCCATGGATGATATTTTCTTGAATTCATCATTGGTCACCCCACAAAACAAAGCATTCAAGGCCCTACTGTTGAAATTTGCCGCTATGATTTTTGCATCATCCCAATCCACTGGTGATTCCTTTGGCTTAATCCAGCCAACTTCAACAGCTTGCCATACCTGTTCACCTAGAGCCTGCAAAAAGACTTTCATACGAACTTTTCAGTACGCATAATTAGTGCCATCAAATAAAGGAGGAATCAAAAGAGATTGTCCACGATCCATGACAATGGGGGTCAAGGATCACACTCAGGAAATTAATCCAATCAGAGTGTACCCGCTTTGATACCACTTGTTTGAAAATTTAGATCCTAGTTGATAGATTTTACAAGTTTTAAACCGAAGTTGTTAATTAAATTTATTATGCATAAAACTTGTTAAAGCAAACAAACATCAATATCATGTCAAAATATAAGTGCAGCGGAAAAGTAAATAACACAAGATATGATGACCTAGGAAAACCAATGAAACCAACCAGTTTCACAGTAAAAAACCTGGAGGAAACCTTCCCGAAAAGTAATTCACTATAGTAAAGAGAAGTTTCAGATCTAGTATTGAACCTTTGTCCCTAGACTCTATAATCCCCCTAGATGAACTCACAGTAAAAACCTTCTACCGCTTCAGAATCTCTGAACTCTTCAATATATGAACGCCACCCTTTTGATGCAAGAATCCCAATATGTGACTAACCAATGGCGCGGATCCCAGTATGCGACTTCAATCACCAACTAGAGAAGAAGATGTTGGTTGCAAAGTTTTTCACTTCATCAACAATGAAGATCAAGAAGCAATTGGTTACAAAACCCTAAGGCGCAAAGACGCAGTAGCTTCTTCTAGAGAGAATACGGCTTCGGTCACCTTTTGCATATGTTCTCGTTGTATTTTCTTATGTGACGACCTCTAAAATAAGCCTTATATATGTCTAGGGTTGTGATAAAAGAAGGCCCAAAGACACATCCATGGATTCCAAGAAAATTAGATCAGGATTCTAAAATTCGTAATTCTCAACAGATAGAAGTTGTCGAGCACTTATCGAGAAGCTGTCGAGCCCCGGGGCTGGAACAACTCTTTAAACCTCGACACATGCTAGCTATCGAGCTTTAATGAACTTGCACTTTTCAGCTTGTTTCTTGGACAGACTTGATGACTTCAACACTTGATCTTGAAACACAGTATCTTGAAGCATAAAACTCATCCTAAATCTACCCAATTACAAGTAAAATGCGTTTTGTCAAAGGATTAGCCAATTACATAAAAGAATGACATATGTTCTAAACAAGTGAAACACATATGTCCTAACATAAGAGAATTCTGATAGATTTAGGCATGGCTTCTGGCAAAAAAGTTTTATCATAGTCAATGCCTTCTTTTTGTGTATACACTTTCGCCGCTAGCATTGCTTTAAAGGTTTCAACCTTTCCATCTATCTCTCTCTTTCTCTTATAAACCCATTTGCAACCAACAGATTTAATGCCGTTAGGCGCCTCTACAAGATCCCATACATCATTGGAATACATAGAATCCAATTCATATTTCATAGCTTGGACCTAATGATGTGCATCTATATCATTTATTGCTTCATCATAAGTGTAGGGATCCGATTTAGCCTCTTCTGAGATAGCTTCATAAGTTTCTCCCAAACCTATAAATCTCACAAGAGGCCAAACAATTCCCCCACTACGACGAGGCACCTGTGTATTAGACATCTCATGAGTAGTATCTTGTTGTGTATCTAATACAACCACATCATCCCTAGCTTCATACATTGGTTGTTTAACTATAGGCTTATTCATTTCAGCCAAGACAACTCTACTTCTAGGAGTAAAATTATTCATATAGTCATTTTCCAAGAATTTGGCATTTGTGCTAACAAACACTTTATTATCCTTATGAGTATAGAATAATCCTCCAACTGTTCCTTTGGGGTACCCTACAAAGAAAACCACTTCTGTTTTAGACTGTAACTTGTCAAACTTTCCTTTCAACACATGTGTTGGATGGTAAGGACATATTTTATGTAGTTGGCTAATCCTTTGACAAAACGCATTTTACTTGTATTTGGGTAGATCTAGGATGTATTTAATACTTCAAAGAACATGTTGTTCAAGTCTAGTATTAAAGCCATGAAGATTGGACCAAGAAACAAGTGAAGAAAAAGTATTCACTAAAGCTGGACAGATAGATGGATACCTGCGGACAGATAGCTGGACCTGTGGACACCTGCGGACAGCTGCTTGACAGATAGCTATCTATCGAGGTTTAATGAGGCTCGATACTTGCTATCTATCGAGGTATCTATCAAAGTTACGGAAATCAGAATTTTCAGATCTGATTTTTGGGCCAGGCTTTTGTATTTGTGTAGGGTTTCTTTTCTCACAACCCTAAACATATATAAGGCTTATTTTAGAGGCCGTCACATAAGAGAATACAATGAGAACATATGCAAAAGGTGACCAAAGCCTTATTCTCTTTAAAAGAAGCTACTGCGTCTTTGCGCCTTAGGGTTTTGTAACCAAGTGCTTCTTGATCTTCATTGTTGATGAAGTGAAGAACTTTGCAGCCAACATTCTTCTTTCTCAAGTTGGTGAGTGAGTCACGTATTGGGATTCGTGCAAAGGAGTTAGTCACGTATTGGGATTTGTGCATTAAAGGGTGGCGTTCATATATTGAAGAGTTTAAAGGTTCTGAAGCAGTAGAAGGCTTCTGCTGTGAGTTCACCTACGGGGATTGTAGAGTTTAGGGATAAAGGTTTTGTACTAGATCTAAAACTTCTTTTTACTATAGTGAATTGCTTTTTGGGAAGGTTTCCCCCCAGGTTTTTTACTGTAAAACTGGTTGGTTTCATTGGTTTTCCTAGGTCATCTTATCTTGTCTTAGTTATTTTTCCGTTGCACTTATATTTGACATGATATTGATGTTTGTTTGTTTTAACAAGTTTTATGCATAATAAATTTAATTAACAACTTGAATTTAAAACTTGTTAATTCTATCATCCAGGGTCTAAATTTCCCAACACTAGACAACCCCAAATATGGAGATGTCTCATACTAGGCTTACGCCCATTCCATAACTTTACAGGTGTTTTAGGAACAGACTTCAAATGTACTAAATTCAGAAGATACATTGCAGTACTTAAGGCATATCCCCAAAAAGAAATTGGTAGAGTCGAATAACTCATCATGGATCTAACCATATCTAGAAGAGTCCTATTCCTTCTTTTTGCTACACCATTTTGTTGTGGAATTCCAGGTGCAGTCAACTGGGATATAATCCCATTTTAGTCAAGTAATCCTTAAAATCCCCAAGAAGGTATTCGCCACCTTGATTAGATCGAATGGCCTTTATGCGTTTACCTAATTGATTCTCAAGTTTAGCCCTAAACTCTTTGAACTTGTTAAAAGTTTCGGACTTCCGTTTTATTAGGTACACATAACCAAATCTAGAGTAATCATTAGTGAAAGTAATGAAATACTCATAACCACCTCTTGCTTGGATTGACATAGGACCACATACATCTGAATGTACTAATTGTACCAAATCTTGAGCTCTTCTACCTTTTGCATTAAAAGGTCGTTTGATCATTTTACCTTCCAAACAAGATTCATAAACTGGAAATTCATCAGAGTCCATGGGCCCTAAGAGTCCATCTTTGATAAGTCTTTGAATTCTTGAATTAATATGACCCAAACTCAAGTGTCAAAGATATGTTTCACTAGTAGAAGGAACTTTCTCTTTAATGATTTCACATGTGAATTATTATCTAATTCAGAATTGTATAATTTATGCTTATCAGGAGTTAAAATATAAAGACCATCCACAATATTGCTAGAACAGATAAACATTTTATCCTTCTTTATTACAACATTGTCTTTCAAGATAAGACAATACCCATGTTTACCTAAATAAGTTGCAGAAATTAAATTCCTACGAACATTAGGTACAAATAGACAGTCTTCCAATATTAAAACCCTAGACTCAAAACATAAATTAACAACACCAACAGCTACAACTGGAACTCTACTCCCATTCGCTAAGGTAAGAAATAATTCTCCTTTATTCAACTTTCTGGTCTCCTAAAACCCCTGCAAAGAATTGCAAATATGAGTAGTACAACCTGATTCCACACACCAGGAATCCGTGGGATTTTGTACCAAACATATTTCAAGAAGAAATGAACTTTTCATACCCTTATTCTTGGCAACTTTAAACTTTGGATAATTCCTCTTCCAATGTCCTTTCTCACCACAATGGAAACACTTTCCTTTAAGCTTCTTTCCTTTATCAGCAACCCCTAAGACAATTTGCTTACCTTCTTGCTTAGTGAAGTCCTTCTTCTTCTTCTTCTTCTTCTTCTTCTTCTTCTTCTTCTTCTTACCCTTGCCTTTCGACTTAGGTTAAGAAGTAGAAGCTTCACCCACATTGGCTTCAACACTAGAAGTACCAAAGATGCCTTCCGCCGCCACTAACTCATTCATTAATTTAGACAAAAAATAAATCTTTTTGTTCATATTATAATTTAGTCTAAATTCCTTGAATGATTCCGGTAGTGACTGGAGTATCATATCCACATGGGATTCTCCATCAATGTCAGCACCTAAAACCTCTAATGTATTCAAATTAGAGATCATTGTAAGACAATGCTCTCTCACTGAACTATCTTCAGCCATTGTGGTATTATAAATTTGCCTCATGGTTTCTTGCCTTGCAGAACGGCCTTACTTAGCAAACATCTCCTTCAGACTATGCATAATGTCCGAAGCTAGTTCTACATCCTGCATTTGATACTGTAGAACATTTGAGATGGATACTAGGATATAGCACTTGGCCATTTCATTAGATTTTTGCCAACGATCATATCGTTGTTTTTCCTTAAAAGGAGCATCTAATGAAGAAAAGTTAGGACA